>NC_051077.1:44160495-44818820 GCF_004664715.2 Peromyscus leucopus | reverse complement strand
ATGTCTTTGCTTGGAAAAGACACACACCTTTAATCCGAAGGAAGTGATGGCAGGAAGCAGAAAGGTATTATATAAGGCGTGAGAACCAGGAACTAGAGACTTTAAGGCTTTTTAAGCTTTGGGGCTTTTAGGAGCAGTTCAGCTGAGATCCTTTTGGATGAGGACTAAAAGGCTTCCAATTTGAGGAAGAAACTTCAACATAATGCATTCTTGGTAGAATTGGATACTTTACATTTTAAACTCTGATAATTTAATAATAAACCTAGTTTATTAGCAATTTTAGAATATTAATTGCATTTTAAAATATTTTTTATTTTCTCATTTGTAAATTATTGAATGAGGTATTTTGACCATGATTTAAATAATTTTGGGCAATCCAAGAGTAATGTGAGGAAGCAGCTAGCCACATTTTGTGTCTTGCTTCAAACTGGGCAGCCACTCAGGGAGTCTTAAGTTTGGGGTGTGAAAGTGGTAGAATTCTTGAGTGCTTTGCACATTTATTGCTAGAGAGAATTTAATTAAAAACTAATAGCAATGACAAACTAATTTATTCTCTACTCTTTATGGAGGGTAAAAACAAAACCCAGGAGGCATTTACGGAGACATTCAAAGGCCTTGGACAGTCATTCAAAATAAGTTCATTTTGTTTTAATTAGGTTAGGAGGTGACTAGCCACACTTCACACCCTCTGTAAACAAGAGGGACAGCCACCACAACCACAAAAGGCAGAGAAGCGTGGACTTAGAGCTGCCTACCAGTGGATGGGATACCAAGAGTAAATCCATACTTAATCAAGTAGAATTAACAGCACTATCCTGTGACAACTGGGAACATCTGACTGTAATATTGGAGTATGACTGAGAAGAGGAAATAGAAAGTGACTTTGCCAATTCACAGATAACTCCAACGGTTTTGAAGTCATGAAATACTGAATCAAATTGGAGAAAAAAAGACGGGAGAAACCCCAAGAGTTTTCTTTTAAAGAGAGGAAGAGGTAAGCGAACATAAATGTAAGTATGAGGTAATATGTTTATAGAAGTCTGGCACTCTAGGATGATGAAGTCCTGGACCCTGCAAGCTTCATATACCACCCATTGGGTCTCTGGGCTCTGAATTCTAACTGGCCAGAAGAAATCAATCAGAGCCTTGGCTCAAGTTTTCCTGGTTGGAAGCACTATTCTACCTTGTACAAAGCCACGATGTGTCTATAGTAAAAAAAAGACATAGAGATCTTGAAAGATACTTTAAATGGAAACATTCACTGTGTATTTAGGCAGACAGCACCCTGAAAGAGTGAGTCTCTAGTACAATTGGTCCATCTTAAAAATATGAAAACATGCCGGGCGGTGGTGGCGCACGCCTTTAATCCCAGCACTCGGGAGGCAGAGCCAGGCGGATCTCTGTGAGTTCGAGGCCAGCCTGGACTACCAAGTGAGTTCCAGGAAAAGGCGCAAAGCTACACAGAGAAACCCTGTCTCGAAAAACCAAAAAAAAAAAAAAAAAAAAAAAATATGAAAACAGCCTCAGAGATGATCAGTAACTTATCTAAGATTATCCATCAGGTGAAGAATTATCTACTTAACAGCCTGTGCCTTTATGCCCATGTGAGGAGAGAAGGAAACACACCCGTGAAAAATCTCAAAGAGTCTATGAGAGGGAAGAGCCAATCTGGAAAGAGAGAGCCTCATAATGACTCCAAAAGAAGGTAGTGATGGACAAGGAAATACAACGTGCTGAGGGAGATGGAAACTCACTTATGAGAATCATTAGTGCATGTGACCAACAACTGAAAATGATAAAAATGCAAATGTCTGTGTCAACTCACAGGTGACATATTCAAAACAAAAGACAAGAAAGAAACAGGATGCTTAAGAGAATACCTGTCTGTAAGGGTTGGCACCAAAGAAAAGTGACATCAGCCCATGTAAGAACTTTTGGATGTTACTGTATAAAGACTGTAAGTTTCTGAAGAGCAATTCCTACTGTGGACTTTGAAATAACAAAGCTCTTAGGGATGCTAACCCAGTCTGTTGCTGTTGCTTGTTTTGTTTTGTTTTAATAGTTGGCCTGCTTTATTTAGGGAGATTATTCTCATTTTCCTGAACCCAATGTGGATTTCTCCACATGCCAAGCTGCCTCCCCACTTGGCTATCTTGACTTACCAAATCAGAAACCTAACATTTTGAGAAGAATGTCCCGTTGAAGGAACTTCTATTATTTATGACAGTGATGACTGGAACGGTTCATTTCTTCCTTTAGACCCATACCCCCACTCCCAGCACAGTGCCTGGCACATAGTCCATCATCACTCGGTCCTTGGCTAATGCAGAAAACACCCCAGGCTGCAGAGGAAACTAACTGGCTCCTTTTCATGGGGATAGGAAACATCTGGCCATTGATCTTTGGGAAGCATTTGATGTGTGAGAGACAGTTGTGATTAGTCCATTTCTTCCACCTTGTGTTTGTTTCTGTGACTTTTTCTTCCCATTAAGAAATCAGTACTAGTACTTCTTCCCAACTTCTAATTGATGAAGAACACTAGCTTACTTTCACACTCTCTTTCCCTGTTCTGTTTCTTAGTCTTCAGGTCACCACCATGAGGTGGGGGTGGGGGGCTTTCATCTCCTTCCAGTAGTGAACCTGACTTGAGGAAAATACTAGAATTTAATCTCTGAGCTCCCTCCACCTGAACTTTCAGCTTTCTGGTTATGTGAAGAGCTTTGGTGATCTTTAAAGGATAAGCATATCGCATTGCTATATTATTGATCAGTATGGTTTCAGTGGAGTAAAATACCCTTTCCTCCAGGTGGAAGAAAATGCACCTAAATGAAAAGCCTTTGCCTCTAAACAGCTGAGCTCTGAGAAACTCGCCTGTATGTCTGTATTTTTAATTATTTAAATAAGAAGTAAAATATTTATTATTTTAGTTTGTTTTTACTGAAATAGTCTTTTAATGAAGTTTGAAATAAAAATATGGAATGTAAATCTACCTTTAATAAACACATCCTCGTTTTTCTAAGAAAAGTTTATTTATTTATGAGTCACAGACACTAGCAATAAGAACCAAAGGGGTATATATTAATGGTAGTTGGGAACACAGTGTAGAATAGAGAACTATAGAAACCAAGGCCATCTGAAGCAATTAT
This sequence comes from Peromyscus leucopus, assembly GCF_004664715.2. Classification (NCBI taxonomy): domain Eukaryota; kingdom Metazoa; phylum Chordata; class Mammalia; order Rodentia; family Cricetidae; genus Peromyscus; species Peromyscus leucopus. The sequence goes on along the minus strand of NC_051077.1, from coordinate 44,815,674 downwards.
AGAGGACCAAAGATGAAAAAGTCCACACTCACTTCCAGCTTCTTATGTGCAGAAGGGAAGGATGCCTGGATTTGCCTACAAGGGTAGGACCACTGTATGCAGACCTGAGGACTGCTGGAAAAAATGTGATATTCTCTTGGTTTCTTCCAAAGCAGCGTTGAAGCTATTTCTTCTAGAAATCTGATTCTACATGTTTATTAGAAGTCAGGATCTGAAATGAGCAGATCAATCGTCCCTCCTTTGTCATAGAATTAAACCAGAGGGTGAGGGGGTGGCCATAGTGACCAGCTGTTCTCTTTCTGAATGAACTTGCCGAGTGTAACAGACTCAGACAAGAGATGCAGTTCCTTCCAAGGCATTATCCCTCATTATCCATCTATGTTATTCAACATCATGACCCAGCTGGACACTTCATTCATGGTCTATCCAAAGGCTTACATTTGGGGAGTATGGATGTGATGAGGTATGGATCCTGTCCAGCCAAGGCTCAGATGCAACTGGTGTCACCTAAGGTGTCCTTTTCAGTCATCTTCAATCTCTATTTCATGCTTGTAAAATGTATTTAGGACACTCTTAAAAGATAACACTACGGATCAGGAAAAAAAAATGCTCAGCCTCTCAACCTAATTTTTATATTGTACACACCTTTTAAATTTTTGGCTGCATTTATGTGTGTGTGTGTGTGTGTGCGTGTGCGTGTGCGTGTGCGTGTGCGTGTGCGTGTGTAGAAGGGGTGTTGTGTGACAGTGCATACATGCATACATTTGAAGGTCAGGGGACAGTGTGAGACAGTCAATTTTCTCCTCCTACCATGTGGGTCCAGGGATCAGACTCAGGTCATCTGGGAAGGTGGACAGTAAGTGCTTTTACTAAGTGAGCCTGCTTACCAGCCCCTCAGCACAGTTCCTAACACAGGCTGTGTTCTCATAAATAGTAGTTCATGCTAGGAGTACCTTCCCAAATAGGAAACAGAGGTTAAAGAAAAGAACTGATTTTTTTTTCTTTTATAGTCACAGTTTTTGTTTTGTTTTTTTAAATTTCTCAAAAATAGGACTTTGGAAGTAAATTCCAGATAACGAAACAAAACACAGCAAGATATTTTCAAGTATATAAGTTAATACATGAATTAAAAATAAATCAATACATAATGTTGAAATAAAAAAAAAGGCCAGAGATATGTCACACTAAATCCAAAAACTTAAGTTCAATTTCCAATACCCATGTGATAGAAGGAGAAAGTTGACTCCCACGAACTGTCCTCTGGCCTCCACATTCAGGCCATGTTTTAAGAAATATTTTTTTAAACAAAAATACTCATTGCCTATGCCAGTCTGAAGAACCTTAACCCATTCTGTCCTTTTAAGCCATTCAGTCGTATCTGTGAGGAATATCGGTTAATATCAGTTTTAATATTCTACTTCAAACTAACTTAACAACAATAAAATAAAATAAAGGGAAAATGGGAAAGTATAAAAGCTCGTGCTGAGAGAGACACAAGGAGAGGTATCAGATCTTCAGGGCACCAGTCAGAGGCCTTCATGCCTATTGTATGTTGAGTATCTCACATTCCCTTATGTCTGAGGCATGAAGCCTAAAGGAAGCAAGGCTATTCTGTCTAAAGCTTGTGGTTCTGCTTATTCTCTGAGTACCTGCCATGTGCAGATTAACCAATAGCAGAAGAGTGGACCTGCAATCACTCCCTTCAGAGAAGCATCAAAATCCATTTGATTTCCCAGGCCCAGCACTTGGGAGCCAGAGGCAGGTGGATCTCTATGAGTTGGAGGCCAGCCTGGTCTACATAGCAAGTTCCAGGACTGCCAGGGCTACAGAGAAACTCTGTCTTGAAAAAAACAAACAAACAAACAAATGATTGATTCTCCACTCAAGTTTCCACTGGCTATTCATTCAATCTATGTTTGTCCTGTAGACATCCATGTATTCAAAGACGTTCCAATGGGTCTGAATCTATTCCAAGGCAGGAGTTCCCACTGCTCTTCGAACTCCAGCATTTCTCTATATGAATTCTTATTTGAACCTTAGCTGTTGTCCTAACCTTTAACTCACTCTAGACATAAAGAGGTAGGACAAAGCAGGAAACTAATCCCAGCTTATTGTCCTCCGCTACTGTCTCCTTTGGGTAACTGGAATATATGGAATTTATCTTTCCTCGTCCCATGGTGGTGTTATAAGGTGAGCAGGTTCATAAGGAAGTTCTGCTTCAGGGAACTCCATGGGTAGTTACAGCATTATGGCATTGGCATACACAATTGGACCCTTGAAAGAGAAATGGAAGAGTCAGAACCCTCGGGCTCATGATACAAAGGGAGTTTCTATTATACGTTTGGGATGCAGGGAGAGTTCCTATCACGAGGCTGGACAGTACTAGATCAGTGTTAAGCTATAATTCTGGGTTGTTTGGGGGCTGGGCATCAGCGGGGCTGAGCTTGCAGCTGCAAATGGAGAAAGAACACAGGCCACGCCACACTTTGCCAGTCAACTTTATGGAGAGAGAAAGAGAGAGTTCAAGGATGGGTGGCCTGATTTCTGGGAGAGAGAGGAGGAAACCAGGGTCTGCGCTCTAGCAAGCAAAATCTCCACAAACACAAGCCACTCTTTAGTAAGATGTCCCATGTTCACTGTGACTCAGGAGCCACCTCCTTCACCCATGAGAAGGTCAAATCCCATGTAATTCTAGACCCTATCATTTTGAGATCGGTGGCCCTGCCTCCCTTCCCCCAGTGAGAACGTGGTGGGGGCTGCAAGCCAGTCCAGGGCAAGGAGACTCACCCATCCTGCCCCTTCCCTCTTGTCCACCCATTTCCTGCCCGCAAGGAAGTGTGATGGGGAGGAAAGGTGAGGGGACAGAACAGTGTTTGAGTGGGTGGCTTTGCTCTCTCTGAGCTCACAAAGGCTCACATGAGCTTTGGATCTTACTGAGTGCTTTTGCAGGCTCCTTAGAGTCTCAGTCCTCAAGTCGCCCTTAGCCTGGCAGAGGCACTGAGAGCCCTTTACCAATGGCAGGTCAGTTATTCTTCGCCAGCATCCCCGTTCTAACTTACTCTCTTCTCCAACCCCGCCCCCCTCCAGGGTGTCCTGTTGCATCGACCCTAACTTTCTACATTTCCTACATTTACATGTCATCTTCCCCGGGCCCATATAATGGAAGTAAAAGTTTATTAGTACTCAGACTTCCTTCTGGAATTTTCTGAAACAGAGAGAACTCAGTCATCATTATACTTCAGCTTTCCCGGGCACAGATCAGTCTTATCCGCCTTCTAAGTATGCCAAATGCAAGGCCAAATCCAGTACTCTGTACTTGGTGCTTCCCTCATCTCTACGGTTGTAACTGGGAGGCAGCACCTATTCCTCACTCCTTGCATGGGAGATCTTACTGGTGATAGGATGGTAAGGGATTCTTTTCACCAGTTTTTCTTCCCCTTTTTTGTTTACTACCTCTATCCTGATTCTCTAAAGGGCTCAAGAGTCAGTCTCAAAACAGGTTTGAATTATTTTTTTAAATACTCTCATCTGCGGCTCTATTTCAAACCTTCATGGCTGCCAGGTACCTACCATATTTGCGCTTCAATTGACAAGGAGGCCAGCGGCACCCCCACTCTAGCTTCCTGTTACGTCAGTGAAAATGGAATTTCTTTGGAATGGTGTTCATTGTCATGGTGCCAGGATCTCATCATAATCAACACTGCAAAGGAAATACCAAAGGAAGCAATAATGATCTGCCATTTGTTGTAAAACCCTAGCTAAGGTGTGTCTTTGTTCTATGTTTACATAAAGGCAAGGTTCACTTTATAATGTAACTTTCCACATGGCAATTGAAATAGCAGAATCTGAGGTTATTACAGGACTAGGTCAGAGCATATGAACTACCCATATGGTTTTATGTGCTCTAAAATACCTTCTTATAGATTTGATGTGGTGCTAGAAATTTCCCCTTTGACTCACAGGGAATTGCAAAGTCTTTATCAAGAAATATTTTCCTGATTTAAAAATAGTAATGTGCAGAAAGAACCCTGGGACATTTGGGCTTACCAAGCCTTTCACACTATATTGGCTTTTACTTTGTCTGCTGGGGCTCTTAGCTTATATAGTCTCTGAGATGAAAAGCACATGTAATAGTTGGGAATTAGCAAGAGTGTAGAGGGTAAATTTCAGTGCAGTTTCAATGAAGGGGAAGCAAGCTGTCATTGGAAGTTTAGAGCTTGTGATATGGGCCCCACCCTTCTGATAAATAAGGCTGGAACTATTTGTTCTGAAACTGGACAAATAAGAGCTGCACCTTGACACTAAATATCACCACCAGAAAATAGAATTAAATCTAAATCCAAATACCACTAAACTTCTTTAAGATAACAAGTTCAAATATTCATATTTCAAATGGAAGAGCATTATTGCAGTGATGATCTAAGGATAATTTATGAGAAATATGGAGCCTCAGAAAGAACATAAAGTGTAAACCAGAGCATCTCACCCAGCTCTCACTGAAATATGTTTGAGTCTGTATAATATCTAAATAGCATCATTCATGCATTTCACTGTTTATTTCTTATGATTACTTAAAAGGACCCTGTTTAGTAAAATGAAGGGGTGTGGTAACACAGGGGTAATTTCACAGCGAACATGAGTTGCAGCAGGTTATGGGGTACCCCTTTCTGGAGATGAATGATGAGGTTTGCACCTTGTGAAACAGAATAGCTGAGATATACAAAACAAAGCACGTGACCTCTAAGAGAACCTGCTCACATTCTTTGAGGGCACCGGCTCTCCACACTGACAGCCATCACCTTACTCAATCCTTCAAGAATGGAACTGCTCATCCAGTAACACTGCCAGCTAAGAAGGAAACAGACGCTCCAAAGTGCTAGAACTGAACACCGTGTTGACATTGCAATCTGAAACTACCCCTCAGCCTCGGGTATCAGGTTCACACATAATCTGAACCAGACAGATTTCTTTGGAAACTTTGCTTAAAAGTAGCTTAAATTGGAGCTCAAGCCCTGCAAATAGCAGGAAAGTGATTATTCTTAGCAGTCGAAATGAGTTAAAAAGGATTAAAATGAAGCAACTCAAACCAACCACCTTCACCTATATCTGGAATCACATTATTGGGGAACCAGATAAGAAATTCATTAGCCAATTTAGATGAATATTTAGCTATCTGTTCTTGCAAGCACAGGGTACTGTAGTAAGAATATGAATTTTATGGGAGGTAAACCCAACTGCACTGCCAGGGAGTTTTAAGCTGTAAATACGTTTTTTACAAAAATTTGGTTTGTGTCTTTGTTTGTTTTGTATATGCCACTTGGATCACCTTTATGGAGAAAGGTGTGGATTTATTCAGTTTAAAAATCCATATACACACAGATATGCTGGTATAACTAGGATGGTTTTTATGAGTCCTTGGCTCTGGAAAACAGAATGATCTAGAATGGCAGAGGATGATGCACTATCAGTGGGAAACGGTAAGGCATATTTATCTTAAAGAGGAAAATGCCTTGAGTGCCTGTCACTGTACCTAAAGCTGGGAAGATGACAGGCATGTACAGCTCCAACCAGGGCCCGGATCCTACAGAATCCTTTGCATTCAAGACCTCTCTAGGTGGACTGAAGATCAGGGAGGCCTATGGAGGCCCAACAACAGATACTAAAAGGGGCATCATTAAAACATCTCTACAATTACAGACAAATCTCAACTGAGAAACCCCCAGAAAACCATAAATAAAACTATTTGTCAGTTTTCTTCCTTGAGTTTTCCTTCTGTTAATTATTTTAAGATGTCTATCAAATTAATGTTTAAGGGTACAGTCACCTCAAGGACAAACTACATTTTGTCAGCAGATAAAGGCACTTGCTCAGGAATTGTATGAAAGAAAAGACTGGACTCCTGTAAATCGTCCTCTGATGGCTACACGACCATGCTCCTAACGTACAGCTGTACCCCTAACATACATAGAAAACAAATAATATTATAAAAAAATGGATCATTGTCTGAGGCAATAGAAGCTGCCAACCAAGGTCTCGAGGAACTGGGTAACCCTCCTTTGTATAACCTCTTTTCCAAGGTGTGGAGTATTCAATTTGTTTTCTTCTGAAGCCCTGGAGTCGCACAAGTAACTCTAAAGGTACACTGCAAGGACTTGCCTGGGCCTCACGGGTGTGTGTGTGTGTGTGTGTGTGTGTGTGTGTGTGTGTGTGTGTGTAAGCTCTATTCTGGGTCTAGCTGCCCCTTTACAATAACATCATCATTCCCGTTCCCACTATTCAAAAGTGACTGTGGGAAATTCACTCAGCGGTTCCTCAGTTAGTACTTTTAGGTACCTTGTTCAAATGTTAATAACATCTGCTGTAGACAAGGCCTTGTCTGTTCCTGCATAGCAAGTGTCCCAGTGACGTGACTTCTTCTCTCTCAATCTAGGGTGAGGTCTTGTAGCTGGAATTTTCTCCAGTCCCACCCAGGCCCACAGCCACTCAGACCCAAGTAAACACACAGCAACTTACATTACTTATAAACTGTTTGGCTGTGGCAGACTCCTTGCTATCAGTTCTTATATCTTAAAGTAACCCATTTCTATCAATCTATAAGTTGCCACGTGGCTTATGGCTTACCAGTACTTTTACATCTCACTTCCTCTGTCTCTGTCTGGTGACTCCTGACTCGGCCTTCCTGTTCCAGACTTCTCCTCTCTGCTTATCCCGCCTATACTATACTTCCTGCCTGACTACTGACCAATCAGCATTTTATTTAACAATCAATCAGAGCAACACATTCACAGGAACAGAAAGACATCCCCAGCAAGGTCTACTCTTCCTTTATAATTTTTCCTACGAAAATATAATCACTTATTTTTCATTCATTTGTCCTTCTACTTGGCATGAAACTGGGCAGCTCCTGAAGATTAAAATTGTCTTAGAAAATTATGTAGAAAAATTATAATTTTAAAAAACAAAAATTGTACACTCTATTTAGAAGCTTTTTTTTTAAAAAGAAGAAGAAGAAATGATTTAAAATTGTAGATGGAGGCTGGGGAATGTGGCTAAGTGGTATTGTAGTTGCTTAGCATGGCAAGGCCTGGGCTTCAATCTCCAGCACCACAGAAATGTTTGTTTTTTTTTTTAATTTGACGAAATAAAACTGTAAATGGACTCAATAAGATTGCCTATATGAGGCCCAGAAGTGGACATAAAAATTCTGTTAAACACCTTGACCCTGAGCCTGGAGAGATGGCTCACTGGTTAGAGCATCAAGCATTCTTTCAGAAGAACAAGGGCCTCAATTCCCAGCACCCACATGGTGATACACAACCGTCTGTAACTCCAGTTCCAGAAAATCTAATACTCTATGGTGTCCTACTTTGTCACCAGACATACTCATGGCACACAGACATGCAGGTAAAACACCCAAATACACTTCAATAAATTGATTAATTCAAAATTTCTTGACTGGGACTAATTACAAAAATTCATCAAGGGATTAAAAGCTTGGGGAATGAGCCTTAGAACGAAAATAAATATAAACAACAGCAGACCAGATAGAGATATGTAACACATATAAACAACATTAATTTCTCCAGGATGCAAGGCTATTTAGGCACTTATCAATCTTTAGCTCATATCTTCATGGTTTTAGAGAAACTTCATTTCAGTTTAAGTTCCAGATCTTCAGTTTGATCAAGAGTTCATCCACTCTCACTATCTTATTCCCTGAAAAAGGCTGTCTGTTCTCCTAAACTCAGTATTTTATTGCCCTTGAGGACACCAGTCTTTAAGTTTTGGTTTTTTGTTTTTTGTTTTTTCTGATGAATGCCACAATCACCAGCAACTATTCAAACTCGTGGTCATTTCACAAATATCCCCTGAGTGTTTACTGTAAGCCAATCAGACATGGTAGTAGAGCCTGAGAGTGAGGCAGAGACCATAAATGATTCCACTCAGGTGTGAAGCCTGGCATTGTGAACCACCTCTAGCTGAGACCTGGAAGAGGCTGACCGATGGATGAGTCAGGAGAATGAGCCCAGCAAATAACACAAGTGGGAGAACATGGAACCTTCCTTCAGTAGGACTTGTCCAGAGCCGGGTGGTGGTGGGCACCCACCTTTAATCCCAGCACTCGGGAGGCAGAGGTAGGTGGGTCTCTGTTAGTTCAAGGCCAAGCTGGTATACAGAGTGAGTTCCAGGACAGCCAGGGCTACACAGAGAAACCCTGTCTCATAAATCAAAACAAACAAAATAAGACTTGTCAAGAGTGACTGAAGCATGAGAAAGTTGAGGATAGAAATGGAGACCGTGATCACAGGGCCAGTTCTCCAGTGATCTGGAGGATAAGCACCTTGGGGCTTCAGGCAGGAAAGACCACCTTCACTTCATCACAGCTTACTATTTACTTGTTCATTTGTTAAATACAGAGTCTCACATACTCTAGGCTGGCCTCAGAGTTGCATTGTAGGAGGATGATATTAAACTTAGAGATCTTTTGTCTCCACTTCCCAAGCACTGCTACAGTTACAGGAGTATACCTCCAGAGACAGTTCAGAGACAGTGGAGGAGGACCCCTGGTTTGTGCATGCTGGGCAAGCACCCTTCCAGCTGAGCCCCAGCTCTAGTTCTGGGAAGCCCGTGTCCTTACACACACACTCTGAAAAGACCCTTCCTAGAAGCAAGGTTCTGATGTTCCCTACGTGTCTAATTTGTGATTGGGCAATGGATTTTAGCATGTCACTTCCCAAAATATCCAGAAATAAAAAGAAAGGTTCACAGAAGAATGTCTGTTTTTAATCAAAAGGAAAAGCTATCATAATCAAAAAGCTTTCTTTTTTGTATTTTTAAAAATGCACCATGAAATTTTATAGCCTTGAGAAAATTTTGTCCTCTGAATCTAGCCAAGTAATACTCCTGTCTCTTGTAGGATGAAAGTATTTTGTGCTACATAAATGTTTTATTTTTCTTCCTCAAAACTTCCATAAGAACTTTCAACCAGGCCTGAGACCAAACTCTGCACAGAAAGTGAGCGTCTGAACTGCTAGAGTGTGAATCGGGTCAGAGAAAGTGTAAGAGAAAGATGTAGTTTCATACCATTTATCTAATCTCTTTGGCCACCATCCAATAGAAAATTTTTTCTGGGATGGCTCCAGTCTAGTCCCTAAAAGGGAATATAATTTTAAAGGTATCAAATTCAGCTTACTCTCTTCTAGATTTAAACGTTGTTATAAAGAATAAAAGCTCTTCCGTTTTTCTTTTTTGTTTTTTTCCATAGGCAGTTATCTATGACTATCAATCTTAAGTATCTAGGTTGGGGAAACAGAGTCCATGAGGATAGAAGCAAGATTCTATTCAATAAGCATATTGCTTATTGGTATGTTCCTCCCTAGAGTGGTATGGAATTTGTCAGTTCCATTCTTTTCTCATAGAGCTAAGTGAAAGAAATTGAGTGTAGGTGTACACATTAGGGTCATGACTGGTTCTATTTTGTCATAAATTTATTCATGTGGGAAGAGGGATCTTTAGGAACTGTCTCTATCTGATTGACCGGTGACATTTTGATTGCTGTTTGATGTGGGGGGTCCTGGCCCACTGTGAGCACTGCCACCCCTGGTCTGGTGGTCCGGGTTGTATAAGAAAATGTAGTGAGCATGGGCCAGAGAATACACCGGTAAGCTTCATCCCTCTGTGGTTTCTGCTTGTTTCCACATGAGCTTCTACCCTCATTTCCATCAATGGATTTCCACCCAGAAAATGGAAGCTAAATAAACCTTCCCTTCCTTAAGCTTCTTTTGTTCACAGTGTCTGTCCCAGCAGCAGAAAGGAAACCAGAATGATTTATGAGTGTGGTTTTCGTGGGCACGAAATGAGGGGTCCAGGTAACTTAGGTTGTCCACACTCCAGAGAGATGAACAAATACCATGGGGCTAAGGCTATACAGCCAGCTGAGCCTTCAAGACTCATAAAAACATCTTTTTCTTAATTGAGGAGGCAACAGAGAGGGAGTGTGGTCTCATTCTGCAGCACTCTGTGATGGTGTAGAGACCCTCACTTGGCCAGTGATCGTTCTGTGTATGAGAAAGAGCCAAGTCTCATGACGAAATTGAAGAAATGGAGTGATTTTCAGACAACAGAAACTGAACCTGTTGGGTTATCCATTCAGATTCTCTGATTATTTAAGAACATTTTAAAAAGGTGTGTGTGTGTGGCGGGGGGGGGGAAGTGGGGGGGGGGGGTGGGGGGTATGGGGGTGCGAATCATGCTCAGGCGAAGGAATTCCTCAGTATCCAGCGAAGCCTTTAAAGAATCAAAAGCTCCTGGCTGTGTAAGAAATTCTACAACTCTATTGCCATGAATGTGTTGTTTTATTTGTTTTGATTTCTATTATAATCCAATAACCAAATATAGAGCAGAGCTTTAACCGCCTAGTGATGAAGAGAAAATGTGAGGTGTGGAGATAGTTTGAGCCATAGTTAATAATTCTTGCAACGTAATGGATGACCATGAAGAACACTACTTGTTAAGCAGTTCCTGACATTTTACTGATAGTGTTGGGCACACTTTGAACACTATGGAGAATTAAGTATTTCTTTTAATTCTTAAATTACATTTTACTTATTAATCATGTCTGTGGTGGCATACATGTCATGGCACACATGTGGAGGTCAAAAGACGTCTTGCAGGAGTCAGTTCTCCCATCATGTGGCCCCCAGGGATCAGATTCAATGGTAAAGGCCTGGCAGGAAGCGTTTTACCCACTGAACCATCTTGCAGCCCCTAAAATTTAATTATTAAAGGTATATAGGATGCGCTTCTTTTCATGTCCAGCATGCACTATTAAACTCAGCATCCAAACAACTTTCCATTCACACAATCTGTATGAACACATCCACATTGAGTACACATTGGAAAAATAAGAGTGTTTCTCTAAATACAAAAGGGAAAACATTGCCTTTGAATTTTTTTTTTTTTTTATAAAATGCTGACTAAATTGGCATGTGCTTTACATTAGCCCTGTAGTGTTCTAGCTTGCATACACATGTGGACATTCTGTGGGTTCACACCGAGCTTAGCTGTGGGCTGTGTGTATGTATATCTATCAGACCCAATTTCAAATTTGGGTTAACTGTCTTTTTTTTTTTTTTTTTTTTTTTTTTTTTTTTTTTTTTTTTGTTTTTCGAGACAGGGTTTCTCTGTGTAGCTTTGCGCCTTTCCTGGAACTCACTTGGTAGCCCAGGCTGGCCTCGAACTCACAGAGATCCACCTGGCTCTGCCTCCCGAGTGCTGGGATTAAAGGCGTGGGATTAAAGTGCTGGGATTAAAGGGTTAACTGTCTTAAAGCAAACCTTCATTTTCATATTCTCTCTCTCTCTCTCTCTCTCTCTCTCTCTCTCTCTCTCTCTCTCTCTCACCACACACACACACACACACACACACACACACACACACACACACACACTATATAGATTATAGATCCCCATCGGATATTTTAAACATTTTCATTGAGTCACAGAATGGGAGTTGAATCGCAGTCTATATAAAGAAAACATTTAAATGGGATCAATATAGATTTACATTCCTGAAGAGGAAAGTCTAATTAAAAATAATAATATAGTAGAAATCATCTCCTATTTTTCTTTGTGCATCAATGGTTTAAATTCAGAGTGTAGTAGGGAAGTGTCAGCAGCCATCTCTCTGGCTGTCAGAAAGAAAGATCTCTTGGGTACCTGCTTTGGTGATTGTCTTATCAGCCAGCACAGCAACACAAACAATAGTGGTTCTTATCTGCACAAGCCAGGTTTGGGCTTATTAGTGCAGGGAATTGGCAGCCACCCCTCTCCACATAGCAACTGGGCAAATATTGTTCCAGTGCCCCGAGTGACCAATGAGAATCAAGACAGTGCTTTCGAATCTTCTCAATACAAGTAGTGTTAGTGTGGACAGCCTCTCTACCACTCTCGGTCCTTCCTCATTTAATCTTTCCAAAGTCAAGAATGTGAGCTCATCTATAGACTGTAAATCCTTGGGGACGTTTATGAAGGGAAAAAATTACAAAGTTTGCTTCAAGAACAACTTAGGTAGGCATTTCTGTTTAATTACTGGCTACTTATTCATGTTGTGGGGCTTGACGAGGACTACAGTGCTCCTATTATGTTAGTCATGGGCATCTCTAAATGTCAATATGTCAATCAGCAATCATGATGCTTTTTACTATTCTATAAAAATCAGGAATGACTAAAATTAAGCAGGAAGCAGATTCCTAATCACTTAATGAGTGAACCAGGATCCTTGTTCCGAAACGCTGGCAGAAAATGTTCTGGAATGGGTTACTGTGGTGTATAATAAATCCGAATCAGACCTGACTCCACTAGTTCGTGATTGGAAACTTCGCTGTGCTGACCTCAGCCTTTGTTAACTCTGCAGCTGCCTTAATGTTCTAATGTGAAGGGGAAAATCCTAAGGACTGTGACATGGGGGCAATGATGGAGAAGGACTCCAAGAAGGACTCTAAAATCAAGTAGCGGGGGCTGGTGTTCTTTTACAGCTATAGAGGAAGGGTCGTGGGTTGAAATCCACAGAGTACGGCAGTCATTGTATTTCCTCTTTCCTTCTATTTGAGCTTTCCCCGCTTGTTTATGACGGTGGCTAGTATGTAAGCATGATGTCCTGTATAGCCGGATATTATTATTCAACAGGAAGTTAGGCTTCAAATTACCTCTGCGGATGCAATAACTTTGCTTATTAACTAATTGCAAAACAACTCGCTTTAGAGTAACAGTTGTACCTCCCTGTGCTGCAGACTTTAATAACAGGAGAAAAGGAAGAGAGAGAGAGAGAGAGAGAGAGAGAGAGAGAGAGAGAGAGAGAGAGAGAGAGAGAGAGGAGAGAGAGAGAGAGAAGGAAAGAAAGAAAGAAAGAAAGAAAGAAAGAAAGAAAGAAAGAAAGAAAGAAAGAAAGAAAGAAAGAAAGAAAGAAAGAAAGAAAGAAAGAAAGGGAAACTTAGAAATTGTCTGTCAATGGGCATGTTTCACTTTAAACCAAACTGATACTGTTTTTTGTAGATGCCTAGATGTTTGGATTATGTTTGTAGCTCAACAGAAAATTCCCACAATGCAAACTCGCTCTGGCCACCTAAGAATTCTGTCATGGAAGCAGCATGCTTTCTCTCCCTTGTGGATTTTCAAACTTGGCCGCATGGTATTTTCAAATTGGCAGAATCATACCTTCTAGACAGGGCTTTAAGGCTCTGCTTAATTGAGTACAGCAGGTTAATAAAAGTGCCAGCGTTCCTTAAAAACAAAACCCCAAATGTTCCGTGGACCTAAAGCAAATGCTAAATATTAGATTAAACTGCCAGTTGCAGTTTGCCGTGTTTATCTTCTGAGATAGGAATAAAATTAAAGTGTGTTGCCATGGCAGCATCTGTAACATTTTATGAGACAAAAGATCCTTTTTTTCCACATGAAGATCCAAGCCAGGAGCATTATCCATTAAAGAAAGCAAATAAGGCTAGAGGGACTTAATTTTTTCTACAGTCATATTATGGAAATACGAAAGTTCCAGTGTCCTGAGGTCAGATTGGGAAATACAGCTGCTCACATTCGCTTTTGTCCTGGGTTGACACCCGTGGGTCACTCCTGAATATTGATCATCCCTTAGTCTCCAACACCCTAGAAGTGGGGACACTGTCTCCCACCCACATTGTTTCTCAAAGCACATTTTAGGAATAGGAAGTGGTGGCTATGACCCTACGCTTTGGGATGCTTTCAGTTAAGCCATCTGCCCAGCTCCATTTTGTAATCTTGATTTGATTCTCTGGAGCTTATTTCTTTGGCTTCTCTACTTTGAAAATAGTGGCAGGGTTCTTCTCATCTGAAGAAAGCAGAGCTGGAATGCTTTCAGGCTGTGAGTGTCCGCTGTTCTCCTTTATAACTTACTCTCTCCTCTCTCCTCCCTGCTCATAACGCTGCTACCCCGTCCTTCTCCTAAGCCTCTTGCTCAGAACACACGCCACTCTCTTTGCCTCTTTAGTCTACGAGAAACGCTGAACACTTGGTAAAAGACTCTAAGGGGGTTTACTTTATCATTTAAAAAAAGAAAACTTTCTCCCTAAATTTAATGACACTCTGCATGTTGTCAATAAAATTTATACATTTTAATGGCTGACTGGCTACAAATAACCTTGGGCTTTTATTGGTATAACTTATCAATAAATTAACAGCTGATCAGAAAAGATTTTAGGGCAGTGGTGGCTCAAAACCTTTAATCTCAGCACTCAGGAAGCAGAGGCAGGAGGATCTCTGTGCGTTCGAGGCCAGCCTGGTCTACACGGCGAGTCCCAGGACAGATTCCAAAGCTACACAGAGAAACCCTGTCTTGAAAAAAAAAATTAAAAAAGAACAGAAAAGATTTTAGTGGTAGTCCTTGAGCTTATTTAAACTTGAGTCAAGTCCCAAAGTATAGATTACTTTTCCTAAGGTTTGAATTTTGAAAACTGCACAGGTCATGCCATTGAATTCTCTTATTTTTCTTACTATCAAGCAAAAAGATTTTTGTATGCCTTCACAAAATATTATTTTATTAGCTTTTATTAGTTACTTTTTATCGGTGTGTGTGGGGAGGCATGCATACCACAGTGCCTGTGCGGATGTCAGGATTCTCTGTGAAGCTATTACTCCCCTTCCACCTTTGTGGAAGTTCCAGGGATTGAACTCATATCATCGTGCTTTGGTGGCAATCACCTCTACCCAATGTGCCATCTTGCTGACACAAGATGTTAGGTTTTTTTGTTGTTGTTGTTGTTTTGTTTTTTTGAGCACTGGTTTTCTTGAGCGGAACATGAGATTAGTGGGCAAAGTTCATGCTGTGTGCACATCTGTCTTCAAGAAGTGCTTGCTGCCTGGATTACTAGACTATAATTTCTTAAAATTTCCCCTTCAGATTTTAAACCTCTAGGTAAATTAATGTTCTGGATAATTACACTGCCTATCAGTTGCTGAGTTATAGTCCTTTTCCTTACTTATAAGCATTATCAGTGCCAGCCTAAGTAAGAGTTTGGGACATACTGTCAAGGGAGAGGATGAGTAGATGGATTAATGAGTCACCAAGTACTTACACTGCTACAGAAAAACACCCCATATAATGCACCTATGTTCAGGAGCTTCATTCTCAATAATCAAAATGTGGATTAAACCCTGTTACCTGTTTGTAGGTGAATGGGTAAACAAAAATAAAATGTTATGTGTACGTATTGTGGAATAGCATTCAGTCTTTCACAGGAAGGATATTCTGACATAATTCTGGCTACAATGGTAAGTGAAATAAGCCAGTTACCAAAAGGAGAACTCATGTGAAATTCCTCTTATATGAAGTACTTGGAGCGTTCAGTTCTGAGAAACAGAACAAAGATTGTGGGCTTGAGTTTGGAAATTAGTAGTGATAGCAGTAGTAGAGTGGTGTAAACATATGTAGCTATCACTGAATTGCACATCTAAACACAGATAGAATGGAAATTTTTCACTATGTACATTTACCACAATGAGCAAATGTGTATCAGAAGAGATTATTATTTTTTTTTAAAATGTGTCTGTAGGTCAACTTGGGAATTTAGGCCTTTGTAGTACACGTATAGAGGCTAAAAGCCTGAGAAGAAAGGGCATGTTGACTCAAACTCAACTCCCAGATTGTGTGTGTGTGTGTGTGTGTGTGTGTGTGTGTGTTGCACACGGAAACACTTGTGTGTGTGAGCATTTTGTATCTATGTAGACCAGAGGAGGATGCTGGGTAACCTGCTTGACCACTCTTATTCCCTGAGATAAAGTCTATTGTCTGTATTTTTTAGGAACCTGGAAGTCACCATTTCTCCTTGGCTGACTGTCCAGACAGCGCTAAGATCTTTCTGTCTCAGCCACAAGTACTAAGGTTGCAGGCGCACCAGCCCTGCCTGGCTTTCACATGGGTGCTGAGGACAGTGTTTCAGGTCTTTGTTCTTGTACGGACGCCGCTCTTATCCACTGAGCGAACCGCCCAGTCCCTCCATGTCTTTCTTGATGTGGTCCTCAACACAGTGGACAGCCTGGCTCTGCTTGCCAGTGAAGTCTCCAACACTCCTTGACCCAGCTTCTCAGTGTCACCTTTGTAAGCATCAACTGAGGCTCTCGTCAGGGCCCAGCCCAGGCACAAGTTGCCATGGCAATCACATGTGGCATTTAGAGTTAGCAAATAGAGGAACTAAGGTTCAGAGGAGATATGACTCTAACGGCCTGTTTCCTTAGGTCAGAAAAGGAGGGTATAAATGCAAATCTTTCTCCATCCAAAGACTGGAACTCACCGACTTTTCTGCAGTAGCAAAAAAATATTAAGGAGACCCTCCCCCACTTGATTTACTGCACGTTCATAAACCTGTCTAGCTGGAGCTGATGTTTGCAGGCCCTTGCACACTTAGTAAGTTCGAAAGCGAACACTGATGGTGTCATCCACTGCCAGTGTGTGTTCCTTATACAGTCTCTGTTTCTGACACCAGCATTATCCTACCCACTTACCTGTGGTCAGAGCCGAGGGGCCTTTCACCCCAAGTCCACTTCAGCAGCAAATCTTAGCCATGAACCCTGAAAACTCAAGTGCCTTCCCCCACCCCCACTGACCAACCTTGACTCGGGTCATCTTTTCTCACAGGTCAGCCGCCACCTTCCAAAGGCTATTTCTCCTTTTGCTTTCTACGTGCTAAATAATAGCTTCCAAAATGTAAGGCTGCAGAATCAGCCTCCCTTCATACTGTCATCTACGAGGAAAAGCCCACACGCTTGACTGCACAGCCTCCTCTCCAGCCTTGCCTTCCCCTCTTCTCCTCATCTGGCCTACAGCTATACTCCAGGTCAGCTGCCTGGCTGCCTTCCCTTGCATTCCATTTTCTAAGATTTCAAGCACAGTAACAACCACTCCCAAGCCCTTTCTCATTCCACCTGATTGCCTCCTTTCCATGAATGGATAGCCCTGGCCACTATCTGCGATCATTTCTTTATCTGCTGGTGTGCTGAGCAGTCCACCTTTCACTTTAATTCTTTAACAATGGGGAATTTAGTTGCTTTCCCAACTCAGTGCCCCTAATGCCTAACATTAGTACCCAGCAGACAGCAAGGCTCAACAAACAGCTAAGGGGATGGACAGCCACATGCTACTCAAACACCCTTCTGGCTTTTATTGGTAGGATGGAGGGTCATAAGGCCATAACTAGAATTCTGAGGGATGAGTGCCATGCTTGAAGGATGCAAAGAATTTTAATGGCATACAAGAAGTTGGAAAGAAGCTAACTAAGGCTTGGCAGGTCAGAGAGAGTTCCTTGGGGAGAATCACCCTCATGGGAGATTCAGTTTCCTGAGGTTTGCTCATTTGAGGTGAAAAGACATACAGGTACCCTTCCTCAGGAAGCAGCGCCGTGGTGGCATGATTTGTAAACCCCAGTACTGTGTTTGTAAGTGCTGGAGACTGCTAGCATTCAGGATGCTACTCTCGTCTAACCTTGGAAAATAGCCTCATAGGTTTGCATTTTGTGGGGAAGAGGGGGGAAATGTGTCTGGGAAGTCTCTCTCTCTTCTGAAAGGTTTATCCGTAGCTTGCCAGGATAGCTGCATTTTTGGACGATCTGGGCCACATCTGGCTTTCAGACTCTCATTGATATTGCCATGGTGCTTAATTAAGCATAATACTGGCATAAACAATATAGTCACGGAATGCTGGAGATAATAGGAAGGGCATGCTGTGAAGCATCAGACACGGACTTATAGTTTAAAGGATGATTTTTATCAAAATCCTGAGTTGCAAGTTCTTTCTGTTATTTGTTTCTTTAGTTATTCACAATCACTGGTGTCATTACTGGAGCAGACAATGGGTCTGTGGTTGGTTATAAATCACTGTTTTAAACGTTGCTTATAAGGGTGCCTCTTCTACATTTTGCCCCTGTCCAGACTCTTGCTTAAATTTTGACAGTAACTACTCACTGGCCCTTTTTCCATTGCTTTTCTGTTCCTTGAATCTATCTCCCCACTGTGTAAGCCCATGTTTCTAACAAATGGTCATACTGTGCCTGCAGCACATGGGATATAGATCTATTTACAGTGTTTATCCCACCAGTTGGCTTCTAGGGGAAAGAACCATCTTTTCACCTCCAGATTATTTGTATCCAGTAACCTCTGACTTTCTGATAAATGCTCAACAACCCGGGGATGAGCCATTCCCCGGGAGAGACAAACAATCCTCACCCTTTTGCCCTGAGTGTGAGGTGGAGGGTATTGGTTTCAGAAACTCATTAAGCAACACAGAGGACTAATAGACTAATGGATTTGTTGCAGATGCTCTGAAGAGTGGAGTGGAGGAGAGCTACAGAAAGAGATTAAAGGTAGAGACATCCCTCAGGCTTAGATTGTACCACTCTCTGACTCACTTAAAAGCTGAGAAATTATCATCAACCAGCATTTTGTTACCTGTTTCCTTAATTGTTATATCTGTTATTATTTTCAAATCTGGGATTAAAAGCTTACTTAGCCCTTAAGACACCAGTTAATGCTCATTAGTCACGTTGACTGCAGACAGGTACCTGCCTGTGTCTCGTCTCTTTGTATGGCCTTATATGGTCCATGTTGTCATCAGATGTGTTAAAGGAGGGGTGGACTGCAAAGGTGCCTTTCTCACCACTGCGTGTGCGTATGAGAGTCTCCAGGGATCTTGTCAAAATGCAGAGAAGCTGGGTTCCACCCTGCTGTCCCCATGTTTCTGATTGACTGTCTCTGAGTTAAGTCTTAAGAATTTGTATTGCTAGCAAGTTGCTGCATAGTGAGCTGGTCCAAACTGCTTCTCTAACTGTAAGGTGCCTAGGAATTGCCTTGACCTTTTAAAATGCGTATTCTGCTTCAGTGGGTCTAGGAATCGGCTTTGAGGTGCTGCATTTCCTTCTTTTTTTGTTTGTGTGTATGTACTTGTGTGTGAGTGTGCACACGTGTGGGCATGCAAGGATATACATGCACATGTGTGGGTGTGCATGCATATATATGCATATGGGCATGGGTGTTCATGGATATATGTACATATGTTTGTGCATGTGCGTGCATATCTATGTGCACATGTGTGTGGATGCTGGAGGTTGTCAGATCTCTTCTTCCACAGCCTTGCACTTTATTTGCTGAAGCAGGGTCTCTCACTAAACCTGTAGCTTACTAATTGATTATTTAGAAAGCCTAGCTTGCTGTAGGGATCCCTTGGATCCACCTTCCACCCCCACCCTGCTTTTATATGTGTATGTTGTGTATCCACACTGCACTCCTCTCCCACTCATACTACAAGTGCCCTACCCACGCAGCCCTCACCCCAGCCCTGACATTCTGCATCACTAAGAAGTTCCTAAGTAGTGCTGCCGCCGCTGTTGGTCTGGCGGCCACCATTGAGAAGGTCACCTCTCTGGCCAAATAGGAAATCCCTCTAAATGCTTAAAACTGCTGCTGCTGAGGTCAGGTCACAAAGCTTCTGCTTCAGCCAACCTGTGGGGAAAGCCTAGAAATCTGTATTTTTCATGAGAAGCCCAAGAATCAATTAGTGCTATGGCCACATTACACGCTTGGAGGAAAACTGAAGTTGAGGGAAAGAATTTGCAGAATATTCATGTAAATACTCCTAAAACTAGAGAGTACACAATAAAATATCATTCTCTTTTTCTGTTCCCAATTTTACTCTTCCCAAGATGCAAGTTTGTTTATATATATGAAGACTTTTTATAACCAGTGGGGTTCACAGCTATAATTAGCAGATGATTTTGTCTGTGGCATATAACGTGGCACACAGATCAGGGGGGGTTGTTCTTGCATTCTGCAAAATGTAGTACATTAATTAATAAAAATGTAGAGAAACACAAGGAGTCCCTATTTATGATTCAAAAATAATTTTTAAGTGTGTGTGTGTGTGTGTGTGTGTGTGTGTGTGTGTGTGTGTGTGTTCATGGAAGATTGCACATGGGTGTTCATGTGCTTACATGGTACTGTCCAGAAGTTAACTCACGTCTAATGTTCCAGGATCCATCCACTTTATTTCTGAGATGTAGTCTCTCTACAGAACTCGGAGCTGACATATTAAGCTAGACCAGCAAGCCCCATGGGTTGACCTCTTTTCTTCCCCAGTGCTGGGATCACAGGCATGCACCACCCCTTCTCAATGAGTGCTGGGGACCAAACTCATGTTTCATATACAAGCATTGTCTTCACGGAGCTATCTCCACAGCCTCTACCTAATTTAGACTTAAAAAATACATTGGTAGGATATAAAATGCATAAAAATTATGTGTAATTTCCCTTTTCTTTCTGAAGAAGATATCTGTTTTTGCTAGCAGTAAGGAGGGAAACTGGTATGGGGAGGGGCTAATTTCATCTTTAAGGAACAAGAGAAAGTTGGAGGAGCTCTTCATGGAGCTGAGGCACAGAGAAAGGAGGAGAATGAAGGAGGAGTCTGCATGGGCAATTGATGGGGAGCAGGAGCGCACACCGACCTCACTGCCGAGCAAGTGGAATGTGGGACTAGGAGAGAAGAGAAAGGACATTTGGGAAGAATGTTTCTTAATGCAAAACAACAATACCTCCCCCCCACACACACACACACACACTTTGGTCATTTCCAAGAACTCATGGAGACCCAGGCTACTTTCCAGTGTTCTCTGAGCTTAACATGCGCTTCCTCTGGATGCAGCACACACTGACTCAAGATGGCCTGGAATCCACCAACTACTTGTTAGCCTGACATTTATTTTCCCTCCATTCTCTTCTGAGGTCAGCAGTTCCCTTGGGCATATATCTTCTATTCATTCGGGGCTTTGAAATAAATATCCAACTGGGCATCAAATGGCCCTCACAAAAGCATTTCCAAAACGGGTGCTCAGAACTACAAGAAAATGGAGAATGCTGTAGAAGTGGTAGGAAAAGTATGCACATAATAAATTCCTACTGTTAACATATGAAAAAAAAAAGCGGTTGATTCTTTTACATCAAGGTTTCCCAGAGTCCTTCACTCGGAAAGCATGGATGCAGCTCGTAACTGTCAGTGAGTGGAGGGATTGGCACATGCCAGTAATCCTGGCATTGGAGAGTCTGAGGCAGGAGGATCAAGGCAAGCCTGAACTACATAGGGAGGCCCTGTCTCCAAAAAAAACCATATTAAACCCCAAACTCAGCCTTGGAACAGGACTCCAGACAGTTTCAGTTGCTGCCTTGTGTAATAGTTCAATGTCAAAGTTTTACTAATTTCTAGCAGTTTTCTGCTGTGAGATGGAGAGAGGGTTTTCACAGCAAAAGGAAAGCATGTGGAGACCAGAAGAGGGGATCAAGGAAAAAAATCTAAAATTAAACTCCAGCTGTGTACTGTAGCCCAAGGCAGGTCTTGCTTTTAATCCCTAGGAAGTCCCATTAAGTCTCCAGCAGAGTGGGTCAAAGTCGTTCACCGTAATGGGCAATAGCTCGGGGCTTCAGTCTACCCTGTAAAGTCTAACAGTTTGGAAGTTACGCAATCTTCCCAAACCTAGGTTGCACCTTCGTCTAGTGCGGTAAGAAAGCCGTCTCCCACAGGACATGGTGAGTAGTAAATGGAATAGGATAATCAGTGGCAGCTGTCCTCTTTAAAGCATCCTCTGGCCACGTTTCAGAGTATGGATGCTTGAGAAAGTTGACTTGAAAAGCATGGGAATGCCGAGATATTGCAACAACTCCACTCAAATTTTGCAATCTATGTGTACACATGTAGACACAACTCAGATCGCTAGATTGATAAATATTCATATTATACCGAGCAGTTAAAGATGGGAAGAGAGTAGTTGGCTCAGTGGGTGAAGGATCTGCCAGACAAGTGTGAAATTCTGAGGGCAGATGCTCAACGCTCACATCATGAGAACCTAAAGCCATGCCTCAGATGTTCAAGAGTCACATCAAAAGCAGCATCCACCTGTAACCTCAGCAGAGAAAGGTTGATGCTGAGGCCCCCTAGCCAACCCATCTAGCCTAAGTGAGAAACTCGGGGTTCAGTGAAGGACTCTCTGTCTCACAGAATAAAGTAGAAAGCTGGTGAGATGACAAGGTGGGTAAAGGTACTTCTGCTCAAGCCTGATGAACCCGAGTTTGGTTTATAGAACCTCTTGCAGAAGGAGAATACGGACTCTTGAAAGTTGACCTCTGACCTTCACATGTATAGCATGACACAGATGTGCCTATGCTCACACACATGGCTCTTACACATACTCACACGCATACACATATACACATAATAATAATAAAAATAGAAGAGGAAGAGTCAAGGGAGGGAAGTTGTCTAAAAAAGCACTTGGTGTAGTAGTAGCACACACCTTTAATCTCAGCACTTGGGAAGCAGAGGCTGGCTGCTCTCTGAAAGTGCAAGGCAAGCCTGGTCTACATAAAGAGTTACAGGTAAACCAAGGTTACAGTGATATCCTACTTCAAAAACAATGTTTTAAAAGAAAAAGGGATCACTTTGGCCATCTAGGGTATTTTTTTCCTTGTTCATGAATAACAGGATCCTTCTGTTTCGGTGGCGAATGTCATGGGGACTTTGAATGGGATTGCACTGACTGCCAGTGAGTTGCTTCCGGTAGAATGGTCATTTTCACATTCGTCCCACAATCTCTGAACCAAGGAGGTCTTTTCACCTAGTGTCTCACTCAATTGATTTCCCTAAAATTTCAATGTTTCCCTTGTAGAGGCCTTTCATTCCCTTCGTTATGTTTATTTCTAGATTCCATTTTTCCTTCTGAGTCTATCAGGGATGGGAGTGCTTCCATGATCTCATCTACAGCATGTTTGTTGTTGGTATATAAAAAGGCTACTGATTTTTTTAAGTTGATTTTGTACCCTTCCACTTTGCTGGAAGTTTCAATCATTTCTAATAGTTTTCTGGTGGAATTTTGCAACTTCTTATGTATAACATTGTATAATCTGCAAATTATAACTTGACTTGTTCGTGTATTCTTATGATTTCCTTCTCTTGTGTTATTGCTTCTAGCTACTGCTTCAAGCACTATAGTGAAAAGGAGTGGGGATAGTAGACATCCTTTCTTGCTTCTTATTTTAAATTTTACATTTTAAGCTTAAAAATTAAATTTTAAAGTGATTGCTTCGATTTTTTTTTTCTACATTTAGGATGATGTTGGCTATGGATTTGTCATGTAAATCCTTTTGTACAGGGAGCTGTGTTCCCTTCTGTCTTGTTCTCTCTACAACTTCCACCATGAAGACTTGTTGGCTTTTGTCAAAGGCCTTTAGGGCATCTATGGAGGTGATAATTGTGATTATGCATTCATATGATCTATTACATTTATCAACATATATCGTTTAACCATTCTTACATCTCTGGGACTGAACCAACTTGATCATGATGGATGATCTTTTGGATGCATGCCTATGTTCTACTTGCAAGCATTTTATTGAGAACTGCTTTCATCTGTGTTTATCAGGTTTGCTATTGGCTTGTAGTTTTTTGTCGTTTGCTAGTGTGCCTTTACCTGGTTTTGGTATTAGAGTTACACTGGCTACATAAAGGGAGTTTGGAAGCTCTCCTTCTGTTTCTTTCTTAAAAAAAAAAAAGATAATATGAGAAATATTGGTGTAGATCTGGAAAGTCTAGAATAACTCTGCTGTGAAGCCATCTGGACCTGGAATATTTTTTATTTGGAAGTCTTTTATGTCTTATATTGGACATCAATCTTTGTTCTCCACATGTGCATGCACAGTACACCTACACGCATATACTCCCCTACACACATGCACACACACACACACACACACACACACACACATGATGGGAAAGAGGTAGGCTAATATTTCTAAAATAAATATTTAGAGGAAAAAATAATGTCAGCAATAGATCCTGTTTACATCCCTATAGAAAAATTAATCTTTGTTGCCTTATTAATATAATTTTATTACATCAAACACAGTTCAAAATTTCTTCCTAGCTAATATTAAGAATAATGTTAAAAATATGTTCAGAATTCTATTTTGACAATTGTATATGTTTAAATTACACAATGTGATCTTCCGATATACTTGTTAATTCTGACATGATTGCTATGGTCAAGTTATTAAAATAATCATTAAATATCATAATTATGACTTTCACTGTATGGTGAGAACACTTAAGAATTATTCTCTTTGCAGGTTTCAAGTTCACAACCCAGTGTTATTGACCACAGCCACCATACTACACATTAGATCTCTGGAACATTTTCATTCCTCTTATCTGAAATGTTGTCCTCTTTGACCACATTTCCCCATCATCTCCCTGGTAACCACCATTCACCTCTCTGCTTTTATCAGTTTGACTTTTTCAAATTGCATGCATTCGATAGTGCAATACTTGTCCTGGTTTATTTCCTTAGGCATACTGACCTCCACGCCAATCTGGGTGGCTGTAAATGGCCATCTTTCCCTCTTTTTACACTGTGTGTTTAATAAATCTGCCTTTCAATTTAACATGGGATTGCATCCCAATAAACCCATCATAAATTGAAAGTATCATAAGCCAAACATTCAGCTAATGATCCTAGACCACAGAACGCCACAGCTCAGCAATGATGAGCTCTATGGTATATATGGGCTGTTTATTCATGTGCTTGAGCGGTTGCCTGAGAGCTGCAGCTGGTTGCTGCCAGACACCCAGGGAGAGTGCTGTATGTAACATGTCACTAGGCCAGGAAAAGATAAAAATTCAAGGTTCAAAGAATGATTAATACTGCATGCATGTTGATAATGCAAATACATAAAATCAACAAGGCATAAGTTGAACCATTGTAATTCAGGAACATACATACTCCATTGTCTGTGTAAAATCATACCTCCCTAAAATGACAGGGTATATGTTCCAAGACCTGTGCCATTCAGTGAGGTCATCATTTTCTGAACACCAACGGTTGTATGTACACAAACTAAGAGTGTGAAAAAGTCACTAGGCAATATAATCTTACAGGACCCCTACTGGAGCTCAACATACATGCATTTGTAAATATAGCACATTTTCATTATATATCCATCAATAGGCACTTTGATTGTTTCCAGATCTCCGCTACTGTGAATACTGCTGCAGTGATCATGTAATCTTGGGTATTGCTTCAGAATACTGGTTTCATTTTCTTCTGGATCCTGGGTCTCTATATACCCAGAAAGAGAACTATGAGATCATGTGGTAATTCTGTTCTGAATACTTGAAGAACTTCCACACTGTTTTCCATAATCTACTTACATTGCTATCAACACTGGACAGGATTCCTTTTGTCCGTATGATCACCAACACCTATCTACCTTGCCTCTCTGGTCATCCTAGAGGTGGGGGTGAAGATGATATGTCCTTGTCATGTTTATCTGCATTTTTCTGATGATTGGTAAAGTCAGGCACTTACATACATTGTGGGCATTTGTTTGTCTTTTTGGAAAAATGATTACCTCTTTGCCTATATTTTAGATGTGGGGTTGTTTGTTTTCTCATATTTTGTTTGGTTTTCTTTGATTTTTACTGTCTTGCTTTTGAGTTGTTTTCAAGTCTTCATATGTTACACATATTAATTTCTTATCAAATATATGGTTTATAAATACTGTCCTCTCACTCTGGGTTGTCGATCACTCTTAATAGACCCTTTTCCTTCCTTTTCAGCAGCTTTTCATTCATTTCAATCCCACTTTGCCATGTGTGGGATTGTTGTCTGTGCTTTCTGATTCATAAAAAAGTCATTACCCGGGTGGCAGAGGTAGATCATCAAGATGCTCACATGGGGGTGCAAATATGAGCAAATGCAATGATCATATGTGCAAACACTAAAAATCCATTAATAAAGTCATCATTGCCTAGACCACCATCAGTTTGTTTGTTTGTTTGTTTGTTTAACCTGTATTTTTCCTTCTGATGGTTTTACTCTTCTGGGTCTTACATCTTGTCCTTAACCCATTTGATCTGGCTTTTTGTATTTTGTGTGAGACAACAGTCTTTATTCTTCTGAATGTGTTGGGTATCCATTTTTTTCCAGTCACCGTTTATTGAAACAGTTACCTTTGCCCATGTGTGGTCTTCGCCCCTTTGACAGTATGGAGGTTGAGGGGTCTCTGCATTCTATCCCATCACTCTGTACCTCTCTTACCATGCCTGTACCACGTTCTTTTATTTATTGAAGATCTGTGATATATTTTGAAGCCAAGTAGTTTCAATGCCTCTAGTTTGTTCTTCTTGTTCAAACTTGCTTGCACAGGGTCTGTATGGCTTTAAGGAAATTCAATAGAATTATATTGAACCTGTAGAGATCTATTAAGTAATATGGACATTTTTAACAACCTTGTGTTTTCAAATCCACTTATTTCTGTCTTCTTCAATTTCTTTCATTATTGTTTTATATTTTTCTTTCTTTCCTTTTTTTTCATTCTTTGTTTTTTGTTTTTCAAGACAAGGTTTCTCTGTGTAGCTTTGGCTGGCTTCAAACTCAGAGATCACCTGCCTCTGCCTCCTGAGTTCTGGGATTAAAGGTGTACACCACTACCCAGCTCAGTTTATATTTTTTAATGTATACATCTTTGACCACTATTAAATTTATTCCTAAGTATTTTATTCTTTTTAATGCTGTTGTGATTAGGTTTATTTTACTAATCTCTTAGACTTCTCATCACTAGCATAAAAAGCACACCTGATTTTTGTGTACTGATTTTATTTTCTGAAACGTTTCTGTATGTATTGGTTTCAGTTGTCTGCATCTGTGTGTGCTCATGTGTGTGTATGTTTGTATGTGTTTGTAATCGTGTGTGCACATGTGTATGTGTGAACATGTGTGCTCGTGTGTGTATGCATGTGTGCTCATATGTATGTACACATATATGCACGTTTATGAGTATATAGTCTCTAGATTTGTAATCTTGTAGAGTGAGTAATATGTTAGATCACATCACTTGAAAAATAAATGGTTTTCTTTCTGATTTGAGATGCTTTTTATTTATTTTTCTTGTCTAATTTCTGTAGCTAAGACTTCCAACACTGTGTTTAACAAAAGTGGCAATAGTGAGCACCATTGCTTTCCCCTCCCCCTATCTTGGATGAAATGCTTTCAGCTTACTACTCAATATTAGTTGTGATCTTGTTTTGCATTTTCCTTCATTATGTTGAAGTGCAGTCCTCTTATTCTTGATGTGTCATTATCAGAAAATAAAGGTGAATTTTGTCAAGTGCTTCTACATCTGGTGAAAAGACTGTATGGTTTTTGGTCTTCATTCTGTTAGTGAAGTAGCTGACATGAATTGATTTTTAAGTTGGGTCACTCTTAATTCATGGATGAATATCATTTAATTGTAGTATGTGATCTTTTTATTGTACTGTTGAATTTGGCTTGATCATTTTTTGTTTATGAAATATATATCATATTCATTGTTGCCATAAACCAAAGAAGCTCATTCCTTCCTGGTTCATAAAGGACTCCACATTTCACTTGAACAAAATCATACTTCTTGATTCTAGTACTTTAATGTTAAGTAAATACTGTGAGGGACTGGAGCCAACAAATGATAATAATAACTTCATATTGCACTCATTAATACACATTTTTATTGCTGATAAGACTATAACTCTTTGTATTTCAACTCTACAGTATATACTAGACAAATTTTAGGAACAAGAGAGAAGACCCAAGTAGAATGTGTATAAATGAAATTTAGAGACATTTCATTGTTCTTTACTGGGAAAGGCAGAAGATGAGAAACTATATAACTAAATGGGATTCTTAGAGTGTTTTGATCAGGCTATGCTGTGGATGGATTAAAACAAGATTGCACTTAAAGTAATGTTAAGAGGAGACAGAAGTCAGTAGATGATGCTGCAACTCCAAAGTTGTCTCCTAAGTCAGCTCTCAACCCTGATGGGTGCCCAGATCTCCTGCGGCACTTGGTAGAAGCAGATTCAGAGGAGGTCTGAACTGGGGCTCAATCCACATTCCTTAGACACCCTACAGTGACTGACGCTGCTGCTGCTCTTCTGTCCACGTTGAGGAGTAAGGTCATAGATGACACAGCTGCCATATTTTGTCCACCAAGCTAACTCCCTTCTCTGACTTCACCTGAGAAGACCTCCTATCAGTCTACGTGAGTTGAGTAAGGAGAATCAAGGCAGAATTCACTTGAAATGTTTTCTAAATAAGGCTACATAGGTTAAAATTTTCTCCATTGTTGAGGTACTTGTGTGATCTGTTCATCTTTTGCCACAAATGGTTTAGTTTGTTTGTTTTTTGTTGTTGTTGTTTTTTGGGTTTTTTTTGTTGTTGTTATTTTGTTGTTTTTTTGTTTTGTTTTTGTTTTTCGAGACAGGGTTTCTCTGTGTAGCTTTGTGCCTTTCTGGGAACTCACTCTGTAGCCCAGGCCGGCCTCAAACTCACAGAGATCCACCTGGCTCTGCCTCCCGAGTGCTGGGATTAAAGGTGTGTGCCACCACTGCCCGGCCACAAATGGGTTTTTATTACATTTCTACTTTGATCCAGGGGTCACTGAGACCTCATCAGTTTACCAAACCTATTCTTCATGTCTGTTCCCTTCAACTTCCCTTTTCCCCACGCTTTCATAGACAAAGGCAGTGTGGTTCCCACTGCTGAGGAGTACATAATTTCCACCCTAACTTCACCAATCCCAGTAAGCACATGTTTTCAGAAACTCAGATTTTTCATCACTGAAATAAGAAGCATGAAATGCTGTGTTTGGGAGTCTAGAAAGTAATGAGATGACATGTAGCCTGGCTAACAAAGTGTCTGGCACAAAGTTAGTACCAATAAATATCAGATTCCATGCACATCTCACTTATCTTGTTCCAACCCTGTGCGGTTTTTCAGAATCCAAACCCATCACATGCAAAATTGACATAACATCTTGCCTAGCTTGCACAGTACCCACAGACCCTCAACTCTTTACCCTCCTTGATCAAGTTTAATTTAAAGCAATTAAAGTCAATAACTCCTGGTTGTTGCAAAGCATCAACCTCCTCCTGCTGAGCCTCTCATTCTGGTGGTGAAGATTCCTTGGGAACACCAACAGTTACAGAACCATCATCAGGTATGAGAGGGGCTACCTTTACTGGGTCTGTCATTAAGCACATATAATTTTAAGGAAATGTGTCCATGAATCCTTTCAACTGGACTTCAACCAAAAACAATTATTTTTTTAATTTGAATTTTTTTGCTTAATCCTTCATTATAATGTGTGTTAACACTCCTAATTTGTGTGATTCGCTTAATGAAAAATGGTGTCCATAAAGTACATGTCGCCTTTAAAACATCTAAAGAATTGTCTTCTGTCTTAATCACCAAGCATGTCAGAAGCATTGTTTTAACGGCCTCTATTGCAATCTGTGGTTTGTGTCTGCCATCCAAAAAGGAGGGGACTTCAGTTTCGCCCAGCTGTGTTTCTGAGTATGAGCATTCAAATGTGGACCATGTGTGATGGAAAAGCCTCTGGTGGCTGAGAACGTGGATAGACTTGCAGAGGATCGTTTGATGGAAAGTTGTTGTATAATAGATCTTCATTTACTCACAGAACAAACATTTATTCTAAGTCAGGCTTTAAGAGTACAGTGGTAAAGAACACACTCCCTCAACAAAATACCCACAGAAATGTACAAAGGAAAAGGATGTTGATCTGGTGTGGGTAGTGGAAGACCCTCCCGCCACTAGCTATTTTATACTCGTCCCGATATAAAACTATAAACAGATTTCTATGATAAATATTCAACTTAGCTAATGTGAACAAAAGAAGATAGATACTTTAAAAAGATGTTTCTATTGGTGCCAACAAAGCATAAACATAAACACTTAGAGGAGGAGTGGATGGGGGGGCAGAGGGGAGGGGGGACCGGGAGGAGAGGAGGGAGGGGAAACTGTGGTAGGGATGTGAAATAAATGAAAAAATTTAAATAATAAAAAGAAAAATATGTGTTTCTATTTAGCAGCACATCCCAATGTATTGAGGGACTTCTTAAAATGTGTAAGAAACACAGAGCATGCTATCCATGGTGCATAATTAAAATCATAGCTTTGAATCCATAACATGTGGCCATTTTCCAGGTAATTCCATGGCCATCATCTTGCTTGGTTATCACAGTGTCTTGGGACTGATGTGAATGTGCATATCTATACATTATCCTGTCATGGGGGGTGTTGGGGGGAGGGAAGACCTGAGACATTATTGATGTATTTCAAAGATGAGGACATCAGAGATGTGACTCAAATCATGTCTTCAGCTATACTGTGGTTGACTTCTGTTGTCCACGGAAAAGGGCTGATTTCTGCTGTCCCAGAAATGAGGTTTGAAATCGCTCCCTCTCTGTTAACCCAACATCACAAAGATTCTTTGTGAACAACCAATAAAAGCCCTTCCATAGCTCACCTGTGGAGCAATGGTTACGCACAAGAGAACTCTTCAGTGAAAGTGGAACCTCTACAAGACTGGGAGCCTGTTCCTAGTTCAGCACCATGCATGAATCTATCATGGCATTTAACTCTAGGCACGCAAGAGCAGTAGGACCAGCAGGTTGTTGTTTTCTGAGACACCAGCTGAGGGAGCATGTGAACGTGATGCCTGCTGAACCTCTCCTCAGCCTGGGGTGGCCTATGCACTCTAGTGATCTAAGTTTTCAGAGCAATGGAGGAAGAACCTTGTAAGGGGATCCTCTCTGGATTCCTGAGGGAGCAGATTTGCCATTTTCTCATGGTGACATACCATTTGAAAGCTCCGGCTGTAGGGCCCTTCCTGCTGATAGAATGTCAGGAAGACATCTTTGACTAGATAAATTCCATTCCCCGGAAGTCAGTACACCGATGTTCTTATAGATCTCTGTGCAGAAGCTGCCATGCAAGTACTGATTGTTGAGTTATATTCTATCATTTTTTTTTCTGAAACTAAACAGAAATGTTTAAAAAAAAAACAAATATGAGTTAGTCAGAGTTTTGAGCACTTGAACAAAGTTACAGTATAGCCCATCATTTCTCCTGATCCTCAAGAGACTGTGGTTATGGGGAATGAGGGTGGGAGGTTGCTTTCTACCCAAGTAGAACCCATCACGGTATTATTTTCAACCCTGGAAGAAAGGAAAGCTGAGATCCTCCTCTACCCACTGATTTTAATATTCTCCAAAGTCATGGTAAACCATTAGGGACTGGAAATGGCCCAAACTTACACAACAACTCCTCTCTTAAGAGCACAGAGAATATGCATTTTGAACTTCACAGTCAAGCCCCAGCTTGAAAGTTCTTTTCCTAGCACAACCCAGAGTTGACCTTTACCTGGAAGCTGACCCACATTAGACTTGCTATTGTTGATCTCCTAAGAATTTGGGGGAAAAAAAAACAGAGGGTTCAATCTATACATTTACTTAAGATCTAGTAAAATTGAGATAGCCAGAGATTTGTGGATTTGCCAAGCTAAAATGTAACCTGAATCAATTTCCAGGTATGGATTAACATGCAATCCTAATCAAACACCCCAATGACCCTAACAGTAGATTGTCGATTCCTGGGGGTTTTGCTTCTTGAGATTAAGGAACAGACCAAATTTAAACACTGGGGTTGTTTTAACCCTTCCTTCCTATTACTTCCTCTTGATTTGCCATTAATTCTTTTGTGGAGTTTAAAATGTTTTCTCCTAGATTTCCTTAAGAAAAATCAAATGTTGCTTCAAGGCAAAGGAGCATCTTGAGCCATGGGGTGATTGGTTATCAACAACCATAACAAAACAACCATGGGGTGATTGTTTATCAACTTCTGTGACAGAACAGCCATGGGGTGATTGTTTATCAACTTCTGTGACAGAACAGCCGTGGGGTGATAGGTTATCAAAAGCTGTGACAGATCATCACCACACCCTCAGGCATTTGTCAATGTCTGGTGGCATTCTGGTTGTCAATATTAGGAGAAACTACTGGTATGTAACAAGCAGACAACAGCAAGGCTGCTAAAGGTACCACACTGGTAGCTCCACCATCACTCAGTCCCAGCCACAGAAGGAGATTGTGCACCTCAAATGTTAGGAGCACTAAGTTAGGGAACCCTGGTATGTCCTTATGAGCCACAATACATTAAGCCCTCAGATATTAGCTACTGAGAAAGTCCTCAAGAGTATAGGGATCTGGGAATAATTAAGGATGTAATTTAGCTGGTAGAATGTCTACCTACCATGTACAAAGCCCTGGTTTTGATTCCTTCCTGAACCAGGGATTCATGGTACATGCTTGGAATCCTAGCCTGAGGTAGAGGCAAGAACATCAGAAGTTCAAGATTATCCTAAACTTTATAATGAGTTCAAGGCTACTACATGATCTCCTATCTGAAAGGGATGGTGGTACACAAACAATTGCATATAAACTGAAATATTTTCCACCTTTGACTTAGTCTGCTAGGATGCATCAAATTGCTTTTGCTCTTGAAAGAAAGCAACTGCTTACATCATTCAGTAGCAGCCCCGCTTGGCTACAGCAGCAGACAGCTCACCAAATGTCTCTAGAAAAAACCGTTCAGCATAGGCTCTGCCAGGAACTCAAAAGCTCAGAGAGGCTTCAAAGCCCAGGAGTTAGATGTGACAGCGGTTATGAAGCACAGTGATGCCAACATCTCGACTTTTCCATTTTTTTCCAACCACGCATGGCCTTGGGAATGGTTAAGGGTACTCTTGCCAGCAATTTTTTTTTCTTACTCCATCACCTTTGAGTGTCCAATTCTCTTAGCCACGCTCTACATGAAGTAAATTTTCCCATTCCCCCTTCCCAAACAAGAATTTAACAATGCTGTTGGTAAAATTCTCGGCAGCAAAGGCACAGTCTCAGTTGCCCACCATGTTTCAGATGACTCATTAAGTTAAAGCCCACAGAGAGGGCCATAAGCTGAGGTCAAGTGGTAAGCGAGATTGCAAGTGGGAAAGAATTGTGGGTGGAAGATAAGACCCCAGGATGTCCTGAGAGGTTCGTTTTCCCTGTGTTCTCTCCCAGATCAGTCATCTAGGCAGAAATAGAATTGAGTCATCACCTAAGGTGAATCTGATGCTGATGGATTTTGGGTCAGGCTCCATGTGGTCATGGGAGATGCCATGTGGAAGTGTCCGTTCCTATCCAACCGAGTCGATCTCAGACACTTTAAGCAGAGATCATCTGAGTCATTGATTTGCTCTTTTCTTTAATGCATTCCATATGCCCAGATCCTCACGCGATCATTGGTAGCCTGGGAGTCTGTTGCAGAAAAACCCATGGGCTAACTCTGTGCTACAACAGACCATGATACTGAGAGTTCAAGGAAGTCAAGATCCTGAAGCAGCTATCAGGCAACCCCAGTGGAGATGTCTGCAGATGTTACAAGAAAGATCAATTTCAGAAACTTGGCAGGAACTCTAGTTACTGAATAGTCAAAGAAATAACTTATGTCTGACAACTGTTGCGGCAGCGTCAATATTCTCAGGAATTACTTTCACAAAAACCATCTTGAGCGTAAAAGTCAAGCTAATGTTTGAAAATAGCATGTCTATAACTTTAAGCCAGAATTCTCTTTCGGAGGAAGATTGTTTCGCTTAACATAATTTCTCAGGTTCCTTCAGAAAACATTCCTCTTGCAGGTAACAAAACTTTGCACAAACATCTTTGAGCAAATGGCATGTTAACTTTATATTTGTTTCAGAAAATTGTTTGCCTTCAACTAATTTCTCCTAGAATCCCTTCCGAAACTCAAACAGCAACTTGAGCAAGTACTTTTGTAATTTTCAGATCTTCATTTGTCGCTAAGATGAATTTTACATTCAAAAGTCAAACTTAAAGCCAAGGTTCCTTGAAACGACAACTGTAGGTAACACGGTGTTTCTAGTGAAACAGGTTACCTTCAAGCAGAAATGAACTGGTTCATAGAAGCTGGCCCCAAACTGGCAAAGGTTGTGCTTCTTTAGCAGTGCTTAGATGTGCCAGAGTTTGTTTTTCCTGATTGGAAGAATGATAATCTGTGCTTCTAGAAGTTATCAGTCTGATCCCCTGTCTGATCTAATGGGAGCAGCTGCATTCCACTAGAGGTACAGTTCTCACTCCTCAGCTTATCCCCTCTGGGCCAGACAGGTGTGTCCTAAACTCAGTCTAGATAGGAGCACTCCAAGGAAAGCCCAGGTGCTGTGAGACTCCAGGATGAGATCAGAATTTGGCCCAAATCCCTCTGAGTCAGAATTCTGAGTCATCTCTTTTTTAAAGCTATTCCATATCCATTTCCTCCTGTGACTATTGATGCGTCTGCTTCACAGACTTGGGCCTTATACCTTGAGGACCTTTCTTGGGGGTCCCTACATCCACTGGACCCATTGGCACCTCCCACCAGTGCAGAAAGCTCAAGAGAAAGAGAAACAAGCTGAAATGTCTGATCCAGAGATGATACTCTGTTATTGTTAAGAAAGGAAAGTCTGGGGTTCTTAAGGATGAGAGAGAAGGTCTGCTGCTAAGCTGTACTGAAATCCAGATACCGTCAGAGACTCTTCTGAAACTGTAATAATAAAGCCCAGTAG
The DNA here is from genome assembly GCF_004664715.2 of Peromyscus leucopus. NCBI lineage: Eukaryota > Metazoa > Chordata > Mammalia > Rodentia > Cricetidae > Peromyscus > Peromyscus leucopus. The sequence goes on along the minus strand of NC_051077.1, from coordinate 44,781,121 downwards.
CCTCCCTATCCCGTGCCAAGTATTAAAAAGGCTAACGTTCTTGAAGGTTTCTGAGAAATCCCAGCCAGTGCTTTTTCTCTGGTGATCCATTTTACTTCTCGGTCAGCATACACATGAGCTGCCTCTGTTTTGTCCCATGTCACCCTGAATCTAAAGCCAGCTCTTCCCCAGGTTTTACAAGGAAGTCTATTTAAGTTCTGGGGGAATGTGCCAGAGCCTCCAAAACTGGCACATTTAACTCCAAATTCTTTCCCCAGTGTGACCAGCTGTCCTAACTGTTCCGTAAGTCTTAATGTCAGCTAGTCTCTAATGAATATCTAAGTATTTTTTTCCAACAAATAAAATGCTCTTCCTCAGGAAAAAAAAATTCCAAGACCAGTTAGTACCACACCATTAGAATAACATGAAAAATCCATAAATATAGTGCTTTCTTTGTGTATAATAATATAACACTAATATGCTTTTATTTATATCATTTATCAAACACTTAGTGTATTTTAAGTAGCAGGCCATATGGTTTTGAATTTTGTTATTCTAGTAAAAATAAATGTCTTTGTGATAATGCTCTAGTTCTATGGACTGTATGTCCAGGGACTGGCTGGACTTCTGAGACATGCCTGTGGTGTGCAATAGAGTCTTGGTAAGAGCCAACCTAATATATAACTAAGCAAGTCTGTACTTTGACTCAAATGGACAGAACATCATGGAGGGAAGAATGAATTGAAAGAAGTGAAGAAGAGCATTGTGTGTTTACGCAGAAGGAGTATGGAGTATGGGCTGTCTATCAATCTACTGTCTTCACCTTTCCACCTCTTGCCAGGAGACTGCAACAGTCCACTCCCACCCAAGGGCATCAGAGCTACTTCAGGAGCACTTCAAGTGAGTAAGATGAGTGACGCAAGGCAGGGATAGGTCCCGATCCCAACGACCCAGAGAAAAAGGAGATCATAACGCCTCCCTAAAACTTTGCTGTGAGAATCAGAGGTTTGGAAATACAATCAAGCTGGTGTGTAGAAGATACTCAGTAGAAACAGTCACCTTTCTTATCGCTGTACCTTCTCTCTAAACATCACACTGAGCTTCATGGACACTTCACCTACATCCCTGAGCATAACCTTGGAAATTCATTGAACTTGGTTTTAATGTATGATTAAGTCTGTTTCTATATAATATTGCTGTAGTCTTTAAACTATGCTCTGAGAAGTTCAACTTGGGCATGATTCTTGTTGAAAATTCCTTACTTGAAGTCTTATATTTCATTTCCTAAAAGAAGATCTTATTGAGACTTCCTTTTTTGGTTAAGGACTGAATATGGTATTGATAATTAGCTTCTGATGCTAAATGTTTTCTTTGGAGGAAGGGGAATAAGAGAAGGCTTTAAAGTAATTAAAGTCATTTGTTTGAGAAGTAATTTCCATCATCTGGATGTAAACTCAGAAAGGAAATGATTACTGTTGTGATAGTAAGTATTTTATATGGACTGAAAAAGTTCATGAGGAGAATTCCTAATAACACATAGCAAACATATATAAGAGAACTGAGTTTACACGGAAAAATACCATCCCCAAATCAGGAGAAATTCTACTTAGAACCTTAAATATGTGGAAGTGTTTTCATTTTGAGTCTTAAAAAGTACTGATTAAGTTGTATTTTAAAAAGTGTGCCCTAAAAAGCAATTGTTAAAAAATTAATGTAAAAATTAATAAATGAATCTGCTTCTAAGATTCAAAAATTCTCAGACCTGTAGATCAAGTTTTAGAAAATAAATCAAGGTCAAGTGTCATACTTGATTTTTCTATTTGATACTAACTCTTCTTTATTATGATTTATTGCTCAGATTCCATATCGCCCTTTCAAAGGTAGCAACTTGAAGTATTTTTGATTGTGAGCCTAGCCTTTAACGGCTGAGCCATCTCTCCAGCCCACAACTTGAAGTATTAAATTAAAAAAAAAAAAACTCCTCTTAGCCTGACCTGTCTATAAGCCAAGATAAAAATAATAGTGTTATTATACTCCATGGGACAACAAGTTTTACAGGACCAGACTTGAAGAGGAATCCAGGTCATTGTCCTGACAGATATGTGCTATAAAATTTTGAAGAGGCCTACATGTCTAGGACCATGATATTCACCTGAACCCAGGCTTTGCCTCTGAGATTGACATAAGAACAAAATGCAGTTGACCCCCTGCCTTTAAAAAATTATCAACCATGCAAAAATCATTAGGATAAACCAAATGGATTACAGCCCCTATTGAAAGGACTATCTCACCATCTCCCTTATAATTTTCTCTTTTATTGGTCACTATTGGGTTTTTAAAAATCATGATAGGATATTTCCATGTGTTTATGGTTACTCTAACCTCTCATTTCCATGTGGATCCCCTCTCCATTCTTCTAAGTTTTCATCTCTACTTCTATGCTTAAAAAAAAAAACAATTAAAGGCTACTCTCTGCAATCTCTCTCTAACTAAAGAGCGTAAGAGAAATCCTCTGGGCTCTGGCTCTTCTCTTTCTATTCAGCTCAAAAATAGATGTTTAGTGAATGAAGAGATTACCCGTTACCAGGATAAAAGGGAAGAGAGAGTCATGATGAAACCATGGCCAATCAACAAGTTGGATTTGAAATCTAGATCAATAACAGAAAGTAGTAGCAAGCTTTCCCTGTACGCCTTCTCTGATACTTCAACCTCTTGCAGAAACTGAATGAGATAGAGGAGAGAAGGCTGGAGCATCCCACAGGAAAACTGGTCTACACATAACCAATCAGAAACGTCATTGCTGCAAAGAGTGAACACGAGGAATCCTCAGCTTTAAAAACTACTGTGTTTCAGACAGTTTTTTGGAACCAGACATTTCTCTCTTTCAGAAGCAATGCTCAAATTGGGTGCCAAAGATCCCACTTATGTCATAACTTTGGGCAGTCTACATACACATGTGATTAAAATGGAAAAACAGGAGAAAATCTCTTAAGATTGTAACCATTAAATTTTAAGTTATCAACAGAAGTCATTCTTCAGTACTTTTAGGAAGTACTATGCTATTGAGAAGACATCTTATAAGCTTAGTGGAGGTTGATGGGGGCAAAGAAACACATCTTGACAGTTTCAGAGTTCTGCACATTAATCTCTCTTGGTTGCAGGTGTCATCAAAGCCCTTCGCAGTTAACTTCACAGTTGTCAGTCACGACGAGGAAAACTCTTGACACAAATTAGAAGAGGCAGAAGTTAAAAGAAAATAATTGGTTCTTTGTTTTCTTTTTAAATTTTATTTTTACTTGAAAAATTTATACAATGTATCTTGATCATGTCCATCCCCTGAATCCTCCCTCCAGCTCTCTCGGTTCCCTGTAACATATCTCTCATCTTCCTCCCAACTTTATATGGTCATTTTTAAACCTATTAAGTTCAATTAATTCTGTTGGTATGTACACACATGCTGTCATCCATTGAGGCATGAGCTATGGATTCCCCTCCCCTCCCAAAATTGACTCTGTTATTAATTAATTTAAAGAACAGGGCAGCCTTTGACAAAAGAGGGAGAAGGAAAAGAAATAATTATGTAAATAGGAATGAAAAGGACTTGTGTAATTCACCTGTGAGTTACTAGTGAATGTCTGAGTAAAGGAACAGAGATGGGTACAGACACCACATGTGAAAGATTAGCAAAAATGTGGAGACAATTTGAACCCCGGTCTCCAGATGTATTAACTTTTTTTTTTTCCTCATGTGTGTGAGAATAGCTCTCAGAAGCAACCAATGGAGGAATGGTCTACTTGGCCTCACCTGTAGAGGGAAGGCATGTCAGTAGAAAGTATCCTGATGGTGGCCAGGGAAGCATGAAATAACTGGCCACATTGCCATCACAGACAAGAAGCAGAGAGCTCATACCTGAAGCATAGCCTGACTAGAACTCTCAAAGGCCAGCCGGTAATTAGCCCATGCTCACTAGCTAACCTCCTACAACATCGCTTCCACAACTTCCAAAACAGCACCATCAAACTAGAGCCAAATGTTCAAATACACAAACCTTTGATAGAAACTTTATATTCAAACTATAACAATAGCTGGTACTGCCATTCCTAACTAGACAGAGGAAGCAGAGACGGTGTTTGCAAAGTAGCCTCAAAATAACAAAAAATGTATGAGGGAAGGCAAAGGTCCTATAAAATATTCATAAATATAATGCCGGTAACATAAAAATCACATACTCAGAGAGAGAGAGAGAAAAAAAAAACTTATATAGAGTTAAATGAAGGCATTAGTAATAGAAAGGCCATACATTTATAGTCAGACTTATTGGATTTGAACTCTGGCTCCGGTAATATTTGTTAAGAAGAGGAGGAGGAGGAGGAGGAGGAGGAGGAGGAGGAGGGACCTCAATTGAAATAGTTTAAATGAACATGCAGTATGATGTTGCAAAGATTTTATGCACAGCTAGTACCCAATACATTCAATAACTGACCTTTTAAAAGTTTCTGAAATACACTAATCAGGCCTTATAGCTGTTGTTCACAGTGTGGCATGTGAACCTGGACCACGTTTAGTTTTAAGCTGTACTGTGTTCAGGTAACATATGTAACCCTATACAGAAGTATCAGAACTGCAGAACACTAATCCCAAGTAAGGAGAATCTTCATAGTGAGGCATCCATTCCAAGTGAATGAGTTGTCTATTTTACAACTCAGGATCAAATGCATTTGAACAAGTTATGATGGGGTTCTTTTTCCCAAGTTAATGATAAATGAGCAAAAGACTATGAATTAAAAGCACTGACTAGGTCATTCAAGACCCAAGATGAGCGTTTACCTGTACTTGACCTCCATCAGTGTGTAAGGCCTGAAGCTGTTTGCCTTTCCTATTGAATCAATAGCTTGGTTTCTGTAACAACGCCAAATATTATTGTTAACAACGAAGCATTAGCGTGCATGTCTAAAACTCAAGAACCAGCCTATTTTAGCTTTCTCAACACTGCTGTGTTTTGGACAGTATAAACGAGACACTATTGCATAGCACAATGATTTATGGAGAAGATCTGTACTACATAATGAGCAGATGGGACGATGCCAGACGCACATGGTATACTGGTCCCTCCGGGACCTGCTTTCCTCTACCAGATAGCATCATTTGCTATAAATGCTTAAACTACTTTGAAGCCTTTGTCCAAAATGCTTATTATGTATAATTATACAAGTGAGTGTTTATTAACGTACATGCACTGTCATTTTGGAGCCCAACTCACGCCTCTCTATGTTAGCAGTTTTCACTTTGTAAAGTGTGTTTATACAGAGCAAATGTATGAACTCTCAGCAAGGCAAGGCAGTGTCCTTCCAGTGTGCAGTAACAGTGCTCCCAGCTCTTGAAAGGAAATGGGGACATGATGGTGCTGGATCCAAGAAACCCAAGGTTAACACTGGGTCCCACTGTAAATTATTTTTGCCTATTCAACAAAATACACTACTTTTAGTAACCACCCAAGCAATTCATGCTGCCATCCTGTTATTGTAGGTCTGCCTCTAACAGGTGATCTTTTAGTAGTTGGGAAATACACTATTTCCTTCTTCATTTCAATCATGAGAGGCTCTATGCACAATCCCAAACAATTGTGTTGCATGCCTACCATGGGACAAACTGTCTGAGTTCTGTGTATTTCAAATTGAGCAAAATAAGTTCCTACCTGCAAGAAGTTCATGGTTCAAATGGAGAGAAAGAAGACAGAGCTAACAGAATACCTTGAGTGCTGTAGAGATGCTGTAAAACATTGATAAGGTATCCTTGAGGATCCAAAAAAAAAAAAAAAAGGCTTGATGGGGGGCAACATTTGAAGTGGGTCATAAGGTGAGAAGCAGCTGCAGGGAAAGTGGGTGCCCGAGGCTGCTGAGTGAGACAAATGTGTTTCCACATGTGTCATCTTTAGTGGATGGCATCAATTGTTCATCCAGTTGCACCCAGCGCTGTGTGCCTGGGACATGACAAGTCTGGAGAGCAAGCACAGGGCACGTCCTCCCGAGACATCAGCGTGGGTCGTTTGTCTCTCCTTGATGAGTCTCTTTGGCATTAAAAGCGACAGTCTTGTAGACTGGCCCTATTCCCTCATCCATTCCAAATACAGAATAACTTGGTTCTGTAATAAAAGAGAAAGGCGAAAATAGCTCAAATAATAATTTTTTTTTTAAAGTCTTTCACTATTCCTCTGGCTTGGAGATGGTGAGCCTGAGTGTTCAGATCGTTGATGTTTCTGAAATTATAGTTATCGGATTTAACTTAGGTATTGGAGTCAACTCTCGGGAAGCATCAATCTATTTTACGTAAATCTTTTACTTTATTCAAAAGTCCTGCCACGGCCAGGTATGATGGCACATGCCTATAAACCCCGTCACTCAGGAAGCTGAGGCGGAAGGGGTCCAAAACTACCCTGAACAGCATAGCTAGACTCTGACTGCAAATCAAAGAAGCAAAAACATGTCTGTGAATTTGTAAGTTTAATAAGAAGTTATGTCTTTAAAAGGAAGAGAAATGTATATACCATAATCAGTATGAAATGACTAATAAATGACTGGGGACAATATTTCAAGACAATTCACAGGAAGGATGAATGCTGTTAACCAGAACTGCCACAGACAAACTGTGTGTGTGTGTGTGTGTGTGTGTGTGGTGGTGTGCGTGTGTGTGTGTGTGTGTGTGTGTGTGTGTGTGTGTGTGTGTTTAAGGTAACTGATAGGCAAAAATAATGAGAGGAAGAGCTACAGAAAATAATCACATGAAAAATGTTCAGCTTGATTCCTAATTAAAGAAATATAAACCAAAACAGCTAATATATACCATGCATTATCAGATTGGCAAGCACAGAAAAAAGATTTTACTACTACCCAAAGTTGGCAAGAACGTGTGCGAAGAGGCACCCTCATAAACTCACTCGGGCCTGGACCTGACTTCTGTGCCTGAAGCTCATGTAATGTTAGAGACTTATTTTTTTTTAAAGGATGCAAGATTAAGTTTTATCATGAATCTGTATTTAGATTGAGAATAAGCATATTAAATTATACATTTTTAACGGTGACAAATATCCATCCCACTTTGCAAAAAATCCAGAACAATGCCATAGTTGTAATAACATGCCATAACACATGAATATAATCGCTACTGTCTTTCCCCTATTATGTCTTTGGTAACAATACCTCCTGATTATCACATCGTATATGACAATTTTCCATAGGCAGAACAGAAACTAAAGTCATTTTTCTCTGGCTTACATTATGATTTTTTCCTCTCATGGTTTAGAAAATTTCCTTTCATGAGTCATCGGTGTGCCATATAATTTTCTAGAATAGCTGATAAATTCATAGATGCCTTGATGGGCTATTTTCCCACATGATGTCACATTTCACAGAACTGCAGACCGTGTACAGTTGGGACTCTCCAAAGTCAAAGACTGGGTCGGAAGCCCTATTGTGCGGTGGTTGCTGACATCCTGTTTCATGAACTTTGTGTTGTTGTTGCCCCGACAATATTTCCTGACAGATCAACAAGAAACTCAAATCATTTTCAATGTATTTATATGACTTGTTCTTAAAACATGTTATTATTCAATAATCTAGGATGTTGTTCAATACCTTTTTTCTAAGTCTTTGATTTACTACTTTTGGAATGAGTTGATTTATTTGTTTATTTTGCAATTCACTTCTTTTTTTTATAAAAAGTAACTTCTATGAATTTTACTGGTCATCTTTATCATCTTGATTTTATATTCTATCAACTTTTTATCTTAATTTTATTGCTTTAATCAGTTTCTTTGATGGTAAATCCCTATGTCTGTTTCAGGAGTTAGCCATTTCTCACTTACTGTATCAAAACCTCCTGCAAGGTTTTTATGAATTCTCATTTCAGGTTCCCCGAACCTGATTCCTAAGATACCCAACAGCTGCTCCAACCTCACTTGATATGTGAGAGATAATACACTGTAGAAGAACAAAGATTTAGCAATCATTGCTGATAGTGACTATAAATCTTTTCAATAATCTTATAAAAATATTAGAAATGTGTACACATTCAAGCCATTCTGCAAGGTCTTAAAGGACCATGAAAGTGAAAAAATTAAACTCTTATTTAATTAGCTCACTGGAAATTAGCTCAGCACATCTATATGATGATAATTGAGAGTCTAAGGATACATGATTTTAAATGTATCTTTGATTCCACACTTGGTTTCTTATAATCCACTGTACAAGCATGCTCATGAATAAGCAAAGCCTTATGTACAAGAATATCTCATGAAGTGTTTCTTATAATAAAAGATAAAGCAAACATACAAAGAATGAATGGAAAAACAACAAAATTAGTTATGGATATTTACACTATAATATTCCGTATAGTTATTTAAAAGAGCAAATTACATCTATCTCACTATGAATGATACCTAGGTTAGATTTTAAAAGGAAAAGAGCACATTGTAAAATAGTATGCATAATTTAGCCACTGTTGAGATCATATAGAAAATTTGCAGTGTTATGTACTTTACCATATACATACTAGGTTGCACATAGAGAGAATGTTTTGAGCAGAAATGCATGAGCACAAATGATATAATATGCATAGTGTGGGAATGTCTTCTAATGGCTACTTTTATAGCTTGAACAGAAATAAAAGGAGGTTTCTACTTATAAAACTATTTATGTTAATGCTATCCCTCTCTTATTTTGTGGATAAAATACCTTTATAATGGTAGAAAATGTAACTTCTGTTCAAAAGTAATTTCCATGACTTCTTGTATATAAATTACTTTCTTCTCCCATCTGTTTTAAAACAGTAAGAGGGACTCTTGTAGAGAAACTCATCAAATGGAAAATACAGGTAAAGTCTGACTGACCTACAAGTTATTCTAGAAAGATCAGAAGACTTCTCCTTGCCCCGGAAAAGGGAAGGGTGTGTTCTAGAGTATTTAAAGGAACGTTTTCCTTCAAAAGAGAAAAGTAATCCTATAGAAGGACCAGATCTCTATGATGCAATGTCAGCCTTGCCTGAGGAAAAGGGAACGTGTAGGCTTGCCTGTGAGCTGTCTTTAGCATAATTTTCTTAATGATGCAAGGAGGTTAAGAAATCAATGATTTATCACTATTTCCTTGTGTCTCAATAATTTCTCTTCTGCAAGTCTGGATTTGCCTTGAGTTTTTGTTTGGTTTTAAAAAATCTTGGTTACAGCATGGGTCCAAAATTCCCAGTTTTTGACAAACTATTTGTTTTCAAAGATCCTGTGAATAATGTTTAGACAGGCACATTGCATGACATGTCGCATTCCATACAGAGTCAAAAAGCCACCTCCCCCATCCCAAGAAACTGAGTGGCTCATTTTAGAGCAGAGATGTCTGGGCATGAACCGTTCTCCTGTGAACAAGCTTTGTGATTGACCAACCCTCCTCCAGACATTTCTAGGCCATTGACTCTATGTCAGAGAGCAATGATTCATACATTTCCCTTGCACAGCTTGTTAGAAAAAGCCAATCACCTCTCCTGCCATCTCTACTACTATCACCCCCCCAACCGCGTGATTCTGATGTAGGACCACACTGAGAAGCCTCCCCTAGAATACCTGGTTCATTGGGGGATGTCTAAACGTACAAAGCTAAATCAAACTCTTGTCTCTTTGAACAAATTCAACTACCTGCTTCCAGAATGATGAAAATAGGTAATGAAAATTATTTGCCTAATAACCTGATATGAGCAGATTATCTCAAATAATAATGTTTAAGCTTAGCCTGATGGCGCAGGCCTATGATTCAGGCCTGATGTGCGCCTGATGGCCAGGCCTTAAGTCCAGCTACTTAGGAGGGTAAGTCAGAGAAACACAAGTTTAAGACTAATTCGAGCAACTTGGTGTGAAGTTGTCTCAAGATAAAAATCTCAAAGATTGCTAAGGGGGGCTGGAGAGATAATGGAGTGGATCAGAATGCTTTCTGTGTAGGCACGTGAACCTAATTTTGGATCCTGGTACCAACATAAAAAACTGGGCATGGCTACAGTCATCTGTTACCCCAGTGCTGTTGGAACCAGAGACAGGACAAGCACTGTGGCTTGCTAGCCAGCCACTGCCTGGCTCCAGATTCAGTGAGAAACCCTGTGTCAAAGAAATAAAATGGAAAATATAGAGCAAGACAACTGAAATCCTCCCCTGTCCTCCACAAGTGTGCACACACCCACACATATGTAGGTAGATCATCACACACACACACACACACACACACACACACACACAAAGAGAGAGAGAGACAGAGACAGAGACAGAGACAGACAGAGAGAGATTAAATAAATATAAAAGCAAAAAGTTCAAAACAGGACTGAGGATGTAGCTCAGTGGTAGAGCACTTGTCTAGTATGTGCATGGCCCAATGTTCAGTCCCTGGGACTACAAAACTAAGAACAGGAGTTCTGTACAAAGACACCAGTACATATACAAGTGTTGAGCGACTTGGTTTGGAGAAGCCACAATCAGCAGGCCCTTCAGGGACCAACAGTAGCTCTGAGACATCCAAAAGCCACAGTTCTTATGGCTCCCTTTCATCTCTGCTTCCTTTCTGGTTAGTATGTCTTCCTGGCTCTTGTCTAGTTTCCGCTCATCTTTTTTCTCCATGGCATAACTTCTGTCTTCTAATGGCCATCTTTCATAACCTGTCTACTTCTCTGCCCACTCTGACCACAGAGTCTAACCACAACAGGAGGGTGTGATAGGGTAGGGCCACCACATCCACAGTGAATGAGTCTGAGAACACTAACGGTTGAATCAAACCTTAGGTCTTGAATCTTGGCAGCAAGAGACATAAGAAACAGAGGAGTCCAGTATAAATATCCCACAGAAAGAGGTTTTAGAAGCTACTGTCAAAAGACAGCTATGTACTTGACAGGTAAGCACCATGAAGACATTTCCTTCACTTGGCCATCCAACCATTTATTGGATATATAATCATAAAACTCTAACTTAATTACCAGAAATGAATACTAGTCAAGACATAGGTTCTGGAGTGTGTATTGGCATACACCTATATTCCTAGCACACAGGAAGAACCTAAAGAGAAGGATTGAAAATTCAAGGAAAGCCTGAGTTATATAGGAGTTCAAGGTCCTAGGCTACTTGGCAAGACTCCAGCTCAAAATGCCTATGTCTGATGATACCAGTTCAGTTACAGAGTACTTGCCTAACATATATACAGGGCCTTGGATTTAGACCCCCGCACTTCAAACAGAGGCACATGTGGATGGACACACAAAGACAGACAGAGAAACAAACAGACAGGCAGGCAGAGGGGGGCAGGGAGACACAGAGACAGAGAAAGACAGAGATACAGCTTGTATTACAAGGACCTCAGAGTCTAGTGACAAATAGGTAAATTAATAAATAGCACCCGAAGTGGCAGTTATTGCAATGGACCAGTATTCTGGTGTTCAGGAACCCAGAGAAATGGGGACACCAATGGCTTTCTGGAAGCTGTGAACCGTGGACTCTGTTCCTCTGACCAGGTGAAGTCCAATTCGAAGGGAACTCATGCAGAAGTGGTGCTGGGTAGGAAGTGCGTTCACTTCTGTTCGGTTGTCAGAGCCCTGGCCATGTTGCTCAGCTATCTTCAACCTGACTTTACTATGCTACGTGTCCAAATTGTTTGCCAGGCGTTTCGAACACGGTATGAGACATACACGTTATCTTGACCAAGAGGGAACTGTAAGCGTCTACGAACTTCAAAAAGATACGATTCTTGGAAGGCGACTTTGGGGAAAAGCATACCCCACCAATGCATTAAAAATTATACAGCCATATCCCAGACATGGATTAGCCACCCTACAGAGAAGTCTGTTGCTATGAAGTGTGTATTTATCTCTAATTTATGGACTGACTGTGAAGATCCTTGAAAGATCCTGAGCAAGCCAATGCCATCTGGAAACTTACAGTGTTTATCAACATTTTAATAGACCAGTTAAACATTCTTGACCCACTAGTTAGAATTCAAAGTGTTCCAGGATTTATTTTCCCAAGAAAAATAAAAATGAAGGTTTTGTTGTTGCTTATTTACCCCTCTAGAGGTTTTGATATAGGAAGCTTGGTATTCTAAAGTCTGTTTAAGCTGCTAGTTTGCTCCTGAGTGACTTTCTGAACAACCCAATGTCCTGAATGTGAAAATGAAGGCAATTAATTATGAATATACAACTTAATCATGATATTTTAATGCATCTCATCCAAACTTAACAGAATTATTATTTTTCGTAAAACAAAAACAAAACAAACAACAAAAGAACCCCAGCCTTTTTCATATATTGGGCTCAAGAAAATGAAGCCTTTTCTACATCTTACGTTACAAAACATATAATCTTTTCTGTGTCTTGGGTACAATGGTTCCAGTTTTTCCCTGTGTTTTACCTGGGCTGTGCCTTATGGTTTTTATGTAACCCTCAGGTTATAGTTGTTTTCAGAAGGTGGTGGAGACAAGTGTAATTCCTCCTTTGTAGATGAGACTAGTTTAAAAACTTAAGTGATTGGACTGAGCTTGCTAGCGCATGTCTGTAACCTAGCTCTTGAGGGGCTGAGACAGGAGGCTTGGGATTTGAGGCCAACTTAGGCATCATAGTGAGTTCTAAGTCAACTTGGGCTACAATGTGAGACCATATTGTAATCAATCCATCACTAAATTTAGTGCCTCTGCCCAGGGGAAAAGTTAAACTAGTCCATACTTTCCACATTACTCCAAACGTCCACAGAGTAGAAAAGAGTTCTGTGGTCACAGCAGATAAGGAAAGGGGATTTTAAACAAGAACAACAATAAAAGCCCCAAACTAAAACGTTATTATTTTCATTACAGACATCCCTTAGTCTAGACATGTGCTTTGCAAGTCTCCGCTAGTCTACAGCAGTTTTCAAACACGCATATAAAACCTTCCCATATCCAGAAATATCTCATGGCCTGAGTTCATAGGACAGCCTCCTTATCATATCATAATTCAAAAGAATGACTCCAAAAATGATCTCTTAAAAACCTAGTTTATGAGAGCTGTTTTGAAAACCAAGAAAGAGAAGAAAGCAGCATTCCTGGCAAATTCTATAGCAGCTGAAAGGTCAGATAGACACTTCAGGGGTGCTACATCAACCAAGGACACAGATCAAACTACCCTCTTCATCGAGCCCCATCATCAGAGACAGAGCACACCCTATGGCTATCATCTTCATCCTTCTTCACTTTTATTTTAAACAAGAAAGAAAGCTCAATACACAAATGGTCTCAGTTTTCCTTAGGAAACACCTAATACCCAGAGATGTCTAAAAACAAATCTCATAGGCTAAAAATTTAACCCAACTGTGATGGTTTGAATAGGAATGGCCCTCATAGATTCTTGTGTTTGGATGGTTGACCCATAGGGCATGGCACTATTAGGAGGTGTGGCCTTGTTGGAGTAGGTGTGACCTTGTTGGAGGAAATGTGTCACTGTGGGAGTGGTCTTTGAAGTCTCATATATGCTCAAGCTATACTCAGTACCTCGTCTCTCCTTCTGCTACCTGTGGATCAAGATGTAGAGCTCTCAGTTCCTTCTCCAGCACCATGTCTGCTGACACGCCATCATGTCCCGCCATGATGATAATGGACTAAACCTCCAAAACTGTAAGCCAGTCTCAATTAAATGTTTTCCTTTATAAGAGTTGCCATGGTCATGATGTCTCTTCACAGCAATAGAAACCCTAACTAAGACACCAACCAATTCAGCAATCAGCCCACCAATCAGCAAAAATGATGTCATAGGGCTTGATTCCGATATCTAGACATAACACATAAAAAAAAATTGCTTTAGCAGGCTCATGGTGCTTGGTTAAGTTATACAGAGAAACTGGAGAAAACAGCATATTTTATATAGTTTGAGATTATTATGTTGCCATGTGAATGTTAGTAATCATATTTGTGAAGGTTATCATGAATATTAATAATGAATTAATAATAAATAATGATTTAAGAACAGAGGAGGAAAGCTCACTGTCTGACCGTTCCTACTGTCAGTGACTGGAAAGGACTTTACTAAGGACATGCCGCCATCTGACAATGCTGTTGGTGAGAGCAAATCTGAAGTTCAGGACCAGTGCTGAGACTCTGAGAGAATGCCTGAAAGACTGAGTCCTGTCTAACGTAGTGAATGGAAGGGGTGAGGGGGGAACCAGCATTCTCCATTGACAGAATTTTCTGCTGTTTCTCCAAGTAAAGCTTTAGTACAGCATCGCTCAAAGCATATCCAATCTACTCTCTACCAACCAGGTCAGATGAAGAAAGAAACCACCACAGAGCGAATTGCCCTTCATTCCTAGTTAAAACCCAGGTACCCTGAAGACTTCTTTAAAAAAAAAAAAAAACACAAATGTGTTTCTGTTGCTAATATACATCCCATTCAGACCAGGTTCTTAATCTTAATCTTAAATGAGCTGTTTCTAGGTGAAGTTGGTGGCACACATTTAAACCCCATCATTCAAGAGAAAAAAACCAAAGGATTATAGATTATGGCAAATTCAAGACCATCTTGGGCTTCATACTGAAAGTCTAAAAAAAAGAATGAGAATAAAATGCATGTGGTGGTCTGAATGAGAATGGCTCTCATAGGTCTATATGTTTGAATGCTTGGTCCCAGGTTGGTGAAACTATTTGGGAAGGTTTAGGAGGTGTGGCCTTGTTGAAGGAAGTGTGTCACAGGGTGGGTTCTGAGACGTCAAGAGTCTCGCCATCCACAGCACCCTCTCTGTCTCCTCCTGCCAGTTCAAGATGGGAGCTCTCAGCTGCAGCAGTGATGCCCAAACCTGGATTCCTGAAAAATGCATCTATTGGATTTTTAAAAATTAAGGATGCCTAGAGCTAGAAGATGGCTTGCTTGACAAAATGCTTGCCCCACACTCAAGCATAGCTGCCTGTATTTGGTTCACTAACAACCATGTTTAAAAAGAAAAGTAGACCAAGCAGCCCCTTCCTGTAATCCCAATGCTGGGAAGGCAGAGATAGGAGGATCCCTGAGGTGGCAGGCTGATCAACCTAACCTATTTATGGACCTCCAGGTTCAGTGACAGACTCTGCCACAAAAAGTAAGATGGAGAATGAAAGAAAGATGTGAGATCTCAACCTCTGACCTACACATGTGCGCATGTGCATGCACACACACACACACACACACACACACACACACACACACACGCACACACACACGCACACATGCACACATGCACACGCACGCACACACACGCATGCGTGCACACACACACACACACACACACACACACACACACACACACACGCAGCATTCCCATACCCCATACTTGATCAAGTAAATGGACTTCTCAGGATGTAATCTGTCTATTTGTTTAAATTTTTCTCGATGACTTTAAATAAAAGTCAAAGCTATTGTTACATCCATGGCTGCTGAGTAACTAGTCTCTAATAAATGAGTGGGAGGGGGAATCATGAAGAAATATCTCCCTCCCCAGTGACCACCATAGAGTCAGTTACATAGACCTATTGCAGAGGCCACCTAGAAGACAGGTCAATGTGGAAACATTGAATGTGAGGCCATGATCAGTGTCAGTCAGCGGAACCCAGGGAAGTGACCCTCCGACTGGGTAAGGGGGTCTGGACCTAGGGTATGCTCAGCACAGCTATCTGGAGATGGAGCTGCAGACATGTGGGTCCACAGAGGAGCTGCTTTGACCTCTGGTCTCACCACAGTCACTGTGTCACCACTACCACAGCCCAATAAATAAGTAAAAATAGTTTTTCCTCGTAAATTTGTAGACAGCATAATAAATAGTTTAAAAAATGAATGCCTGTCACCAGAAGAATTCGCTGTTCATATTTTGGTAGACTTTGTGCTAGGCACATGCAAATGTGCATTTATGTATTTTGTGGAGTTTCCCTAATTTTTTATTAGGAAAAAAATGTTTTTTTTAATTAAAGAGTTACATATGTCAGTTTCTATAACCACTGCTCGAGTGCCTTCCATAATGATGTATTAACTTATTATTTTTATAACTGAATAGTCTTTCTCCATGAGTTTAATTATAAAGTGAAATATAAGTGATTTTCATCTTTACCGTTGTAAAAGGTATAGAAATATATCATCATTTTAATTCATAGCATTGCTTTGTTTTGGGGTAGTTTTTTATTTTGTTGGTTGGTTGGTTGGTTGGTTGGTTGATTGGTTGGTTAGCTGGCTGGTTTTGTCTTGTTTGGGCAGTGCTCTGGATTGAACCCAGGGCCTTAAGCATGCTAGGCAAGCACTCTACCACTGAAATACACCCTCAGTTCTGAATCCCTTTAATTATCAGGAAATGCGAAAATGTTTTAAGATGGTCTTTCCTTCTAAAGAGATTATTAGTCTTATAACAACTTCATGTGAATTGTATCACTTAATTTGAAGGAAGGCAGATAGAACTCAGGGCCTCAACATTTAATTTTTAAGCAGCTCAGTGTTTTACATATTTTTACTTCATATTCCCTCTGAGAATGATGGACTCCGTAGGCTAATTTTAATTGCATTTGGAATGATACTATTTTAAGATAGCATTTGAGGGTATGTGGGAAATTAATGCATAAAAAAGAGTTTACATATTCATTAAAATTCTAAATCTAAGACCCTCTATTATATAAGACTTCTTTTTCTGATTTTATCTTACATCTGGTCTTTGAGATTACTTGTAGATTCTGCCTTGCTTCTGGCATTCCTAAAGATTTAAGAAATAAGAAGATCAGATGTGCCAATTGACTGATTAAAAATGAAGGAGAAGCATGGGAATCATAATTGAATGCATTAAACTAACCTGTGATAAGTACCTAATATTCAACAAAAGGCCCAGGAGCTGGGAGGTGGGGATGGGGAGTTAAAATGGAAGCAGCTGACAGATGTTCGCATGAGAAAAGATACAACCTAATAATCCAAGAGAGTAAAGGAAGGACAGAGAGTGCGGGGTCACAGGTCATGTCCCTGGAAGTAAACTCAGGAGGATGAAAGCTCGTTGTCTCCTCCATGTCCTTTGGAGAGTCAGCCTGTCTCCCTTTTTATTTCCACCATATTTAATGTGGTTTATTTCAAAATAAACAACAGCAGAGGGACGTGGACAGCACAAAACACCCAGTGGCCAGGACTGGAACTGGTGGATGGTTGTTCTGACTCATAGTTTGTTGGCCCTGGCACTGCGAGGTGCTTTCTGTAAGAACTGACTAATCTGCTGCAGCATTGGCCGCCGGCCGTTTGCAGGCCAAGGCCGAAGAGAAGCGTCGCTGGTACTGATAGTGGACCATATTTTCTAAGGGCTAGACACTGCTCTGAGTGTGTTATCTGTATGCTCGGCACATTTAACGAAGATAAGCCTGTAAAGCTGGTTAAAATTAGTATTTCCACTTAACCACTGGGAAAACAGAAAGTTAAAAATGAAACTTCCCTCAGACACCGGAGCTCTGGTAATTTAGATACATAGATACATATAATTTAGATAATTTAGATGATACATAGGTTAGATCATGTGATCCTTTATTCCTTTATAATGTCAATTATCTGTGAGTGCTTTGTTTTGTTGTTGTTGTTGTTATTGTTATTGTTTTAAATTTGGCTGCAAGAAACAGAAAATCAAATGGACTCTGACCTTTAGGGAACAGTCTAGACAACCTATAACCTATATCGTGTGGTCCAGACTGAGATTCTCAGGAAGACCAATACAGAACATGACTGTGAGTAACTAGGGCGACTGGTCCCAGGAAATCCTACAGATTTAAAATCTACATATACTCCAGTCTCAAATACAAAATGTAGAATTTGCATCAAGCTTATACACATACCCTGGATACTTACAGGACGGTCTGAACTTTGGACACGTACGTATGTGTTGGGCCACATTCACAGCTACGCTTGAGCATGTGCAGTCCATCATATGGGCTATGTGGCTGATTAAGCAATCACCCTATAAATTACTTAAAGATCATAATACAATACGAATGCTGTGTAAATTGCCGGTTTACTATAGTAATTAGAGAACAATGACAAGAAAAGGGATCTGTAACAGTACAGTACAGATACAATCTTTTCTGAGATAGTTTTCATCTTCAGTTGGTTGCATCTGGCCATATGGGACTCAGGGATAGATACAGAAGGCTGACTATGTATGCTTTATAAATAAAGGGGTCTTCAGTCTCAGAGAGGCACACACCTGAAGCATGCCCCCAGCAAACTCACTGATTATTTACAGGCACTTCATCTGTGTCTCAAGATGGCTTTTACTCTCTTCAGGATTATGGTAACTTTCATGAAATACTAGTGTCAGCCTGCCTAAGGCTGAAAGTGCATAACACATGTTAGAATGATGCTTAATCCCAAGTCCCTGAAATACAAAATGTAAGCACTGGCTTCTTGTTGTAACATCTGTGGTGATATTGTATTCCTCAAAATATTGTGCACCCTAATAAACTTATCTGGGGTCAGAGAACAGAACAGCCACTAGATATAGAGGCCAGAAAATGGTGGCACACACGCCTTTAATCCTATCACTTGGGAGGCAGAGATCCATCCGGATCTCTGTGAGTTCAAAGCCACACTGGAAATAGCCAGGCATGGTGACTCACACCTTTAATCCCAGGAAGTGATGGCAGAAAGGTATATAAGGTGTGAGGAACAGGAACTAGAGCTGGTTAAACTTTCAGGCTTTTAGCAGCAGTTCAGCTGAGATCCATTTGGATGAGGACTCAGAGGCTTCCAGTCTGAGGAAACAGAATCAGCTGAGGAACTGGCAAGGTGAGGTAGCTGTGGCTTGTTCTGCTTCTCTGATCTTCCAGCATTCACCCCAATACTGGCTCCAGGTTTGTTTTTATTAATAAGACATGTTAAGATCCTGCTACAAACATCTAAGAATTAGCTCTTGGAAGAGACATCAAATGTCCTTTAAATTTAGAAATTCTTATTATAGATATTTCTCTCCTCCCTCCAACCCTCAAATGTCTTAATTCTTCCCTCCAATCTAGAGCTATTTGCTGCTGCTTTTGTTGTTTTGGGTTTTTTCCTTTCTTTGTTTGATTTGTCAATACCCCCAACTTATATGAATCCCCCCAACATGCTTGGTCCTTTATTTACGTTCTCCCCTAGTATCCTGACCAGCTGAAGAGCTGTGGGGTAGTAAAAGACAAGAAAGAATAAAAGATGTAACTATTTTTGCCTCGCCAAGTTTCGTCTTACCAAAAATCATTACAGTTTTTCACACAAAAAGAGGGACATCCCAGTGTAGCACCTGAAGTTTTGTCCAGGCTTCGCCTGAAAGGCCCCCCCCCCCACTTCCTTCCTGTCTCCTACTGAGTAGAAGTCTCTCCAAGGAGTTTGGAGTATTTTTCTCCTTGGAACTGGGGAGTCTAGAATTATGGTAAAGCTAAAACTCTCAGCAGCAGAATTCAGACTTCCTCCAGCCAGGCCCTGCATCCCAGATCAAATTGAATTGAAGCCAAAACCGTGTCCATGTGTGACTAACAGGCAGAGAGATTTAATGCGACTGCAGTCCATGGAGGTTTGGGTTTTCCTGTAATAAGAGGCCTGGCCTTAGGGAGACGATGCAGGCGTTTGCTCATCAGCTGATCTCTCAAAGCAGTGTTCCAGGGATCCACGTACAACGGGGTTCAGGAGTGGGGGCCGCTTTTGTCAAGTTCTCGGTCTCCGCAGACACGATCACGCGTTAATGGCATTCTTTTCATCGGTGGATACAGAGTGGCCTTCTTCGCCACAACACAGAAGGCGTGACTCTGGATTTCAAAATCTCACTCATTTTCAGGATTGTTGTCCCATCTGCCTCCTACATCCTTAGGTCTGGAGTTTGATACCTGAGATGGAACAACTAACCAGCTTCAAGAATCTTGGGGCTTAATCCTACGCGCCAGGACTGTCGGTCCTCGGGGACCAGGCGCTTCCTGAACAGGCCTGACCATCAGCAAACTGAGTACATTTTTTTTCCTCTCTGAAGTCTATGTCAAAAGCCTTATTTAAATTCTGACATTGGCTTCTGTATCCTGAGAGTTGAGGCTTTCTCTCTCTTCCTTCTAATGACCTCCACCAACAATGAAAGTCAAGGTCATCCCACCACTTTGCTGTGACACATAAGCTTGCTAAGAATTCCTGTTATAAATCACACCCTCGCCATCCTGAATTGGTTGCCTGAGATCTTCTGAGCTGAATTCTGTCACACCTTGCCAGGTGGACAGATGCCAGAGTTCCCACAGCCCCAGTACAGAGGCTAACGACCTCCTTGTTAGCACTGATGAAATGACTCATAAACAAAATCCATCAACATAAGATCCCGTCAATCTTCCCGTTTGACAGGTATATGTTTTTTTTACAAGACTGTCAGTTTTTGTATCACCAAAACTGAGGTCTTTGAAGTCTTACTCTGTGACCAAGTTCTAACAGCAAATTCTGTGGGTCAAATTTAATCTCTAGTGTCTGCCTGTTTTGAGACTCTGCGTGTCCAGCACCATTTTATGATGCATGATTCTCCAGATGGACTTTTCTAGTTTGGGGTAGTTTATGTAGACTTCCCCGGTTATTTTTCAAGGCTGCATCTCTCTCCCATCACAAGCACTCACTGGCTGCATTCTCCATGAATGCAGCTGGATATACAAGTTTGAGTATTCTTTACCACTTCCCCAAAGAGATCTATCTAGTTATAATACTGAAAGTGCTCTTGAAATCTGAGTTTGTATACCCTTTCATATCCCTGGGTCATGCCTCCAGCTCCCTCTAGAGAAGTTATTTGCCATCCGCTCCCTGTGATGGTTTCTGTGCTCCATCTGTCCCCCACGCATGCATTTTCCCACAGTGGTAATCCTGGTTTCAGAGAAGTCTCCACATTTTCTCCTGACTTGAGGCTGACCCTCCAATAGCCATGAAAGGCCTGTGTCCAACAGGCCCCAACTCCATATGTCACACAGATGAATTAATCAAAGCATTTCTTGGCCAACATTTTAGCCTAATGATTTTCTCCAGAGTGCAGCTGTGGGTTGTTCCTTGAGTCCAAAATCTAGCATATTTGTTCCCTAAATAAAAGGTAAACTTAACAAGACCAATTTGCACCTGCTTCCCCGGTATATCTCAACATGGCAGCCCAGCCAAGAGAAACAGAGATGTGTCACCAAAAATAGCCTTTAAAAACTGCCTCTCTAATTTACTACAAAATGGTCCAGGCTGTGCTGAGTAGAATGAGCTTCCTGACAACCTTCCAGCACTCTGAAAGCAACTAGCAGCACAGAATCCTCCCTAGGTGAGAGCGAGGAAAGGAAACTAATCCTCCTCTCTGAAACCATGAAGTTCAAAATGCTCTCTGGAGTGTCCCCTCGCTGTGCTCAGAACTGTCTCTGTCCTAAGGAACCATCTTGCTAGCACTGTGCTGCCCAGTCCTCCTCTTGCATGCCTTTTCCTCCCTGTCTTCCTTCAGTATCAAGTAGAGAAAGTGAAAATATTCCGGGAGGTGGCATGACAGGGAAACTGAGCCTTGAATGCCAGTTTTCAAAATGCACTTCTCCATTTCTATATCTCAGAAGCAGATGTCTCGGTGCCTTGTAGGCAACCACACAGTTAGGCTGGGCATGAGGATGTATGGACAAGGAATGGTCAGCACCACAATTAGGGAAGCTCTGGGCAAACTCAAGTGAATTGGCCATCTGAGTTCTGTGTTCCCAATGAACGGCGACAGGAAAATGTTGATGAAGTGACTGCCCTGATGTTGGCACCATGCTTTTCATAGCCATGCCTCATCAACAAACATAGACCGTAATTCTTTTCAGAGCGCTCTCAGCTCTGCATCCTGTCTCCAGCCCTAACCATTGCCTACTCCCATCATCTTTTCCTCATCTTCTGGATGTGTGTCAACACTCACTAATCATGCTGCATCCTGTATTCCAGATAACAATGCCAGAACTAGATGCAGGCTTTAGGCATTGGCTGAAAGGGTGAGGTTGTGAAATATGCATATTTATATTTGAGAGGAAAGTGATGGAGAGATGAGTCCTACCTCTTTTGGCTGCTGTGTGGTGTGAGCTCAGCACTATACTTTCTGATATGGGGTAATTAGAAATAATGAGTCGCTGGGATTACCCCAAGTTTTCTGGAGACCTGGAGTGTGCCCCAGTCATACTGGCTTTGAAGACTAGCATTCATTACAGATAAAAGTGATAGAATTAGATTATACTAATTCAGGGGTACATATCCAAAGATAATCTTAAAAGATGGTAGTGATACCACATAAGTAATATGTGCATAATAAAAAATAATGATGGATAGTAAATAATAATGTATCCCATGAAGTCATGCCAACAACTCTGTAAAAAAAAAAAAAAAAAAAACCCTCAACTGTAGAGCTCTACATGTGTGCAATTGTCCTAACCCAACACTGTTATCCTTCGGGTTAGAAGCTGGCATTTATTTAAATGCTGAAGAATTTGGTGTCAGCTGATCTCTCTCTCTCTCTCTCTCTCTCTCTCTCTCTCTCTCTCTCTCTCTCTCTCTCTCAATGTCATATGTAATGGCCATCATATGTAACTCTGTCTGTGTAGATGGTGCCTTAACTCTCAAAAAGAATCTGCAGTCTCTACCTCTTGTCTTACTTTCTGCCTCTTTCCTCCTAGTATTTGATCATATTGGTACACATTGGTCTTCTTTGGTATGTCTTAAAAGTTATCAACTGTGTTGGAATTTTTTTAAAGATGCTGAGAACTCTGTGGCTCATGTTTAAAAAGTAATAATAACACTGTATTATGGGAAATCTCACAGCCTAACAGTTGTGCCCTGGGAAAGCCCCAAAGCACCAAATTGCTGCCCCCAGGAAAAAAAGAGGGGGCCGGGAACAGCTACCCTAACTGTATTCTGCCAAAGTTTTCCTCTTATATGAAGTGAGCTCTTGTGTGTGTCATCCATGTTTGAAATAACTCTCTGGTTGGGAAAATCATAAAGCAACGATAAACAAATAGGACTCTAGGGGCCAGCTGGTGAGGAGCATCCTATACACTTTTCCAAGTCTTTGTGACATGGTCTCATCTTGTCTTTGCTTTAGGACTAGAAGCTCCTGCTGCCTGTTCACAGGTCCAGATGCAGTTACAGCCATGTTCTGTACATGTTTCCAGGTGAATACTTTCAGAAACCATAGGGATAGAACTTAGAACTGGAAAGCAAAAAGAAGCAGCAGCCACAGTGCAGTGAAATAAAAGCAATCCTAGCAGCAAAGGCTTCTCTTGTTTCTAAAACGCATGTTTCTCCATCACCCTCCAGAGCAGACCCCACTTGTTCTGTGTGGGAAAAATGGCACGTCAATGAGCCGTATGAATCGCCCCAAACTGAATACAGGAATGAAGGGCAAGAGCAGCCATGTTGGCAGAAGGCTGCGGATATTTAAACCGCAATGGATTTTGGATTCCTCCTATGTGAGGGGAGCAGAGCCAGGGAGCACTAGTGCGTGGATGTGGCGGGGCTGATTGATTAGGAGCCCATGATTAAAGGAAGCGAGTAAGACCATGAACTTCTATCAGCCGGGCTTGGCTCGGAGTCCTCACAATGCATCTTTTGGATACTTCTGCCCAAATCTCCAGGGGAAGATGCTTAGTGTGGGGGGGAAGAAGGGGGAGGCTTTCACAAAGCTTACTTTAAAACATTCCTATAAAAAGCATAGAGGATGGAAATTATACTCATACTTCAGGTTCACACACTCTTTGTCACAAACGCTATATAAATAAATACATACTGGTTTTTTTTTTCTTCCCCCAAAAGCTACATGTGGCATTTACCACAAGGGGCTTGAGTATCAGGGAAGGGAAAATGATTTATCTTCATTACCGTCTCTCCACACATGCTTTTTGTAATCATGAAGACATTTCTCCTTACAGCTTCACAAGGAAAATAACAGACCTTGGGGGCTCAGTGTCGGTATCTGGCCCCAATCCATTTGGTGGCAAAAGGAATTCTTAAGTACTGACATTACATTTCAACAGGGCATGAAGAAGAGATTTACATTCCTTCTTGGATTAAGTTTTGCTCTTTATATTCAATCTCTCTCCATAATCAAAAGCACGTGTCCCACACCTTGCCAGCTCTGCCAGCAGCACACTGACTGATGGGGCAGCATGGGAACAGTCCTCAGGGCAGATCTCTGAGAGGTCTCAGGTCTCAAAGACCAATGTCTGCAACACCAGCCGGAGGAGGAGGACTCCGGGTTCTTCCTGGACTGTCGTTGAGGTGTCAGTCATGAAAGCAACAAATGTCAACTTTGCTGAAACCCGTCAGTGACTCCCCTAGAAAAATGGACATGCAGAAACCTTCAGCTTTTAATAATCGTTGCCTTGTGGTCAATGGGGAAGAATCTCCAGTCAATTTACGAGGTCTTTGACATCATGTTATGGATGAAAAAGTCTGTAGCTAGCTGGAGAAAGTAATTTATGTTGTGACTATTAAGGGAGGGATAAGAGTCTCTCTCTCTCTCTCTCTTTCTCTCTCTCTCTCTTTCTCTCTCTCTCTCTCTCTCTCTCTCCTCCCTCCCTCCCTCCCTCTCTCCCTCTACCACTTCAATCTCTGTTCTTGGATTTCATTTTCAAGACTGCTACAGTATTTTTTTTTTTTTACCTAATGCATACATATTTCTTGTGGCTTTGCGTTTAAACCGGGTTGTATTTCAAGGAGTCAACTTTAATTTCGTGACAAAGGAAGCCATGCTCAGGGACTTGGAAGGTAGCTCCATTGCTTAAATGCTCGCCTTGTATACATAAAGCCTTGGATTTGGTCTTCAGCGCTGCCTAAACCAGGAGTCACAGTGTGTGCCTACAGGCTCAGCAGCTGGAAGCAGAAGGATCAGAAACCTAAGGTCGTCCACAGCTACAGAGCAAGTCTGAGGTCACCTTAGACCACACGAGATCCTGTCTTGCAACTAAGGAAAGCATCTGTCCCCAGAGACCCTACCTTCAGCGCATGCTCTCTGCCCCGTCGTTACTCATTCTGACTCGCTGCACATATGGCGGAGATGGTTAAGCCCGCCTCTCATTTCAGGTCTTAAGGCCTAAAGAAGTGTCTACACCGGGAAATTTTAAAGAATGATCTCTAAATTCTGAAACTAAGAAAATTCATGCAGAGATGGGTAGGTAGTTTCACTGAATTGAAAAGTCTACTTTGTAGCATTCAACCCTTAGTTACAAGGGAGAAGTAAGCTGTGTCTCTTTCAGTCAAAGGACTCTACTGTGGCTCCTGGGGAAGAAGGGCTGTTCCCAGGTACTTCTTAAAACATTGAATTTTGGGTAACAAATTCTATGAAATGGTCAACAAATTGCCCAAGTACTTCAAACCTCAGTGCCCTGCAGTATAAAATAGGTACAGTACAAAACCCTCTTAAGAGGTTGTTGTTATTATTATATAACACACACATTACATACTACACACACAGTATATATATGATAGTTTGAGTATAACTGGCCCCCATAATCTAATAGGAAGTGGCACTCTTAAGAGATATGGCCTTTTTGGAGTAGGTGTAGTCTTGTTGGAGGAAGTGTGTCACTGTGGAGGCAGACTTTGAGGTCACATATATGCTCAAGATGCCACCCAGTGTCTCAGATGACCACTTCCTGTTGCCTGCACGATGTAGGACTCTCAGCTACTTCTCTAGCATCATGTCTGCCTGCACACAGCCATGATCCACCATGATGATAATGAACTGAACCTCTGAACTGTAAGTAAGCCATCCCAATTAAATGTTTTCCTTTTTAAGCGTTGCTGTGGTCATGGTTTCTCCACAGCAATAAAAACCCTAACTAAGACAGCATGTGTGTGTGTGTGTGTGTGTGTGTGTGTGTGTGTGTGTGTGGTGTGTAGTGTATGGCTTATTAATAACAATTTCTCTCAATAGATGATAACTATAGTGATTACTATTTTTGAAAATGAGAAGCATCAGGAAGTGTGGTTACAGTGTTTTCTCTATCTGCTCTCTTGCTACCTGACTTTCTTCTGACAATAAGAGGCAGGAGAGGGGGCCTCAAATAGGATTTTTAAATCCCTGCTATTGCTTTGCAAAGGAAATCAGCATCGAGGTTCCATGGTTTTTCTTAAGGAAGAAGAAAACATAATACTGATGAGACCACAGAAAGGGAAGGATGAAAGGTTGTGTGTCAGGGTGAATCATTCCAGTCCAAAAAACTTTGATTGCTTTATTGCCTGGTGATCTCAAGCAAGTTTCTTTGGTTCAGTGTCTCAGTTTCCTCTTTGGGAGGATGAGGATCAAAACGGCTACCCAGATGGGATAAGTAGGTGAAATAGTGTGTCAACAGGCTTTGGAAATAGTAAAGAACAGTGTGGGTTTGATACATATTGAGGCACCATGCTACTTTCTGGGAAATAGTAGGAGATTCTCAAGCACTTCTTCTCTGTACTGGTTAATTCCTACTTTGGGAGGTTCTAGCAACAGAAACTTTAGACACCATCACTACCAGCTGCTGACTTTTCAGGGTCATAAGGTGCATTCTTTTATAGACAACATACCAGGAAAATACATCAAAGTGCCTTAATTGTCTTTAGGTTTCAGATTAACCCTTTCAGTGTACAAAAAAGAGTATGGAAAAGCCAGGCATATTCAGATATTAGGAATAAATGCAAAAATCTCTTCTAAATATAGTGGCTATGCATGGCATGGGGGTTAGCCTCATTCCATTCCAGTTTGAATGACATCAGAGGTCAAAAATGCCACCTGTCACCTCTGCAAAGCCACAAGAATGAGCCTTGTCTTCCAAAGAAAATACTAGCCACAATAAAATATGTACTTATTTATTTATTCTTGAGCTTCCTTCCTGCTTAACACATCACTTGCATCATCTGATAAGTTCTTCTAAACCTCCTGCACGTTTGTTTTTTCATGTAGATGTTTTCTTACATTCATGGATGGGTTTCCAGAAGGCAATAATCGTCACCTTTTCATCCAACATCCCACAGATCTAAATGGTCAGTATGCTATGTGCAGCTTTTAGGGATATGGATGCCCACCCAAGAGCATCCTGGGCTTTGGGTGTTGAGCATCTATTATGTGTCAGATATATACAAGGCACTGAGCTGTGGATATGGATGTAATATCTCTTTGGCCACCCTTCAGCAACAGGAGCACATTACAGAAAGACGCAAATATTTTTGATAGATGATGGAAAATCATAGTCTGAAGATGGAGGAAAACTGTCTAAGGACACAGACAAAGAACAAAGATTTGAAGAATGAGCATAAAGAATTACAAAGGGCCAGAATAGTAAAAGGGTTGATATGAATGAGGAGCTGAAAGAACCCTGCAGGCTGATGGGAAGGGAGTTGGAGGGGTAAGCAGAGGACAAATCATGCATGTCTTATTTGACATTTCAGTGACTCTAACTCTTAATCTAATTGCAAAAGGCAGCCACTTCGCCGTTTTAGAATGGGACATGCACATTAAAATGCTGCTGTGGAAAAGATCAGGCAGGGGGCTTTTCTGGTGTCTGGGCTGGAAAGTCTGGTGGATTAGGGTGGGCTGATATCAGCAGAGACGGGATGAACTGTTCTTCGCTCTGTGTGGAGAGTCTTTCATCAGAACCCCTGGAGATGGCTGGCTTCTCACAGCAAGGGGCTGAGGAGGGTACAGAAGTGGCTAAGGGGGTGGAAGAAAGAACAACGTCCAAGAACCTGGGTCCACTTGGGCTCTAGCCTTTCACAAGTATTCTAAACCACCAGACTTAACTGTCACCAAACTTAATCTTAAACAGAAACATGATTCCCCATAATGAGAAACGTGGTTCTCCTAACCAAAGACAGTCGAGTGTGTTCCTTAAGGCCTTTCCAGTAGGCGTGATGAAACTATGCATATCCATCTACTCATTTTCTCAACCCAGAACTCAAATGTTTAAGATCAGTGCACAGTGTGCTGACATGGAACAGAACAAATGACCCAAATGCAAGCCACGAACCACTCTGGCTCCATTGCTACCAATGCAGTCGACAGACTTGATTAATGATATTTATTTCATTTTCGCTCTAATGGTATGCTATGGTTTGACTCTGGAATGTCCCCCTCAGGCTCATGCCTTGAAAATTTGGTCCCTCGCTGATGGCACTATTTTGCAAAGCTGTGGAATCTTTAATGAGGGAGGCACTACTCTCCACAATCTTTTCCCCATTCAGCTGCTCCCATCACCATAAAGGGCATTTTTAGCAGGTCCAAGATCTACCCTAGAGACACATAGCACTACACCAGGACCCACGGGAAGATTTTCTAGTTTCTTAATGCAAAATTCGAGTCCACTTTCCTTACCAGGAGAAATCCTCAGCAGATAAACTGGACTGTCCTCTACAAACAAAAGCACACAAAAAGGACAGTCATGAAAATTTCAGAAGAAAATAATCCAATGTGCAGTCAAAGGCCAACAGGCATCACTGGTACATCTCTTGCTGGAATAACAGCCAAGAGGCATCAGAAAGTCGATGTTAGAAAAGGTATGAAACTTTTAGGCTGCCAGGGCTGTTGAGGAAGCAGAAAGGGCTAATCAGGAGTCTAAGACAGTGATGACTGCTGCTGAGACTCCCACAAGGACAGCACCTAAACAAAGGCTGTGAAGCCTGTGAAGGTCTCTGCTCCCTGAGTGGGTAGAAAACGCTAAGTTGGTTAATCAAATTAAAAAAAAAAAATCAACCATAACTCAAGAAAGAAAGAGAGAGAGAGAGAGAGAGAGAGAGAGAGAGAGAGGGGGGGGGAAGGAAGGAAGGAAGGAAGGAAGGAAGGAAGGAAGGAAGGAAGGAAGGAAGGAAGGAAAGAAAAAAAAGAAAAAAGCAGGGCAGACCTTTGAAGGTGATAGCCCAGGCTTGCCTGGTGTACTCCCAGCTTGCTAATCTGCCAGTATGTGAACAAGCCACACTAGACATCCTGCCACCACACTGCCCCACTATAACGCACCAGATCCTCTGTAGCTGGAGAGCTTCTTCTCCGGGTCCCGCCAAGCCCCCACAGCCCACTTATAAAATAAACACACAGACACTTATATTATTTAAACTGTTTGGCCTAATGGCTCAGGCTTCTAGCTAGCTGTTCTTATATCTTAAATTAACCCATTTCTATAAGTCTATACCTTGCCACGTGGCTCGTGGCTTGCCGGCATCTTCACATGTTGCTTCTCATGGTGGCAGTTGGCAGCGTCTCTCTGCCTCAGCCTTCCACTTCCCAGAATTCTCTTCTCTGCTTGTCCTGCCTATACTTCCTGCCTGGCTACAGGTCAATCGGTGTTTTATTAATAACCAATCAGAGCAACACATTTGACATACAGAACAACCCACAGCAGACCCTCGGAAACTATGATGTAACACGATGCTTTCCTTTCTTAGGTTGTTTCTATCAGGTGTTTAGTCAAAACAGTAAGAAAATAACTAGTACGTGAAATGTTTAAAAAAAAATTGTCCTTGGGGTAGGGGTACAGCTCTGTGGGCAAACATGCTTGTCACACACGTGTGAGGAGCAGAACCCCTTCTAAAAAGCTGGGCATGTAGACCAAGCATCTGTAATCTTAGGGCTCCTATGGAGAGAGAGGAGGTAGAGCTAGCAGAACCCCCAGAAGCTTATGGACCAGCTAGCCTGGTGTGCACAGTGGAAAAGCAATAAAGACCCTGTCTCAAAACAAGATAAAGGTGAATATGGATACCCAAGGTTGTCCCCCGATCTCTGCATGTGTGTTAGAGCAACCACACACCTGCAGTCACACACACACATGTGTGAGCACACACGCACATGCACACGGTCTTCAAGTGAAAAGAAGAAAAAAAGTCATAAAACCCAACCAGAAAGTTGTTCAAATTATGCTCCTCGGTTAAAAAACTAAATCAGAAGAATAGAACATAATGCTTTGCCATGCCGAGGTCTGGGCCCCATGTGGACACTGGTTCGAGCAAAGCTTGCTGGAGAACAACAGCCTGTGTCGCACACATCTAGTCCTGCGACACACCCTTGCACACACTGTCAGTTGCACACTTGTCAAGGGAAGACCCTTGAGATTAAAACACTCCCTGAATTTCTGGATAACTTGTGGCACAGCAGATGTAAAAATCTGTGGGTGGTTAGAACTCGACATACGTGGTTTCCCTCCCAACTCTTTTAAAATGAGTTAACAGAAGACTCTAGGCTAGCAAGTCTCAAAGTCGGCTTTGAAGCTCATGTATCGATTACTTTTCTCATTGCTGTGATAAAACACCCGGCAAAAGCTGTTTTAAGATGCTGGGGAAGGCAGGGTGGCAGGAATGTGAGGCAGCTGGGCACAATACCCAGGCAGACAGATAGCAGAAAGAGAAAAGACTGCTGGTGCGCCACTCAACTTTCTCAGTTTTATTTGGTCCAGAATCCTCGCCTATTAGATGTTGCTGCCCACATCCTCCCGGATCCTTCCTTCTCATTTAAGCTGTTTTGGAAACATCCCCATAGACACACCCCATAGGTATGTTTCCATGCTGAGTCTAAATCTTGACAAGATGACAGTAGAGATTAAACATCAGAGTCCATTTTCATCAAAGAGCTTAGAACACTCGATCAAAGCCCCAGATCCCTTGGCCCAGCCCTGGTCCCCTGAATCCGTGCTGGGCTACCAGGGAATCGGCATTGTACCTAGACCCATTAGATCCTGACGCATGCAACCACAATTCCAGGCTAGCAGATGCACATCTAACTCTTCAACTGCTTCAAGCTTATATGGTTTGCTTCAGTCTTTCTTGCCCCCAGCCATTGGATACCCTCTGAAGAGCAAGTTAATAGACTCTTCTGCCAGAAGAGCTGAGAGGAGGCAGGCTCAATAAACAGTGAAAAGGGGCCTACGTGAAACAGTGTGTGAAGCGAAAACCTTTCAGGGTGTATAGCTATCCCCTGTTGTTGTTGTTGTCTTACAGATCTTTGAAGTTTACTTCTAGAGAGAGAGTGAATGTTGCCAGCCTCTAGGTGTGGGTCCCTAGCTGAGAGGAACCACACCACCCAGACAGGGGTGAGAAAAGAGGGTGCCAGGTTCCTCTTCTAAGCTGCTTCTACCCCAACCCCAGCCTGGTACTAAAAAGATTTGTCTTGTTTACTTACTTTTTTGCTATACTGTTTATGGAAACATGCCTTTCTATCTGGAATTTGGGTCCAATTTAAGCAATTATGCAAAGACCATATTTCCATATTTCCTTGTTTTGATGTGTAAATCCCTCTCCCAAATGCTTAAGAATCCCATGACAAGTGGTGAAAGGAATTTTTACTACATGGCTCAATTGCCGGTTACCAACCTCTCTCTTGGCAAGTGTGACCCCCAGGGTTCCATCGCTCCATTAGGTGGCAGATGAACTGCTCAGGCTGTGAAGTCCAGTGACCTGTGACCCACCTTTGCTTCCCAGAAGCTTCCTCCGAGATTTATTGAGGATGAGATGCTATGTAAATCTATCAGGAACGTCCTGGGCCTCCAGGAAAGGGTGATGCTTCAGGTCTGGGAACACATGCTTCATCTGTTTGACTTATATGGGCACCCTAGGGTTTTTATTTGTGCCAAAAAAGTGGAAGCCAAGCTTTCATTGTAAACAGATGGAGCTGCTAGCAAGGGAAGCAGAAAATTCTTGCAGCTACTCTCCGGCATGAGAGACCCAAAGGAGATTCCACTCCAAAAGCAAATGAACAGAACAAATAATAGTAATGATAATGATTATAGTAAAATGCCTCCTCTCCCCCAACCCCACAGGTTTACACACACACACACACACAGACACACACACACACACACACACACACACACACACACACACACACACACACACACAGTGCAATCTGTTCTCTATTCTTCCCTTCCTTCCTTCCCCTTCCTCTTCTCAATGCCAAATTCTCCATCCCTTCAGTGACGAAACTATAAATATAAAATGAACAAACTCAATCCCAAATCACGAGGGGCGGGGAGCTTCTCTTTCCATGACTACAACACAGGCATTTGTCCATCATTTGGGGATTTTTATGAAGCCTGGAGGAATGTACAGAATTCCAGTCTTGCTCAGACCCACTAACTGGCACAATTCTGATGCTGAGTTTCATGACAACCTGGGAATTTCAATGTAGAAGAAAATGTGGTCCTAGAATATCTCTACATGAAAATATTCCATGTATTTTATCTGTTTTTTCTTCTACTTTTTTCAGCCCAGTAAAAAGGACATGTGGGAACTCCTCTTATGTTTCCTTTAACTGGAAGCAACAGGAAGTTGATTACAATCTTCTAGTCTCTAAGCCACAAAGAGAGCCAGAGTTATTAGCTGTAATTTGGTCCATCCTTAAGTTTCTCCATCAAGTAGCATCCTGTTACATAACCACTTTATGCTTCTGAATCTCAGTGCCACTGATACCAATCTCTTGACAGATCATACTCTGGTGCCTAAGTTTGAAAATGAGTCACTCTGATGCCCTGACATGCTCCTTCTGCACGGTTGGAGGAAGGGGACACCGGAGATTGTGCAGTCACCTCTGCCATGGGGCAGGACCACACTCAGGCTGTCCAAAGAGATCGCTTTCTTTTTGAAGTTTCCACAGAGAAGGGAGTCTGTGACCTCCTTAAGTACAGCGCCCAGTGTTTCCGCGATGCTAGCATTTCCTGAGGAAAGTTGAGCTCACTCTGCCTTTGTTCACCCATTTGGTGCACTGTCCTTTGAGCCTTAGAAAAACACGTCTCTTTGCATCAAGACTCCTTTGTGGTATAACAGAAAGCTAAGTTGTATGTCGACTCACGTAAAGATAATGAGAAAACATATATCTTCAAAAGTTTCCTTCAGTCTGCCCCAACTGTCCAATGGGAACAATTGTCTCCCAGACTTACAATAATACTAGAAGGATCAGAAGAGATCAGATTAAATGTATCCTCACCAAAACATCCATTCCAAAGCTACATGCTGTTGTTGTTGTTGTTGTTGTTGTTGTTGTGTGTCATGCATGCTAATGGGTATTCATCTTTACGGTATGTGGGCACATGTGTCCACATAGGTGCAGGTGCACATGAGTGTGGGTATGGAGGTCAGAGCTTGACGTGGAGCATCTTCCTTATTTGCTCTCCAATCAAGGTTCCCTAATTTTACCCAGAACACACAAACTAGACTAGCTAGCCAGGTTGCTGTGGGATTACAGGTAAGCCTCCATACATGCCCAGAATTCACATGGGTGCTGGATATCCACAATCTGCTCTCACACGGGTGTGGCAAGCTATTTGTCAGCTGGCCCTGGAAGTAGCTTTTAATTTTACTTCATTATAGCAGTAATTGGAGCTCTTGAAAAGATACCATATATACACCAGCTTTTGTTCATGAGAGAATATTTTAGTATTCATGTAAGCAAACCCTATCTTAAGACCTCAGAATGTACCAGTAAACATTCCTCTCCATAAAACTGGGGTTCTTCCTCTGAAGATCCATAGCAGAAAGCTGTGTCCACTCAATGAATGGCAGGGGCAGGTACTGGCTGAGCAAGGATTGCATCTCAGTTCACCAAAGAGCTGCAAGATGAGGATAGAGCACAGTGCAGAATGCAAGAATAGCAACCACGGACCCTGGGTTCAGGATCCAAGGAGGAGATGAAAGGCGGGGGAGGAGAGGAAGAGAATGCTGGAGCAAAGCCATGCAGAACACATCGGTGTGGAGGAATAAGAAAGATACAGAGGACAAAGAGTGAAAGAGAGTCAAGTTATGACTCTGCCATCAGAAGAGGAGGGATGCAGGTCAGCGGAGAAATGGGATCAGAAGAGGTCCCAGGTAGTGCTGGATGGGAAAACTCAAAATGACAAGGAACAACTGTGAATACACTTTCATTAAATAACACAGGAGCCACACTATAGGACAAAAATTTCAGAAAATATGAGAGAAAGCTTTCAGTTCATGGTAAATCACTGAACTTCCAAAATGTATATGACATAAATAAATTACCAGACACTTGTTATTCAGTTTATCATACACAGCACTATTTTTTTAACTGACCAGGAAGCACACACAGAATTGACCATGCTTCAGTCCACAAAGAAAGAAAAAATAAATTCTAAAGAGTAAAAACCTTGTTTCTTCTCTCTTTTTTCTTATTTGATTTTATTTTCTTTTGTGGCACTGGAATGTAGAGCCTGGTCCTCTCCCATGGTAGGATGTGGATCCTCTCCTGTGCTAGGCAAGCATTCCATCACCTAGCCTAAGTCCTGACAAAACTCCGTCCTTTGATCACAATGCAGAAATAAAATGACTGAAATTCCAATTGTGAGCTGTTAAGCAGTTAAAAGCATGTGTGCCACCCAAGTTCAATGCCCAGAACCTACGTGGTGGAAAGGGTTCTTTGATCTCTATATGTGCACCATGACACACACATGAAATTCACATACAGTAAATAAATAAATTTATGAATTAAAAAAAAACTTTTAATTGAAAGTGCAAGTGTAAAAATTCCAAATAAATTACCAGCAAACAAGCATCTGTCAGCACATTAAATATTAAACCTCCATAGTCATGTAGTTTTATTATAATAATGCAAGAATAGTTCATCATTAGAAAAATCTATTATTGCCCCCTAGTTGGCATATTTAAGTGAAAATGTTTCAAGATAACTTCTAAGGATGCTGCCCCCAAAGCATTTGGACAAAAGATAATGACCATTGGCTACCAAAACAATACCTTTTTAATAAAATAAGATTAAATGAATACTCTCTCTTTAATATGATAACAGATCACTCTATGTCCATCATGAATAAGGAAAATATCCCTGAAATGTAATGCTGACCTCACATTCAAGAAGCCCTGAGTTAATCCACAGCACTGCATAAACCAGTTCTGATGGCACATGTTGTAATCCTGTACTTGGGAGGGGGAAAGAGTTTCAGGCCATCTTTAACTATATAGCAAGTTCAAGCTATATAGTTAGCTTGACTAACTATATATATATGTAGTTAGTTAGTTAGTTAGTTAGTTAGTTAGTTAGTTAGCAAGACACTGTCTCAAAAAAAAAAAAAAAAGAATGTACACACAAACAAATTTCAGAGCCCCACAAGAACAGCCTCAATAATTTAAAACAGTGTTGGCATGACAACCAGGAAACAGAAATCATTCAGAGTAAACACAGCATCTCAAAAAAGGAGGATGAAAGAGTTGTTACCACAAAGACTTGTTGAGGCGAAGCGTGGGCATCAAAGCAGCCCTTCAGACTTGGCTCCTGCGTACCAATGAACAGAGCAAAACGCTCATCAGTAGAATTTGGGGAAGGTATTTGCAAACGATGCATCTGATAAGCACTTTGTATCCAGAATATACGAAGACCATCTACAATTCAACAACAAAAAGACAACCCACTTGAAAAGTGGACAAAGGACGTAAATAAAGAACTTTCCATAGATAGGGCTCAAACAGGACACAAATGAAAAGGTGCCCAATATCGGGATTAAATAAATGAAACTCCGAACACAAGGTTTGAGTTCTGAGTTCCGGGTTCCACTGAGAGACTTAGCCTAAATATATAAGGTAGAGAGCAATCAAGGAAGTCTCCAGACATCAACTTCTGGCCTCCACACATACATGTACACACGTGAACACTTCCATACATGCAATCATATCACATGCACATACAAGAACAAAAAATAAATAAAAGAACAAATGTCAAAAATTCTTACACTGCCTCCAGTTCCTGTATAGTCTCGATTGCCCAAAGCCTGTCTGGCTTCTGGTGACATTCTGCCTTAATACCTCATGCCCATTGGCACAGTTACTCCCAAAAGCACAGATAACAAGTGCAGATGAGGATCTGGAGAGTCGGAATTCACATCTGTTCTTGGTGGGAATAGAAGATGGTGCAACTATAGAAATTCCTTAAGAGATTAAAAGTAAAATTAAAATGCCACATCCCACTCCCAGGAACCAAAATAGGGACCTTGAAGAACCATTTGCTCATTCATGTTCACATCAGGATAATTTTGTTTTGTTTTGTTTTTCGAGACAGGGTTTCTCTACGTAGCTTTGTGCCTTTCCTGGAGCTCACTTGGTAGCCCAGGCTGGCCTCGAACTCACAGAGATCCGCCTGCCTCTGCCTACCAAGTGCTGGGATTAAAGGTGTGAGCCACCCTGCCTGGCTTCACATCAGGATTATTGACAATAGCCAACAGCAGGTGATCCAATGTGTGCCAACAGATGCATGGATAAAGACTATGTATATGCATGGGTGGAATATTATTTAACCATGAAGAAGAAGGGGCAACATGTATACATACTCTATACATACAGCACATATGGATTTTGAGGACATTTCACTAACTGACAAAACCTGTCACAATATGAAAAAAATATTGTGTGGTTTCACTTCTGTGTAGTGTGTAGAGTAGTTAAATTTACCGAATCAGAGACAAGAACCATGACTGAAAACTGGAAGAGGGTGGGTAGTGAGTTATTCAACTCATGTAAAGATTCAGTTTGAAAGGTAGAATAGTTTGGGAAATACATTGCTCAGTGTTAATGTGCATAGTATGAAGCTTGGTGATGAAAAATGTTTCCTGTAGTTTTTAAAATATAATTACAACATTTTCCCATTTTTTTTTGTAAAAATTAGTAGTAGTAGTAGTAGTAGTAGTAGTAGTAGTAGTAGTAGTAGTAGGCTATGGTCATTAATTGATAAAATAAAGCAGAATCCCTTCTAAATACCTTGTAAACTAAGCAAGAATAAAATACACTCTGCCGTAGTATTCTGTCACTGTGATGAGAAAACCTAACCACAGCAGCTCTTACAAAGGAAAACATTTAGTTGGGGCTGTCTTAGAATTCAGAGGTTTCTTCCATGGTCAGCATGGTGGAAAGCTTGGTGGTGTGCAGGTAGACATGGTGCTGGAGAAGGAGTTCCACGTCCACATTGGCAGGCAGCACGAAGAGAAGATCACACTGGGCCTGGCTTGAGCATCTGAAATCCTCAAAGCCCACCCCCAGTGACACTCTGCCTCCAGCGAGGCCACACCTACTCCAACAAAGCCACACCCACTCCAACAAGGCCACACCTACTCCAACGAGGCCACACCCACTCCAACAAGCCACACCTCCTAGTGCCACTCTCTAGAGGTGTATGGGGGCCATTTTCATTCAAACCACCACGCACACTAAAATGTTTTAATGTTAAAAACAAAACGTGAGGACTGGAGAGATGGCTTGACATGTAAGTGTGCTAGCCCCTGGAAGTCTGGTGGCCTGAGGACCTGAGTTCCATTCCTAAAACCCATATAGTAGAATTTGTCCTTTGACCTCCATACTAAAGCCCTGATACCCATGCACCCACATCCCCCACACATGTAAAGAATTAATGAATGAATGAACAAGAATAGAGGTAGGATCTTCCTAACGGTGTGTTTTTAATGGATAAATTAAACAGAAATTAGAGCTCCATAGACAAGAGGTAAAACAGAGCTCATAAAACAGAGTACTATTCTCCTTAATAACATTCAGTTATGAGAAACTGTAGAGAAAAAGTCAAAGACCCCAGCAGAACATGGGAAGGGCATATCAATAGCCACTACAAAGGAAGCTGAGCGGGCGCCAAGTGTATGAAAAGTCGCTCAGACTCACTCAAAATCAGAAATGCAAATCAGAACTATCCTGAGACATCACTTTTCATCTATCAGATTGGCCAGAGCCCAGATGTATAATTGCATACTCTGTTGGGAAGGCTACAACGCTCTGGAATACAGCGCTAGTGGGAGTGTAAATTGGTTCCGCCCTCTGAAGGGCAATTTGGCCGCATCTATCAAAATCTGAAATGGAAAATGTAGTCATCCCACTTGTGGGAATCAGTACCACAGATCTACTTGCACAAGTGTAAAATACCATCCATGGGTGTCTAAAACATTGTCTAATGTTTGGAAACAACTCAGATGTCTATCATCGGGATCCTTATTAAATACATCGTACTGCATTTATAAAGGGAATATGCAACATTAAACATGAGCATGTTCTCTATGCTGTGTGTGTGTGTGTGTGTGTGTGTGTGTGTGTGTGCATCATGACTCTCCTTCCTTATGACTCTCTGATGGCTACCTAAGAATAAAAGCCAGGGAGCTGCAGAGGATAGCTTTCCTGGGTAAAGAGCTTGCCTACCACTCAACCATGAGGTCCAGAATTCATATCTCCAGCATCCATGAATGTGTGGCAGGTGGGAATGGAAGCCAGCCTGTAAACAAAGTGCTCTAGAGTTAGGCAAGAGAGCCCCGGAGCAAACAGGCTTGCTAGACTAGCTGATCACAAAGCTATGGCTTCTGGGAAGAGACTCAATATATAAGGTAGAGAGCAATCAAGGAGGACTCGAGACATCAACCTCTGTCCTCCACACATACAAGCACACAGAATATATATATGTATGTATATGTGTGTATATGTGTATGTATGTATGTGTGTGTGTGCATATACATGCAAGAATACCATATGCACATCCACATGCAAAAATCAAAAGAATAAAAGTCAAAAAAGTTCTTACACTAGCTTTCAGTTTCTTCACAATCTGGATTGCCCACTGCCTGTCTGACTTCTGGTGGCATTCCGCTTAAAGATTCCTGCTCCACCACACTGGCCTCTCTGCTGTTTTCCACGTGTAGTCTACATACAACCACTCAGGCCTGTGCATTACCTGGCCCTTACTTCACCCAATAATCCCAAAGCTCACCTATTCACCACCATCAAGTCTTTGCTCAAACGTCACTTTCTCCGTAAAGCGACACTGGCCATGTCATCCCAAATCATAACCCCCCACCTTTCCAGTCCTCCTCATGATCTTGCTATGCTCGTCTCAGCTGCTTTTATTATGCTCTAATATTATATCTAATTTCCTTACAGATGTTTGTGCTGGCTAGTGTAATGTCAACTTGACACAAGCTAGAATCGTTGGAGAGATGGGAACCTCAACTGAGAAATGCCTCCATAAGGTTGGGCCATGGGCATGCCTGTGGTTCTCAACCCTCCTAATGTGGCAGCCCTTTTAATACAGTTCCTCCAACTGCAACATTATTTTGTTGCTACCTCATAACTACAATTTTGCTATTGTTATGAATCATAATGCAAGTATCTGATATTCAGGATAGCTGATATCTGACCCCCCCCAAAGGGGTCACAACCCACAGGTTGAGAACCACTGCTAGAGGTCACTTTCTTTCTTTTTCTTTTTATTTATTCTTCTCTCATATAATGCATTCTGACCAAAGTCTCCCCTCCTTCCACTCCTCCCAGTTCCCAAACACACATCTCTCCTCTCCCCCAGATCCACTTCTCTTCCATTTCCCTTAAAAAAAAAAAAAAAAAAAAAAGCAGGCCTCCCAGGGAAATCAAAAGACTAGGCACATACCATCATATCAAAGCTGGGCAAGGCAATCCAATAGGAGGAAAATGGTCCCAAGAACAGGTAAAAGAGTCAGAGACAGCCCCCACTCCCACTGTTAGGAGTCCCACAAAAACCCCAAGCTAAACAACCACCACAAAATACATGCAGAGGACCTAGCACAGACCCATGCAGGCTTCATGATTGCTGCTTCAGTCCTTGTGAGCCTCTGAGCCCTGCCTCGTTGATTCTGTGGGTTGTGTTCTCCTGGTGTCCTGGAGCCTTCCAGCTCCTACAATCCCTCCTCTTCCTCTTCTGTGTGGTTCCCCGAGCTCCAAGGGGAGGAACCCAATGGAGGTCTCCAATTTGGACTCTCCTTAAGCCTAATGTTTGGCTGTGAGTCTCCTGCATCTGCTCCTATTAGCTGCTGGAGGAAGCCTCTCTGATGATGACTGGGCTAGGGACCGATCTATGAATAGAGTAGATATCATTAGGAATCATTTTGATGGTTTTTGTTGTTGTGGTGGTGGTGGTGGTGTTTTGTTGTTGTTGTTGTTGTTGTTTCAGACCAGTCATGTCTGGTTCTACCTTAGGTCTCTGTGCCATCCAGTTTCTGGTTCCTGGCCATCTAGGCAGTGTTTGGCTTGGGTTCCCTCGCTGAGTGTGGGCCTCAAGTTAGACCAGTGATTGGTTGGCCACTCCCGGAAGCTCTGAGCCACTATTGTCCCAGCACTTCCTTCAGGCAGGCGGGTTGTAGGTCAAAGGTTTTGTGGCTGGGTTGGTGTCCCAGTCCCACCACTGGAAGCCTTGCCTGATTGCAGATGGTTGATTCATGCTCCCTATCCTCCATGACTAGGAGTCCTCACTAGTGTCACCTTCATAGACTCCAAGAAGTTTTCCACTGCACTTGGTTTTCACATCACCTCCCAAATGCCCCCCAATTCCAGTAGTCTCTCCCAGTACTCTCTCCCCCTACCCCTGCCTCCCAACCTGATTGCCCTTATTCCCATCCCTACCACCCCAGTCCACCTGCAAAATCTATTCTATTCCCCCTTCCTAGGAAGATTCATGTGTTCCTCCCCCCTATCCTCATAGCCCTGCTTGTTACTTACCCAATCTGTGGATTTTAGCATGGTTCTCCTTTACTCAACAGC
The DNA here is from genome assembly GCF_004664715.2 of Peromyscus leucopus. Taxonomy (NCBI): domain Eukaryota; kingdom Metazoa; phylum Chordata; class Mammalia; order Rodentia; family Cricetidae; genus Peromyscus; species Peromyscus leucopus. Next base: position 44,740,630 of record NC_051077.1, on the reverse strand, counting down.
TAATATCCACTTATAAGTGAATACTTGCTGTGTTTGTCTTTCTGGGTCTGGGTTGCCTCATTCAGGATTTTTTTTTTCTAGTTTCATCCATTTGGTAGGGCATTTTCTTAATTAATGATTCGTGGGGAAGGAATCAGCCCATTGTGGGTGGTGTCATCCCTGGGCTAGTGGTCCTAGGTCCTATAAGAAAGCAGACTGAGCAAGCCATGAAAGCAAGCCAGTAAGCAGGTCTCCTCCACCACTTATGCATCAGCTTCTGCTTCCAGGTTCCTGCCTTGTTTGAGTTCCTGTCCTGACTTCTTTAATTGATGAGTAGTGATATGGTAATGTAAGCCAAATAAACTCTTTTCTCCCCGAGTTGCTATTAGCCATGGCATTTCATCACAGCAATAGTAACCCTAAGATAATGTTTATTGGCTGCTTAATGCCCCTCCCCTAGATACAGATGCCATAGAGAAAAAATGAAGTCAATTTCTCTAATTCCATGTCACTAACAAATACAGAAGTATGTGGGTACTGGATGCTGAACAGGGTTTATTTTCAACTGAATGAAAAAATAATAAAGCATATAATATAGAAGAACCTAAAGTAAAGAAGTAGGACAAAGATAAATATAAATATTCTATTTGCAAGAGAAAAGGAAAAAGTGGTTTTTGTATCCATGTACTTAAGGCAATCTGGAAGCCTACAGGGGAAGCTAATATCACCATTAACCTGTGGAAGGGTGTAGGCAAGAGTGTACTGCAATTGTTTTGGTTTAAATTATGTGAATTGTTGCTTATTCAATTTTTTTTTTTCAGTCTTTTGAGACAGGGTCTCTATGTAGTCCCGGCTGCCCTAGAACATGCTATGTTGACCAGGCCACCTTGAACTTACAGAGATCTTCCTACCTCTGCCTCCTGAATGCTGGGAGTAACAGTGTGCTCCACCATGCCTGGCTATTAATTTCTTTTTTGTAAGAAGAAGCTGATATCGTGATTCCCAGACAAAAATCTTAACAGTAGCTGTGAGGAAAGCTCGAGAATTTGTGGTTTGAACAAGCTCCTCACCCTTGAGGCTCTTCCTGGGTGCTCCATGGGCCACACACTGAGAAATCTGTCACCTTCTTTCTCCTGGTCTGGGAAGCTCTACAGAATGTATATCAGAGGGAAGGCTTCCATTTGGAGCTTAAGTAGATGGCTGACTGCAGAGATAAAGGCAGGGCTTCCATGAACATTGGGCACCTCTTAGCTACACCCAAAAGGTAACTCCTTAGGTGCAGAAAATGGGGAACAGCAGACTCCATCCGAACTCACATGAGGCAGCCTAGAAAGGTCCCCATCTTTGACTGAGGCTGCGTTTCAGAAGTCTAAAATGTTTGCCTTTTCAGCAAGAGTGAACTCAAGGGCTGCTCGAGTTTCTCTGCTTAGGGGAGCCGCATGCCAAGCCCCTTTTGTTTTAGCCTGTGCGTTGTTCAATCAACAAAATGCCTTCTGGTTCGCAAAAGAAAGGCACTTCTCAGCACCCCTCCTAGAGAAGAGAAAGGAACAGTGAAACTCAAGACTCCTCTGTTTCCTTTGCTGCTTTTCAGAGGAGCAACATTTGACAGTTACTCAGTAACTCCAGGAAAACTGATGTAGAGAGACAAAAGGAAAAAGATACACAAGAAGGGACTGAACTTGCCAAATCCAGAATATCTTCCCATTGAAAAGCAACCTCGACCTTATTAACTTGACAATGATTCCCAAAGGAAAGGGAAAATTTAATAAGGAAGGGGAAAAATCCAGGATTTCATGAGCCATCACATCCCCAGGATAATAAATGTGAACCAATGCTTTCAATGTGTTTACTTCCAAACATGCCTCCTCCTATCTCTGGTTGGACCTCTCAGGATGACTATTTTTGGAGCCCATACTCTGATAAGGCTTCTAATTGACTTCAAGAATCTGCCATGCCTTTGACATTTTATGGACTCCACTTAAAATTAATAGCTTCATTGGTCCCTCGTGAGTTTCTTCTTCAAATTTCTAAATCCAATCCTGGATTTCTGTGTCTCGGGCAGGCTAGTTCTGGAATGTGGAGATGGGAAATACAAGCAAGGGGTGAGGTCAGCTCTCCCAGCGTAGGTACTCGGTCTGCCAGGGAGATGATAGCTGGCAGGTAGGAAGGTTTTCTGAAGTGGTTGGTGTGGGTTTTCCTATTTCTCCGTCCTACCCATCTGTCCGGTGACTCAGTCACCGCGACATGATGCAGCAGGGAAGGGCTGTAGGGGAAGTGCACATGCTCACTCTCAGTGGATCGCAGCTTGGATGCCGCTGCCGAGGGAAAGACTTGATTAATGACAGACTTGTTCAACATCAAAAAAGAACAAAGACCAGATTTATTCTCGGCGTTCCCTTTCATAAGGGCTCCCTGTGTGACATGGTGATTAATTTATAGACTTGCAGCAGAGTATGTAACTTAGGAGGAGGGGACACACATGGGATCGTCGGAAGACACCCTCTCCTGGAAGGGGATATAAGGGAGGGAAAGGTGAGAGTTAGTGTCACCTAGCAACCCTCCCAGGTGTCTAGAGACACACTGCCTTTGTGAAATGAGCTGAGGTGTCTAGGAACGGCTTCAAACGGAGGCTGACCCGGCCGGTGGCTTTTTCGGAACTTGCTTGTGGCTGGCTGGGACTCGCTTGTCACTTCAGTGGTGGGTGATTGTGATTTCCCCCCACCCCGGGGCCAAACAAAAGCCTTGGGACGGACGTGTAAGCAGGGCAGGAGAGAGAGGGGCGTTATTTCTGGACATTAGCAACATTCCTGCCCAGGACACACCCTCACCCTCTCCCCCTCCCCAGCAGCCGCTGGATCCTTTTCTACCTCTCTCTCCCTCTCTCTCTCTTCCTCTTGCTCACTCGCTCACACCCGGCGCACACGCGCCCCTCTGCAGACGCGGTGCACTCGCGCGGCTGCAGTCCAGCTGCTGGTTCGGGCGGCGGGACCGGGGGGACCCACGTCCTCTGCGTCTCCACCGCAGGCTGCCGGGAGCCCAGCGCTAGGCGACCCGGCTGCCCCGTGCACGCTCCTGCTCCCTCCTGATCCGCGATCTCCAGCCCTCTAACTGCACGCGGAGAGCAGGCGGGATCCGAAAAGAGCCCAGCGGAGCCTCTTCGGCGGGGTGTGCGGAGCGTGTTTGGTGCCCAGCTGGTAAGTGGCAGCGTTGGACCGGTGCAGAGCCGCGGTGCTGAGCACGGATGGCCCTCCGGACCCCTGAGCACCCCTTACAGGGTGCGCGCGCGCGCGCGGGCAGAGGGTCCTACTCCTCGCCAGACTTCTCTGTTGTTAGGGCTGGGTGGGGGAGGGGAGAAGGGCGTGAGGTTACATCTCTGCCCTCTTTGTCCACCCCCCAACCCCCTTTTTAAAACGCTCCTTTCTTCCACTGCACACCCCTGGAGCACGCTGGGATGAGTTTTCATCTAATTTCTCATCTGCTGCACCCTTGGCTGAACTAGAAGGAAAGTTTGACAACGCCAGCCGCTTCTGACAGCCTGAGCCACTCAGCGGGCTGAATGAGCTCTAGCTGGAAACGCTCTATCTCAGGGAAAGTTTGAGGTTGATTTTGTTTGTTTGTTTGTTTGTTTGGGGTTTTGTTGGTTTTTTTTTTTTTCCTTCTCTTAAAAAATTCTGGGCGGTTTTCACCCCTGCTGTCCTTCAAATCCCCGAAATTTGTTTGTTTTCTTAGGTCTCACTCGATTGCAAGCCCTTTGTCTAACCAAATCTAAAGCTACTTTCTCTGCTCCCTTTTTCTCTTGGAAGCCCTTTGGACTGGGTCCCTCCCTCATTAGTTAGCATGCAGTTGGCTGTGGTTCTAGGGAACAAGTGGCAGGCAGAATACAATAGGGAAGAATGCATTCCTGATGACTCCTCTAGCATGGAAAGACGACGGAGAACAGAAAAACTGGCCTCCGCCCCCCGCTCCCCGCCCCCGTCCCCCGCGTTTGCATTACTTGTCATGTTTTACAAGGGTTCGATCTGGGGAAATTCTGGAAATGATCGATTCCAGAAGCGACCAGTATTTCTTTGAGGGAGATTTCCCACAATCTACCTGCATCAAAAGCCTATCTATATTCAGATCCAAGCACCTGATAAGCCAAATGCAGAATTCACCTCTCAGTTCCCCCGACTAGTGGTAGGCTTCTGATGAAGGGGAAGGGTGGTGTATTGTGCAGCAGGCGGCAAGAGGGAGGGCCATCTGAGAAAGGGGCTGTTCTCCAAAAATAGCTGGGTTTTGCTCCCCCCGCCCCACCCAACCTTCTGATGATTGACAGAATCATCGGGATACTGGAATGTAGCTTAACATCCTAGCAAGTTCACGTTGAATTCCTAACCACAGGATGAAAACAGACTTTGAATAGCCCTTCTTAACACTTCCAAGTAGAGCTCAGCAAAATGCATGTTTATTTCTGTTGCTGATAAATCCATGGGAAATCTTTACAGAACCCAACAATTTGGGGGGGGGGAGAAAAAAAGAGTCCTAGGCTTATAACTGCCCACCTAATAGCAAACAGGTTATTTTCAGTAGCCTGGGAGTCTTGTATTTTAATACACACCATTGTTTTAGAGCTTACAGAAAGATATGACCAGCATGCATTTGGGCTATTCCCACCCCCCCCCCCAGCTGAAATAAACAGTTATCCCCAGTGTATCTGATGAGAAAGATTGTTGCCACACACATTACCAGGATGTAAAATAACATGTCTCAGAAAAGATTATAGCTAGTAGACATACATGTCTATAGTTACCATACATTTTTTTTTTCCCTTGTCACTTCAGGGGTGAGAGACCTACTTTGAACATCACAGCGTTTACATTTGCAGGATGATAATTTTGTTTTATGATTCTTCTGGCTCCTCTGCCCCTTTCTCTGCAAATCTCCTTTTACTAGAATGGGCAGTGATGCTTCTGGAGGGCTAACATTAGAAAGTTTTGGGGGGGGGGGCTTTAGGCATATCCTTCTTGTCTCCTAGAAGTTCTTCAAGGCCTCCCTTTAAATGCTCACTTTAGCAATCACTGTAAAATGATAGCTAGGTACTCTAAAATAGCACTTTTATTTGGAACATGTTTTTCCCTCAAGCCTTAATCATACTTTGCCAGTGTAGGTTGAACTTAGATTCCCAGAGGTGCCTACAAGCATGCTCGATGCATTTACCATCCTTTCAAAGACTGTGAGCTGCTTAACTCTTTGAAGAGTTCCTTTAAAAAAAAATAAAAATAAAAACAAACAAGCAAAAGATCCAGTTGCACTTGCAAAACACAAGGCTGGGTCCTCTGCTGTGACAGCGGAAGACAGTCACAAGAGTTTTGTTTGTGCCTGGGACAGCTCAGCTAGGTGTCTCGTAAATTAATCATGAATTGAATAATTGATTTCTCACACCTTGAGCTGCTCTTAACTCCTCAGCTGTACCTATAAAGACAGATTACTACAGAGGTCTAGTTCTCTTAGAAATCCAGTTAAGGGTTACCAGCTGATTTCGCAGTTGGGTGGCATACACGCCTCACATGCTCTATGGAACACCTGGACATAACTTCAGGCTCTCTTGGCTGTCCCATTTCCAGGGCAGCCTCAGTGGGTGACCTTCCCATTCCTTCCTTGGTCAGCTCTGAAACTGGTGGGGCTGATGGATACAACGGGTTTCTGTAAATGTAATTAAGCATGCCTCTGCCAGCCTGCCTGTGGTATTTGTGAGTGTTTTCATAAGGAAAACTGTTCTGGGGCTCTATTTGCCCACTGTGGTTTGTGTACTGCTGTTCTGCAGTCCTTGCAGTTTTGTGTGTGTGTGTGTGTGTGTGTGTGTGTGTGTGTGTGTGTGTGTGTGTGTGTGTGTTTCTGGAATGATTGAGACATGATGTCATGTGCTATCTCAGTGCGGAACTTTCAAGGCTCTTGCTGGGGTCTGTGCGCCTGGAGGGGGGCAGGGGTGGGGTGGAAGCTCCCTCAGAGCGCACTTGGTAGCGACTCCCCGTCTGCTCCAGCACATTCCATTGCCTGGAGACCAAAGCCACCAAGTGATTTGCGGTCAGAGTGATTTGGGACTGGTTAGAGATGATTTAAAAGGAAGGTTATGGGCACATGAAGTGTAGGGTAAGAAAATATATTTTACTACTTTATTGAGACCACATGGCTCCAACTTCAACTTCTTTTTAACATGGAAATTGTTGAGTGAACTGGCTCACAGTGGTCCCTCCCCCCATTTTTTTTTTCTTTTTTATGGCTTGCAGCAAAAAGCAGCCCTCCATATTTATTGTAAGCTTGACCTTCCCCTTTCTGGAAATTGGAAAAAAACGGAAAAATGGATCAAATGGTTACACTCTTTGGATCTTTGGTGAAGAAGAGACCCCACTCTTCTCAGTAAGTAGAAGAAGGATATCTAATAGCAGGCTTGGAAGAGCATCCGTTGCACAAGAAGCAAGTGCCAGGTTGAACAAAGGGTCACAGAATGTCAGTTCTGGAGGGACATGTTACTTGATAAGTGGAAGGAATGATTTGGGTCGACCCCCTGAGGATTCAGTATACCCTGTGATTAATAATGGAGCCAAACGAAACATATAATCTTTCCTAATGCACCGACAATGGTGAATGAGCTCAGAGACCAGGGTCCTCTTCTCATTAGCGGTCTTTGGAGACACATAACCCTTGGACCCATGCTTCACCACCACCACCTTCTAAGCAGATCGTCATAGACTGGCACAGCCAACCACCTATCACCACCAAACAAGTGAGCGAATCTCCGTCCAGCATGAACCTAGAACGCCTGTTATTACTTCATTCTGTGGCTTACACCCATCCTATTTCAACCAAAGTATGTGCCATAACCTAGTAGCCAAAAAGCTACTCAAAAGCCAGCTCCCAAATTGCAGCTTGATGTTACGTGTCTGGTTAAAGAAGCTATGATGCATGGAAAGCTCACTTGTGAACATGACCCATCTAGTAGCAGCCGTCAGCTTGGCATCTGAGAACCATCACTATAATATTGTGGAAGGGAGCTTGTGATGTCCCTAACAAGTCATCATAATTGCTGCTCTGCAGCTCTGCTGTCTTAGTCGATCTGGATTCCCATGGTTGGAGTCTGTGTGCATCCAAGAGTTTGAAAGAAAGCATGTGGAGGTCAGATTCGTGTGGTGGCTTATGAGAAAACCTTCTGACCACAGAAGGGGGTGGGAAGAGGAGACAGTACTGGATGATGGAAATCAAATGGCCCTGGAATTGAAGATTCTGGTTTGGTTTGCCACCATGTAACCTTGGACAAATGAAATAAAAATGCAACATATTGGGCAGGCTTGGGCTATGTTTTATCATTTTCTTGTGTTCTTTGTAGATGGAGTATCCTTAAACACTAGACAGAAAACAAAATAGGTAGTGTTATCTCTATTGTACAATTATGGAAACTGTAGTTACAGGGGTTATTGACGTTTTCAAGGTCACACGGCAGATCAGTGTTGGAATTTGGTCCCAAATTCAGAACTTTTAAAACTTCAAATCCCATATTCTTTCCACTGCAGCAGGCAGCCCCCACAACTCTTAACCTCCATGGACCTTACTCTCCTCATTTGCAAGAATGAGGCATTTGGCTCAGAACAGGGTAGACCATTCCAAGTTAAAATTCTATGTCTGATGAATCACTGGCTGGAAAGAACTTGAAGAAATCACTTAGTCATATTCCTTACTTGCAGCAGGACTCTATCTATTCTAAAAGGAAAATACAGATCTTTTCTTCCAACCCAGTGCAGCTCGGGGCCTGGCCCAGGAGAGTGTGTGAGCACACGGCACAGGGAGAAGGAGAGAAGTGGCATGTCAGTGCCCCCCCCACCCCCCCGCCGCCCGCCCGGGGAACTCTCGGCTTTCATGCTTTGAAGTTAGGGTCTTGCCTTAATAGAATTGGATGTTGAGGGGCTAAGGGTGTGGTTTAATTGGTAGAGTGCATAACCTAACGTGCTTAAAGCCCAGGCCTCAATAGCTAGCCCTACATAAACCATGTGTGGTGTATACACCCATAATCTTAGCATTTAGGGGGTGGAAGAAGATCAGAAATTCATGGTCATCATTAGCTATATAGAGAATTTAAGACCAACCTGGGATACACAAGACCCTGTCTTTAAAAATAATAATAATAATAATAATAAGTCAAAATTTACAGTAAAAGTGTTACTAGCACACCTTACTGGGTAGGAAGGAATTGTCTTAAGAGGAAGTTAGGACCCGTGCAGTTACTAAGGGCTCCAGGAGGAGGTGATGACTGAAACAGCAACCGGAACATTTCTATTTAAAGAAACAAACCTAACCCTCTTTATCTGGTGGGAGCGGCGAGCAGATGACCGAGTTCCACTGGCTCTTGGTTGGTTTGTACTGTTGGCACTGGCACAGTGAGAACGAGAAGGGACTCCAGTTTATGGTGCTGCCTACGAGCACAGGAGTTGAGAACCTTAACATTTCTTCCCAGTCTCCCAGCACTGCCTCGGTGACAAAGCCACCAGAGTCCACCAGTCGTTTTGGACAATGACCAGCAATCAGACTTAACCCCGCCTTGCTCGGCTAACTGGGCTATAATTTTTTAAAACATTAATCGTTTTTCCAAGTTCTTCCTGTCTCATTTCCAGGGAAGTAGATGTTATAAACAAGACAATGGCTTCAGGGACAGATGTGAATAACTATTACAACCCCATAGCTTACATAGACAAGGCCTCAACTGCTCACCTGTGAAATGGACTAACTGTGCCGACATTAATGTTTGATATTCCTTAGAAATTAGCCCTGGAACACAGGTCAATGGGCTATGTAAAAATTAGCTTGCATCATTAGGAATAGTCCAGATTCTGGACCTTTCTTTAATCTGTGAAATCACCGATAATCTCCCCCTATTTTGTCTCAATTGCATTCTCAGCCGAAGATCGGTTTTCTTCATGTTTGCTATGGGTCAGGCACATAGGTTGTTTTAATCTTCAAAGATGTTATACATTAGCTATCCCCATTTCAGTATCCTGAGTGAGAACCTGTGTTCCTGTTCACGGGATGGTGTTTCCCACTGTGTTCGAACATGGAGGAAAGATTAACGAGGTTCCCTGACTTCTTCCAGAAGGGCACTGATCTGAAAAGCTCCTCCCTCCTAATAATATCATCTTGGGGGTAAGACATCAACATATGGGCTCTGCAGCCACACCAACATTCACATCAAACAATCAGTGTATTCTGGAATGACCCCACGGTCCCTCCTCTCCCTGTCCTCATTCCTGGGTGTCTTCCTGGTATCACTTACACTCCACTCCTGCTCCCCACACCCTATCTCTGGAATAGCCCGCATTCTCTCTTTTGCCTCTTTGAAAGACAGGTACTCCTCCAGAAGACCTTGTAGCTCTCTACAATTTGCCCACCTCATGACATCAGCCCATCAAATAGGTGTCCTGTCATGGCACATGGGAATGAATGCCCAACCCCCCCCCCAGCACATTTATTATTCTCTTTACAGTGGCCAGAAAACCTTTGGCATGTTAACTACAACTACCGTGCTGCTCTCGCATATGAATGTGTGGAATTGTGAAAGACCTTGGAATTCACCTGGTTGGTTATATTTATTTCATACACAAGGAAACTGAATTACAGAAAAGCTGACTCCCTACCCTCCAACCACAACTCTGTCCCCGATCTGGAGTGGGTTCCAAATCCAGCTACTATTGTTTTTCAAATAATTTCCAACCTATTGCTTTTTTCTTGACCTGCACATTCCTGTCTGAAGTGCCCCCATTAGAGTTTGTATCTAGAATGTCCAACACCAGCTTGAATTTTGAGGGCTTGGTCCCCAGCATATGGTACTGTTTTGAAGACTCCAAGAACCATTAGGATGTGCAACCTACCTAGCAGAAGTGGGTCCCCAGAAGTATTCCTTTGAAGGTGCTATTTACTCCTGGTCACAGCCCCACACCCTGTAGTTGATTATTTTTTCTATGGTTTTGCTTTTTGGTCTTTGGTCCTTTGAGGGCCTACCACCCAGCTCCCAAATAAATCACACATGGAGACTTTTTCTTAATTATAAATGCCTGGCCTTAGCTTGGCTTGTTTCTTGTCATCTTTTCTTAACCTATTTTAGCCCATCTATCTTTTGCCTCTGGGCTTTACCTTTTTCTATTTCTATATATCTTTCTTTGTTACTCCATTGCTGGTTGTGTGCCTGAGTGGCTGGCCCTTTGCATCCTCTTCCTCTCTCGCTCCTTGATCTTTCTTCTCACAGATTTCTTCTATTTTTTCTCTCTGCCTGCCAGCCCCACCTATCCTTTCTCCTGCCTTGCTATTGGCCATTCAGCTCTTTATTAGACCATCTGGTATTTTAGACAGGCATAGTAACACAGCCTCACAGAGTTAAATAAATGCAACATAAAAGAATGCAACACATCTTTGCATCATTAGACAAATGTTTCACAGCACAAACAAATGTAACACATCTTAAAGAAATATTCTACAACACCCTTTACATTCTGGTCCACCATTGTGTGAGCAGCCAACTCAATTCCTACTACCACAGCAGAAGCTGTTTGCTCTGCCTCTCAGCTACGATGGACTGAAACCCTGAGTCAAAATCAATCTTTCCTCTTATTTGTTGTTTCTAATGTGTGTTTTGGTTACAATGCAAAAGTTGAATGCAGATTATTTGGCAAGCATTTGGAAAGGTGTCTTTCTCTCTTTGCACGAGCAAATTCAGAGGACAGATCTTGACAGGAAGGACTTTTGTTTTGCCTCTCATGTAACCCTTCTGCTAGACTTAAGCATGGTTTTTCCTCAAGAACATCTGGTGATTGTCAACTTTAGCTCCTGGAATGGAAGAGTCGGGTCCCTGTAGCTTTCTTCTCTTCAGATTAAATCACCCCAGCTCCTTCTGCTTTCCCACAGTGGTTCTTCTCCAGAACGTTCATCATCTTTATTTCTATCTGTTGAACTAAGTCCAAGGACTCTATGCTTCACAAACCGTGAAGTCCAGCACCGGACAAAGGAGGCCCATAAAGGTATGATAAAGTGACAATGACCTCACGGTTCCTTCAGACTGTGCTTCAACCAGTGCAGCCAAGGCTCACATTCACATTTGGTTCTGGCTGGACCTCGTGGGCTCGTTTTCAGCTTATTATCCTCATTTGGCGAGACACTGCTTATGTGTGTGTGATAATGATCATCTCCCTTCCAGGATCATCCAGAACCTTTCCTACTGAGTTGTTTTTTCCTTGGTCTCTCGCTGTTTTCTCTTAATTCATCAACTCACTGGGGACGCTAATGCGATTCCATTTGCTTTTCCATTTCTTAATTCTTAACACCAGCTACTGTCTCCCCCGCCACACACACACAGTATATCCATTTACCCCTAATGAAAGCAGACCCCAGAGACTTCCATCCCCTCACAGCTCTTCTCCCTTATAGATCCAGAATGTGAAAAGCAAGTTGGTCCATCTCCCACTACCAGGTACTCCAACTGACTATCAGACGAGGTTAGAAACTCTTAACAGAATATACCACCAAAGAGCCACGTAGGAAATGCATAGTTAGAGGTTATAACATAGGTAAACTGAAAATCAATATTTGTATCAAGTCTGTCTTGGTTGCGTGGCAGAAGTTTACAAGGTTCCACTGTAGCCCAGAAACATAGTAATTGCAAACACTTTGTACTTACAAATGGCATTTACCTTCGTTATCTTCAGCAATCCATGTACAGAAATTGACTGTCCCCAGGCTTGAGGTGCAGAACTCAGGCTCAATGAAGTAAAGTGATTTTCAAGACTACCCAGGGACAGAATTCTCAAGTGTGCTATCATTAAATGACCAACACTCTACTGTATTTCCCTTTTCTAAAGTCTTAGAATTTCAAAATATAAACAAACAACCCCCTCAAAAAACACCCAATTCCTAACAAGTGGGATGCTTATCAAAAATACAGATTCTGGGACCAAGGCTTCGAGACACACTGGTTTATTAGCCAGAGTGGAACTCTGAAAATAAATAGTTTATTTTATTTTACCTTTCTTTTTGCAAAGTAAAGAGTGCAAGTTTTTTAATCAGCATTTGGGGAGATGTCTTTCTCTCTGCATGACCCCAGGCTCACCTCAAGGTTACTATGCAGCTAAGAATGACCTTGGACTTCTAATTCTCCTACCTTCCAGAGTGGTAGGTACGTTATAGGAATGCACCACCATGATGGGATTATGTAGAATCATGGATCAACCCTGATGTTTCTTACGTCCTAGGCAAGCACTGTACCAAGTAAGCTTATGTAGCCTGGAGCAGTATCCAGTCTGGATCTGCATTTTATCAAGCTATTTAGACGGTCTAGAAGAAAAGCCAGTAGACGCAATTGAGAATGCCTTTTCCAGACCAGGCCCATTAAATACAACAGATTTGCCTTTGTTCATGACAATCAGCAGGGGAAAAAATCCATAATCCACACAGGAAGGTTCACTGCTCCTCTGCATTCATGGCTGTGGCTCACAGAGCCAGCCACTTGTCCTCTTCTGCGTCAAATCTGCTTTGGGCCCCTTTTGATTTTTCTGTTTCTGCACGTGTGTGTGTGTCTGTGTTGCAAGTGTTTGTGTATGTATGTTTTTTTGTTTGTTTGGTTGGGTTTTTTTGTTGTTGTTGTTTGTTTTTTGTTTTTCGAGACAGGGTTTCTCTGCGTAGCTTTGTGCCTTTCCTGGAGCTCACTTGGTAGCCCAGGCTGGCCTTGAACTCACAGAGATCTGCCTGGCTCTGCCTCCCGAGTGCTGGGATTAAAGGCGTGCGCCACCACCGCCTGGCTATTGTGTATGTATGTTTTAAGGCACAGGTGTACATGTATGAGAGAGAGAGTTCATGTGTGTGGAGATGCATCTGGAAACCACAGGCGGGTGTTAGAATCATTTTCAATGGTCCTTTTCTTATTCATTGAGGTAGGATCTCTCAGCCAAACCTGGAGCTCATCTATCTGGCTAGTCACTCGCCAGCTTGCTCTAGGGATCCTGTCTCTACCTTCCCATGCTGAAATTACAGGTGATTTGCCAAGCTGCCCAGCATTTGTGTAGATTCCGGTCAACATGCTTGCATGGCGAGTGCTTTACCCCGTCAGCCCTAGGCCTGTTAGTTTTACCAGCATGTTTTACTGATTCCTTTTGAGTCCTCTGCCATGGCTTCCCATTTGGGTTGTAGATAAACAGCACCTGACTCTGTCCTCTGCAGCTCCAGATCAGAAGACATGTCCACAATGCCTTCACATAGACCTGAGTCCTGAAAGTTGAGACCATCTGATGGCTTTCATGAAGTCTTGCATTGGTACCCTTTTAAGTACACACACACACACACACACACACACACACACACACCCTGTACTAGTCAGGCTTCCATTTCTGTGATTAAACACTGTCCTACTCAGGGTTACTACTGATGTGATGAAACACCATGACCAAAGCAAGTTGGGGAGGAAAGGGTTTATTTGTCACTGTTTATCATTGAAGGGAGTCAGGACAGGAACTCAAACAGAGCAGAAACCTGGATGCAGGAGCTGACGAAGAGGCCATGGAGGGATACTGCTTACTAGTTTGCTCTTCATGGCTTGCTCAGCCTGCTTTCTAATAGAACCCAGGACCATCTGCCCAGGGATGCCACCACCCACAGTGGGCTGGGCCCTTCCCATCAATCACTAATTAAGAAAATGCTCTACAGCCTTGCCTATAGCCCGATCTTATGGAGGCATTTTCTCAATTGAGATTCCCTTCTTTCAGATGGCCCTAGCCTGTGTCAAGTTAACATAAAACTAACCAGCACATCAACCTTAGCATCACTCACAAAGCATGCAGAAGAAAGCTTCATAGCCAGTTCAAAGTCTTACCCCACAGATAAGTTCAAAACTCATTGTTCTTTACAATCCAGGTGCTTTCATAGACTAATAGAAGGCTGGTCTGGGCAGTGTAGTGAGCATTACTTGGATACCAACAATACTCCAGGCACTGTGCTGACTCCTTCCCATGAACTGCGTCTGTTTACCTCCTTACTGATAAGGTGCATATTTAAGGTGATTCTCTGTGATGCTCTCAAGGCACCTTGAAATTGGGTGCCTGGTGAACTGTAAAAACTGACCAAGACCTGCTATCTACCAGAGAAAGTTGTGTCTTCAGGGTGTTGTAGAATATTATTTTAAGATGTGTTACATCTGTTTATACTGTGGAACATTTGTTTAATGATGCAAAGATGTGTTGCATTCCTTTATGTTGCATTTGTTTAACTCTGTGAAGCTGTGTTACTTTGCCTGTTAAAACACTTGGTGGTCTAATAAAGAGCTGAATGGCCAATAGTGAGGCAGGAGAAAGGACAGGTGGAGCTGGCAGGCAGAGAGAATATATAGAAGGAGAAATCTGGGAGGAGAGGAAGAAGGAGCAAGGAAAAGGAGAGGAGGACTCCAGGGGCCAACCACTCAGCCACACAGCCACATATAGAGTAAGAAGGAAAGAACGGGTATACAGGAATAAAGAAGGTAAAAGCCCAGAGGCAAAAGATAGATGGGGATGATTTAGGTTAAGAAAAGCTGGCAAGAAATAAGCCAAACTAAGGCCAGGCATATATAATTAAGAATAAGCCTCTATGAGTGATGTATTTGGGAGTTGGGTGGCAAGTCCCCCAAAGAGACAAAACAATCAACTACATTTTGGTGTTCCAACATGGGGCCATAGAAAGCTGAACAACATCTGGGCACAACAGCAAGAGGTGTCAGGCCAGATTCATTTATCAATGTTTGTTTCATCAAAGAGGAGGAGAAGCCGGGCTGTGGTGGTGCACGCCTTTAATCCCAGCACTTGGGAGGCAGAGACAGGTGGATCTCTGTGAATTCGAGGCAGCCAGGACTGCCAAGACTACACACAGAGAAACCCTGTCTCAGAAGAAAAAAGAAAGAGAGAGAAGTCTGGAAGAAAAAAATCTATCTGAGCTCAGAGCAAACAAATAGTGGTTGAAAATTTACATGGAGACACATGTGAACCCCCAGTTTCTCTTGACAGGTCCCATCACTGCCCTTTTTGTATTCCTTTTCTCAAGTGTGAGCATCTTTTCACAGCATGCTTGCCACTTCCTGTTCTGTGTCAGAAACATCCAGATTGTGGGAGTTGGACAGGAAACTTTGACAGCAGTAATCCTGCCAAGTGCTACCCTCTCGTTGGTCTCTGTTATCCTGTGACACCCCAAAGAGACATTTCCAAGCGCAAGTGTCCTGAGAGGTTGTCAGGCATGTGCCTCGATTTGAGAGCCTTGGGGGAAGATGGAAAAGTGCTTGGGACTGGAGGGAGGGGTGTTTTGAGCCTTGTGAAGACTAGCCTCAGAGCCTTAGAACATTGTCAATATACAAAACCTTAAGGGTGTTTGGTTGGTGTGTGTGTGTGTGTGTGTGTGTGTTGTTGTTGTTGTTGTTATTATTGTTTAGTTTTGTCTTTTTGTTGTTCTTTTTAAAGAAACAGTTACCTGTTGTGTTATAACTTGAAAGACTTTGGAACAATACTAATGTTAAATGGCTTATTTAAGGATCACAGGGCATTAGGGAAATTCTGCAATCTACCTGTGATTAGGGCAAGTTCAACGAGAGAGAGAGAGAGAGAGAGAGAGAGAGAGAGAGAGAGAGAGAGAGAGAGGCTGGTTTGCTAACTACAATGGAAGAATTGCATTGTCTGACTTGAGGGTAACACACAGGAACAATATGGGCTTTTTCTTTCTTTTGGTTTTGCTATTAAGCTACAGGGAGCTTGCCATCCGGAACTGGCCTTGTAGTGTTAACAGTTATTGTAGCCAGCTGGCCATGATAGCTTGCTTTAAGGTCTTACTGCTGCTGAGCATAATGTGAAGAGCACAGTGTGCCCTGTGTGGTTTCCTTGTGTTAACCTGCATGCACACGCACCAAGCTATACATCAAGGTACCCAGTAAGTCCTGCCAATACACTCTGAAATGTTAGCTGCTGGAAAAATAAAAGTCCCCTGTGCCCATGAACCCCAGTTGGGAGAACAAGCCCAGTAAAAACTATCTGAAACATCAGAGTGAAGCTACCATTGAGTTCCTGTGTGTGGTTCCCAGGGGTCCAACAAAACCTTGAAAGTAGAAGCACAGATTGCCAGTCCAGTTTCTCATGAAGATTTTCACATCACTAATGTTAGATAGCCCATACTGTGCTCTAATGAGGAACTTCTTCACACTTAATTCCTTCTTTGTTCTAATAATCCTAGGAAGAAGCAGTTATTATCCCCATTTCCTGATTAAGTAACTGAAGCTAAAGGAGGCTTGAGCAACTCACTCTCCCAAGCTCATATAGAAGGAAGTCACCAAGCTAGGGTCTCAGCCTCGTTGTGCCTGATGCGAGAGCCTGTGTTTCCTGGATGTCATTTTTCTTTCCAAACCATTTGCATCTGCCGAGAACGGAATTGTTGCTCGATAGTCCCATTGGCTTCGAATGTCAGACACGTGCTCTTTAAATACCTTTTCAAGCTTTTGTAGAGCACTGACTTCATCGAAAAGTGTAGCTGAAGTTTTCCTAGTCCCACCCAGCTCCCACTGTCCCACATTCCTGCAGCCGCTCAGACCCAAATGAACACACAGAGACTTAATATTAATTAAAACTGCTAGGCCATTAGCTCAGGCCAACTACTGACTAGCTCTTACACTTAAACTCAGCCCATTTCTGTTAGTCTGTATGTTGCCACATTTTCTATGGGTTTACCTGTGTGCCATTACATGCTGCTCCCTGGACTGCAAGCTGGTGTCTCCTGACTCAGCCTTCCACTTCCCAGAATTCTCCTTGTCTGTTTATCCCACCTCTAATTCCTGCTTGGCTACTGGCCAATCAGCTTTTTGTTTAGCCAACCAATTGGAGCAACACATTCACAGCACACAGAACATCCCACAGCAGCAAGAGGTTGGATGGATTGTAGACTTGAATCCTGCAGTAAACAAAGGTAGAATCCAGCATCCTGCCTTACTGGTAACCCAGTGTTCTTACTAATATTTGTCCCAGTGGCCCAAAGGCTTGACTTGGTTTCTGTTTGCCTATGGTAAGTGAACGGGGCTAAAAAGCCATGTGGCCATTGCAAGAAACAGGACTCAGTGATGGAAGCCCAGAAGTGTGGTTCTAGCCCTGGACCCTAATGCTCTTGGTAACCCAACTTGTTGCCTTTGTACTTGTTTCCTTTTTTGTGTCTACACTGGTCCTTTCAGGAAAGCGGGTGTCATCTGGTTTGTATGCGCGTGGGAAATGGATTTCCTTTCTACTTATCCATCCTCCGCTAAGTATCCACATTGAAATTACTTGGCCTCTCTGACCCTCAGTATCTCAGTCTGGAAAACGAGGCAACGGTCTCCTAAGGGTCATCACAAAGATTAAGTAGGAGAACACCTATGACAGCAGCACAGTACTTAGCCTGAATTACTAGCTTCACCCTTTAAAGGCCTAATTGTGTTTCTCTTAACTCTCACTTCACCTCAGTCATCCCTGCTTAATGCCCAGATATGATTAAGGATCTGTGAGTCAAGTCACTCCATCCCAAGTATCACCTGTAAGGGAGCATTATTGGGCAATGGGCAAAGACTGAGTCTCTAAGTAGACTGATAGAGCAGATCGCTCTGTCTCAGCACTCCTGCTGTGACTTTGAGTTATGACTGCATTTGGAGGGGGGAGTCTCTCCTTTAAAATGGGTGTAAATAATCTGTCTTTCTTAGAGTTTGGGGCAGGGTTGAATCTCACTAAGGCTTAGAAATTCCGTGGCACAGAGTAAGCGCTTGGTAAACATCAGGTGCTGTTGTTCAGCACCACTATAATTATGGTTGTATTATCTGTGATCTCCGTGGCCTCCTGCAAGCTCTCTCAAATAATTGGATATGGTTAGCTGTGCAGACAGGGGGCTTGTGGGAGGCAGAGTGCTGACCCCATTAACGCCATTCTCTAACCAGCCCAGGCAAGGGGCCGTAATGAGGATTATTGAAGTAACATATGGAAAACTCTTTTAGTTAGCTCCTGGGAGAGGGAAACAGCACTAAATAAATACAAGGAATTATTAAAAACTAGGAGACGACCTCACAGGGATGCTGAGCCTTGTATGTTATTTGCTGTTTTAGGAAGAAAACGGGCAAGGCGCCAACTTTATCACCAGGTGACAAAGTGGTCTACTGGCTGCTGTTCAAGGGGGCTGTACCACGTTGCCTCGCCTCGCCAGATGTAGGCCCTCTGGCCTCCACTTGTGTCCAGGGCAGCTCAACTCCCCACAAAGAAGGGCCCAGATCTCCCGCTAGTTGCTATGTCTGCCCCCTGCTTCCATCCCACCCCCAAGATTCTCCTCTGAGTACCACTGTCAGAGGCAGTGCTAGACATTCTAAGTCAGGATCCAAGTAGAGTATTGGCCGCGGACTCCCCTGAGTGCCAGTGTATATGACTTAGAGGCCACCAGCCATCACAGCAGGGTTCTAGTGTTAGACAAGCCTCGGGCTTCGCTGCCAAGCCTTGACAAGTGTGCGGAGTGCACTGAGCTCTGTAATTTTGGAGTCAGCAGTCTCTATTTACAACTTTACCACCCACCCCTGAAGCGTTCCTCGCTCCAGAACCAATCCACACACACACACTACAATGAAGTGTACTCAAGTAGTCTCCAGGTGTCACTTGTGAAGTGGCGGGCAGGACACATCCAAGAATGAATCAAGATGTGGCACACTGCCAGCACATGCTTGTGGCCTCTGGCTTCCCCCCTCGATATCAGTGGCATTGAGTTTCATTGCGTGGCTCCAAGCAACAATTATAGGAACAGCCTTTTTTCTCATTGCCTTGAAATAAATAGCATCTTAACCAGGAAATCTGGTGGTATGAAGTGCTAGGAGCTAAGCTAAAGGCTATTTAAGTCTTATCAGTCAAGAATTAGCACTTCATGACACAGAACCTTTCTGCGTCTCTGCTAAGAATGCAACTTTTAAAATACAGATGGCTTCTCCAAGTCCTGATGTAACTAGATTCCAATCCTCAAGACTACCAAAAACTTTAAGGCAAGTATTTGAATAGTATATAAAACCAATGCTTATGTAAAAGCATCATGAAACATAGACTGTTTTTTTGTTTGTTTGTTTGTTTTTGGTTTTGTTTTGTTTTTTCCCAACAAACTTAGCCAACGCAGTAATGATCTCTCTTCCCTTTTCGGACAGTTTCCAAGATGCTGTGTTATTCGTTAAAGATGCATAAATATTAGAGCTAAAGTATTTTCTCTTAACATTTTATAAGGACCAGCCTACTTTAATTTATCAGAAACAACCATTTGACTGTATTTAATCACAATACAAAATGCTTAAGAAACACTGATTCATTTATTATAGTCCAATGTTTTTCTTGTTCATGTAGTTTCTGTAAAAGAGATGAGAATTAAATTTTTTTTAAGAAAATGGTTTTCCTAAGGCTGCTGGAAAGAGAAACCATTATAGTATATCCAGGTACTAAGTCTACATAGAACAAAAGCCCTTACCCAGAGGACTACCGGCACCATGCACTCAGAAGTACAACTGTCCTGGCCAGGTTTTTATTTAGGCCCCTCCTTGTTGTTGCTGTTTTTGTTTGTTTGTTTTTTATAATTTAATTTAATTTTACATATCAGCCACAGATTCCCTTGTCCTCCTCCCTCCCACCTGCCGGTCCCTCCCCCCATCCCCATCTTCCTCCCAGCCCACCCCCCATTCCATCTCCTCCAGGGCAAAGACTCCCCTGGGGATTGAGTTCAACCTGGTAGATTCAGTCCAGGTAGGTCCAGTCCCCTCTCCCAGGCTAAGCCAAGTGTCTCTGCCTAAGCCCCAGGTTCCAAACAGCCAGCTCAGGCACCGAGGACAGGCCCCAGTCCCACTGCCTGGATGCCTCCCAAACAGTTCAAGCTAATCAACTGTCTCCCTTATCCAGAGGTAGGCCCCTCCTTGTAATCACTTGATTACAGTGTACACCTCAGGTGAGGGAACTCCTGGCTGGGGGCGTAACTTGATGGCATGCACAAGGCCCAGCCTCAAAACTGGAGACAGTGGTGCACACCTGAATCTCAGCACTCAGGAGGTGAGAAAGAAGTATCAGATGGCCTTTAGTGATATAGTGAGTTTGAGGCTAGCCTGGGCTCCATGAGACCCTGTTAGAACAAGAAGGAGGAGGAGAAGAAGGAGGAATGAAGCTGGGGAGACAGGAAAAGAAAACAGGAACTTGCATGCATTTGCCTTTAAAAAAATCATGGCCTTTCCCTGTTTATTGATATTCATCTATTCTGTCTACTTTGAACAAGGCCACATCACTGTGTGCCTTCTCCCATCACCCCACTGAAGTGGCTCTGGCAGTCACTGGAATAACCCATATAAGCTCTTCTCGTCCCTTGTTCCTGCTCCCTGGAGCTCCCTGGATTGTTCATATGGAAGAGGAAGCAGAGCCGTCCGTCTGTCCCCAGTAGCTGCTAGAGAGCTGTTCATCACAACATAGCAGGTTCAGCACTTCAGTTTCCCCATACTCATTGGAAACAGCTGTCTTACCACTCAGTGAAAAATTATCAACCCCTATTCTAAAGAAGAACATGAACCTTCTTACTGTGGAGAAACACTGGGGTACTAGGTTGTCACAAGTGAAAGTGGTTTTGGTCCTTGCAAGTACACTAACATGAGGGGATGCCCCCAGGAAAGGAAACATAGATACCGTTAGCCTGAAGGAAAGAGACTAGCCAGTTATTAATCAGTCTAAGGAGTGGGCAAATCTTTTTACAGATAGGTAATGCTGTTGCTTATGGATGGGCGATCTCTCAGTATGCATATAGTACGGCACTAAGCATCTGCATTCAGAATATCCTCATGCATATTCATGAACATTCTGTCATATGCGAATGCTGATGTCATTATTTTTTATAGAGAATTAGTGAAACAAATTAGTATTGCAGTGTTCGAATGAGCTCATCCTATTCCACAGCTCCCGAACCCTGACACCTCTCAGCTCTGGATGGCAATTTGTTTTCTTCAAGGCTGGGAAAGACAAACTAGAGACTGGCTGATTGGTGTGGTTGCTTCAGCATTTATCTTTCCCACTGCGTCCATCCCACCGGAGCACACACTGCCTGTGAGCAGACTCAGTGTGCTCGCCGACCTCTTCAAGTTTTCCTTTTGTTTCCCCGACTAGCTTCTCTTCTCTCTTTGTCAAGCCAGATTGTTAAGGTCCAGCCCCGGGCTGCTAGGGGGATGGAGGTGAGATTCCTCAGTTCTCTGTGAGAATCATTTCAGGGCTAAAAGGCTGGGACACTGTTCCTGGGACACTGGCTCCCTACAGAGTCCAGCACTTTTTCCCAAGTGCTTGCTTAGCTGTTGAGGACACAAGAGAATGCTACCCTAAAGTGTCACATTCTACATGGCCTCATTTAGGACATAGTGTGGTATTTGCACCTATGCTGCAGCAGAATGTGATTTTTTTTTTAAATCTCTTTGAGGGTTGGGGAGATGGCTGAGGGGTTAAGAGCACTGGCTGCTCTTCCAGAAGACCTGGTTTCAATTCCCAGCACCCACATAGCAGCTCATAACTATCTGTAACTCCAGTTCCAGGGGATCTGACCCCTTCAGACCAATGTAAATTAAATGAATATTTTAAAAACTCCCTTTGAATCAGTAGATCTGGCTCTAGGGTTGTATATGTAAGTGTGGGGCATGTTAATATGCCAACATGTTGTCTTCCATCCACAGTGTAATTCTTTCAGTGGCTGTGTGATCAGAAAGCATAGGATGACATTCATGGCAGAATGAAGCTTCATGGGCAGAAGAAAACGTTATAAATATATTAATATACCACCATTTCATCGGGGTGACATCAAGTGGGAGTAATGTAGAAAACTAATATTTTCAGACCTCCAAAGTCAGAGACATACCTTCTTAGCCTGTTTTCCATGCTTCTTCCATTAGCTAATGTAAAAGCAGCGGCATCGAGTTAGCATATCTGTGTAAGCTGCATCAAGCTCACATCAGACAGGAAGCCCCACACTGCCCTCTTTGATCCTCGTGACCAGAGGATGGAAGTACAGATAAAGTGTGGATTTAAGAGACCACAGCAGGGCTGGGGAGGCTCTGTGGATAAAGCACCTGCCATGCAAGCGTGAGGATCTGAGTTCGAATCCCCAGAACTCACACAAAGCTGGGTGTGGTCGTGCACATCCACAATCCTAGTGCTCCGACATGAAGGTGCAGGCAAGCACACCCACACTCAAGGGAGTACCTGTGCACACATACAAACACACAAAATTCTTTGAAAAGAGATCACAAGGATGTAGAAGGTCTAAAAAGTACATTTCTTGGGCGGTGAAAAGGCTCAGCCGTTAAGGCGCTCGCTGACAAGCCTGAGTCATTCTCTGACAACCCATGTGATACGAAGAAAGCACAGACTCTCTAGTTGCCCTTTAACCCACACACACACGTGGCGTGTGTGTATGTGTGTGTGTGTGTGTGTGTGTGTGTGTGTGTGGTGTTAAAATTATTATTTGTCTTTTTGTGTCTTTGTGTCCTGTGAGTATAGCAAAACCTGACTTCCTAGGAATAAAACTGGAAGATCAAAGAGCACACATTCTGAGAGCTGCTGTATTCTTTTCTGAACAGCTTACAGGGACCCCAAATCCATGTTAGCCAACAGCGGTTTCCAACATGTTTTAAATGTCTCAGTTTTCCTTGTGTAGGGTCACCCAGCTCCCAAACAGAAACCTGTGCCCACCCCCTGCCACCACCTAGACTAGGAACACATGATGTGTTTGTGTTACAATATTGCAAAGTCCAGTAATATGTCTTTATTGCCGTCTTTGTGGAAAGGAGCACTGACTATTCTGTCTTTGTGTGTGTGTGTGTGTGTGTGTGTGTGTGTGTGTGTGTGTGTGTGTGTGTGTGTGCTTTGCTCTTTAAGAATTATTACATTTCCTCGTTTGTTGGGAGTGGGTTGATGCATACATGCCACAGTGCAGGTGTTGATTCAGAGCCCTGGTTGCAGAGGCCAGGTCTCTCCCTTCACCATAAGAGTCCCAGAGACCAAACTGAGGTCCTCAGGCTTGGCAGTGGGCACCTTTGCCTGCTGAGCCATCCCCCTGCCTTCCCCCTTTTCATGCCCTTTTTATGTGCCCATATGTTCTGATGATACTAACGCAACTTACCAATGGCTTCCAAATCATTAAATGTACAGCCCCAAGTTTGGAAAATCTGATCCTACACACAGGGGTGGGAAGGCCCTTGGAGGGCCATGATTTAACTTAGCTAATTGTGATTGGGAGATGGATGCAAAACGCAAAAGATGAAGTCAGTATTTGCTGATTTGGGAATGATTCCATAACTGCTGGCTATAGGAATCGCTGAAAGGTTACCGTGCGGGGATCAATAAACCCCTTTCAAGAGCTGTGTTAGGCGGCCATTCCATCATCTCCTCCGCACACCAGCTACAATTACATTATTAGGCTCCAGCGTGCTGGGCCGACTCATTTCTGCAGCCCTTCGCATTGCGGTAAATGACCTGGCAACAGATTTAACATTTTCTCCGTAATGTTCAACGCTAACTCTTTAGTCATTGGCCAGAACAATTTCTAATCCCACCAGAATTTTAGAGGTATTAAGGGCTTTGGCTCCGATTCACTCAGAAAACATAATGATGTGTCCCAGGAAGAAGAGGGGGCGGGGAGGCACTGCCATTCTCCTTGGTGACTGGTGTCTGAGTTAGAGCCCCCCTGGAGGTCAGGCTGGGTGTGATGGTTCCCACTGTCATCCCAGCACTCGAGAGGGACAAGCAGGAGTGTTGCCCAGCGAGCCTTTGAAGGCAGCCCGCCTGCACAGGGTTTTGTAGACCAAACTGGGCTACAAAAACATCAGCTTTGCCTCTTACTCAGAAGAGCTTGCACCGATTCCCGGCAAGCTGACCTTTGACCTCCACACGCGCTCAAACACACACACAAAATAATAAATAAACAAATGGGGAGCTGGAGAGATGGTTCAGTGGTTAAGAGCACTGGCTGTTCTGCTCTTCTGGAGGTGCTGAGTTCAACGCCCAGCAACCATATGGTGGCTTACAAGCATCTCTAATGAGGTCCGGGATGCCCTCTTCTGGTGTGCAGATGTACATGCAGACAAACTACTCATGAGTAAAACAAACATACAAAAATAAAAGAGTCTAAATCAACAAAACAAACTGCAGTAACAAGGAAGGCCAGTTCTGTGGTGACACAGACTTGTAATCCCAGCCCTTAAAAAGTGGAGACCCTGCATCCCTGGCCCCTCCTGATGAACACTGGTTCATCTCACTGGTGAGTTCCAGGCCAGTAAGAGAAATTATCTCAAAAGAGAAGGTAAAAGGCTCCTAAGAACCAACGTCCAGGGCTCTCCTATGGCCTCCACACACTTGCACAAATGGGCACACACACTTGTGCGCTCACATGCACCCACCCACAGACACATAGTAGTTGGAAGCACTTTCCCAGTGGTATGCCTTCAGTGTTCTTGACTTCTCAGCACTGAGAATAGATGGTGCCTGGGATGGGGTGGGGATGGATAAGGTGCTACTCAAGCTGTCTCCAGAAGTAAAAATCTGGGGTACCAAAGTTGAGAGGCAGCTTTCTAAACACACCGTGACCACAGTAGCATGTTCCTTCTGTAAAGAAAAAGCACAATTGTGTCTCATTGACAGACTTGGGAGTGGCAGCTTCACTGTCTTCAGTTGATGTCTATGAGAAGAATATGTAGGGAAAATCTAAAACAGATATCAGCAAATGAGTCAAGTGCAGGACAGAAAGCTATCAAAACACATGTAGCAAATAAATTTCTCAAGAATTATTCTCTAGTCTAACAGCAAGGCTTTAAAAGTCTCTTTAATGCTCTCGGGTGTGCTATTGAAAAATTAAATTATATATCACTGGATTTGAACTTAGCATGTGATTTCCTAACAGAAGGATTTGTAAAAGTTAGAGGCTCTGTGTCCATGAGATGAAGCTAAAGATGATCCCCAGGAACAAAAATGGAAACATACAGACAGTGTTACTACTGAAAATGATTAAATGCAGAAACCTTTTTATGGGAGGAGAGTCTGGATGCCAGGTGTTAATTTATGTGTTCGTTTGTTTTCCAATCTATGAAATCACTTTTAAAGATATATTTTCACAACATAATCTATTTACAAAACAGGGAAATAATGCAGTGTGTGTGTGTGTGTGTGTGTGTGTGTGTGTGTGTGTGTCTGTGTCTGTGTCGGTGTGTGTGTCTGTGTGTGTGTGCATGTTGAATATAAGCTCTATTCAACAACTAATACATCGCCAATAAACAACCTTCATTAGAGGGTCCCTGGAAATCTGCTGCACTATCTTGATTAAATGAGGATAATCTATGGGGTGCATCATAATTTAGAGAGCTCTGACATTTCTTAGTATCCAGCACACCAGGCATAGATGCCTCATACAAAGTTCATGCGTGAGTCATCAACCATCTACTACAAGAAAGGGTACAGCATAGCATCTTAATCAAATATCCATCTAGCTCTTGAATTCTCTCTCTACAGCATCCCTGTCAATTATTTCCCATCTTCAATTCTCTAGTGACAGAGAACTCACTAATTCTTTCCACTTTATTCCAATCCATTCCATCTTTGGACATATGGAATAATTTGAGCTATTAAAAATCTGAGGGGTTTTCCAGATCTTTCAAAATTTACCTAATAGGTCTTTGGGGGGGCGGGGAGGTGTTTGTTTTGGTTTTGGTTTTTTGGTTTTTCGAGGCAGGGTTTCTCTGTGTAGTTTTGATGTTTGTCCTGGATCTCACTCTGTAGACCAGAGTAGTCCACGTGGCTCTGCCTCCCAAATGCTGGGATTAAAGACGTGCGCCACCATCACCCAGCTACCTAATAGTTTTTTAAATTGATTTATTTGTGTATTTTATATGTGTGTGAGTGTAAGCACTCGAGTGCCATAGAACGTATGTAGAAGTCAAGAGGACACATTTCGGGGTTCGGTCCTCTTCCTTCATCTTGTTTTTTACTCAGTGGCCTCCTTCTTTCTGACTCTGGACTGAGCATTCACAGTTCTTCTGACCACTTCTATCTCCACATCCCACCGGGCCTTGGGAATGCTGGGATTACAGGCTCAGCCACGCATCCAGCGCTTTAGGTGGGTTCCAGGGCTCAAACTCAGGTTGTCAAGCTTTTACATGCTAAGCCATCTCTCTGCCTGACCTGAGGAGCAATTTTAAGACCAATTCCCAATCATCCACAGACAGTGGACCAGCAGAAGCCTCAAAGCTTTAGGGATGCTAGGGTCATGCTTGGCCAAAGAAATGAAGCAAAGCACATATGTGAAGCAGCAGCTAAACGTGGCATGCTGCCTTCCACTTTTATCTAGGACCAAGTAAGATGCTTTTAAATTCTCCCTGACATGTAACTCATCAAAATGATAAGATCATAAGGAAATGCTTTCTCATCATGGACGCAAACGTGACAGTCCAAGGAGAGATGTGGCTGAGGCAAAGAACAGAGATGCTCTTCTTTACATGTAGGTCAGCATCTTCCTCCACAGGACCAACTCTTAAGTACTTGTACCGTCCTTGGCTGGAAAACAAGCAGATGCAGATGTTATCATCAGTCACATTTTAAAATACCCAAATACATCTATGTTACTTGCTATCCAAGTACAGGAATATTATAATTTCTTTCAATGAATGGATACCATATGGTGAAGCCTCTCGCTCAACTCCACACTCTCTTAGTACCACACAGTATGTGAAGATGCTTTGCTCTATGGTAAGGGGTCACATGTGCATTTTTTTAAATTAGTGACTATTTATTCATTCATTTATTTTTGCCTTTTGCCAAGTCTATATATGCTTCCAATGCAATTTTTACATGTCATATATTGTGACACGTATATTGTGACCTCTGGGACACATCGCATGGAAACACTCTGTGATGGTACATTGCCAGGTAAGGGAGGGAATTGTAATGTAATCAGAAAGGAGAATACTTTCATCATGACATAAAAAGAAAAAAACTTTGTTTTTCCAAAGACAAAATTTTAAGTCTGTTTCTTGTCATAATGCAAATTGTCGAATTTAAGAAGAAAAATATTTGACCAATCAATATGACATGTCAGCCTGAGAAGATTTGTCCAGATCAAGCTACTGAAAGTGAAAGTGCCATTTTATTCGTTATTCAAATAGCCAGCTACACCAAGGTATAATGAATCCCGACTTCCTGTTCTTCCTCACACACCTGAGGCTCCTCCCTGCTCCGGCAGTAGCTACACCCGGGAGATCTGAAGAAACGCACTGGGAGGTAGCTTTCTTGGAAAATGCCTCACCGGTCTACAAACTTGAAAGTATGTACTCGATCCAGATGGCGGGTGAGGAGACAGATGTGATTTAGAGAATGGCCTGAATGACCCGTGTGGCTAGAGCTTGAGGAGCAGCTTTTGCAAGGTGTCTGAGATTCTATTGGGGACTTGCTTCAAGGACTGTGTTAGATGTTTAATCTAACTAGTTGAGTACCTAGATCTGTGGTGCATTTGTGTGTGTGTGTGTGTGTGTGTGTGTGTGTGTGTGTGTTGCTTCACGAGTTTTATGAAGCCATTTGCTCTCCCAGGCAGAAGAGTTACTGCAGGGCTCATGAGTGTTGTCTGTGAGCACTCCCTTCGGTTACTTCATTTATTATAGCTCTCCTTGGGAAGCTAAGTTCTCTAAGTATGGACTTGGAGAAGGAACACAAAATAAGAACACAGGGAAACCATACAGGGGAGAAGGTGGCTTTGAAAGAAGTTAGCTGCCCAAAAAGCCTTCACTTGAGAAGAGAACGTCTTCTGGACTTAGAGTTTAACTGTGCATGCTCTGCTGGACTTAGGTGCTGGCTTTGTGGTTCTTGAGACACCTAAGTGACCACATTGTAATGACACTGGACTAATGTAGAACCAGAAAGCTGTGAGAGGAGGCCATGGACTCTCTCCTGCCTCTGACAGGACAGCCACCAATTAGAGCAGCTGAAACCACTTTCCTCACTCCTTCCCTCAGCTGGTGGAGCCTCTTGAACAGCAAAGGAGACCGCTTTTTAGAAAGCGGTATCAACAGTCGATCCTTGCTTCTTGGCCCCAACTGCTTATCCTGTTTCTTCTTCCCTTGCCTCTAGTCATGAGCAGCTAGCAGTGGCTCCTCTAGTGCACGAAACCAAGCTAGAGGAATTTTAGATGAAACATCCTTAACTTTGTGGAGAAAGATGTTCTCCCACAGAGGAGGGAAGTTAGGCTCAATGCTGTTGCTTATCGTTAGGCCTAGACTACAGCTGGGCTTTCTGGGAGTTCAGAAGTGAACTGCAGTTTGGTTTCTGCAGTTCCAAAGTTGAAGACACCAAGAAGAGCCGCTGTCCCTTTCCTAGTTTTGGCTTCGGGCCCTTCGGGTTTCATAATTCTGAGGTAATCGCTGTTATTTCAATGGACAAGTTCCAAGAGCGTAGATGATTGACGGCAGCGTCTAATAAAACATCTCCCATTCTTATCCCCTTTGGAATGTCATCCAAATTACAACAATAGCTAATAAGTACCTGCCATCACTGCAGCCACAGAAGAGCTGACTGTGCACCTTGAGCTGGTTTTATGCGTGCGATGTCTCATTCCCAGGCTCTCTAATCCATTCCTTCCCCGCTTTGAGGGCTTGGAAGCAGTTAGTACAAATTTTCAGTGCAGGTAGCTTTGAAGTATGACTTGTTGGGTCATGCTGACTTATTTGTGTGCTTGCCTTGAGAAGGGGTGAGAAGGAGCCGATTTTTTGAGCTAACAGGTGTAACTCGAAAAGTCTGTAATTGACTGGCATGGGGTTGAGAATCTTACCCATCCCCCTCCACACCCTTGTATTTAAAATTTATGCCAGGTACTAGATACCATTATCACAGAGTGAGACAAGAGCTTAGTGATCATTCAGTTCATGTTTTGCCAGAATGTGTCTCACACCACCTTGGCCCTTCCACATGATTCTCCAAACACATGTTCCACAGTCAAATATGATTGAGAATGATGTCCACCCCCCCCATATTTCCCTCCTAGAGAGACTGTATCTTGGCACAGCCCCAACTCTAGAAAGTCCTCTAGTGGAGAGAGATGTTCAGTTTTGTTGAATCCAGTGTTTTGTAAATGTCGCGAGCCACAGAACTTTCCAGTGGTATCTGTCAACCTGTAGTGGAACTAGTTTCTTGGTACCCATGGCAGGAAACACTAGTTAAAGTCATGGCTCAGATTTTACAGCTTAGTAAAGTCGAACCCCAAATAAGAGGATGACAGGATCATAGTGGCCTTAATGGCTCCGTGGGCAGACACAGTAAGAGCCAGGGCTGCTAACTCCCGTACTAGGTCCTTTCTACTGAACCACCAATGTGGAGGATATTAGGATCAATCTACGGTTTTTAACAGCTTCTGGCAGCATAAATATTTGGTGTAGATTTAGCTTGAGTATTTTTATAGTTGTTTTGTAAGGATAACAATGAAATAACTCTGTGCTCATAATGTGCAGCCGCAAAACCATAATTCATGGGCAAAACAAAATAAAATCCTTTTCAAAGTTTAATCTTATCTAAGTTGGTTAAGTGCCTCTGGTCCTCTTTTAGTTTTTTTGTTTTCTTTTTTTTTTTTTCTTCTTCCCCCTAAGGAGATAAAGTGAATATTGAGAAAAGAATTGCTAGCCATGAGTTTGGTTTAGGCTCATCATCTATCTTATCCGATTTTCCTGGGCTTTGAATTTCAAAAAGCCAGTTTGTTTATTGGGGCCTTTTGCACGGTCAGGTTAAAGCACATCTGTTGTCCACATAGATTGAGCTATTGGCCTTCAAGCTAAGCAATCATGAAATTATAGCCATAGTAAATTTAAACAAGAACTCTTCTCAGGCTGGGCAGCCCATAAATCCACATGACAGAATAAACATGGTACGTCTTGTGGTTAATATGAGCACATGTGAAAAATTAAGAAATCTTTGGTGACAAGACAAAAATTACTCCATAAAAATTAATTGGTGTTTAACTGAGGATGTACAAAATGCAGTGCTTACAGATGGCCTAACAGTGAGTTCAGGCATAAACACAGCTCATGCTGGACCTTACTTGACTTTTGGTTGTGTGGGTCTCCAGTTCACGCAGAGCCCTACCATGCCTTAAGGAGAAGGGGCCACCTGGGAATTATAAACAGAGCTGGCTATAATTCCCTTCATCTTTGGGAGGCTTATCTTCCCTTTATTTCATTTTCATTATCATGATGATAAAGAAATGGTTGTTTTAGTTTTCTATAGACATGGACTTGAACAAAGCATGGGGAATTGGGCAGCGAACACAGCTCAGAGGCTCGGCTTGCTCCCCGAGGTTATCATTGACACACCTTTGAAGAGAAAGCATTTCAGTAACCAATGAAGTCACAAAGAAAGAAAATTGGAAAAAAAAAAAAATTGAGACACATCTTTTCAGCCTAACTTGCCTTTCCTGTAGGCACAAAGGAAGTGACTTAGATGAAGACATAAAATCTCAACTGTTTTCGAAAGTTTTTATTCAGTACACATTTCCTTCTTTCCATGAACTGGCCTCTTTGATTTACCACTTTGCTTAGCAGCATTAGAGAGTGTTAGTCAAGATTCGCTAGTGAAGCTTTTTGCCTCTTATAAATCAAATTCGTTTCATCTTAAAAGCCACGTGTTTAAAATGTGGCACGCAAAAAAAAAAAAAAAAAAAAAAAAATTCCCGAGATGCATGGTTGTGGTTCCATAAAAGAAAAATGGTCAGATTAAACTGCCACTCCATAAAATCTATATTTCTTGCTAAATGGCAGCATTAGAATGAGATTACCAGTCAGCTCATAGCCAGCTGATGCCGTACGTGAGTTTAGAACATAAACCATCAATGGGCTACAACTGGAAAGTGTGTATTATGCTTTGTTGGTGTGTTTGTTAGTTCCTCTTGTCTTACCAGTTGGATTTATTCTCATAAAAGTCACCATCCGTAGCTCTGTCGTGAAGAATCCGAGTGCTCTGAGCATTTACAGATGCATACCCCTGCTCCAACACACTCTGAGCCCCACTGCCAGTTGCCAGAGCAAAAGGAAGACCATTCTGGGAGATAAATGTTTAAATTTTCGTCTACCACCCAAAAATGGAAAGGATGAGCAGTTTTGAGGTTCAGCCACTTGCTCAGAAGCAGCTGCAATCCCCTGATTTTCTTCCGTCTCTGATTTCTGAGTGAGCGCAGGGCTGCAGAGAGATACACTTGAACTCAGGGCAGATCAGCAGTTCCCCTAAACCTCGCTGTGAAATACAGAAAGTGAATAATGAAATAGGGAGCTGTTCTGTATAAAATGCCTGCTTAGATTTCAGTTCAACCACTTCCTGCTGCTGTCACCACCATATGAATCTCGGATGTTGGGTAGAATTGCATTTTTAGGTTAGAATGTGTGGGAGTTCCTAGGTACTGAGGAACATTGTGCAACAGAAAGAAACATATACATAAAATCTGCACTCAAAACCTAACACAGAGTAGATTAAATGCACTTCCTATAAAGCTTTTAATACACCAGTTCTCTTTCTTCCTATGTTCTACGTTCCCTTATGACCAAAAGAGGGAATTGTGAACTCTGTCCACATCATTCTTTCTTCGGTAAGTTGGTTTTGACCAAAGCCCTCTATCCAAAGCAAGCTTTTTAAATCTGTAAGTATGAAGCCATAACCATTTTTTAAGAAGGACTTATGAAGGAGTATGCTTCCTTACAACCTAGAAAGAAGACAAACTCCTTAGATGCTGTTTTTTGGTGCCTCTAGCTGGCATTTCCACTCCGTCAGCCTTCAGGCAGGTTAGTAGAGACCTGTGTTCCCAGGTATTTCTCAATGGGAGCTCAAGTAAATAAGCTCCTTGGTGAACGAATAAATAATTGCTGAATAAACTATTGAATAAATGGATGACTATGACTATAGAGCCTAGCTCTATACATTTTACTTCCGGTTGCTGCCTAGTTATTATCACCCCCTGTGTATGGCCTTGAAGTCTTACAACCAGTCACATCAGGTTTAATTCCTGTGTTCACACCCCTTCATTCTTTTGTCAGGAGGATTTAGTGCACACACTAATTTTTCAAGGTTGGCTTCTCCAGTTTCCCTGGACTCCTTATTGTGCAGCAGCAGAGCCAGAGATTGGAAAGTGGGAATCAGGAAACTTTGTTAAAACATATTTTTATCCAGAGTTGAAAACTTGATGAGAGGTGGAGATAAAAGCATGGAGGGAAATGGAGATTATCTAGATTTAATTGTCTATGATCCTCTTTCTCATTACTGTAGATGAATGACAGTCACTTGTATCTAAAAATACAGTGGCAATGACTTCACAAGGTTGGTGTGAGACTAAGATAAGTTCTTATATGCAATGAGTTCTTACATGCAATGAGGTCTTACATGCAAAGCACACAATATGTAACTATCATTCTACATATGTTAACTTTTCCCCATAATTTGACTATATTCCTTTTAAGTGTTATCATTTAAAAGTTACTATATCACCTCTTTGCTGCAACTAAAAGATTTCACTTGTATATTTTAATGATTTTTTTATTTATTTAAAGAAGTTTCAATGTGTGGCCA
The DNA here is from genome assembly GCF_004664715.2 of Peromyscus leucopus. NCBI lineage: Eukaryota > Metazoa > Chordata > Mammalia > Rodentia > Cricetidae > Peromyscus > Peromyscus leucopus. Next base: position 44,708,015 of record NC_051077.1, on the reverse strand, counting down.
ACCATGTTGGTGGCACCTGTAACCCCAGAAACAAGAAGCCTGGGGCAAGAGGATCACAAGTTCAAGGCCAGCCTGGGCTATATATCAAAACTATGTCTCAAAAACAAAGTATATGGCTCAGTGGGTAAAAGTGCATACACATGGGGACCTGAGTTTGGATCTGGGCACTCAGGTAAAAGCTGGCACAGCAGAACACTTCTGTGACACCCACGCTGTGGTGATGGAGACAGGCAGATCCATACACAAGGGTCCTTGGCCCAGCACTCTAGCCAATCAGTGTGCTACAGGGTTCAGTGAGAGACCCTGTCTCAAAAAACTAGAGCACTGTAGAAAAGACATCCAATGTTAGGCTCTAGCCTGCATAAGCATGCATGTGCACACAGACAAGTAAATGTGTAAACACATATAACACATAGAGAAGAAAAGGATTTGTTAGTTGAAGAAAACTTCTGAGTGTGGTTGAAGTTGGCAATACTAAGACTCCAGATTTCCAATGTGCCATCTAGTATATTACTCACCAAATAAATGAACTCTTAGAATTCAAGTTTGGAAGCACAAAAGAGTAGAATTTTAACCCAGTTGACTCTTTGTTACCCAAAGTACATGTTTCCATCTAGTTCCCCTCTCACCCAGTCCCTGACTTTGTCCTTACCTCATCACAAACAGAATGGACTTTGAAGATCCAGAGGAATGGGAGGCTGTTTTCTCTAGCAAAGGACCAAGCTTAGGATGGCAATCATGTGTCACTTTAAGCTTTGACTTCATGTGCTTTGTAGTCTGCCCAAATAGCTTTTCTGAGGCTTCTGATCCCTTACATCATTCTGATTGATTAGTAATGTCTGCCACGGAAGGGCAGGGGGAGTGGGGGGGGGCAATGTCATTGCCTTGGCTTTGCCTTACAATGTAGTTTATCATGCCAACATTGGTTTTCTTTCTTTCTTCCTTCCTTCCTTTCTTTCTTTCTTTTCCAACATTGGTTTTCTTAAACTCCTCTAGCAATGAGAGCTTTATGTAGGAAAAAAATTAGGAGGTCAGCATTTGGTCAACAGGCCTCACTTTTACCTCCTCTCTAAATACTGAATGTGCTGAGTTCTTTGCCAGGAAGCTGTTAGAATTATGACTTTGTGCAAACTTAACTAAACAAACATGACTATAGCACACATCTAATGTGGGTTGTCAAGATGTCAAAAATCAAAGGTTCTTTTAGCTTAGCAAAGAAGGCCATTTACATCTGCTGCAAGCTACATGAAGAGTGGTCAAGGCTGATCTTTTCTGATGCACGCATGCACTAACTACATTGTTTTACATTTATGCTTGTAAAGTACACTTCAGCTTGACTCAGTCAGAGTACATGAACTTCTCAACATAAACATTCTAAAGCAAAATCTAGGGCATTGATATGATTTAAACTATCTGTTCAACCCTTTCATCTTTTATACACTTGTTGCTTTATTAATGCACCAGCAATGGTCCAAGTTTTGAAATGTCAGCTATTGTGAGGCCAACAAGCCTGGAGCTTATCGCAGTTAAAAGGCAGTATATTACTCAGGAGGCTGAGGTAGGAGATCTCCCAGCTAAAGCCAGCCAGGGCAGTAGAGTAAGACCCGGTGGGAAAGAAGCAGGAGGGGATGGGGAGGAGAGGAGGAGATCATTTATACTTATAGTTCACCAAAGAAGGAGACAAAGTCATTCCATAGGAAGAAGAACCAAGTCAACCCCAAGGCCAAATGAGGGTAGAGAATCTGTGGATAGAAGCCATTGTTACAATTTCTATAGAAAGGATAGAAATAGGCAGCCAGATGAGCCAATTGATGCTTGGCCCATTGGGATGAGTCAGCGGGTTCCTAGAAACAGGGCCTGTCCCTACTTTTCAGTACCAGGCTAAGAGACAATGAGGGCAGGTAAGCAAGTGGTGGTCCTGGGTGAAAGCTCTGTGGAAAAGACGACAGGAGCAGGTGCTCTGGGTTGGCTGGTTTGCATGGGAAAGGCGTGCTTGCAGGTCAGTTTAAGATCTCTAGGTACTGGTTGACCCTGGGAAGGACAGTCTCTCCGTGGCCACAAGACTCCAGATGCCAAAGCAGTGGAAGCACAGGAAATAAAAGGTGTGTGTATATACATATATGTATTCACACATAAACACACACACACACACACACACACACACACACACACACATTCTTGCTGAAGTGAAATGAAACTGGAACGCACAGGAATAACTGATTTCAATATGAGTGGGAGGGCACATGCCTGTGGCACCAGCACTTGGGAAGCAGAAGAAGTAGGAAGATCAGGAGTTCAGGGCCAGCCTTGGGAGATACTGAATTGAGACAGTGAGTAGAGACCAGCCTGGGCTACAAAAGAACCTATGTCAAAGATCTCACCTCTTGAAAAATAGTGTGTGTGTGTGTGTGTGTGTGTGTGTGTGTGTGTGTGTGTGTGTAATATTACATGCCTCTGATAGGAAAAACTATAATAGTCTTGATGAAGACACGGTATTAAGTCCATTGTGTCGAAGAAAGTACTTATCTGGCTCTGGCATATGAAATATATACTCCTTAAGGTATATTTCAGGTACTGTGTATTGTGCTTGGAGGATTTTTTTCTGTTAGTCTTATACCGATTGTTATTACATTATAATTAGTCTATTAAAAGGTACAAATTCTCTGGGCAGTGGTGGCTCATGCCTTTAATCTCAGCACTCAGGAGGCAGAGGCAGGCGGATCTCTCTGAGTTCGAAGCCAGTCTGGCCTCCAAAGCGAGTTCCAGGAAAGGCACAAAGCTACACAGAGAAACCCCGTCTCGAAAAAACCAAAAAAAAAAAAAAAAAAAAAAAAAAAAAAAAAAAAAAAAAAAAAGGTCCAAATTCTGTGAAATTGATATTCTAGAAAAGCATTCTATATTATGCACTTAGGGTTTTAGCAGGTATTAATGAGAATCCCATGGTCTATTAAGTTTGGCAAATGGTAGATCAGACAACATGACACAGTATCTTTCTGCAGGCCTTCTCAGAGCATTTGACAAGAAAAGTGAATGGTAAACCTCACAGGCTGAGTGAGCATGGAGTCACGTGTGACAGCTACGCTCTAGCTCTGTGCTACACGCTGTGGTCAATAAGAAATTGCTCTAAATCTATTTTATTTTGCAATCAAGAAGTAGTTCATATAAGGTGGCTAAGGGATGGGAGAGAAAAGAAGTGAATCCAGGCACGGTAACTTAGTCCTTTAATCCTAGCACATGCAGAAGGCTGAGGCAGGAAGATCGCTGTAAGTTCTAGGCCTGCCTGGGCAGTAGAGTGAGACCCTATCCCCCCCCAAAAAAAAATCAGATAGAGGAAGCAAAGAGGGCATATGGAAGAATTTTGAGGGAAGAAAGGGAGGGGGAGATATGGTCAAAATGTGTTATAATGTATATATGAAATTATCACAATAAAACCCATTATTTCATGTTAATTAAAAAAGTAGTCCATTTTTAGGTAGAGAAACAAGATATAAATACATTAGACATTGAATAATGATAGAAGAAAATAACACAGAAGATAAAAAAATAGTAGTAAGTGGGCTGCAGAGATGTCTCAGTGGTTTAGAGCATTTGTTGTTATTGCAAAGGACACAGGTTCAATTCCCAGCACCACATGGTACCTTACAACCATTCATAACTCCAGTTCCAGGGGATCTGACATCCTCTTCTGGCCACGATATACACCCAGCATGCACGTGGTACACATACATACATGCAGGCAAAACACTCATATACATGAAATAAATCTTTTCGAAAGGAGTAATGATCCATTGTCAAATAAGTTAAGTGATATTAAACGTTTTTTAAGGACAGATGGGAAAAACAAAAGAACTATGAATGTGCCTACTTGCAGGAGACCAGAGATGGGAAGCGCAGTGGCCTTAGGATGGAGAATTGTGACTTGTTGATACAAGTTAGCATGACCAGGGCATATTAGATCCAGATGTAAAGGTTATATTCACATGAAGCACTCAGGGGTCCTCAGTGATGGAGTAGACTTAGGAAGAGGGTCAGTATTCTGTGTGAGGTCTACAGTACGGGGAAAAAACAGGCTCTAGTAAACTTTTCCTAGAAAGTAGAGAAAGTGGGTTTCAGCACTGCACAGTATATTGCAACTCCTTCCTGACTCCACCATCACAAAACAGAAGCAGCCATGAGACAGTGGATAAATGAATGAGTATGGTACACTTTAAAAAAAAAAAAAAAAAAAAGAACTTTATTGACTCCAAAGTTTGAGGTTATTGTAATTTTCACTGTCATAAAATATCATTCTTCTTTTGATTTTTTCCTCTCAGCCAACTCTAAAGTGTAAAAGGCAGAATTTGCTGACAACCATGGCAAAAACAGGCTTGCAGGCTGTAAATTATTGGAGTTAGAGGGTGAGGTCCTGCACACACTTGTGTGGATGTCCTATTGAAGTACATCCACCCCATGGACAGCAACTACTTCTTCTCCTTCTTCTTCTTCTTCTTCTTCTCCTTCTTCTTCTCCTTCTTCTCCTTCTTCTTCTTCTTCTTCCTTCTTCTTCTTCTTCTTCTCTTCTCCTCTCCTCCTCCTCCTCCTCCTCCTCCTCCTCCTCCTCCTCCTCCCTCTTCCCTCTGTTCATCTTCCTCCCCATACCCTTTCACTTTTCATTCTCACTTAACGGTGGGTTCCTATGTTTTTCCTGGAAGCCAAAACCTTCTAATGCCAGAAAAGATAAACAAAGTTCACAATTAGTTTCAGAGTTGACCAAACATGATTCCATGCTTTTTCTCATAGACAACACTCAGTAGTTCTGTGTTCGGTTGAAGCTTTGTCTGTTCAGCGAGCCTTTGGCTTGGCCTGGGAGGCGTTGTTTGTAACAAGGATTAATGCAGAGGATCAGAAAAGAATTCCAAAGAAGGGAAGGGAAGGGTTAAAACAGTAGGAGGGTAACCCTTGAGGGCTATGTAGTAGTGAGCCCCTGGAATATTTGGAATATTTGAGCAGAAGTTGATCATTTAAAAAAAAAAATGATAGAAAGCAAACTAAGGTAGAGTCAGTAGGAAGTCATCAATGACAGACCTGAGGTTCAAAGCATGACAGGTGGAAGAAACTCAGGAGCCTTAGTCTGATAACAGACACAGAGTTCGTTTATCCTGTATCAGAAACAGAGAGCTAAAGTGATCAACGAAAGCCAACACCACGCTTAGCGCTAGTTGGTAGCAAGCTGGACCACATCTGTGAAAAGAGAGAAGAAAAGGGACGTGATGTGGCTTTAGGTAGGATGGCTCACTAAGACTTTATACAAACAGGAAAAAAAAATCACATGGCGCCCCAGAATTACGAAAGACTGCCCCCAAATGATATGAGCCCACGACATGAAACAGTGCTTGGTGTTGGCTCATTATGTTGTATTTAAATTCCTGACGTCATTGCTGTTTTCTTGTAAGTAGTGGCATGTGGTTTTTAATATGACTTCTGGGATTAGTGCTCGGAGAATTAGCAAGGCCTTTGCTTCACTCACTTTGTTTTCAAATTAAATATGAACCTACACCCCATAACTCCAGATAAAAAATTAGCCCCTAGTGTTGTCATATTTTCAAAAAGGACGCCAAGCCCAGAGACTTTTACAGACAACCGGACTCCAAACAAATTTTTTAGCGTTATGAAGAGCTGAACTGAAAATATACTTGCAGAATCTCCGGGCTTCTTACTTTAAACAAGCATGTTCCCATGTTTCTTTAAGAACACATCCCACCAGCAGGTTTGAGGGGAAGGTATTGGTTCTTTTGTTTGTTTTGTTTTCTGTGAAAGCAGCAGCTTGCTGCTGGAGTTTGAGGAGCTGGGGAAATAGAAGAAAGACCATGTGAAGGAACCTCTGTCTGTCAGCTCCAGACTCCTGTCTGTCAGCTCCAGACTCCTGCCACAACGTCCTGGCCCTTAGGGAAAGGAAAGTGTTAACTAGCAAGGACAATTTACAGCTCAGTTGCTCCCTCTCTCTCCAACTTGGAGAGTGAAGCAGTCAGCTAGAAACTGTTATAAATATCAGGAATGCCAAGGCATTGATCCTGTACCGCTCACTGCTCAGAAGTCTTGCTGATCAATAGACATTGCTTTAATGGCCGTGTTTCCTGAGCATTGCAGATAGTTTGAGTGTAAAGTTTATATTCCTTTTATGTTCTTCCTTAGACAAGAATAATAGGTAAAATTGTAATGATCATGGAAGTCCTACATTATATATAAAATGTGTTATAAGACACTTTGAGTTTTAGTTCCTTGATTTTTTGTAATCAAACCAGTCTTTGCGAGTTCGACGAGGTCATTTATTTTAAGATTACTAAAACATGCAAGATGCTTTACAAAGAAAATTTTCGTGGGCGTAGGTGTGTCTAGTTGTTAATTTCACAGTCCAGGTTCAGTTTCCATGAGGAACACTGACACAGAACTTTTATCAAGCACACATCCTCTGGCATAGCATGAGCCTTGCTTAGCATCCAGCCTCTGCTTTACTGTATGCCTCAGCCATGGCTCTGACATCCCTGTTCATCTCTGTCCCGCAGATGGTTCTGTGAGGGAAAGGAGCTGTACAACAGTCCTGACATTCAGATCCGAGGCGACGGAGGGGAGCTGCACACCTTGGTCATTGCTGAGGCCTTTGAGGACGACACAGGTCGCTACACGTGTCTGGCTACAAACCCAAACGGCTCAGATACTACATCCGCAGAGGTGTTCATCGAAGGTAAGGAAGGTGTGGAGGGGTGAAGTGTGAATGGTCTTCTGGCTGTCCTCCAGGCCTCCCTGCAGTCCTGCGAATAGAATTTTCCAGTGCAAACAGGGCTGTGGTGGTGTGGGTCAAACCTCATTTCTCCTGAACAATTCTGGAAGTCCACTGCATTCTCCCTTGAACCGTTCTGACACCTAGGCACGCATCAAGTTGTTCCTTTTTATCTCTGCCACATTTAACTTGAATTTATTTACAATATGAAGCACACAGTTTAGTTTTTCTCTCAAATAAATGAAGTATGAAAATGTAACTGAAACACTGTATCATCCAAAGTTATAAAAGATTTAGGGAGTTGCTCATGGGGCTTAGATGTGATGAGTATTTTGAAATGTTTTCATTTTTACTAAATTTGAGCATTGTGTTTTTGTTGTTGTTGTTGTTGTTGTTGTTAAGACTCCTTTATTTCCACTAATTAACCACGAACTTAAATGAATTGGTGAGGGTGATTTCAAAAACTAATGCTATAAGAGCAGTTTGAGAGACTGGAATACTTCTTTCTTTTTTTTTATTCTTGCCATTTATTTTGTGACTCCTTTGCCGCCACCCACACCCACCCCTGCCCGGTGTCTATATACATCTTACTTTACTTTGAAAAAAAATCAAAATTGTCTGGAAAATTTAGCCTACTATTTCTTTTCACATTTAGTCATTTTAAAAATTAACAGTTATAAGTAATATATATACACTTTTATATATATATATATATATATAAAGTGTATATATAATATATATACTTTTATATATTATATATATTATATATATAAGTATATATATATATATATATATACTTTTTATATAATTATATTCACAGCCATATAATTAGACTCAAATTTTCCCCTATAATGTAGCCTTCACAAGGACCATAGACAGAACTGACTCTTAGAGTTCTGGTGCTACTAATAAGTTAATATTTACCTTTCATCTCTCTAGTCTCTGCATGGGCTAAAACATATTCATCCTGTTCTTTGTCTCAAAATGGAGCTTGTAGCCAACCTGAAAGAGCCTAAGACACTCCATCACAAAAGGATCAATCACACATTCCACTTTCAGAAACTCACAGATATGCCTTTATTCCTGGGCTAATTCCATCTTGCTGTGAAATAGTCCCAATCTGGTTTTACCTTTTACCAGCTTCAGGGTTCATCAGCTGGAAGGAGTTTGGATGCTGAGATCCTGAGGAAAATTAACAGATGAATGAGTATTTCACCCAGCTTCTTTTCCTCTTTCTCTTCCCTGTTTCTTTCTCATTCCTTTTGCTATTTAAGACTTTCAAGAGCTGACCCTGGACACGGTGGTACCTGTAAACCGAGCACTTGGAAGGTGGAGTCAGGAAGAGCTTTAGGCCAGCTTAGACTCCATGAGATGTTATCTTTGTGTGTGTGTGTGTGTGTGTGTGTGTGTGTGTGTGTGTGTGTATGAAGCTGAGTAGAAAATCTTATACACTGATATTAACTTTAGATCAGAGAATGGAATACTTCTATTATTCATTCATTAATCATTGTTTTAACAAGACCAAGCCTTGTGAAATTGGAAAACTTGTTTACCAAAGTATCATAGTTTAGGTAATATAACTATTTCTGGATCAGTACCAATAGTTTTAAGTAATTGGAGGTGCTTCACACCACACTTTTCAGATTGCCTTTTAATCTACCATGTCATGGCTATCCCATAAATCAATTGCTTCTTAAAACAATAGCTAAAATTTCAAACAAGCACAAAAACACTAGAGGCCTCTGATATGTTAATCTTCAGTTATCAGGTATTTTGTCTAATTACGTTATACTTCTTCATTGCTAAAGCAAAAGAAAATATGATCTGAACTCTTGTCTAGAGTGCCTTCAAGAGCTAACAAAGGAGTTTGAAAAGCAACAAGTGTGGCTGACTGAAAACTGGTTCCTTTGCTTTTGAAAGGACTTTCCACCTTGTATAAGGGTTTTCAGGAACCTCTAGCAACCTTGTCCTCTTAAGAAAAGCAAACAGTCCACGGCCAATGCCATTTACCTGTACGGCACTTGTAAGGCACACACACGCACGCGCACGCGCACACACACACACATACACACGCACGCACACACAGAGGCATGCAGATAAATCTCTTTAAGCCTCCCTGTCAGTCCTTTGAGGCATTTCTCTGATTTCCATTTTGCAAATGAGAAACAGACCCAGAAAGGTTGAGAGGGCTCCTCCAATTTAAAGTGCATGTTCTTAACCATTCCACCACACTGGTAAATATTTTAAAGTCCTTCATATGTGAAAAATCAATGGCAAAGGGAAGTCTCATCTCATAATGAGTTATTAGTAAATGTCACTAATGAGCAGGTTTATGGTGAACATCCTGTGGCATTTTAGAACACAGTGCAGGGGACTGAAAGAAACCTGCTTGCAGATTATGACTCCTTAAATGCAACACCCCATTTGCTTGGAGGCTTGCTAGAAATAAATGGGATTTTGTTTTCCTATGTGCAGTCTCCCCATGATACTCATTAAATTCTCTTAAGCTCCTGGTCATCAGTTTTTGTGGGTTTTGATAGTGTGTGACCTTAGATACATTGAAGGGAGGATAAAAGAGCTGGGCAAAGCAAGAGAAGGAGCAAATAAGATTCATCTTCCTAAGAATAACATAAACCACTGCAGAAGCTGGCTAACACTGACCTTGTTAAATATGGATAAATATTAAAGTTTAAAGTGAAAATTTTAAGTGTATATTAATCCCTGAGAGCAATGGCATGAAATGGGAGTCAAGCTCAGACACATTCCTAGTCTCACTGAAAGAGAGTCCCAGTAAGCAATGTTTGCATTCACTAATTCCAGCACTGATTAGATGTAGGCCTTGCTCAAACACATCGCCAATTCTACATCAGCAAGGAGCCACTAGAGAGGTCTACCAGAAGCAACGAGCTTCTGTAGAGCTTTAAATGTCAACAAAAATCTTTTCTGAATGTTTCAAAACCTACTGGTTAGAAATTCTCTAAATGCCATTGATTGGGCCCACAAGACAGCAGAGTCCAAAGGGCCACTTGTTGCCAAGCCTAACAACCTGATTTGGGGACCCACATGGCCGAAAAGAAGGGACTCCCAAGAGTTTTCCCGTGGCTTCCACACGCGTGCTGTGGTATATGTGCCATCGTGGGTGTGCGCGAGCACATGCGATAGTAATAGCAATAGGGGTGACGTAATAATAAGTAAGGTTATGGGTGGGGAGTTGAGGAAACAAATTTAAGAGGTTAAATAATGGGTGTGTGTGTGTGTGTGTGTGTGTGTGTGTGCATGCGCGCGCGATTCCATGCTCACCTGTGAGTCAAAGATTCAAACCCAGGCATCTGCCTCTTCTTCACTGCTCCAGAAAAAAAGGAAGAAGAAATTCTTATTATCCCTGAGGCTGCTATGATCCTGGCATTGCTCTGCTCTTACAGCATTTTTCAGGACACAGTGAACTATTCTTGGCCATCCTCACATGTATGTTTAATAACTGCTATGAAACACGCACTGGTCCCAACCTGAAGCTCACATTAGTGAACACAGCCATTCTGAAGCTCACGTGCCAAAAGGAGGAGGAGGAGGAGGAGGGCCCAAAGAAACTCCTTAAAAAAATCCAAGACCTGGCAAGTCTATGAAGGAAATAAAGAAAGCTGGGTGGGTGGAAAGCCACTCTGGAAAGGTGACATTTGACCTAAAACCAAGAGAGAAGAGCAGGAAAAACTGGGAGAAGGTCTAGGCAGAGAGAACACATGCAAACGCCCTGGGTGGGGAAGACCAGGAGGGCAAAAGGAACTGAAAGAAATCCAAGGTACCTAGACATCATCAGCCGGGTGATGAGGACAAATGCAACTTAGAAGTGAAAGGGTTTGTTTTAGCTCAAACTTCCAGGTTTGGGTCCATTACTTCCAGAAAGTCAAGGTGGCCAGAACTTGAAGCATCTAGGCACATGATATCCATAGTCAAGAGCAGAGAAAAACGAAGGTTTGCAAGCTTCATGTTGTTTAATTTGCCATTTACACTTAGACTGTCTAAGATCCCCTGCCTAGGGAATAGTGCTGTCCACAGTGGGCTGGGTCTTGCCACATCTATCAGCATAATCAAGACAATCCCCCATGGACGTGCTCACAGATGCCCACAGACCAACCTAATTTAAGCAGTCTCCTACTGCCTTCCATGATACATTGTATCAAGTTGACAGTTCAAACCAACCATCACCTGGGCAAAAGGAAATGGCTTTCAGGAAGGGGGAGCTTGTCAGCAGTGTCCATTCTGATGAGAGGTCAGATGAGGTCAAGGAGCAAACCACTGACTTCAACAATGCTGGGCACAGTTGGTGACTGTAGCAAGAGGGAATTGGGGGGCAGGGTGTCAAGAGTTGAAATGAGTTGCAAGAAAGTTTGCAAAGCAAGAAAGTTTGCAAACTATGGAATTGGTAGCAGATAGTAGATGGTCATTTGGGAAGTTTTGCCAAGTCACCAACAGAAGCTGGCAGTGTTATGATATATTATGTGGGGACCCTGAGGGTATCCCACATGTGCAGGGAAACATACTGGTATGCTGTGCAAACAGAGCGGAAGGCTGGCAGGCAACCCACTCCATGGGGCATGGCGGCAGGGCAGCGGGTGGATGCTACATCCACATGGAAATGGTTTATTATAATAGAGAGATGCAGAGAAGATAGGAAAGAAGGAGAGAAGAGAGAGGGGGTTGAGGGATGCACACCTCATGGGAGTAGAGAGAGAGAGGAAGGGACAGAATTTTTCCTTAAGACGAGGCTTCTATATCAGGACACAGGGCAGCCCCAAGGGGTGGGATTTCAAGGAGCGGATCAGAATATTAACAGGCAGTATCTGGAAAAGCGTATGAGGTCATAAGGATGGTTTGTTTGCAGTCTGTTTTCAGGCAGGAGTTACTGGAATATGTTTACATGCTGATGAAAAGACCTGATGGGGGAAAATTAGATTATGCAGAAGAGAGGAAGATTAAGATATAAAGTCTTTAAGTGAGAGGAGACTGTGGCTCACATGTGTACAGGATGGGGAAAGAGGTGTCCCTCCTGGGCTAGATAGTAAAGGAATAGTCTCAAGAATATGTAAATAGGAAAAATAAACAACATGTGAAATAAATTCACCCCAACTTTCCACCACTCTCTCCTCCTACCTGTCAAATTAATTGTAGGGATTGGTATAGCTTTAAGAATTCTGGAAGGAGGTAGGGTGGGGGCTCTGAAAACTGGTATGAAGGAAAATGGCTGGAACTAGACCTTGTGGGCATGAAGGATGTGGATCTGGAGGGGAGGACAGGAAGTCAGCATCGCAGCCAGAGGGGCTGGACAGGAATGCAGAAGAAAGAGGCAAGGAGGCAGGTACCACTTGACGTGAGTCTGTATTCGCTCTATGCTGAGTAACCAGGTGAGTGAGATTTGGCAATAAGCCATGATGTTGCATGGGCAAATGTTCCTTCTACTCCCAGGCGGCCAAGCCCCAAATGCCAGATAGACCATTGTGGTGCATCAGTGTTTGACGTCAGGTCAAATGGATTTCCAAGCACATATTTCTTCTGCTAGAATTTTTTAATTAGAATTTTTATTGATTTTTAAAATATTTCCTATTAAATTTTTTTTCATTTATTTTGCATACCAACCAGTTTCCCCTCCCTCCTCCCTTCCAGTTCCCTCCCCGCACCTCCTTTCTAACCCCTCCTATCCACTCCTCCTCCATTCAGAAAGGGGCCTCCCATGGGTGTCAACAAAGCATGGCATATTAAATTGAGGCAGGATCAAGCTCCTCCCCCTGCACCAAGGCTGGGTGAGGCATTTCAGCATGGGAAATAGGTTCCAAAACGCCAGCTCAAGTGACAAGGGCAGGTCCTGATCCCACTACTAGAGGCCCCACAAACAGACCAAGCTACACAACTGTCACCCATATACAGAACTCAGTCCCATGCAGGCTCCCTAGCTGTGAGTTCCCACAAGCTCAGGTCAGCTGTCTCTGTGGGTTTCCCCATCATGATCTTGACCCCTCCCCTTACTCATACAATCTCTCCTCCCTCTGTTCAACTGGACTCCTGGAGCTCAGCTTAGTGCTTGGCTGTGGATCTCTGCATCTGCTTCCACCAGTTAATGGATGAAGGTTCTATGATGACAATTAGGGTAGTCACCAATCTGATTACAGGGGAAGACCAGTTCAGGCACCCTCTCCACTACTGCTAGGAGTCTTGGCTGGGCCATCCTTGTAGATTCCTGGGAGTTTCCCCGGCACCAGGTTTCTCCCTAACCCCAAATGGACCCCTCTATCGAGATATCTCTTTCATTACTCTTCTTCTCCATCCAGCCACCAGCTCAACCAACCCAATCCCTCATGTTCCCATTCCTCTACCTCCTCTCCTCCACCTTCCCCTCTCCCTAACCTCAGTTTACCTAGGATATCTCATCTATTTCCCCTTCCCAGGGCAATCCATGCATCCCTCTTAGGGTCCTCCTTGTTAGCTAGCTTCTCTGGGATTGTGGATTGTAGCCTGGTTATCCTTTGCTTTACATTTAATACCCACTTACCAGTGAGTACATACTGTGTTTGTCTTTCTGAGTCTGGGTTACCTTACTCAGATAATTTTTTTTCTAGTTCCATCCATTTGCCTGCAAATTTCAAGATGTCATTGTTTTTTACAGCTGAGTAGTACTCCGTTGTATACATGCCACTTTTTCTTTATTCATTCTTCCATTGAGGAGCATCTAGGTTGTTTCCACATTCTGTCTATTATGAACAATGCTGCTATGAACATAGTTGAGTAAGTATCCTTGTGGTATGACTGAGCATCCTTTGGGTTTATGCCCAAAAGTGGTATAGCTGGGTTTTGAGGTAGATTGATTTCCAATTTTCTGAGAAACCACCATACTGGTTTCCAAAGTGGCTGCACATGTTTGCACTCCCACCAGCAGTGGAGGAGTGTTCCCCTTACTCCACATCCTCTCCAACATAGGCTGTCATTAGCATTTTTTATTTTAACTATTCTGATAGGTTAAGAGGGTATCTCAGATTCCTTTTGACTTGCATTTCCCTGATAGTAAGGATATTGAACAATTTTTAGGTATATCTTGGCCATTTGAGATTCTTCTGTTGAAATTCTCTGTTTAAATCTTTACCCCATTTTTAATTGGATTATTTGGTATTTTGATGTCTAGTTTATTGAGTTCTTTATATATTTTGAAGATCAGCCCTCTGTCAGATGTGAGGTTGCTGAAGATATTTTCCTATTCTTTAGGCTACCTTTTGTCTTATTGACTGTGTTCTTGCATTACAGAAGCTTCTCAGTTTCAGGAGGTCCCAATTATTAATTGTCTATCTCACAATCTGTGCTATTGGTGTTATATTCAGGAAATTGTCTCCTGTACCAGTGCATTCAAGGCTATTTCCTACTTTCTCTTCTATCAGGTTCAATGTGACTGGATTTATGTTGAGGTCTTTGATCCACTTGGACTTGAGTTTTGTGCAGGGTGGTAGATATGGACTTATATGCATTCCTCTACATTTGAATATCCAGTTATGCCAGTACCATTTGTTGAAGATGCTTTCTTTTTTCCATTATATAATTTTGGCCTCTTTGTCAAAAATCAGGTGTTCAGGTGTGTGGATTTACCTCAGGGTCTTCAATTCAATTCCATTGATCTACCTGTCTGTTTTTATGCCAATATCAAGCTGTTTTTATTACTATAGCTCTATAGTAGAGCTTGAAGTCAGGGATAGTGATACCTCCAGAAGTTCCTTTATCATACAGGATTATTTTAGCTATCCTGGGTTTTTTTTTTTTTTTGTTGTTGTTGTTGTTGTTGTTGTTTTTCCATATGAAGTTGAATATTGTTCACTTGAGGACCTGAAAGATGACTCAGCCATTAAAGGCTAGGCTCACAACCAAAAATATATTACATATTTTAAAATGATTTTTCCTAACATTTTATGAAAAGCCAATGGATTGCTCTACCTTTAACAGTGGCTGCATGCTCATTATCAGGATCGAGGGAGTTAATCCTGGAGTGGTGCCTGGCATGTGATGCCGGCTGTTCTGAAGATCATCACAAAAATAGTATTTTCCTTTAAAAAAAAAATCTAAAGCATGCATACGTGCATACACACACACACACACACACACACACACACACACACACACACACATCAAAAAATAAAATAAAATCATGCATAGCCTGACTAAGATAGCCCTGTGATTTTTCTCTCTGTGTATGTGTTGCTGGGAACTGAAGCCAGGGTTTCTGGTATGCTAAGCACACCCTGCACCATCAACCCAGGGGTCACTTTTAGTACATTGCCATTTCTCATCTTTTTCCTGTGTGTGCCCTCTACTTTAAATAGCCTTTGCCACCTGGTTTGTTTGTTTGTAGTTTAAATTATTGTTCCCAAGCATCTACCCATGTCATCAATATCCCTTTTATCTGTTCAGCAAGTAGCACACAGAAGCAGACATTCAGTGGGAGGGAGGTTCAGGGCGGGGGAGGGAGGAACTGGCCTCTGGTGAGGATTTGGTCTGTTACAGCCTGCCGCAGCTGCTTTGACACCTGAGACACAAGGTGACACTGGCATTCCACAAGGGCTGGACAGGTGCAGGAAACACTCCAGAGACACTCATGTTTTTACCTTTTAACTCTTTCTCAGATGATCAAACCCAGGGTCTTCATGTGCTAGTCAGGCGCTCTGCAGCTGTGCTGTACCACAGTCCAAGGAAGTCTGTCTGTTGTCTGTCTGTTGTTTGTTTAAGACAAGACTTCTTTAGTAGTTCAAGCTGGCCTTAAACTCACTAGAATCCTCCTCTTCTAGGATACAAATTCAGTCCCATATCACAATGCCTGGCTCCTAGAATAAGTCTTTTGTTCTTGTTCCTTCTGTAAAGTAGTGGTAATGGTGGTGGTGGTGGTGGTGGTGGTGGTGGTGGTGGTGGTGGTGGTGGTTCAGACAGGGTCAGACTATTTGAAGCTAAGCTGGGACTCAGCTCCTTAAGTTGTCCAGATTAACCTTAAATTCAAGGTTATCCTCCTGCCTCAGTCTCCCAAGTGCTAAAAATAGAGGCGTAAGCCACCACATACAGGAAGAATGATATTTTATGAGGGCCAGCAACATGACTCAGCAGGTGAAGGCACTTGCCACAAAAGGCTGGCAATGTGAGTTCAATCCCTAGAACCTACGTAAGAGCGTGGATGGAGAGAATTGACTCTATAGAGTTGCCCACTGACCTACGCATGTGTACTATGACATTTGTGCCCCCCTTCACACACAATTTTTTTTAAAAACAAGAATGACTTAGAATAGAAATCGTCAGAGGAGAAGTATCATATTTCTTACACGCTAGGAATGTTTGGAGTCAGGTGAGACTAGCCACTTCTCTCCCATATTGCTGAGCAGTCCCGAGACAGCCTGGGACCATATCCGCAGGACTTTGTTCCCCTCACAGTCAATTTTATGATCCAATTAAGCCGCTATCTCAGAATAGCCCTGCCCATGCTGATAACAGCCTTCCTTGGTAGTTCCTGGGGCCTCCCCTGCTTAGCCCCTCCCACCTCTGCATCCCAGAGAAAGCTTCCTCCTCTGCTAAAGCCTGCTTCCGGTCTTCCAGGTGCTTTGCCTGTTTTTTTTTTTTTTTTTTAGTGCAACCTCCCCTCCCCAGGAGCTAATCCTGCAGTCCAGTCCCGTCACCAACCTCAGTCAGCACCACGCACCGTGTTGTGTCAACAAACTTCACTCCTTCAGCTCTAGCCTGGAAACCTGCCCTATGTATGGAACTGGTCTCAACTGCTCCTTGCCCAGCTCCACACACTCCACTCCCTGTCCCCAAACAAGTCTTGCAATTCCCTAACCGCATGTACTCATTCCAGCAGAGGCTAAAGGCCAGCCCTTGGCTGGCATGGACATAAGCACTCTGAGGAATTCAGATATGCACAGCCTAGAAGGTCACTGGGGTGGGGGCGGGGGGCGGCAATCCAAAACAAGAGGGTGGCTTGTCACCACCTCTGAGAACGAACGAACGTACCTACCAGCTTGGTTCTTCCATTTTCCTGCCTATACATCGGGCATAACTTACTTCTCGGTGAAGTTCTAATGGGGTCTAATGATCCAGTGATGCTACGGGCCAAGCTGACTGCTGAGTAAATATTAAATATGCACAGTTTGGTCCTTCCTTCCTTAATGGTACCTCAGTACTCAGAGGACTGGCAATTTGCCCCCTGGGCAGAAAGGATCGGTGCTATGCACAGTGTGAACAACAGACACTGAGAATTCAGAGAAGACGGCAAAATGATGACCTTACAAGACAGAACAGCAAGTGTGTGTCCTAGGAAAGTGGGTCCAGAACTGCAGACAAACAATAAGATAAACACTGAAACCTGGCGAGGCAGACTGCTCTCTCCCTCCCCTCCATCCTTAGGAGCCTTCCTTGCTCACTACTTGGAGTGCAAGCCCACTCCATTCCTATCGCTGCCCACACCCCTCTCCTGCTTTCTCTTTTCCCTGTTTTGCCATATAAGGTATTTAGTTCTTGCTCCTCTATCTGTGTGCTCACAAGAACAGGACTCTACAAGCGTGTGTGTGTGTGTGTGTGTGCTGAATTTCCTTGGGACCACATCCCGGCTCCCTAAGTACTGTTCACCAAAGAGTACATTCAATTCTGTGATCGAGATCTTGCGACTTATAAATGCTGAAACTTCTGGCAAGGAAATCATGAAATCAGTTGCATGTCAGATATAAGGGAGTTCTCATGTAGACTCAGACATCTTCTTGTGCCTTAGCAGGAAAGGTGTGCACTAGGAAAAATTAATCTGACATTAAGAGAAGGATGGATTTGTGAGGAAAAGAAACAGGAAGACATGGGCCTTTGGGGGCAGTTCAGGAGCCAGGTGAAGAACACCCACACTGAAGAAGTAGGAAGGAACAGAACAAGCATTCCAGCAGACTTACCTCAGCATGACTGTTTTCAAGGTCAACAAAAGACCTGAGAGACTGACTGCCGCAGAGGCATGGGAGGGAATTCAAGCAGTCATCCAAGAGAACTGAGTGTACATAGACATTCTATATGTACTGATAGGTACCATGTGCAAAGTTCATTGAGGAGGAATCCATTTGTCTACCTGTGTACATAAATGTATGTGTGTCAATGGATTAAACTGAAAAGCATATGCCAAGTATCTATCAAATAGTGTTGAGGAAGCCGCCCACTCATCCTACCCAATTTATATAAGTCTGTACTTCATGATTATTTTTTAAATATATTTTCATTAATTATTTGGCAACTCTGCACATGCATGAAATCTATTTTGGTCACATATGTGTATTGTAAGATAATTTTAATACCCTGAATGAAAATTTTATTCTAAAAGAAACATCAGAAATTTAAATCTGTTGTTTAAAACATCATGATACCCAATAGGTACCCACTGAAGTTTGAGGCTGGTGAGATAATTTAGCACACTAGCAGAGGCACTGGCACTCAGGCATGAACTCAACCCCTAGATCCAATAAGATGTCAAGACAGAACTAACTTTGAAAGTTCTACTGACCTCCACATGTACACACATAAACACACACACACACACACACACACACACACACACACACACACACACACGCACACACGATAAAAATAAATATTTAAATATTAAAAACAAATATTTAAAATGCAAGGGCTGGGGAGATGGCTCACTGGAGAAGAATGATTGCTGTATGGACATGAGGACCTGAGTTTGAATTCCTACCACTCATGTAAAAAGCCATAAATGGCTGTATCAGAAAGCATAGCATTGAGGGGTGGAGACAAGCGGACTGACTGGTTGAGCAGCCAGCTTAACTGAAACAGTGAGCATCCGGGACAGGGAGAAACCCTGTCTCAAGGCAATAAGGCAGACAGCTGCAGAAGGAAGTCACAGCATCCCTCTCTGGTCTCCACACACACCCATGGGCATGAATACACACTCACCAGCATGTTCCACAACACTCACACGCACATAAAACAAACTAGTTTTAAAAATCAAATGCAGTTTAACTTGAGCTAAAAATACAACAAGTTGACCCTTAGTTCAGGAACAAAATGAGTTTGGGAGGATGTGATCCAAAAATCAGGGAGCCTATGAATCCAGTAGTGAAGCCACTACCCCACTCAGATGAAGGGTCAGGAAGCCGAGTCTGAGTTACGAGTGGCGAAGACATCAGCAGCCCACACCTCGCGACCCCCCAGGGTTAAAGTTTAAAACCATGGGCATTTTTCCACAAAGACACTCACTTCTGTCTCATGGCTGTCTAGGATGGATGGTTGCGATGGCCAACAGGATAAAAATGAAGCTAATAATAAACCCGACATGGCAAGCTCAGTGGTCTAAAGCAAGCTATTAATAGCACTTTTAAAAGATGATTTTCTGAAGAAACAATAAAAAGGGATTTGACACTGAATCATCCTCAGTTTTGTGTGCATTCGTAGCACAAATAAGACTGCATGTTACTATTACCAATGAAGACCATTACTCTGGAATTCTTCTAGATGCCAATGCCGCCCACATCCTAACTGTGTCATGATTTCCAATGTCTTCCCAGGAGCCAGTTCGACAGACTCTGACAGTGAAAGCTTACCTTTTGTATCAAAAGCTGGAGCTATGCCACAGTGAGTGTCTTTGAGTCCCCTGATGGCCCTTGTAACATGGAAGGGTAGCGAACTGCTTGGTTTTGAAGCCAAATGTGCTGGGATGGGAAGGGTCAAGCCATGTCCATCGGAGATCAAGTGTTTGCGATTGGGACACCATTTCTGCCTTCACATGAATTTAAATGGTGGGGGTCTGTATTTCATCATGAGTATGCCAAAATTGAGTCAAGTGCTGTTGTTAGCTTCAGAGACAGCCAGGGGACTGATTTGTAAGTAAATGACAGGATCAGTCATACTGAGAGGAAAACCAATTTGGCTATTGCTAAGGTGTGAATGAGGATCAAAAACATTTAATTGGGCCAGATATTGATTTTCTTTTATATAAAAATATTTTGCTAGTTAAGCCTTATATCTGAAAAGACCAGAATTTGGTTATCCCTACAGAGATGTGGGTTACTAGTAAAATGTTACTGTCTCCTTTATTTTACAAAAGCATATTCAAATCTACCTGAGTTTGGGAGAAAACTCCATTAATGCTGAAATGTGCTAACAAATGTTTTAATTTGCTAGTAAATATATATATATGTATGTATATATATATATGTATATATGTATATATATGCTAATTTCCCTGACTAGATCCTTACTCATTAGTGCAAGTACTGTATTGTAAGACTATTACAATAATGAAATAATCATATATACTTTGAAAAGTCATGTCCAGTCCACATCAGATAGTCACAGATGTTAAAGGAACGTAAAGTGTTGTACACTTTACCTGTCCTGATTCAAGTTCGAGTTCAAGTTAAGACCTCACAGCCTTGACAGAGAGCCTGGAATTGGACTCCTCTAGATTTTTCCTTTCCATTTCACTGAAACTCTGAGCACGAAGACAAAAATGCCAAGCTATTCCCAACCACATTAGAAGCCAGCACAAAAGACAGCTGCTACCCCTAAAACAAACACTAAAACTGAGTTAAATATAGGATCCTCACCGTAAAGATGTCAAATATTTGCCTACTGATAAAGACTGGAGCTTTATTTTCTCTTGAGATTTTTTAAGGATAACACCTTAAAAATCTTTGTCCATGTGAGTTGTCTCTGGCTACTTTCCTTTCATCTGTGTATTTATTAAAGTCCATTCTATCCATGCACTGACCACACAGCTCTTTTTGGCTATCTGTTTTAATGAATTCCAACTTCTGAAACAAATTTTAATAGAAGCAGACTGCGTCTACAGAAAAGAAGCCCAGGTCTTCTGTAAAATTCTTTTTTAAAAAACAATTGCTGATTTGGAAACAAAAAACAAAAACAAAAACAAAAAAACCTAACGCTTGCTTCTCTGTTTTCCAGAGCTCAGAAGAAAACCACCTCTGTTTCCTTGACCATAGGAACCTCATCTCCCAAGACAGGAGTGACCACAGCTGTGATTCAGCCCTTATCTATTCCTGTGCAACAGGTAATTGTGCCTGGAGCCGGCAAGGAGCTGAGTTCAGGGGCAGGCTGCTCTGTTTGAAGAATAGGACTTTGAGTCTAACTGACACATTCCCTGGTAACATTTTCTAAGTAAAAACACGGTCAAAGGAAGAAACCCAGTGTTAATGGTCTCATTTTAGCTCATTGAGAATACTCTCTCCAGTGGTAGTGGTGTATGCCTTTAATCCCAGCACTTGGGAGCCAAAAACATGTGAATCTTTGTGAGTTCCAGGACAGCTAGGGCCGTTACACAGAGGAATTCTGTCATGAAAACCAAAACAAACAAAAAATTGTAATCAAAAGCACACAGTAACTCAACATCTCTAGTCACATAGGAAGCTTGGAGAGGATGATGGCGCCTGCCTTAGGTCTGTCTGTCTGTCCTCCAGTGTGTCTACTCTCTGTCTTTTCACCCAGTTCCCATCTCATTAGCTTATTAGAGAGACCAGGAAAGTTCACACACCAGCAGGAATTTTTCCTGTCTCTGAAGGCCAAACAGTATGGCACAGAAAAAAACAATTCCAATTCTTTGCCTTTACTCTACTGTTTTAATATTGGTTTAGTATCAGTACAAGACTGCTTTATCAAAGAAAGACCAGCTACTGGGAAGGAACTGTAGTGAGTTTACTTCGCAAACACCATCAACATTATTTTTTAAGTGTAAAAAAAAATTTAAATAATATATGTGATATAAATCTTTAATTATAACACTTGTAGAAGGGTCCCCTGACACTCTTGGTAGTGAATCTCTCCCTACTGAAGAGATTTGTCTCATGTGAATCCTCATGCCTCCCATCAGCTTTTATTACCTATAACATTATCCATAATATTACCCATAAGGATTATAGTAACTACTGGGTGCCATACATACTTTGTAGCATGTAGAAGATGAAATCAGTAGAGAAAAGACACTTTTGTTCATAAACTTGAGAAGAATCAACAAAATGGCAGATACAATAGATAATTCCTTTAAACCCCTGAACCAGAACGACATTTCTAAAATTATCTCTGGTCAAGTCCATGGGCAGTTTCTGTCCAAGAGTTTGACTTTTAAGTATTGACAGGCGTTTATTTGGATGGGAAGCACTGTGCTAGACACTTGATTGCATAAAGAAGTCGTCAGCCCCACTCCTTCCCAGTCTATAGACTCCGCTGGGGAGAACCTGAGATCCTTCCTAACATGGCTGAATTCATTGTGAAATACAGAACGGAAAAACATACAGTAGCATATAGATGCAAACGCAATCATTATGTGCAGAGTGCATTTCAAGTGGTTTATTTCTACAGGAACACTGAGTAATGCATCCTAGTTTACAGATGTGAGGTGGGGGTGCTCATCATTTCTTCCTGGTGGGCATGATGAGACGGAAAGTCTAACACTTGAGAGTCAGAGTACCCGGGGTTCGAATCCCAGCTCTTACTAATGTCTCTGGGCCTAATTCCTTCATCTGCAGACTGGAGATTGTCGCGCCAACAGTCTCTCGCAGTGTTCTGAAGGGTCTCTGAGATGGTCTTCATATGACATTTCAAACAATGTCTGACATGGAGCAGTACTATAAATGTGACCATATAGTCTCTGGATGTCAAAGATAGTGACAAGTGAGACACAGACCTCCCAAATGACAAGCCTTTGACAAGTAAGAAGTCTTTCAGGGACAATGAGTAAGGTCTGTCACTGCTGTAGCAGCCCCAGAGCACTGTGATGTGCCGTGGTGTGTATTCAGACACTTGGTATCAGATTGCTATCAATTTACAAGTAAATAAATCCAGACTACTTGAAAATAAGCAAATGTAACACATACATACACAAATTTTCATTCACTACTTTTTATTTTCCATTCACAATTCTGGAACCTTTTACTTCCGCCTGAGATGGATGCTAGTCAATAAACTTTTCAGGACCTTGAGCAGCTTTTTACACATCAGGAAATGAGTTTCACTTCTTTTCCTTGTGTTTTCTATCCTCCTTTATTGAAAGAATTCACATGAAAAATTAGATAGGTAGATGTTTCCATAATTTACTTTGCTCTTCATTGACAATAGCTTATCTTTTTGATTCAATGAATCCAGACTGTATTTTAAAATAAAATATAGTGTCTGTGAGAACTTCTAAACAGATCCCTGTGGAAGTCCCACACACAGAAATCCATTTGGTAATAGCATTTAAAAGCTCCCAGATTCCCCCAGGACCCGGGGAACTCTTACCTCCAATATCCTTTTGAAGAGAGAAGAGGAACAGATGTGAAATGAGGGAGCTGAACAATGTCTGCGCTGTAAGAGCAGGCTGGCAGGTGATGGATGACGAGACTTTCATACGCTCGATTCATTCAAGTGGAGGAATCTCTCATAGTGAAAGGTTTCTTTGGTCCATCTTTTCAGAGATTTATATATTGAGAATCCGATCCATGTGTCTCTACTCTTGCAGGTTCACAGTCCGACTTCGTATCTCTGCCGACCCGATGGAGCCGCCACGGGCTGTCTTCTTCCTGTTTTTACTAAGGTCTGACATCTGGAAGTCTCATTCTCTCTGTTTGTTTTAGTCCTTACATTTCGTTCACATGTGACTTTATGTAGCAGCCTTTACGATTTGAAATTAAGATATTAATAGGCAGGTCATCATGGTTACCTTAGGGGATAGCTAGGTATTCATTGAATAATGACTGTGCGGCCATTTTCTTAGACAAGGTTTGAGAAACATGGCCGTAAGCAGGCAAAGCCAGATATCTGGTCCTAATGGGAAAGCCAAGAGAAGTATGAATAATCAGATAGAATTCATTATTTAAATTTTTTCTTTCTTTATAGCTGGGCACGGTAGCATATGCCTTGTAGTCCCAGAGGCAGGACGATTTTTAAGAGTTTGAGGCCAGGACTAGTCTGTACAGTGAATCCCAAGAATTAATCAATTTCCCTTTTTACTCCCAATGAAATCTCTTGAAAGATCTAGGAAGCTTCACAGAAAGAAAAAAAAAACACAAACAAGCAAGCAAACAAATAAGCACAAAACCTAATTTTCCATTTAAGTTGTTAATATACATCGCCAAGTTGAATGAGTCTCGTGTAATTGGATGACTGCAGAAGTCAGAAACTAGTCCATGCAGATTTTCTTTCTTTCTTTTTGAGGAAAAGTCTAAAGCTTAATTGAAAGACATTTTAAAAAGCCAAAGAAGAGGAAAGATAAGCCATTTTCATGTCAAAGACTAATGAAGTCGTTAGTTCCCTGGATATATCTAATGCAAATTTAGCTGAACTCCCAAAAGTTCCTTATTTCTATCCATTTGTTTGATATAGAATTTAGCAACTTTTCTAGATTATTTTTTTTATTATTTTTTATATATATATATATTATATATATATGGCTACAAATTCCCAGGGTCCTACTGGAGAAGTAAACAGGGCAGTGTTAGGGAAGAAGTGCACTTGTCCTATAAGGTATCAAGGCTTCCTAAAGATTATACGATAGTTATAATAAAGGTTGAGCACGTCTAATCTGAAATGCTTTAAAAGCTAAAACTTTGAACATTGATCGAAGGCCTGTAGTTGCCGCCTCATGGGACAAGTCTCAGTCAATACACAAGTGTACTAAAAGCACCGTCTAAAAAATCTCCTTGGGGGACATGAATGAGGTATTTAGAAAACATTAATGAATTTCGTGTTCACTTGTGTCCGTCTCCGTGTGCTTTCTGGAAAAGGTTTTATTTGGCCTTCACTACCAGGTCCCGGTCCATCTTTGAGGGAAGCAAGGGCAAGAACTTACAGCAGAAATCAAAATCACTTCTGCTTACTGGCTAGCTCCCCAACTTCTGCTCAGTTAGCTTTCTTATACAGTCCAAGATGCCTTGCACAGGGGATGATACCACCCACAGTGGGCTGGGCCCCCTCCTGCATCAATTAGTAATCAAGAAAACGCCACCCTAGCCTGCCCACAGGTCAGTCCGATGAAGGCAATCCCTCAGCTGAAACTCACGCAGTAATTCTAGGCCATGCCAAGTTGACAACAGAAGCTAACTAGGAGAGGTCCTATACCCAAGATATCCCCGTATAGTGCAAACATTCCAATATAAAAAAAAAAAAAAAAAATCCCAAATCCAAAGCACTTAGATAAAGGCACAAGTCTCATCAAATTGATGAAGACTCAGAACAGTACCCACAGAGATGTCCCAATAACTGCAGGCACGTAGAGATCACTTAGGGACACAATGAATTTGTCAGGGGGGGTTAAAAAAATATGTTTTTAATTGGACTCCACACTTACCACAAAAATAAATTCCAAGTAAGCTGGAGATGAATGAGAAAACAAATCTATAAAACTTCTGTGAGGAAGTTTGAGGGGGCCACACCTGTCATCCCTGCCCTCAGGAGGCTGTAGTACAAAGACTGTTGTGAGTTCAAGGCCAGCCAGGGCTATGCAGGGAGTTCCAGGTCGGCCTGGACTGTGGCATGTGTACCTGCTTCAAGAAAGAGAGAGAGAGACAGGGGGAAGGAATGTCTGTCTGGCCACAGCAAAAGCAGCTTTAGTATCTTTATGTAGTGAATCAAACTTAATAAAAACTTCTTCCTAAGCACTCACTGTTTCCAGTGAGCATAGAAAACACATGCTAGCCAGGCACGCCTTTAATCCTAGCACTCAGCGGGCAGGGGCAGGTGAATCTCTGTGAGTTCGAGGCCAGCCTGGGCTACAGGGCGATTTCCAGGACAGGCACCAAAACTACACAGAGAAACCCTGTCTCAAAAAAACCAAAAGAAAAAAGAAAGAAAATGCATGCTAATGGTTGAAACCCTCCTCCACAAAAGCCAGCAACAATAACAGGAAAAGAAGTCCTTTAAGACCCTTACAAACCTAAGTCTGTAACAGCTGGGGACATTTTCCTCGGCTGTTCTGAGCAGAGACCACTTAGACAGGAGGACGCTCACAGCCAGTACAAAGTATAAGAGTTTTTTGCAGCCAACCTCTCAAGGGCATCTCTGGAAGACTGTGTTCCATCATGTGCATCCTTAACCACGACTCAGCTGGTTTGGGGGCAGCTGAGGCCAAACACACCTCTTTTCTGGCTTTATTTTTGTTTCCTTTTGTTTTGGTGGAGACATGGTATTACTACATAGCCCAGGCTAGCCTCTTGCTCACAATCTTCCTGCTGCCTCAGTTTTCTCAATGCTGGGATTCTGAACCTGCACTAATCTACCCCAAAACTCACATGACCCTTCACTGAAACAGATCAAGCCCACGTTAGGGGTACAGGAGGAGGAAACACAGATGTTCCATTTTGTCTCTCCCTCGCCACAAGGTCAAAAGGTTCCTCGATCATGGCCTGGCACTGTAAATGTTAACGATTCCTCCTGGACACCAAGAGCATCCTCAAAATCTAGAACCGAAACCTCAGATTCCTCCATTGTCGTCCAACTACTAGGACAGAGACAATGTCAACAGTCATTCTGACACAGCTACCGCCACCACACGAATCAAATCATGAAGTGTTCTGTGAGCTAGCAACGTGGCTGAAAAATGGCTTTTTAGCGTATGTTGATTTTTAAGAAATCAAAGACCGAGAGGGTGTGGAAGGAATGTGTGCATCTCTGCCCTCTGACCTGGTGTGTGGTGTGGTACGCCTGTTTTCTGCGAGATTCTTCTCTTCTCTGCATATGCTTTTTCCTTTTCCCGGCAGGCAGCTTCTCTCTGGGTTCACAGCATCCTCTTTAGGTCAGGTTTAGTGGAGTGGGTTTAGACAATGCTCCCGTATCAGCTCTTAACTCAGATGACCCTGGGACTCATCACCCTGAGTCCTTTCTCTGGCATTCGTCTTTTGTGTGGTGGTAACAGTGGTGGGCTTTTCCTGTCCAGGGAGTGCCTCCATCTATTTCCTCATGCTCCTGTAAAGATTCCCAGCATTCCTGCTTGGGAATCCTGCAGAACAGTAGGGTTGGCTCCCACAGCAGAGCTGGTAAGGACTGTGAGACTGTGGGCAACAGGGATGTTCACAGGATGGCTACTCCAGAGGGCTTTTCTTCCCTTAGACCCTTCCAAGGAATCACAATGCCAAGTGAGCATGATCTGTCATGAGAGGTCTCTTTATATGGATCCTGAAACATCCAACGTCCCCGGATGCCACTCTGAATGATGATCCAGATGGCTAAGCAAGTCTCTGAACATTGATTCGCATCATTTTGAGGGCTTCTTCTTATGCTCCTAAAGGTTGTCTTAAGGGTTTACTGGGCTTAACCATGCACGATTCATGCGTGCGTGCGTGCGTGTGTGTGTGTGTGTGTGCGTGTGTGCGTGCGTGTGTGTGTTACAGGAGGAGGTGAGCTGTAACCAAACTCCAGGAGCAATCAGGTTTTTTGGCCTTTGTCTCTAGGCATCCACTCATTTGCTACACACTCTTGCTTTCAAACATGACAAAAGAAAAAAAAGCCACATAATTTTAGGAATAAATCTGATCTCCTTTGATGCCTAAAAGCTCAAGCATGAAAAATATTTGGGTGTCATTTGTTATGTCCCAGTTATGGCTTCCTGGAACCATTTCATAGATTGGCCCATAGAAGCTGGACCGCACACTATGCTTTGAAACACTAAATTAACTCATCTCTGGCTACAATCATAAACTACAAAACATGTGCTTAAAAGCCAGAGGTTTTCTAGGGCCCGCAAGATGTCTCATCTGATAAAGGCACTTTCACCAAAGCCAAGTTCATTCCCTGGGACCCACATGGCAGAAGAGAACCAGGTCCTGCAAGCCATCCTCTGGCATGTCTGTACCCCAATCCCACACACAGTGAGCAAACAAACACAGGAGAAAATGAGAAGACATTTAAAGCATCTGTTTTCTTACACTTCGAAATGCAAGTGGAAAAAGGGATGAAATCATTGATACTTTTGAGAGTCTCCCAGGCTAGCCTCAATTCTCAGTATAGCTAAAGATGACTTTAAGCTTCTGATTGTTCAGTATCTGCTGGACAATTTGAGTTGTTAGGATTAAAATCATGAACAACTACCCCTAGATTTTTTTTTTTTTTTTGGTGCTAAAGATCAAACTTGAGATTTTCTATATAGTAGGTAAGTTCTCTACCATCTAAGCTTCATCTCCAATGTCAATAGTTTAGATAATCTTAACCTTTTCATTATATATATATACACACACATATATAATATATATATATATTGATATTGATATTCTTGTTACCTGCCCACACAAGATACTTTCCTTATACTTTTATAATTCATTGGCAAACACAGTACGCTTTTAGAATATCCACAGCGCTTTAACACACATCCTATAGGACATTTGCTGAAGCATTATTTCCTCCATTTGCTATAAGATTTGTGACTAGCTGTGACTCCCCGGATCCTTAAAACAAAACAAAACAAACCTGCTCAAAGTCCACACACTTCTTAACAAATTCTGTGTATTAGCTTGTTTGTAGACATGGTTGTTTTTTTTTTAAATCATAACTTAATTATTTCCAAAGGCCTACACATGCTATAAGGTATCTATCAGTCTAATCAAATTCTCAAATAGTCTGAATGTGTAAATAGCCCTTGTTACTAGTTCATCTTGGAGGAGGAAGGTAGGACGAGGACATATGTAAGGGAATTTTTAACATTCTGGCATTTGATAACAAGCACAAAAACTTCACCTCTTTCACGTCCATAAAGTTACATTAATTTATCTTTGGCGTCATAAAAATTTATTAGTCTGCATTTGGAGTGGGGTAAGGGCAATGAAGTAGTTACAAGGGAGGTGGAAACGAAGGTCAATAAGGGAGACATGCAGTGAGCTTTATTATTTGACTCCGAATCTGGAAATGAGAAAATGCTGAACTCCTTAGCTTCATAAACTGGACATAGGAAACTGGTCAGGCAGAGGTGGGGGGGGGGTACATGAAAGACTGAGGACCTGCCAAAGCAAATGAGTGGGTTTTGGTTTGTTTGTTTGTTTGTTTGTTTGTTTGTTTGTTTGTTTTCCTATCTGGCTTTGCTAAGGATCTGCAGACCTTTGGAATATAATTATTTGGAAGCCTTGCATTCCACCAGTTTACCATTAAATGTAGATAAAGCAAAGTAGCAGCCGTTACATCAAATTCCACAAATAACAAGGGTCAGTGCAAATCTGTAAACAGGCCAAAAGGTGCCACAGGCCATATAGTAAAGTTTTCTAATCTCATGACCTAGAGATCGTGAGAGGCTGGTAACCAGTGAACCTAAAGGTATCCATCCTCACCTGAGTCCATGGTGATTATTTTCTAAAACTGTCTTGTGGAGGTTGTGTTCCTTGGTGTTTGGGGTTTTGTCTAAGTTTGGGCATCTTTCTTCCCCATTGTGAGAATGTTTATGTCTGAGGAGGGCCACTTGCTTCTTGAATTTCAGGAACTACAGAACACAGCAGCCTCCGAGGGCCAGGTGGTGGTCCTGGAGTGCCGAGTCAGGGGAGCACCCCCGATGCAGGTCCAGTGGTTCCGGCAAGGCAGTGAAATCCAAGACTCTCCAGACTTCAGGATTCTCCAGAAAAGTAAGAAGTCGCGTCCATTCTCCCAAAGTTCAGTTTGGTGTTCTCTGGTTTCACAAGAACTAAAAAGGACTTCTTAGATGGGCTTGCTTTGTATTTTCCAAATGGGATGAGACTCAATAGTCCATAATGGGCAGGGTGTAAATTAATCTGTGTAACTCGGCCCTCTCTTTCCCTTCCCCTTTCTCACAACTCCTTGTAAAGGCAGGACCAAAGGGACCTCTGTGAGGGCTCAGCTACAGATGAAAACGCTAATGTGAATGTCGCTTTTCTAGCTTCAGCCTTCTGTATCCACTGCATTCTACAACTACAGCGTTGGTCACTCCATGCTGGTATTACGCTCTTTATCAACTGGGGTGCCTGAAAGAAAATGCCTACTTCTTTAAGAGAAGGCCTTCAAACTGCTCCTTCATTGTATGGCAGGACACAGCCTTCATTAAAGGCGCCTGGGAGTAGACCACTCTTTCTTGCCTAAGATGTTTGTAGAATTGGCAGTTAATGCTGGAATTTGCCCCACAACCCCTTCCAAAATGCTACTTGTGAAATATACAAAAGAATTGGTCTCTACCTCTTTTTTATGGAGGAAAAAAAAAAACAGCAGCCCCTTTGAAGTGGATGAAATCTATAGATCTTTCCTTTAGAACAAAATTCCCACATACTCGCATAAGTGGACAGATCATTTTAAGAGGCTCACAAGGAAGAAGCCTGTCTGGAACTACGTTGTCTTACACTTCCCGGTGCACAGTGTTTCTGGATTATGGGCATGTAAACTGAGTGGCTGCTGCCTTAACTCTGTCCCTATACAGAGGGAGTCCTCACCATTTCTGCACACACGGCCTAGCCAACGTGATGGGAGCCAAGCGGTGGGTTAATTCTCCCCAAACCCTGTTCTAATACTTGTTCCTTTTTTTCCCTTTTCTCATGCTAACAGAACCTAGATCAACAGCTGAACCCGGTAAGCATTTTCTCCTGTTGGGGGTCATGTATCTTTGGGGTTTCAGTAGGTCTTTGTTTCTGTTTGAAAGCCACACACCACACAGAATGATGTTTTTGCAATCCCTTAGAAACATGAGACCGTCTTCAAAACAATGTCTTCTTTATCATGGGGTCTGTGCGCTGCGGTCCTCATCATCTTTATTAGTAAAACATGCTGTTCAGACAAGAGAGCTGGGCTGTGTGATTTAAGACTTTTTCAAATACAATGTTTTGTACTCAGAAGGCTAACTAGACTCATGACCCAAAAGAAAACCCTTCTAAAATTCCAGTAGAAAAGAGAAATTGGTTGCAGATTTTTGCTGACCAAAGCCCACTGTAAGACAGTCCACAGCTTAAAAAACGTGCCTGAGAACCCAAAAACAGGACAGAGAGAGAGCCCAAAGACAGGACAGAGAGAGAGCCCAAAGACAGGACAGAGAGAGAGCCCAAAGACAGGACAGAGAGGGAGAGAGCCCACAGACATGACATGTGAGCCCTCAGGCATCAGTCATCTGCGAGCTAGAGCTATAAACTTTTACTGTTCCACAAACTTGAAGAAAGTCACTGTGCCCTGGGATCTCTGTTCATTACCAGATCATCTGACCTCACCCAAGTGCTCTGTGATCCAGGAGTGTGGGGGCTGACTGTTCCTCTGCCTTTGACCTCTTGTATATTTATGAGTCCCCATGAACCCAAAAAATTATGTGTCCAGGTATTTCATAGTAGGTCCCCCACCCCCACCTCAAGTGTGTTTTCATTTGTATTTTTCCCATCAGAAAAGACACAGTCCCGCTATTTCTTCACAGAGGTTAGAAAAACATGGCATTTTCCTGTTTCTGCTGTTTATGCTTCTGCTGCAGCGGCAAGCAGATCCTGCCAAATGTGCCTTGGGAGCCAAGGTCCTGCCCTGACCCTTGCCTGGGAATTTGAAGGTCCCTGTTAGCTCCAGCAGGTCATGGTACTGTGCTCTGCCCCTGAGCCTGTCACATCTGAATATCAGGTCATTAAAAGCAGAGTACTCTCTTATTAGGACTCAAAGTTGAAAGGATGCTTCTTAACATCCTTTGGGGATGACTGGAATTGATCTAGTGGCTTCTGAGTTACAACTAGAGCATGCCACCCCATTCATTGTAAGAGTCACCACATCAAAAACTGTGGTCACTTTCCAGGCTGTGGAGACAGGCCGCTTTATGTTTTGTTTGTGACATGTCTTTGTATACAATTGAATAATGCTAGGTCCCCTGTGTATGGAACATCTGAGGATAAATCTTTTGTATGAGCTCAAATTGGAAATCCTATAGGTAGCAAGGGTGCATCTTTTCATTTACTGTTTCAAAGAGTAGCAGGTAGATAGATGATAGACAGGTAGGTATATTTTTATAAAGGACAAACTGAATATTTATCTTGGTCACCATGTATAACATAAGCAAATGATCTCTTTCAATGGTATAACAAAACAAATAACACTAAAATCTTAGGCCAAAAATTTTAAAATTGGGATGGGTTTATGTTTATTTTGGTATTGCACTTTATACTTGGGGCAATATATGCAACTTTCTCCATTGTCCTTATCCACTGAGGTTGATGATAATTTATCAGATGTCTCTCCTATAAGCAAGGCCAGAAAATCATCAGTTAGCTACCATCTTAACTTTCAAAGTATTGGTTTGCAATTGCATGGTTTAGTTTTGAGGATGTGTGTGTTTGCTCACTGGAAACATTCAGAGTAAGACTGGGAGATGAAGTGCCTGCTGTGATAACGTGAGGGCTTGAGACCTAACCGCCCTGAATCCATACAAAAAGAAAAGGCCAGGCATGGTGACTGTAACTCCAGTGATGGGCAGAGCAGAAGAACATGGATTCCTGAACCTCATTGGTCGACTCGCCTAGGCAAGTCCATGAGATTTATATTCAGTGAGAGAGCCTATTTTAAAAAGTAAAGGTAGATAGAGAGAGGACTCGGTGAGCCTGGCTTGGCTCCTAGAAATCACATGGTGGCTCATAACCAGTTGTAACTTTAATTCCAGGAGATACAATGCCCTCTTCTGGCCTCCACGGTCATTTCACACACATGGTGCCCTTACAGCAAGCAGAACATTAATATATATAAAATTAAGATAAGTAAATCTTAAAAAAAAAAAACCTAAACAAAGGAATAGCCCCCACTCCTGCCTCCATCTCCCCCATTCCTGCTGTATACAGTCTTTGTGTTCCTGTTACAGCTTGCTTTGCATTTCCAAACATACGCTTGATCATGAATTACTCCATAAACTTTGTTCTGGGTGCCCCAGACCTGTCGAATTCACTTAAATGTCTTTTGGGTGCGCACACACAGAGATGTCAGGGCTGAAAGTTGAAGGCATGGAAGGCACTCCTCTTCAGCAATACACCCTAGCAGTGTCTACAAGACTCTCCCGACCATGTTTGCTGAATGTCCTTCTTTTTCTCTTCCCTTTAATTATATCTGCAAGTATTTTAAGAGAACAGGACCCCCTCCCCACCCCCTGCATCACAACCATAATAACAGCATCTGGTAAAAGCAAGTATACCTTGGCAGAGAAATATTTAAAGAAAATCTGTCACTATAAGAAAATAAAGAAGTCAGGAACTATTAAAAAGAAGACAAACTTCTCCTAGCCTCTGATACTTCCGCCATCATCTTATTTACCACAGCTACAGAGTCCTCCCTTTTGTTTTTCCAATGGGGCATTTAATATGTTCCACTTTGGGAAGTCCACACTAAGTAATTAATGATTTTAAGTAAAATCCATGGTCGTTTTTAAACAAAAAGAAGAATTAACACAAGAGTCACACACTATTCACATGACTGCTTGTGTGAGGTGGGAGGAATATAAACTAGAACAAGCCTATTTTAAAGCATTTTGTATTGAAATGAAGTAGAGTGAGCCTAACAAAACTGTGTGATTTATTTCCTACTTTCTAAATGTTTCCCTTGTGTTGACCTTGAAATTTCCATATCAAGGGAGTGCGTGTGTGTGTGTGTGTGTGTGTGTGTGTGTGTGTCTGTGTCTGTGTCTGTGTGTGTGTTTAAGAGAGTGTGTTTGTGTGTGTGTGTGTGTAAGTGAAAGAGAGACTCTGCATCTGCAAGTGTGTGTGATTGTGTATAAATGTGTGTAGGTATAGGTGTAAGAGAGTATATATGAGTGAGTGTGTGTGTGTGTGTGTGTGTGTGTGTGTGTGTGTGTTTTCAAAACTACTTACTTCTCTGAAATGACCTGACTTATTACTAGATCTAAGCAGCCACTGGTATGTTCATCTTCATAGAATGAATGTAGGGATGTAGGGGCCGGCTTCTGTGATATCTGAATGTTAACCACTATATAAGCAGAAACAGGAAAACGCACATGCCTAGAGTACATTGAGGCAAGAGATAAGTTTTATAGGACTCGGTGAGTGCTGTTTTCCAAATGCTAAAACATAAATAGCTTTTGAAATTTGGGACAATATTTAAACAGATTTTATTGCTCTCTCTCCTCTTCCTCTGGCATAGTTGCTCTTTCCTGGTCGCTCGTCTGTTCCTCTCTGTCTGCATCCTTCCTTCCCCCCTTTCTCTTTCTCCATCAACTCCCCCATTCTTCTTATCTATTCTTCCTCTTCCCCCTCCTTGTTATGGATGGGTAAGATGCTTTCAGGCTCTAAAAATAAAGTGGAAATTCCCTAGGATCTAGATACGGGCCCATTAGGATTAGATATTTAGATAAAGAAGGAACTCGCTGATTCCTTCCCTCTGTGCATTTATGCAACTGGAGCAGGTTTTTCCTGTCACTGCTGTGCTGTGTCTGTCTGATGTGTTTTACACGCCCCTCTCTGTCTAGACAGGAGTCAGCTTCATCACAAATCTTTTCAGACTGTTTTGTGAATTAATAGCGAGTCAGCTTACTTAAGAACAACATTGGTTTGTCATACTACCTGCCTGGCCCCCTTTTTTGACATTCTGACTCTACCCTGATTGAATCCTTCAAAGACTAATCCACTGTAAGAGGATGAAGACTCATTCACAGATGTTAATACTCGGGCTGTTACTCAGCTGTCTGGAAAGAGCCACAGACTGCCTTGAATTGTTCCTATAGCATTGTCCAGTGGTCTAGTGGCATTCGAAATCAAAGCCACAAAAAAGTAAGTTGGGAAACACATGCAGACACACACACACACACACACACACACACACAACACACACACACACACACAGAGACAGACAGACAGACAGACAGACAGACAGAAACAGAGAGATCACACATGGTGTCTCTTACTTTCTTTTAAAAGATTTATGCGTTTGTGTGTCTATGTATATGTATGTACACATGTGTGTAGGTACCTCAGGAGTTCGGAAGAGACCATAGGATCCCCTGGAGGTATAGTATCAGGCTGTTGTGAGCTGTCTGATGTGGGTGTTAGGAGCTGAACCCCTGTCCTCTGTAAGAGAAGCATAGCCTCTTAACCACTGAAATTATCTCTCTAGCCCCCTTTTTAAAAAATAAGGCTTATTATCCCTCTTTCCAGTATAACTCTTCACTTAGCAATGTAACCTATCCTAGATCTTTGTCCACATCAATATAATTCTGTGTGCTTCATAATGTGGGGGAACTCCGCTAGCTGAATGTCCTAAGGGCTGAGTTGTGAACAGGCAGCTATGTCGATGCTTACTCTGGAACCAGTGGGTGGTACTCACTTGAGATTTAAGTTTAAGAAGCTGTGTAGGACAAAACTAGCCTGAATGCAGCCTGTGTTTCCCTTCCTATATGACAGGGCACCTGTAGTCAGAAAACTTCCCGTGTCCCAGCCTGCTGGTTGGGACAAATCTCTCCCACTTGCATCCCCCAAGTAAACACACAGAGGCTTATTAATTATAACTGCATGGCCATGGCTCAAGCTTTTTGCTAGCTAGCTCTTATATCTTAAATTAGCCCATAACTGTTCATCTATGTATCGCCACAGGTTCCATGGCTTTACCTGCATCCCATTACATGTTGCTCCTTGGGCAGCTCCTGGCATCTAGCCTTCTTCCTATCTCTCTTTGATTTTTCCCACCGGCCTCTAAGCTGCCTTGCCATAGGCCAAATGACTTTATTTATCAACCAATCAGAGCAACACATATTCACAGCATACAGAAAGACATTCCCCCATCAGGTATCCAGGGCGCCTCTCCACACTGACAGAGACGTGTCACAGGTTGGAAACTTTTGACACAAACACTCTGATACATTATGTCTGACAGATATAATGCATCAACCAGCTAAAAGTTTAACACTGGGTCACCATCCTTTTTGTCCTGTGGGACAACACATTTTTGTAACACTAAGTTTTTGATAGGTAAGTGACACCAGAAACAACAAAACAAAACAAAAAACAAGGACTTCTGAAAATCCGTGTGGAAATGAGCTTTACTATATCCAGTCTTACTGCAAAGGGGTTATATAGTTCCCAGTAAATGCTCACACTCGTTAAAATGCAATTGTGGTTATGGAAAAAGAAAGGATGACTTTCCTTTAATGCATAAATGTTTTGCTAACAGTACTTAACTTGTTCTACTGTAAGTTATAAAGTTCTATAGGAATAACCCCCTAACTCATGGAGCTTTTAGGCTCATCTGTTGGCTTAGATGACTGTAAAACTATGCTAAAATACTTAAGGTCTCACAGCCCAAGGCAGTTTACTTTAGTCTTTAAGAGGAAAGGGGAAGGTTGAAGGTACTTTTAAGTATGCACTGAAAAGAAAAACTTTAAAACTGAGCAGTGAGAGTTCTAGGCCAACCTGAATTACATGTTTCTAAAGAAATTAAGAATGAAAGAAGAGGGGCCGGGTGGTGCACGCTTTAATCCAGCACTCGGAGCAGAGGTAGGCGATCTTGTGAGTTGAGGCCAGCCTGGCACAAGTGAGTAGGAAAGGCACAAAGCTACACAAAAACCCTGGAAAAAAAAAAAAAAAAAAAAAAAAAAAGAAAGAAAGAAGAAAGGAGAGGAAGGAGGGAGGAAGGAAGAAGGAAGGAAGGAAGGAAGAAGGAAGGAAGGAAGGAAGGAAGGAAGGGGTTGAGGAAGTGGCTCATTCATAAAGTGCCGCTGTGCTGCCCAAGCCTGAAGACCTGAGTTTGGATTCCTAAAACCCACATAAACAAGACAGGCATCATGGTGCACCTGCTACCCTGATACCAGGAATGGAGAGAGGGATAAATCCTTAGGGCTCATTGGCCAGCCAGCCTAGCCAAATGGATGTGCTTCAGATTGAATGAGAGACTGTGTTTAAAAAAATCAAGATTACCTGGGCAGTGGTGGCGCACGCCTTTAATCCCAGCACTCGGGAGGCAGAGGCAGGCGGATCTCTGTGAGTTCGAGGCCAGCCTGGTCTCCAAAGCAGTTCCAGGAAAGGCACAAAGCTACACAGAGAAACACTGTCTCGAAAAACAAAACAAACAAACAAAAAAACAAATCAAGATAAAGCACTATTAAACAAAGACTGGGCATTGCTCTCTGGCCTCCAAATATAAATGCAGGAGAAGGCGAAAGGGGGGTGGAGAAAGGGAAGGAGGGAGGGGGAGGAAGGAAGGAGGTAAGACTTCAACCCTTTCTTATAGTCACCTTCTAGAATGTTCACTTGTGGACTTTGCCTTACTTGGCAGAGACTAAAGAACTCTTCTCTGGGCATTTTAAACACCTCAAGAGGAGAAAAAAGTAGACAATGGTTTTGGAGATTTTTCTCCGAAGATACCACCTACATTACACCACAGGGAAAGGGAAAATTTCTAGTCAGCTCAGAACCACTTCAGAAGGCAGAATCGAAGCCTCTGGAGAAGTAGCCCCTCCAAGAGCAACTTGGAGACAGAAGATTTGCCAAGAGAGGAAAATGTAAAATGAAAGAAGCACTTAAAATGTAGCCTTCAAACAGATGATAAAACCAGGGCCTGAGACGAAAACCAAAAGGCTAATTTTTATGAAAGTGGAGAGCATTTTGAAATGAAAAAAAAAAAAAATGGTAGCGTGTATCTCAAATTGTAATTGGTCTTAATAATAAAAACCCGGAGCCAGATATCAGGGTAAATGCTGAAAGATCAGAGAAGGAAAGGAGCAGCCACTAGAGAGACTTCTACCTCTACATAATCCTCAGACCAAAGTGGGCAAGATCCTGTCTCCAGGAATCCTCAGACTGAATGCAATAACTTCCTGTTTCCTCCCACCTTATATTTCTCTCTCCACCCAGACATATCACTTCCTGTCTCCATCTCCCTAGCACTGGGATTAAATGCTTGTGACTCCCCAGTGCTGGGATTAAAGGTGTGAGCCATCACCACCTGGCTCTGTTTCTCTTTTAGACTGGATTAATTTCGTGTAGCCCAGGGTGCCTTGAACTCACAGAGATCTGTCTGCCTCTGCCTCCTGAGTGTTGGGGTTAAAGGTGTGTGCCACCACTGTCTCGCTTCTATGGCTACCTAGTGGCTTAGCTCCACACACCGATCTTCAGGCAAGCTTTATTTGTTAGATCCCAAACAAAATACCACCACAGTAGCATAAACAAAAGTTGAGGGAATGGCCCACAGAGCGCACAGAGAGGAAATCTCACAGCAGGGTAGAAAGGCAGAAAAGGCAGAGATGCTGAAAGAGATGATATGTAATTGAGATTCCAGGAGGAGGAGAAAGGCATTATCAAAGAAGTGATTCAAAAACTTCCCCTGACGCTCCATCAGGGAAGCACTTTCTGCCCACGCCTGGATTTTGGTCTTTAGATTCCCAGCACCCACAGAGCAGCTGGGCTTGGCAGTGCCTGTCTGCAACCCCAAGGCTGGGCAGTAGAGCTAGGTGTGAATCTCTGGGGTTTGTGGGCCAGCCAATCGAGCCAATCAGAGACCTGTAGATTCAATGAAAGACCCTGTCTCACAGAATAAAGTGGAGAGCAACTGAGGAAAATGTCTATTTTCCACCCCTGACCACAACATTCAAAAGCATGTACACACACACATACATACACAC
Source organism: Peromyscus leucopus (assembly GCF_004664715.2). Lineage (NCBI taxonomy): Eukaryota > Metazoa > Chordata > Mammalia > Rodentia > Cricetidae > Peromyscus > Peromyscus leucopus. Next base: position 44,669,715 of record NC_051077.1, on the reverse strand, counting down.
ACACACACACACACACACACACACACACAAATGCATGTGTGTGTGTGTGTATACAAACGAATCCCCCAAATTTAAAGCCATTCCTTTCTAGATTGAAAATGCACACCAACTGTGCAATATGTGAAACAAATTCAGAGCTGTGCAAATCCCTGGGGAGCTCAGAATATCCAGAATAAGGAAACCCCTGAATGAACACCTTCCCAGGGACCTCAGAGAGGCTCAAGCCTTCTCAGCAGCCACATTAGACACAAAGAGACCGTGAAGCAAAGGCTTCAAATGCAAAATTACCTCAAACTTGGAATTCTCCCCAGATCTCTGGGTCTGTGTAAAGACCTAGTAAAAATATTTCCAGACTCGCAAGGTCTCAGAAGTATTCTTCCACGATCTCGAAGGAGGGTGTTCTCCACCACAACCAGAGAGCTGAACCAGAAAGAGCAAGACGCAGATGTGGAGAACAGGAAGTGGGGATCAAAGGGAACCTCCAGGAGTATACCAGCTGTGCACCAGGGAGGAGGGCAAGTCCCCAGTTGCAGATTGCAGTGTGTAAGGCGGGAGGAAACCCCACTGAGGCTGTCTGCACCAGGAGCTCCCTGCCCTGGTTCCTTCACATCTTTTGCCCAGATGACAGACTGGCTTGATGGCGGAGCCAGTTTAGTTCCCCAGGTTAGCTGTCCTGATCTCTCATCCATAGACCGACACCTGGAGCAGCAACGGAAGACACTCACTCGTGTTGCCCCCACGGAAGATGGCCATTTTGTTCTAGTCCGGAGAGCTAGGATCTGGCCATGTTGAGTTCAGAAACATGAAATTTGCTGGTGCTGAGTCCATCAATAATAACTGTTAGGAGTCCAGTTCTTGTCCAGACTTAGCCCCGCCAGATGAGCGTCACATTTTCCAAGATTTAGAAAGTTGCCTGCTAAGTACTTCTGTGAGTGTGTGTTTGCTTGCTTGCTTGCTTGCTTGCTTGCTTGCTTGCTTGCTTGCTTGCTTGCTTTGAAACATTCAGGAAAGATGATATTAGTTCATGGCCCAAGATAGTAGCTCGGGGTTTTGTTTTGTTTTTTTAACAGTGGCAAGGTCAGACTTATTGTCCAGTTCTTTAAATAACAAAAATATATACTTGGTACCCATTTTTTAAAGGATGTACCTAGACCATCAAAGGAAATACTACCTCAAGAGAAGGAGGATTAAGTTGGGGAGGATGCACAAGCCATTTCTAACATGCTAGTATTGTTTTATTTCCTCTAGCTGATAAATACACAGGGTTTCATTTCATTAGCATCCTTACCCTGAACGTTTTAAATGTCCTTTTCTCTGTGTGGATAGAACTGACTGTCTGTAAAGATCCTTAGAACATACTTTCTGCTTTCAACCACACTGGATTTCTTCTCCAATGAGTTTAACCAAAGCCTTTTTTTTTTTTTTTATTAGTTGTGTTTGCCAAACCACGTAGTTTGAAAAGCAAAAGCTGTTAGTGACTCCAGATAAAAGTTCAAAAGGTTACAAAGGGAGATATGTATGAAACAGTGTCCTGAGAGCCACCCAGGGAACCAGATGATGTCACCCTTGCTACCTCTTCACTGTATGAGTTTCTGCAAATTTGCCTTTGGTTTGTGTTTCACCAAAGGTTAAATACATTCACTAACTTGAGTGGGATTCAGGATTGCCTTCTGCTATAACTGAGTAATTTTTAGGTAATTTTAAAAAGTATTTATTACCAATAAAAATAATTTCTGACTTAGTAATTTATTAGATGCCTTCAAATCACAACCCCAAGAAGTCAAATTTGAAGAAATTGGATTAAAAAGGATCACAATTATGTTATTAATAACCATAGACTGTTCTATTTGTAATGGAGACAGTTTTTTTGGTGCAGACCAGCTAGCCTCTAACTCCCTTCATTTGACACAACCAATCATTTTCTGACATCAGTTCTTACCAGGATTCCTTTTACAAATGTTGTAGGGGTAAGTTGCAGTCAGATGAAAATTCCATGTTACAACCTGGTGCACCTCATCTCCTTGTGGCTTGCTTCATATCTAATGATGTCCAAATCACGCAAGCCATGATACTCCTTTCGCCCCTTACCACATGAGCTTGTCACCCCACTTGGGAGACTCCTTCAAAGAGAAGCACAGAAAGCAGCCTTGGGTCCATGGAGTTGACCAACTGTAAACATCATTGTGATATCACGAAATAACATCCCAAAGCTGTTGGTTTATGAATCATGACTTTTCTACATATCTATTTGGTCACAACCATATGCAGATCTGTATCTTGTTTTATGCACAGTATTTCTGGAAATTCATTTGAAAAAAGTCCTGTCTCATCAGATTGGAATTGCAAAGGAAACTTGTAGGGAAATCTATCTTTTTGTTTTGTGGAGCAAATATTCTTCCTTCTATCTAAATTCACTCATGCATTTATTTAAAAAAAAAAAATACTGAGGAGGCTGGTGTGTGTTAAGTGCTGGGAACATGAGCCATGAAAAAAACAAAAGGAACTAATAAAGCAATACATGATAAATGATTTCACTTGAGTTGATAACAGGTCCTAACCGGAAACTTGCCCTCCTAAAATCTCAGTTGGGGAAATTGACTGAGTCTAATTTTCAATGAAGGAGGAAGTGGATGCTAGGACAGACCTGTTGGATAAAATAAGGCAGACTCAGAAAGTGCTGCTTAAGGGCAAGAGCTGAATGCTCAGGAGGCAAGCGATCAAAAGCCCGGGACCAGCCTGGTAAAAGCAGGACCTTGCCTGCCATGTGCCGGGTCTTGACTTTATAGTCAAATCACACAAGGACCAGAAAACCATACACCTTTCTCCTTCCTTACCTCCTCAGCTAAGAAGAGGCAATTGTATACAGAACCTTGTGTTTCCTTTAGGAGGTATAACTTAGAAAAGCCCAGAGTCTTAGAAGGGATGGGTAAGAAGAAGCATCACCATTCTCTCGGAGTCGTCAGGATGCTGGGAGATGGCTCAGGGTCCAAGAGCACTTGCTTTGTAAACCTGAGGACCTGAGTTTGAGTTAGGAGGAGCCACATAAAAAGCTGGATGTGGTCATGTACTCACCTATAACCCAAGCACTGTGGTGGGCAGAGGCAGAAGCCACGCTTCAGATTACTAAGTCCAACAGCTCCAGGGTCAGTGAGAAAAGCAGTCTCAATGGAACAAGGAGGAGGGCGGAGATAGAACTGGATACTTGGAGTCCTTTTTTGGCCCTGTGCACATACATGGGTGCCCTTAACTGCACACACACACACAACACACACACACACACACACACACACACTCATACACACACTCGATGCTGCTGAGAGCCCATATCGCAGAGGCAGCGACTGCTTGAGGATGTTTTCCACAACTTCAAAAGGATACCTGTTCATTTCTTCTAATGCCAGCATATCCACATTATAATATACTCACGAATGATGCCAGGGATCTGATGTCTTCTTAGGGGACATTCAGCTATCTCCTTGTTTGAGAACCACTAGTTTATTAGGATATGGAGAAAGCTAATTAGAATTTGAAGCATCAAGAAACTCTGTTTCCGGACTTAGATCTTTCATTGCTTTCCTTTGCACCAGGCTCCCTGTGTCATTAACGTGGAAAAAAGGCGGGACAACTATAGAGGCTTTGTGCTCTAGAACGAAGCAGTGCACCTGGTGCTGGCCTACCCTGAGAGTTTGGACCGCAATACTAATTAGCCGTATTCTTGAGATCAAACCTGAGGAATGAGGGTTTGGGACCAGTCTACCTAAATCTCTTAGAACACAAATATCCTAGGTTTTATTTACCCTTCTCTGCATACATTCATAACCACATGTATTCAATTAAAAAAAAAAACAGAAACATGAAAACAAACAAAAACCTCCTAGTACCTTCTACCTTTCCAGTGGTTTCTCACTTCCAAAATGACTAGTCATACTGATGTGGAGGCCCCACCTTCAACGGTTGCCACACTTTCTATCTGCTTCACCTGGAACACCAAGACTGCACAACATTATCAAAGCATACAAGGTGACCTCGCAGCCTTCTGTCCATCTGTTATTTTCTTTCTATTTACTGAACTTTTCAATCAAATAGTTGCATCCTTTAAATATATCAGCGTCTTTCAAACCCAAATCTCAAGCTCTTCCCTTAGCACTTCAACCATTCAGGACTGATGGATATTAAGTAACCTGGGAGTAGGGCTCCCACAGCTGTGGACTTCAGAGGACACTTGTAGAGTTATTTTTCTCTTCCCTTCATGTGAGTTACAAGGACTGAACTCAAGGTGTCAGGTTTCGCACCTTTACCCAGTAAGCTATCTTGTCAACCTCAAGAGGCATCGCTTTTCCTCTGTTAGTCCAATAGTGGCTCAAAATGAGTCGGCAAAGTGGATGGTGACCATCTTCTGTTTTTCGGTACTGGGGATCAAACCTAGGCACTTGTCCATGTTAGACAAGTGTTCTACTATGGAGCTACATCCCCAGCCTTCCTTTGCAACTTCCACTTTTTTAAAATAAGCAGAGCCAGGTATGAGAGTACATACCTATAATTCCAGAACTAACAAAGCTGAGGCAGCAAGATCATGGCCTGAGCTACATTTAAAAAAAAGAAGAAGAAGAAGAAAGAAAGAAGAAGGAAGAAGGAAGGAAGGAAGAAGAAGAAGAAGAGAGAGAGAGAAAAGAGAGAGAGAAGAAAGAAGAAAGAAAGAAAGGAAGGAAGGAAGGAAGGAAGGAAGGAAGGAAGGAAGGAAGGAAGGAAAGAAGAAAGAAAGAAAGAAAGGAAAGAAGAAAGAAAGAAAGAAAGAAAGAAAGAAAGAAGCAGTTTCAAAAATCCAAAAGGAAAAAAGCAAGAAGGAACAGTGAGATGACTTGGTGGGTAAAGGTTCTTGTTACCAAGACTGATAACCTGCATTTGGTCCCCAGACTCCACAGGGTGGAAGATGGGAATCAACTCCAGGAATTGTCCTCTGACATCCACACATGAGCTGTGGTATGGGTGGGCGCACAGCACGCACGCACGCACGCACACACACACACACACACAACAACACACACACACACATAAATAGAATCAAAATTTTTGGACAAAAAGTAGATGAATTTAAAAAAATAGTAGTGTGTCTGTTCAGCGTTTGCTGTGACATTTGTTGCCACTATGTGTGTGTGTTCACTTGCTCATACATGTGTGTATAGAGTATATGTATGTGTATACGTTATGTGTGTGTGTGTGTGTGTGTGTGTGTGTGTGTGTGTGTGTGTGTGTGTGAGACCAGGTTGAACATAAAGTGTATCTCCTTCTGTTCATTCTAAGAAATGTTTGAAATTCACTGTTTTAGAACTTTTCTCAAGACAAAAATCATCTGGAAAGCTTATTTAAAAAAAAAAAATCCCTTGGCTCCATCCCAGAGCTGCTTAGTCAGACTCTAGGTGAGCTGAAAGGACTGAGAAGCCAGCACATTTAGCCATCACTGCAGGTGATTCTTATCACAGACAGCTCCAGCAAGCCCCCGCTGTAAAAGAGTCAAGAGTCAAAAGTAAAGGATCCTCTGCAGCCAGGCTCATAAATACAACCCCTCGGAAGTATCATCAGTCTTACCCAGGAGCACAGGCACTCTAGTTCTAAACTTACACAAATTTAAATAATTACGAAGGATCCCGGGCATCTCTCAAGAGCCAAACATAGGACCCAAAACCAAAGTGGCCAATTCATTTTTCTAGCTGTAGATTTTCTTCTCCTCTGTAAGGAGAGCCACCAATTTGAAAAATGCCAAAGTAGCTTAAATGTAAATTACACACCCTAGCTCCGCATTCTTCATTTATAGTGTTTGCCCAGTGGCACACGGAGACCTTTCCCACTGCAAAGACAGGAAGGTGGGTCTGCCTGGCTTTACATCTGCCTGTCCCTGAGCAGCTGCCTGCTTCGTGCAATGTGGTATTAACTTGAGCCTGTTTGTTTATTTGTTTGTTGTTTCCAATGACATTCGTTGTGGAATTAGCATGCAACCTAAGTTTAATTTTTCAGTATTTTTTGCCCTTTGCTATTTCAATACTACAGCAACTGGGAGCAAATACCCTGCTAACATTGAACTCAACAGGCTTTGTTTTCCTCTTAGGTAAACATTAAGAACTAGAGAAAATTGGGTAGTGCTATCCATTTAAGCTCACAATCACACTGGTATTCCATGGTGTCTTTTAGAGGACTGTTTTGATGGTAAAGTGTAGAAAATGTAACTTGTGCTACTCGTTGATGAGGCCTGGAAGGACTTCTCAAGTCACTTGCCATCCTCAGGAGTCAGATGAGGGCCAAGTTTGCCACCCTCAGACCTGCTTGCTGTGACGATTCTGTGTGATCATGCTATGTTGTACCAAAACATGTCTCCATATCTTTTCAAAAAAACAGCTCAGGTTGTGATTTTCTTTTTTTTTTTTTTTTTATTAAGAAAATTTTTTCATTTGTTTTATACACCAAAGATTCCCCTCTTGCCTCCTCCCATCCCCCCTGCAGTGTCCCCCTCCCAACTCACCCCCCATTCCCCCTGATAAGAAGGCAAGGCCTCCCGTCAGGTTGTGATTTTCAATAGCCAATATTTTTCCCTATTTGTAGCCCAGGAAACTACAATGATACCATCATTTCGTTACATTATGAAGAATTCAAACTATCTTTTAACTGAAATAACTATCATTGAGTTCTTGTGAGGTTACTGTACTCTTCACACACAGTGGGAAGAAACCTGTGTAAATCACAATAATTAGACCTTTATTATATGTCTCTGTAAGAAATAAAAATGTATAGATATAAACAAAAATATGTATTTTCAAGTCTCTGTCTTAAATTTAAGTTCAACCCTCATAAAAAGTTTAACATAATTATTTAAGAGGTAGAAAGTTAAATACCCATTTCAGTTTTATATCTGTATAAAATTTTTATCATGTGCATGTATTATCTAATCAAAACATATTTCTGGTTTACTGGAGTGGTGGGAAGATTTGGGGAGTCTTTTTGTTGTTGTTGTTTGATTGATTGATTTTGGTTTTGAGACCAGGTCTCATCTGGACCCTGCTAGCTTTTGCATAGCTCAAGACTGGCCCTGAACTCCTGATCCTCCTGCCTACACCTCCCAAGCACTGAGATCAAAGTGTGCCCAAAATATAAATTCACAGGTTTTAAATATATAGAGAGGTCTTAATAAAAAAGAAAAAAAGATAATTCAGGAAACATCGTTTATTTTTGTCTTTATAGACTGAGTTGGAAGGATTGTAAAGCTACTAAGAAAAAATGTACGGAAAAGAACAAAAAAAAATCTTGTCCTTGTGGTTGTAGAATAATTATAGCATACCTAGTATCTGATCAGATTTAAAAGATATTACAGCTGGGTGGTGGTGGCACACACCTTTAATCCCAGCACTCGGAAGAGAAAGGATCTCTGAGTTCAAGGTCAGCCTAGGCTACAGAGTGAGTTCCAGGACAGGCTCCAAAGCTATACAGAGAAACTCTGTCTCAAAAAAAAACAAACAAATAGTAATAAAAAAAATAAAATAAAAGATATTACATAGTCAACCTTCGGTTTGGTTGAAAAGTCTGAAACAAACAGAAACACCAAAATATGTTTTCCTCTTTCTCTCTTCTATTTTTTAAAATTGCCTAAAAAATAATGTAATTCTTTCCTAATTCCACCTTCTATTTAAATAAATATTTACATTTAGCAAACTGGGATTTTCTGGTTGGTTTTCCCACTTGTAACTGACTTGCCTGCCTTTAAAGGCAGCACAGTTTTAAAGGAGGGGGAAGGGAGGCTAGGCACACTCTCGAGCCCTGTGGGTACTGGGCTTGTAAACTTTGGGGTTTCGATCCACCTAGAGACTTTCTAATTCAGTCTTCCTTCAATGCTGCCGTATCTCACCCCCTGAAAATTACAAATAACTTGAAGCAAGAAACCTTGCACCATTATCTCACATTGACATTAGATATTAGTGTGAGATAATATTAGAGTATTAGCTATAGACTATTAAGGCAGCACATTCCTTAGCACACTCAGCAAATAGCTGGGTGGACTCTGAATGTCTGGGCTCTGTGCATGGGAAGAGGTTCCAGGCTTTCTCTCAGAAGTCTTTCTTGATATCTTATAACCTTTCATTAGTCAGGCTGTTGGTTCCTTTCATCTATTTCTTCCCTTTTGCTGGAACTACGGCTCATTTGTTCTTACTCTTTAAAAAATGGAGCTACCGGCGGTGGTGGGCACGCTTTGATCAGCATCGGAGGCAGAGCCAAGCGGATCTCTGTGAGTTCGAGGCAGCTGGGCTACCAAGTGTCCCAGAAAGGCAAAGCTACACAGAGAAACCCTGTCTCGAAAAAAAAAAAAAAAAAAAAAAAAAAAAAAAAAAATGGAGGCTACCTGAGCAACATCTTCCTTAGATGAATTTCTTTATGTTTTGGAGACCTCTCAAAAGTTTGCCTTACTTGGTATTTAAATAGATAAACAATAGACATTCATTATTCTGTTTCTTTGTCTGCAAATACACCATGTATGTGCCTGGTGCTCACAGAGGCCAGAAGGGGAGACTGGGTCTCCTGAAACTAGAGTTACATACAGATGGTGAGGCCCTATGTGGGTGGTGGGACTGGAGCCTGGAACCGGAAAGAGCAGCCAGGGATCTTAACCACTGAGCCATCTCTCCAGCCCCTGCTCTGCTCTTTTAATCTTCTTTGCTGAAGCAAAAGAGAGAAGTTCGTGACAGGAAGTATGCTTTCTTAAGTCTTAAGGGTACAGTGTGCCACTGCCATACAGCGCTGCACAGCAGATCCTTCAGAACTTCCTCCCCGACAGGTTTGCAGCCTTATCCACTCTGAGCGGCAGCTTCCCACGTCCTGGCCACAGCCCCCAGCCGCCACTACTCAACTCCTGCAGGAGGAGAGTTTTGACCTGTTTACATACCGTATAAGTGGAAACTTGTGATGTTTGTCTGTCACTTTTCTCTACATTTAACCAAACGATGTCAGGTCTGTACAGTATTAACCAAGCTCTGTCACTGATTCAGTTTGTGTTGTGCAATGAATCTAGTTTGGCACAGCCCATTTTGATGTCGAATTGAGGACTGTGCCATAAGAGTAAGCGGTATGATTTCATAGCTTGGAAATGTAAGCATGCATCCCTGGGGTAGCAGCACAGTTGCCTTGAGCTATGCCTGTTGATGAAGTCTCTACAACTTGTAATAATCACTGTGGTCCCCAGATCTCTGTCCAGCAACAGGGCATTTTGACATCTGAGAATCGTGCACATCTCCAGCTTTAAGGAAAATCTCCAGCAGTCTGTTAGCCACACTGTCATCAGCATCATCACCTCATCTGGAATGGGGGTGGCATGAGGTTCAGGAATAAAATAAAGTGCAGGACTAGAGGATGGCTACAATGCTCACAGAGGCCCATAGACCTTGGTACTTGATAATATATATATATAAAAAAAGATGCATATGCAACCCTGTAATGGTACCTCGAAGCAACGTACTTTGGTAATATCGATATGTGTTTTAAAAGCTGTCATAATTATTCTGTAGAGTTAAATACAACCAATTCTTTATGTTTACTTCTGGAGACACATTCAGGAGCATTGGATACAGACAAAATTAGATTATAAAATGAGATTACACTTTTCACCTTATGCTTTAATTTGTTTATCTTTGTACTTACTGATATATATATATCATATATATATTCAAGCCTGGAGAGTTGGAGGAAGCTGGAGGAGATGTGGACTCACTTCACATGACTCTTCTGCCAGTCTCCCTCTAACAGATTATCTTGGTCATTTTGCTTCCAGAGGAGATCTGCACCCTTGTCATTGCTGAGAGCTTTCCTGAAGATGCAGGCATCTTTACCTGCTCAGCCAGAAATGACTACGGATCAGTGACCAGCACTGCTCAGCTTGTTATCACTTCAGGTACCTGGGAATCCAAAGCAGTGGGCTCCTCCTACCCGGCTCTTGTGCAATTCCCCAAGACAGGCAGCAACTGTCCCAGGAGCAGTGCTCAGCTCTTAGGAATGTCACGGCCACTCCAAGAGTTCTCCTAACCATCAGATGTCTCATCTCAAACAAAGGGCTTTGGGGGAGACACGGAACTGTGGGGGTGACTAGCACCGGCTCATGGGGCCAATTTTTAAAAATCATGCAATCTTGGACTCAGAAACAATAGAGCTGATAATCTTCGCGCTGAGCTAGGATTCCTCACCTCGGGATGTCACCTTTAAGTCAGAGGTGAGGTCATGGTCCTTAGCAGTGCAGAGACCTGCAGAAACCTGTCCAAATGTGTCACCCTGCGCACCACGATTGAAACTTCTTAGAAAGGAATGCAAGTGATGAAATGCAGAGACATTGTGAAGGTGTTAGAAATCAAATCTCCTCTCAGTATATATTAATTTGAGTAATCGACTCTGATGTGAAAGATAAAATATTGCACTACTTAAACCAGTGTTTAAAAAAAAAATACATGGACACCCAACTCAAAAGCAAATCATTAGGGAAGACAATAAGAAGAAACAGATCTTTGCTTTTCTTTGTATGTTTAGGTGAGTTTTCTACCAATGAACTTGACCTCAGCTTGTAGTAGCTGCCTCATATTTCAAGCTCATCTTACAGAGATTTGAAACTGGTCACTTTGACCAAGCCTAGCACACAGGGAAACACACAGTAGGGCATCTGTAAGTGGGTGGCTAGTCTCCTGCCTTGATTTCCAGAAGAGCAAGGACTCTGGGGGCTAGGTGGCAGCAGAGGCACAACCAGAAGAAGCTTGGGGATTGTCAACGCGTTTGTATGTTCATTAAGATAAGCAGGGGAGGAAATGCTCACCTGACTGGGACATGGTTGACCTGAATGGACAACGGTAGACAGAGCTGTCCCTGGAGTCACATAGCAGGCTGTCTCCCAGCATTTTAATTTTCAGTCAGCTTGAAGAGTGTCCTGTCCAATGATCATAGCAGTCTCCAAACAATAACAGCAAACACTAAGACTCTCTGAACCTGGTGTGCCAAACACAGTCGATAAACTGTTTGATTTTCTATGAACCTCAATAAGCGTTGCTTGATGCGTCCACAAAGGTCGGCCAGGCTCTTAGAAAGGTAAATGGTTCAGAAAGTGTAAAATCTCAAGATACTTTTAATCTATTGAGAGTCACATTTTTTTTTCTTTTTTTTCTTTTTTTTGGGGGGGGGCGGGTTTCGAGACAGGGTTTCTCTGTGTAGCTTTGCGTAGCCCAGGCTGGCCTCGAACTCACAGAGATCCGCCTGCCTCTGCCTCCCGAGTGCTGGGATCAAAGGCGTGCGCCACCACCACCTGGCTGAGAGTCACATTTTTAAATCTGTTTTCAACTGAGTTATGCTTGAGACAATGTAATTTCCCACCTGACATGGAAATTTTCTATGCACTCACAAGAATTTCAAGAATTTCGCTTGGGCTCAGAACTTCTCTCCCTTGGCTTCAGAAGGGGTGGCCACATAAACCCTTCTGAACCTGAGTGCTGTCAGTGAGTCACTGGTCAGATGTCCAATGAGATTCATGGACTGGGCGGTCAGAGGATAAAGCATTTGGATTGATATCCTTTGCAATGTCATATTTGATGATGCTTTATCTTAAGCTCTTAATGCAATTTGTTAATGAACCAGTAGCTAGTTTTTCTACAGGTGAGCTCAGTCAGGGAACGAGACAAAGAGTTGCCACTCAAAACAAGGCCGCCAGGCAGTGGTGGCGCACGCCTTTAATCCCAGCACCGGAGCAGAGAGGCGATTCTGTGAGTTCGAGGCCAGCTGCTACCAGTGAGTCTCAGGAAAGGTGCAAAGCTACACAGAGAAACCCTGTCTCGAAAAACAAAAACAAAAAAAACAAGGCCATGAGGCTAGCAATGTTACTGAGTCTCATGACAGCAGTGTGGTACTTCTTCCCTAATGATATACAAAGAATCCCCCACTGGATCTCTGAGTATGAAAATCGTTTGTTGAATGGGTAGCATCTTATTACTTTTTTCTTCTATTTTTCCCCCTTTCTTTAGCCAACCCTGAGAACTGTAGCTATGACTCAGTGGGAGAGCCCAACAGTGATCACGACCAACACTTTCCACCTCCCCCTCCAATCGTGGAGACAGGTTCCTATGAGCTGGCATCCCAGAAGCCATCTGAAATCCAGCAGGTGAACAGCCCCGACTTCGGACTCAACACGGCAACACTTCAAATGCAATTCAACTCTTCGGAGAGGGAGACCAATGGAGTTCATCCCAGCCATGGAGTCAATGGACTGATTAATGGCAAAACTTACGGCAATAAATCTCCTCCAACACCCGCTGCCCTGCTTTCGCCCACTAAGGAACCACCACCTCTGCTTGCCAAACCCAAACTGTGAGTACTTCTGCATGGTTTTATAATACTTTCCATATTCCTGTGCAATTTCCTCTCTGGTTAGAGAAAAGCTTTCTCCAGGACTGGACTGTGTGGCACACCATCCCTTCTGCAGGCAAGCTGTTCTTGACTGAGGTGATATTCAAATGTTTAAATACCAAGGATATTCAAAATAAAGAAGGTAAATTCAGAGCATGGTTAAATCTGCTCTTTGCTAGAAGCTGTAACTAACTAGTCATGGTATGAAAATGTTTTCAGTGGGCACTGCCTTTCGGACTTTGGCAGGGTGCAACTGCTCTCCAGAAAGGATGGAGAAGGGAACTCCTTGGAGGCTCCATTAAAGCAAGGACCAGCTTTTTAACTAGAGGAATCAGAAGTGCAGATGAGAACAGCAGGAGGAGACTGGGAAGAAACAGTGGGGACCCAGGAGCTAATCCTGGCCAGGAGGGAAAACCAGAGACAGGCTTGTCACGTGGAGGAGTGTCCATGACAACTCAGCCTCCTTGCCTTTGGAAGTCCATGGAACTACAAATTTCCACCATTCGCCTTTAATTTCTATTATTTTCTCAGGATGATAAGTCTTTCGTGAACTGTTTCCATTGGAACCAAGTAGCAAAGCGTTGTCATGAATGGAGCCATTACAGTGTCAGAGAGAGAGAGAGAGAGAGAGAGAGAGAGAGAAGAGAGAAACAGAGAGACAGAGAGAGAAAGTGAGAGAGAGAAATAGAACTCAAAAGCTTCTCTATCCCAGCAGAACAGTTCCTAACTGTTCTCTGACATAGTGGGAATATGTACATCTCTACTGGTGCACATTGCCATGAGAATGAGATCGCTCCATCTAGGAAAGGCTCTGGATCCCCTATGATGTCTGATATCTTAGGAGTTCTTTGCTTCCTTAGTAGTGATGTACTTATGTTCTTCAACCTGTGATCAGCTCATGTGTTGGCAGTGTTAGGATTGATTAGAAACTCAAAACAGAATGACACCTTATATTTACACGTCACTTCATTGTTTGCTAAGGGATTTCATGGACCTCAGTCAAAAGCAAACCAACTCTAAGAATACCTTGAGAAATGGGGAGGAGTTTTATAAAAAGAAAGGAAGGAAGGAAGGAAGGAAGGAAGGAAGGAAGGAAGGAAGGAAGGAAGGAAGGAAGGGAAAAGGAAGAAAGAAAGAAAGAAAGAAAGAAAGAAAGAAAGAAAGAAAGAAAGAAAGAAAGAAAGAAAGAAAGAAAGAAAGAGAGAAAGAAAGAGAGAAAGAAAGAGAGAAAGAAAAAGAAACTTTGGCCAATTGTTTAAGGCAATTTCAGAAATCTACCTATTGCTGCCCAGTAGGTCATTTTGCATTGTTTTGGCTCTTGTGTCTAATTTTATGTACATAGTGCTCTATCTGCATATACACCTGCATGCCAGAAGAGGGGAAATCAGATCTCATTAGAGATAGCTGTGAGCCACCATGTGGTTGCTGGGAATTGAACTCCGGTCCTCTGAAGGAGCTGCCAATGCTCTTAACCACTGAGCCATTGCTCCAGCTAGCTCCTGTATTTTAGGTGGTAGAGCTACTGATCAGGTTTATGTATAGCGCTGTGAAAGACCTGTGTTCTCTCTGAGAAGATAAAGTGAGCTTTTAAAAAAGAAAAGGCATCCATAAAAGAGATTTACATTCTTACAGCACCAGCCATAAAATTAATTGCTACTACTGACTTGTTTCACGTTTGCATTTTAATTATGTATTTGTAGTGCTTTTACTGAAACAGGGACCACTTCTCTTAGGGAAGGGCAGATGTGTTTAATGAGTAGGTCTTGACTGTGCTCTTGATCCGGTGAAGTGTTTTTCTTCTAATAGCCATCATAAATTTAGTATAAATCACAGGAGAGTAAACATGAGGAGCTGTTAACGGCATTTACAGCCTGCCTTATCTCAAACATTTCAGCAGCTCCTCAGCTTTCAGTTGTATCCCTGTGCTTGTGTGTGTGATGGAGCCTTGTCTACAAATAATAATAATAATAATAATAATAATAATAATTCTGTGGTTATTAAAAGGTTGAGTACCTTAAGAACAAGTTTCAGAGGTGATGACATAATTTGCTTAAATTACATCTTATCAGAGGAAAACGGGAAGAAAATATCCTAAACCCAACATATTGACTATCTGTTTTATTCTGTCTTTGCACCAAATAAGTCTATTGCTGGGTCTTGTCTCCACAAACAATGCCTGGAGATTCAAAATAAATGTAGAGCTCACGGTGAAAATCATGGATTTCTTGTATTTCATAAAAGTGTCCATCAAAGGCATGGTTCTGCCTGGAATCTTTAGGAAGAAACCTTGGCGGGAAGTTTGTAACGCGCAAACTCAGTAGGTGGTTGACAGAGCATCTAGGAAAGTGTGGTCTTATCTGCCCTTGTGCTCACCTTCTGGATTCAACTAAAGGGTGCGGAAATGTGCTGTTTCCACGCCCCGCCTCTTCCTCTCCTTTCCTGTCTTCCTCTTCCGCCTTCGAAGAGAAGGTATAATCTGCATGCACACCGCCTGCCAAATGAGAAATCAAAGGGAAAGTTAATGAAGGGTGATGCTTACACCCAGAAACAAGCAGGTCAGCAGATAAAATTCTTACTTTTCAGTGGAGTGCCAAAAATACATACATGGCCATAAAAGTCTGTGCCCTTTTGATAATGAAATGTTTGGACAGATTTTTTCCATGTTAACTCAATAGCTCTCTTTGCTCCTGTTCTTCTTGCTTGCTCTTCCTCTGGTCTCAGAATTAAAAATAGGATTAGTGTTTCCCATGTTGAAGTAAAGTGAATTCGGGTTGAATTAGTCTGTGTAATTGTATTTACCATGTTTGCTTCTGTCTTTCTTTGCTACCTACACCTACCCTTAGATACCCCATTGTTTCTGAAAATCTTGCCTCAAGGGAGGGACATGTCCTAAAAACTCTTTCACAGCAAGTGTCCTAGTTGGCCCTAACTGTCAACTTGGCATAGCCTAGATTCATCTGGGAGAGGAATTGCCTGGGTTACATTGGCCCATCAGTATGTCTGTGAGGGGTTATCTTGATTTCTAATTGATGTAGGAGGGTCTAGCCCACTTGGGTGGTACCATTCCCTGAACAAGTAGTCTTGGGTATAGAAGAAAGCAAGCTAAGCATGACCCTGAGAGGGCCAGTGAGCAGCTTTTCCTACATATCTGCTTCAGGTTCCTGCTTGAGTTCTAGCCCTGACCTGTAAACTAAGATAAATCTGTTCTCCTAAGTTGTTTCTGGTCATGGTGTTTGTCCCAGAAACAGAAGGAGACTAAACAGAAAGGTATCCAGGACTTTAAGGTTGACTAGCTGAAGCCATGTCTTCATAATGGTCAGTACTTCTTAAAATAACGAAGTGTCCCTTTTCTGCATAGACAGGAATTAGAGATGGTATGTGTGACAGAGGCAGAGGGAAATAGTGGCCAGTGTCACTCTTTATCAGCTTTCTATGTTTGGAAGCTCCTTACAGGTCCCCCACACTCCGAGACACACGTTGAAGTACAAGTTGTTCCTTTGTCTGGAATGTTCTATGCTTGCAATGTGATAAAAGCTGGCCTCTTCTTGCCTATCAAATCTCAACTTAATGTGATTCCCTTCCCCAGCCACCCGATCTAAAGCAGCCACCCAGCCACTCTCTCCTTTAATTTGTACCCAGTACACAATTACTTCTGGTGGTTATTCACTTGCTATTGACTTTGTGCACTGCTACCCCTCTGAGAACAGGGACCTTCGCTGTCTTCCTTGGGCCCCATGTAGTGGATGTCCATGAGTAGTTTTGAAGGAATGAAGCAAAAGTTGAGCAACGAAGAAGAGAAAGAGCTCCCACCTTTACAGCAACGTCATTTGTCCTGCTAAAGTTTTCCCTGAATACTTCCAGGACTTGTGTTTTCAAATCCCACCAGTGCGAGAGTTGTTCTCCTTTGTAAGACGTTTCCAAATGATATTGTTTGTGTCTCCATCTGGCGATGACAGACTGTATATGACGAATTCAGCCGAAGTTCCATGTGAAGACCTAGAGCTGTCACTCGCTTAATGACAAAGCCCTGAGTTCCATCTACAACACCAGCGTAACACTGGGCATAAAGGTCTATGCCTGTGATCACAGCATGTAGGGAGAGGCAGGAGGGTCAGAAGTTCAAGGTCATCTGCAGCTACATAGTTAGTTCAAGGCTAGCTTGGGCTTGGCCTAACTCCATGAGACCTGATCTCACAAAGTAAAGAGAGCTACCTGCTGTGCATACTTGAGTTCCGATCTCCATGTAAAGCACCAGACATGTTGACACTCTCCTGTAACCTGAGCACTGGAGAGGAGAATGGAGACAGGTGGATTCCTGAAGCTCATTGGCCAAAAGGTGTAGCTGAATAATGAGCTTTGGGTTCTGTGTTAAGACTCTGTCTCAAAAATAAATACGGAGGGCAGTCAAGAAAGAATTCCCACCATCTACCTACTCCTCTGGCCTCTACACACAGGCATACACATATGACACATCCATATTAACATGTATATAACACACACAGGGGAGGAGCACAGAATGAACATAGACACATGTTCGACAGAATAGAATTACAGGAGGGAAAAAACCCATCCAGTTACTTGGCTCCTTTCCTCATTTTCTCCAGTGCTCCCATTTGATTGATGCCTTGCTTTAACTGTGGAGAGAATGAGCCGTCTGAAGAGTAGGAGGATGGGTCCCGCCTCTAGCAAACGCTTGCAGCGTTGGTTACAGTCAAACTGCCATTTCAAGGTGTGTGTGTGCACTTGCCCTGTTAACACCCGCATCAGATCACAGACTCTGATGAAGGGTTGCAGACTTCTGTGCTACTCCCTTCCTGTCCTGTTTATGTTGGACCGGAGCTCAAACTCCAACGTGTGGCTTGGGCGGCATGACTTCAAAAGCTGAACGTTTTCCATCCTTTAACTTCTGCTAGTTAGGGTTCAAGATCTCACTATATCACCCTTTGACGATAGAAGAAAAATGGTTCCCCAGATTCTGTTTCGCATAAGCTTCACCTGGTAGTTTCAAAAGAAAAACAGAACATGAAAGGCAAGGAGAGTGAAGGGGAGCAGAGCAATGTGAGGGGAAGTGTGTGTTGCAAATAGCCAGACTTCTACTTATCAGGCGACAGTGAAAAGATGCTTAAATGCACACAAATATACTTTAAACCCAAAAAACTGCATTCCCTCACTATTCTGAGAGCCCTGAAAATTCTGGGAAATTCTGGACTTAAAGATGAAAGAGGTAAGAGCATTACCTTTCAATAATCTGTAGCCTAGGATGATTTTGGTAAGAACACACACACACACACACACACACACACACACACACACACACACACACAATCTTTCAACATGACACAGATTTTCTTTAAGAAAAAAAAAAATCTGTGAATTTGATTTAGTGCAATCCCAATAACCTTTTCTTCTCAAGTCAATGTTTACAAGGTGAATCATTATACCTTTGACTTTGGAGATTTAATGGGCCCTGGCTTCCATTTCTGCTTAAGCAATTTTTATTGGCTTCAAAAAATAGTCAAAGAACCACTTAGTAATAGTAAACATGAAAAGCATTGAACCAAAGGGGTCTTCAGAATAACATACGAGGGGAAATGGGGCAGAGACATTAGAGGCAGAAATGGGGCTCATTTGTTTTTTTATAAAAATCACACATACACATACACACTCAGCCAACAGGATCAGGAAGGAATAGAGCGGAGATGGTGGCCCCGGGTGGACTAGCTGGCCATCTGGACATATAACCTCTTTATAAATACTCTGTGGTGACAGCTTTACATTAACAGTGTTAGTGTTGGATCTCTTCTAAAACAACCCCTCCCTGAGGTGGGAAGTCTAATCAAGGAGCTTCCTGAAGCATGAACTTTTAACTAAGAAAGAACATTTTGATATAGTCTTTCCCCTATTTTTTTCATGGAAATACTGGCTCTAATGCCGTGTCTCATTCTTAACACAAAGATCATGCTACTCAGGTATGCCAGTCTCTTGCTGACTTCAGTGTTTAAGTGCATTTCTGTGAATCGGAATTCTTATATTTTGTAGCTCAAAGTCCTATTTGGTGTGTATTGTATAGATGGGAATACTTGCAGAGCATCTATGTTAGAAGTAGTACTCTACCACTACCTCCAAAAAACACACTATGTTCACCCTCAAATATCTGGCGCTTTACATGAAAGAACACAGGATGATAATGTGTCTTCAACATTTCCATTTCATCTTGTCTAAATGTGTGTAAGAGTTCCATCAGGTAATTATGAAGTTGAGAGCATAGTCCCTTCCTGATGAAGACAGTTTGAAAGGGGAAAGAACTAAAATAAAGCTTCGTAGAAATATGGTCAAAAGTTGGTTGGGCAGGAAAGACGGCTCAACAGTTGAGAGCACTTGTTCCTGTTACTCCCAGCCACTCACAACTCCAGGTCCAGGGGATCTGACCTCCTTGGCCACCAGGGACACTTATGGTACATATGCACACACACAAATTCACACACAAAAATTAAGTGCTAAGTCTGTTGAATTATGAAGACTAAATTAGGCTAGTGAGAGAATGATGAATAAATGTGAAGAATAGAGATGAGGGAATTCTTAATTCCCAGCAATAATGAGACCATATTTGAAAGTAATGGAGACCTGTATTAGATCCAGTGCACACTTTTAGCAGCTTTGTGTCAGCCAGCATTGGCATTTAGAGGGCAGAAACAAAGAATGTGTACACTTGGCAAGCCTAGAACTGTCAGGATGCAGCTATATTTAATCTGAATATTCTTAAAAGGAGCATCATTAAAAACATCATCCACGCAGTGCACAGTGTCAGAGAAGATGCAAGATTAAGGGGAAAGTCTCCCAAATAGACTAGAGACTAAGATACCAAGATAATGAGTGCTATACCGGAAGCACAACTGCCTCCAGGCAGAGTGAGATCAGAAACTATGGAAAGGCATACCCGTGGCGACCCAAGAGAGGACTGGCAATGTTCACAAATCTGCAGATAAGCACCACCCAACTGTTAAGAGAATTCAAGACCCATCCATTTGAGTGGGCAGTTCAAGTGGAAATGGAGGTCATGGGCGTAGGGGAAATAGTCCAGCAGATCAAGATGCTAGAGGAACACGGGCATGGCTGCTGGCCAGAGGCCATGGCACAAGCCCAAAGGCTACATAGCAAAGTCATTGAGAAAAGTGAGGAAGTGGCCAAGGCTGTTGGTGACAGCGGGAAGGAGAATGATTATAGGTGGGGCGCGGGAACTTCACAGGGGAAACAGACACTGATTGATGGCAGCAAATCCTCCTAAGAGTGGCTGTGGGGAGCGCAGGGCAGGCAGAAACCTCCTGCTCCGAGGATGGACCAGAAGGGGCTGGGGAAAGCAGCCCTGGGGAAAGCCGGGTTTCAGTGGAGACAAAGCAGGTTAGGGACAGTCCAGACATTTCGAGTGCAATGGAAGGATCTAGAAAACGGCTCCAGAGGGTGACGCAGAAGGAAGAACTGAAAGAAAGAAGGGAGCCTTGGGGGTGAGAGCTGTACCTGGGAGGTGGGCCAGGCATAATTCTAAGAGTGACTAAGACTGTCCCTGTGAGGCACTGGAGTCTTGGCCAATCTAATTCCCGCTTCTTTCTGCGCCCCTATGTATTTCCTTACATTTCAGCGCCGTGAGCCATCTTGCCATCACTGACCTCCTCTATCCAAGCGAGATCCTTGGTTGAGCTTTATTGGACGAGCTGATTTCCTCTATTTGGCTATTTTAAGATAATTATTCCTAACGAATGACTCCCTAATTCGTATTCACTGAATTTGATTCCACATCTTCAACTGTTACTGTGAGGATTTATTCCTGTATACTGTAGACTGAACTGTATTAGGTTGCCATGTATTTGTTTTATTCTGTGAACGTGTAAGTTTTTCATTCAAACTAATGTAGCATCCAGTGGTGAGAGCATTAGTAGCAGCCTCACTTGTTTTAGTGGGTTCCGTTACATGTGTAAAAGCAGTTTGTTTCCTCAGCAAACCCGATGAATGACAGTTTTCTTCCTTGACCGAACTTAGAATTACACAAACCTTGTGGATAGCACTGGGATCTTAAAAAAAAAAAAAACCTTTTCCATATGTGGCAAAGTATTCTATATTTTTTCATTTGATTTTAAAGACTAGTGCACATGTTAAACTTATATGGTGAAATATTTAGGTCTCATGAAACAAGGTTGCTGGACAGATTCCATTTAAATTTAAGCACGCATTGGCTTCATTACTCAAAAGGAAACTATTAATTATTTGCAATCAGAACTTCAGGCCTTGTGGCTAGAGCATGTCAGGTTCATGCCTTCTGACCATTATCAGGATGCATGTGGGCTGAAAAGGCTTTAAAGGATGTGTGCTGTATCCTCTAGGATTGCTGTAACCAGCCTTGTGATATGTACATTCACTGAGACACTGAACAAAGTCTCTGTTATACATATTGCTGCATCTCCCCAAAGTTCTTCCGATCTGTTGTTACTTAAATGCAGTGATGTACATATCCATAGAACACAGTGCTTAAGGACTGTGAACCCATGATACAATGCTAATAAAGCAGTTGAATGGCTGAAACAATCTCCAAATAGAGTAAGTAGGTGCAGTGATCTGGTAACCTCTTTGCTCAAACAAGTTTATAAATAGGTCAGGTCTGGGTAATCACCCACCTCAGCTTCAGTTTAAAAAGTGCTGCTTTCCCAGCATCACCATTAAAGGTGAAGGCTGTGAGAGACTTTTGGAAAGACCACAAATATGTTCTTGCCCTCATCTCTGTCTTGGTGGAAACAGTTCATATGCCATCTGGTTTCAAGGATATACCAACATTATGCTCAATAATGTCTGTAGCAATTATATATGTGTGCAGAGCCATAAAAGATGGCTTTGTTACAAAGTGGTATGAAATAGATAATGCCTTTCTTCTGTGCAGTTTCTAAAATGAAGTTTGTAGCTTGACCTTTCAGATAGTTTTAGCCTTATAAGTAAATTCTTGTTTCATATGATTGTGGTTTTTGGGTCTGGCCCCTTCATTTCCTTAATAGCCATTACTTTATTTTGGTTAAATAAGCAATCTCTAAGTGAAACATAAAATTTTGACGTTTACTTCACCCTTGTTTTTATTCTATCATAAAGCAATTTTACACATAAAGAGAATTATATGCAATAGACCTTTCTAGAATAACAGTGAGAGCTTTTACTTCCTTTTCACCCCTAACTATTCTATCTTTGAAACCAGGATTTTATTTGGTTATTGTCGTTATCAAGATGTTCTGGATGGGTGTAGTAAAGCACACTTGTAATCCCAGTACTGGGGAGGCTGAGATTGGAGGATGGCCAGGGATTCAAGGGCAGCCTGTCCCACATAGCAGATTCTAGATCGGCCAAAGAATTTATGATTGCTGAATAGCTCCCTTACTAAAGAGAAATAATTATTTTACCAAAAAGTGGGAGAGATGGGTTTGTATAAAGCATTCTGGAAGTTCGCCTAGTGGAGACTTTGGTTTATGCTTAGGACATCACTCTATTTCATCATGGCATCAGCTAGGGGGTGAGGGGCACATTTCATTCATTCAGTCTGAGTGACCTAAAGTCTCTAAGATGACATACTACCTTACACTCTTGCTGTGATTATGTCAGGATGGATTCCAATAACAATTGGAAGTGAAGTGGAATGAAGTGTTCATTCAACCATTGTCTAAGTTCCTCGTCGTTTTAATGAGAACAATTGGGAACAGCAGCTGGATTTATGCCAGAGTTCTGCCCCATGCTACATTGAGAGCAAGTGATGTACTTTTGCTTGGGAACTGAGGCTGTCTTCTACTGTGATACCATCTTAAAATGGGAGAAAACACAGATCAGCAAATACCTAGATCAACCCCACACACGAAGCTGGATCTGGGTAGACAGAGGGGTTGTGGTTTCCATGACAGCCAAGAGGATTTACAGACATCTGACAGCTGCAAGGTGGGGCTATGGAATAAGGCTGAGAGGTCTCGAGTTTGGCCCATGTTCCATGTTGTTTCCTTAAAAGTCATCAAAGTTACTCGAACACTTTGAATGCCTGCAATGGATACAGTTTTGAGTCCACCTTCCTTCTGTGTCTATCAGACTAAATTATTCCACGTGCTCTAGAATCAGAGTGAAATAACCACACGCCTCTTGCTAACCAAATTCCATCTGGTTACGAGCAATTCATCAACCAGATCATTCTCCCTCCTGGTGTCAAATCTCTCCCACGAGCTGTGTTCATGTAGAATTTACAAGCATCACCGTTTTTCATGCTGGGGAGTGAAGTGTGTTTGTTTCCGAGCTCTCCTGACCTTGCTATTCACTTCACTACACCACTGAAAGCCTGAGCACAGTATTCTATGAAGCTTACAAAAACTGGAAAACCACTATGTACTGTGGCAGGCCAGGAGTCCCCACCTTGAGCTGGACACTCAGTTCCTGACAGAAACAAGTGCTAGGCTTCTAATAAACCCGGTCATTGCCACCAGTCACTTAGTCCTAATATGTAGATATTTTCAGCACTACCACTCGCCAACCTGAGAAACTCACATAACATCAGCATGTCTCACACTGATATGATAAAGCACAGAGCAATATAAGTTACAGTATTAGTTATTGAGATGTTTGGGTCCATACTCATTTATCAACCAGTCTCGTTTGTCCAGTCCTGTGACATAACTTGTTTTCTCCATACTAAACTGCCCTGTCTTTGTGTCCCTGGGACCACAGCCCCCCTCCACAGCATCTTTTTAAACGTCCTTTTTCTCCTGACATTTTCCTCTTCTAAAAGTGCTGTCCCTTGAATGTCGGAGATGCTCCTGGGGTTGTCTGTCATCCCCTTGGGACTTTCCCTTATCATTATCTTGGGACTCCAGCTCACTTTTTTTCTCTTCTGACCCCCAAATACCATTTTGTAATTGTATATTATTCTCTCATTTGTTAAAACATGCCCCTGGGTTTCAAAGTAAAGGTACAGAGCACATTGGCTTTCCACCCTAACTCATCTGAAGAAATATCTTATTTTTTTTTTAATTGACAGCTCAGCTGGGTTGTGAATTACAGGTTTTCCCCTAAACATGTTGAGGGAATTCCTTCTGGTTCTACTTCTAGTGTTACTATAGCAAAAGTCATACCCATCTAGTTTCTGGTCTTTGACTTTTTTCTATTTTTCATTTTGGAAACATGTGACCTCTTCTTGTCTTCTGTCTGGAGTAGGTACTGGATCTAGGCCCTCCCACATGCTCTAGACTGCTGTATACACACACACACACACACACACACACACACCACACACACACACACACACACATCCCTTTCACTTCTCATCTTCAGGCTGAGTCTCAGTAGGTTGACCATCTTAGACTTGAACTGATTCTGTAGCCCAGACAATCCTCCACTGATCATCCTCCTGCCTCAAACATTACAGACCTATGTCACCAGGAATCTTCTCTTTAAATATTTTTCCTTCTAATGTCTCTATTTGAAATTTGTAATAAGGTGACATTAAAACTCTTAAATGACCCAGTGGTGGTGGTAGCAGCACATGCCTTTAATCTCAGCACTCTGGAGGCAGAGGCAGTCAGATCTCTGTGAATTCGAGACCAGCCTGGTTTACAGAATGAGTTCCAGGACAGCCAAGGCTACACAAAACCCTGTCTCAAAACAAACAAACCGCTTTGGAGCTGAAGAAATAGCTCAGTCAATGATGTGTTTGCCATGCACGCACGCAAGCTCAGGGACCTCAGCTCAATCCCCAAAACCTACAGGAGAAAGTCCAGAAGAGGACAACCAGTTCAATTCATAGTCATAGCCCCTCTCTCTCTCTGCCTTTCCCTCCCTCTCTCTCTTTTTCTCCCCTCCCTTGCTCTCTCCCCTTCCCCCTCTTTTTTTCCCAAATTTTTTTTTATCAAATCTGCATATTTATTTGTTGGGGGGGGGTTGCTCTTGAGTCACATGATGCACATGTGAGGGTCAGAGGACAACTTGTTTTCTCCTTCCACCATACGGGTCCTGAGGATCAAACTCAGGTTGGCAGGCTTGGCAGCGGACACTCTTACTCGCCAAATCATCTCAGCCGCCCTTCACAATTCACACGCTTCTGGTTTTTAGTGTATTTCCTGTGCCTCTTTGCTCTGGTCTCCTCGTCGCATAATCCTCCTGCTGAGTTCAAGTGGTATTTTCATGTTTCTAGTTCACAAATCTTCCTTCTGATTTTGTTTTTTTTTATGCCACTCTGCGGTGCTTCATGATGGCAGAGAGTGTCCTTTTGTCTCGTTACAGACAACGATCACGAATGTTTTTTTCTTTAGAAGGAAAGCTATTGTGCTGTTGGTCATTTTCCCCTTTTCTACCCTTCCCCTGATGATCTCTACTCCTGAAAGTCCCTTTATGTCTGTGTTTATTTAAACTAAATTTCATGTTCAAAGCTTTCCAGAACCGTCTCATGACCTTCTGCACCAAAATCCTCACTGAAACTATATGCTCCGTTGGAATTTGTGAACTGGTAGTCTGTACCCTGGGAAAGGCCAGGGGAGGGGGCTGACAGGCAGCATTTGGAAGCTAATCAATGGAAAGGGGTTGGCTTCACCTTTTAGCATGAAAATTAAATGCCAGTTTTTCTCTCTCTCTTCCTTCCTTCCCTCCCTCCCTCCCTCTCTCCCTCCCTCCCTCCCTTCCCTCCTCCTTCCTTCCTTCCTTCCTTCCTTCCTTCCTTTGTTGTTTGTGAGACAGAGTCTCTCGTGTCAGGGGCTAGTCTTGAACTAATCGGGTAATTGAGGATAATATTGAACGTCTGATGTTGTGAGTTCACCTCCCAGTGCTGGGATTTCAGGCATGCGCTATCATGCACAGTTTATGTGGATATCAAACCGAGGCTTTGTGCACTGTAGGCCGGCACTCTACCCACTGAGTAACATCCTTACGCTGTTGTGCCCAGCGATTCCAGACCGGAAGCTGTTCTGGCTGTGCAGCTCCATGCTGTGAGCTTGCTGTCTCCTCAAGTGACTGAGGAGAGGTGTTTGACCAGCAGCCAGACGTGGGGAACAGGGTGGTTCTTCTCCAAACTTTCAGCCAGCCCTCTTGGCTTCAGCCCCATCCCTTCCCCCCTGCATTGGGAGGTACCCAGTGATCAAGATTTCCCTTGCTCAAATTAGTGTCCGAGTCACCCCATCCTCTGGATGCTCCTGTATCTCCTCTTTTCTCTCCTGCATAGGCAGTTCATCCACACACTCTTAATTGCAGGGAACACATGGATTTTGTTACTGTGCTCTCATTCTTCTAGGTATTAAAGAAGGAATGAAAACGAATACATCCATTTAATCCACTGTTTAGGTATGTGTCCATTCATGACCTGGGAACTTGTTCTTAAAATCGATTCCTTATTTCAGTACCCTGCCAAAGACAGCAGTATAGGACAGAGACAGACTCCCACCGTCCTTGGAGGTGACCTCGGGTAGGCTGCTCCCATGGTGTCTTGGTCAGTCAGAGGGAATTGTGACTGTGCCAACTTCACAGGATTGTGGTCAGATGAAATGATGTACAGCCCAGGACACGCCACAGGGCCAGACAATGTTTTTGTTATTACAAGGATGTTAACAATGAACCCTTTGTGCCTTGGGCATATATCAGGTTTTGGGGGTAGACAGCTTATAATCCTTGAAAAAGCCACCAGTGAGTTCTTCCCACGTTGTGCTCACTTTTTCTCCCACTACCTTAAAGTGAGGAGGGCAGGGAGGGGAATGAACAGAGAAAATCATTTACCAACTAGGAGAATTTTTTTTTCTTTTCATTCAAATCAATCACCCTAGAGTTGCTGGAAATTATACAGATACATAAGAGCTCTAGTAAATGAAATATGGATAAGTGGGGACATGCTGGTGTTGGGCTACAGGTGGTGAGTTGGGAAGGTTGGTAGACAGGGTGTTCTCATGTATGAGTTTAGAGGTGAAGTCATGCCGCAAACAAGCTATCAGGAAGAGCGTTTGGTGAGGCTCATCACACTCTAGCGGCTAAAGGCTGAAACGTGAATACTCGTTAGTCCTTGCTCTTTGAAGGGCTGGAGCTCTCCCAGCATTTCAAAAACCAGCCTAGACATCATTCGGATGGTTCTTCCAGTTCTGCTGCATCTCATCCCCTGACAAAGCAGTATCCCAGATGACGTAGCTTGTCGCATCCAGACCGCTGGTGTTAGAGAAATTCTTCCACTGTGTTGTGCCTACAGAGAGATGGTTCAGAGAGCTAAGTGCTTGCCTGGAAAGCCGTGTGCCTGAGTTTGGTTTCTGGAGCCCATGTAAAGCAGAAGAAAACGGATTCCTTAAAGTTGTTCATAAGCACTCCTTGGCATGCATGAGTACACACACCACACACACACACACACACACACACACACACACTCAAAAGAAAAAGCCTCAGGAAATCTGAATGTGGTGGCTTATACCTGTAATTTCAGCACTTGAGAGGCTGAAAGAATTAGATTGTCAGGAGTTCCAGGCCAGCCTGGGCTACAGAGTTTTAGAGATTGCTCTAAAAACAAAATAAAGAACAGAACTTCAGAAACTTTTTCTTGTACTTATCTTGAAGTTCCCACTTCTTTTCCCACATATATCCAAGTAATTGATTGATTTATGTTTAGTTATAAATAGTGATTTTTTTTTCCCTTTTTACCCAGTGCTAGGCACGGAACTCAGGGCCTGTATGCACCAGGCACACACTGAGCCCAGTATCTGAAAATAAAATTCTAAAGGTGATCCCAAAATGGCTTGAATTATTATAACAGAATAAATTTAATATGCATTGCCTGGGGAAGCCAACCTCAGCCAGAAGCCCCATGAACGATGAAGTCTGGTTGTCGCTTATTTATTTACTTAGAAACCAGTCATTCCCCCACTTTCGCTTGTTCCCATGTCAAACAACATCCCTGGAGGCAGAAAATGCAGGATTCATGGGAGTCAGTTGTGAGGAGTCGAAATGAACACAATGTTCTTCAAGGTCCAGGAGCACGCACAAGCAGCGGACTGGGGAGGGCTTGGAAGAGAAGGGGGTGGTTAGAGATGGTTCCAGACATTAAAGTGACAATCATGTGTCATTCTGTCCCTCTTCTCCTTGTCCTCAGTTTCCTTCTGAAGCTTGGAGTACCCAAGGGCAAAGGAATGGCTTGACCTGACTTACAGTATGTTTCTGTTTACCAATAAAACAGCGTTAGAAGAAGCCAGACTTAAGGAAGACAAGATTACAAATTGGTCTAATAGACTGAGATAGTGCGGTGTATTCTTGGCTGTCAAAATACTCGTGTGGTGTGGGGTTTTCAGTTGGTGAAGATTCACAATGTGGGGGAAAGCATGGTACCTACTGGATCATCTCAGTTTCCTAAATGTGTGTACACTTGCAGGATCTTGAAGGACACAGAAGCTGAGCTGCTTGTGACCAGGTGACTTTGTTCTTGGCCTCTTGTGTTGTGTTTCCTGTCATGCACATGTTAAAACATAAATAAAAGCTTCTCTTAAAAGCTAGGCTTGGTGACTCACACTTGTGAGGCCAGCAGCTGGGAGGTTGAGGCAGGAAATCACCCAGTCTGGAAGTCAGCCTAAGTAACACAGCAGAACTCTGTCAAACACAATCAATCAATCAATAAACAAACAAACAAAAAACCACATGTGGTTGTTCACACCTGTATTCCCAGCATTTAGGAGGGTGAGACAAAAAGATTGCTGCTAGTTCCAGGCCACCCTGATCTAAAGAGGGGAAAGATATCTCAAAACAAATGAAAAAAGAAAAAAAAAAGATATGCAATACCTAGATATAAAATAGTGAGGGTATATACATTTTAATTTTTATTTTATTTTATATATATGGATGTCTGTTCACCACCTGTGTGCCTAGTCCCCTCAAAGGCCAGCAAAGTGCATCAGATCTCCTGAAAGTGGAGCTTTCAGGTTGTAAGCTACCATGTGAGTGATGAGATCGAATCCAGATCCTCTGGAAGAGCAGCCAGTGTAGATGGAAGTTTTCCTGTGTCCCGCAGCTGCTCAGACCCAAATAAGCACACAGGGACTTATATTATTTTCAAACTATATGGCCAAATGGCTCAGGCTTCTCACAAGCTAGCTCTTACAACTTAACTCAGCCCATTTCTATGAATCTATGCATTGCCACATGGCTTAGTGGCTTACTGGTTCTTTCACATCTTGCTTCCCCTGGCGTTGGCTCAGAGCGTCTGCCCCACTCTCCTTTCTCCTCCTCTCTTTCCAGTTCAAATGTACCACCTAACCTTATTCTGCCTTACCATTGGCCAAACAGCTTTATTTATCAACCAATCAGAGCAACACATATTCACAGCATACAGAAAAACATACCACAGCAAGCCAGTACTCCTAACCACTGAGCCATCTCACCAGTCCCAAGAGGACATTCTTAACTTGTGATTTCACACACACACTCACATAAAGTCCTATTAACCATTCAACTAACCTAATTTTTTTTTAGGTTAGTTGAGAAGTGTTGGAAATCACCACCAATATGATGAGGAGAATACAGTCTTTCTTATTAGCCTAAATTGGGTATTAGCAACCAAGGAGAAGTAAAGTGTTTTTAAGCAGTGATATCAGCAAAACCATGAACCACAATGACCTTAGATGTTGTTCCACACTTGTAAATCATGAACTCTGGAGATGTTTTGCAAACCTGTACCAAGGAGCCTGGGGAGATGCCACCATGGTTAAGAACACTGGCCATTCTTCCAGGGGACCAGCTTTCGATTTCTAGTACCCACATGGCGGCTCACATTGTCTGTGACTTCAGTGCCAGGCGGGTCTGACTCCCTCTTCTAGCCTCCTCAGGCACCAGGTACACACAGGGATGCACACACAAAAACGCAGGCAAAACTCCCAAACACATAAAATAATAAAACAATGGATGAGTTCCTCAGAAACGTGGCAGCAACGGCAGGGTCTTAGCCATAATCTCTCTGTGTTACCTGCACTGCCTCTGCTTTCAGAGGGTGGGGTGGGGTGAAGTGGAGGAATAGTTCAGTTTGGGGTTCCAGATAGTTGCCTGCTCTCTCTTTTTCCAGTTTGAATGTACTTCAGTTTGGAGCTTTGACAACGCCCAAGGCTGCCGTTTTCCCATACTGTTTCGCGTGTCCTAGCCCTCTGCTGCTGACCAGCTTCTGGAGATGTTTTTTTTTAAATGTCCACTTCCGAGAGGGAAGAACTCTATCAAAACAAATAAGCTTGCCAGAAAAACCAATAGTATTAGGACACCAAAGCTAACACCATCCCGTTAAGCACCAAATTAAAAAGAAGCGCCAGGGAGAAGAGACAGGAGAGGAAGGAACATTCTGGTAAAACAACAAGGATAGAAATGTTCTGGTGTCTGTCTCGAGCATGATCACGGGTGTTTCTTGGAAGCCGAGACGATTTGCTTGAACATCAAAGAGAGCGCTGAAGAGCTCTTGCAGTATGGCATGTAGGCCCGCTGCCCCTAAACTACATCTTTCTTCCACATAATTAGCACAGACACTGAGTGAGTTCGAAAGATAGGGTCAAGAGAACAATGGGTTGTTTTGTTGTTGTTGTTGTTGTTGTTTTTATAGACTGCCCATTGCCCAGCTAGTACCCTCCTTCCTCTGACCCCTCTCTTCCTCAGAGTCCAGGCCCTTACTTTATCAGCTGCATGGAGTGTGTGCCTCCCAGTATTTCCACCTGGGAAGAAAGGATGATGAATTGCCCCACGGCCATAGGGGATTGATTCCATGCCGTCTAGAACCTATGCAGGTTCAGTGCCTTACAGAGCATGGCGTGGTATCTGCATACAACCTCTATGCATCCTCCTGACTATTTTACAGCCTCTCCAGATGGCTTGCAACATTGAGTAGGGTTTGATTGCTTTGTAAGCGGGCATTGAGTGGCAGTGTTTTGGGGAATCGTGAGAAGCAAAGCCGCTAGTTGCTTGGTTCAGGTGTGGTGGCTTTCTCCCCCATATGGTTTCAATCTATGCTTGGCTGAATGTGAAGATAACCCTGCAAGTGCAGAGGTCTGAGTCCGTCTAGAGAGCTCATTCACTTTCCTGTAGGAAAAACATTGAGAGAGAGAGAGAGAGAGGGAGAGAGAGAGAGAGACCTTACTCTCACTCTGTTCAGATGAACCACCTGTCATGGCACAATGACAACATGGAATTTGCATGATTCTTAGGCTTTCTGCCATTCTGTTTTCTTCCTCTAAGCATCATGTTTCCAACTGGGCTGTACCTGAATCATGGAGCTAAAAATACCCTCTGGTTCTGTAGCCTAGGCTAGCCCCGACTCACAACCCTCGTCCCTCAGCCTCCTAAGTGCGGTGATCACAGATGTGCGACACCACACTCTGCTCCCACTCATACCTTCAAACTCCTTGACTGTAGTTGCAAAGCTCTGCCTCTCACTTCCTTCCCTGGAGCAGGGTGGTCTCTGGTAGCCTGCCTTCCCTGAGGTCAGCCATCCTGCTGGGGAGAACTCCCGGGGCTAGGAACAGGAACTCTCAGCTTTGGCTTTGGCTCCTAACTGCTGCTGTGAGTGTGGCGTCTGGAAAAGTGGGGGACAGCTGCACCCCTTTCAACTCTGACTTTCTCCTCCTGTCCTCTGCTGTCTCCCGTGTGGGTAACCCACTTTTCTAAGCACTCTGGGAAGAGCAGCGCCGCTGCTCCCAATAGCTGGCATATTCTGCAGCTGAAGCCAGCATTTATCTGAAGGAAGTGAAGGAGTAAGGTCAGGGCATTATCCCCTGCTGTGAAGTGAGCCCCGCCATGGGGGGGAAGGGGGATGTCTACTCAGAGCGCACCTTCAATTTGACTCGAGTTTGATGTTTCCATTCTCAAAAGTGGTCTCATTTTGTGAGCACGAAATGGTAGAGATGGTTAGTGTGCCTCAGTTTTGCTGTGCGTAAGTAAATATGTAGGCAAATATCACACACACACACACACACACACACATACGAGATATACATATATATGCATGTATGTATGTATGTATATGGCGTTGGCTAGCTCTAGTGGCCCAGAGATGTCAGGGAGCATTCAGAATCTCTTGGTCTTTCTTTCATGGTTATAAAGTGACTGTAGCTGCTCACACACCACGTTTTCCCACCACTCTTCCAAGCAAAGGAGGACGAGGACAGAGAAGACAGGTTTTGTGAGGCTCTGTCCCTTTTAAGCAGATAGCCCCTCACCTGTCACTGACCACAACTTTGTCTTAGGACAGTTTTTAGTTCTGAGAAAGGTTGGGGAAGTTGGTCTCTGGCAGAGCAGAATGAAGTCACCATGACTAGCAGCAACCAGTCGTAACTCATTCCTGGACTTGCAAAGGATCTTTGTCTTATTTTATCTGTAAAAATCAGGATTAAACTTCGGTGGAGCCAGAGGGCTGTGAGAGAGAGAGAGCTCACAGACGGTGGAACAGTGTCTGCCACGACATGTTTAAAAACTTTCGGAGAGATCTGGCCCTCGAGTGTGCACTTCACATTACATGTGACCTCAGTGTCAAAAATGTGCTGACGAGTGCGATGGAGAGACTGGGAGGTGAAAAACAAGAGGACTGGGTGAGAGAGCAGTGGGGGAGGGGTGCTGATTAGCAGGACCCACCAGCCAGTCAGAAACAGGAAGCAAGACTCACTCGTGTGCAAGACACCGAGGACAATCTGTGTGTATTCATTCTGAAGGCTCACACTTTATAAGGAGGCCTCCAGTATTTGCGATGGCTGGCTTTAATTGTCACCTTAAAACAACCTAAAATCACCTGGGGTGTGTGTGTGTGGGGGGGGAGCCTCCATGAAGGATTGTCTGCATTAGATTGGCCTGTGGGCATGTCGGTGAGGGGTTTGTCTTAATTAAGTTGATTGATGTGGGAAGACCCAGCCCACTGTGGGTGGCACCATTGTCTTAGGGTGGGAGGTCCTTCGTAAGGCTGGAGAGACCCAGCTGAGCGCAAGCAAGCAAGCAAGCATTCATGCATTCATTTCTCTCTGCTCTTGCCTGTGGGTAAGATGTGACGAGTGTTTTGAGGCTCCTACATGATTTCCCCACCATGATGGACTAGAACCTGGAAATCTAAGCTAAAATAAGTCTTTCTTCCCCATGGGTTTTTTTTTTTTTTTGAGGGGAGGGGGCAGGGTATTTTACCCCAACATCGGAAACAAATCTAGGCCAGTACTATTTGTCACACAAATGGGATTTGCAAACTGATGAGTGCCATTGCTGTATAACTCTGTGCACTCCAACTGGAATGTCAGTTTTTGTTCCATTCTTCTTAAATACACAGACGCCATCTGACCCACAAATGAACAGGGCTCAAGCATGGAGCATGCGCCTCACAAAAGCTCAGAAGAATGCAGTGGAAGCCAATGAACAAAAGGCTCCGATCCCTGACACAGCTCAGAGTCTCTTCCTGTGACACATATTTGGAATCAGCGTTTTTTTGGTTGTTTGGTTTTTTTTTTTTTTAAGTAAAATTATATACAAGTTACAATATGTTTGAGTGCCAGATGGAGAAGACATCTGGAGAGTGAGAAAGTAAGGAAAACACACTTTCCAGATGAAGCAAATTGGAAGGAAATGTGGCCACATTTAGTAATGAAGAGTGGAAAACATTTCCACTGTGTACAGCATGGCAGTCTCTTAATGAGACACACAGATGGCAGGTGCCGGCGGTATTAGGCAAGACAATATTCTTAACAAGGTGCACTGAAGTAAAAAAAGAAAGGAGCTGGGTGGTGGTGGCACACGCCTTTAATCCCAGCACTTGGGAGGCAGAGCCAGGCTGATCTCTCTGAGTTCAAGGCCAGCCTGGGCTACTGAGTAAGTTCCAGGAAAGGCACAAAGCTACACAGAGAAACCCTGTCTCGAAAAAAAAACAAAAAAAAAAAAAAAAGAGAGAGAATATACCACTTTCCCTTCTTCCATGGACTTCTCTGTTCTTAAGATTTGAGTTGTTTCCACCAAGGTGTGACCCCTTGGTCAATCTCTGGATGTCCACTTAGCTTTACAGATTCTACATGATAGGATTCTCTGTTCTAGAGTGTGTAGCGATCCTGGGTTAATCAGATTGAGATGGAAAAAAGAAAGTGGGAATTTCTTAGCAGGCTGAGTGCTTGACCTGTATGCTGGGTCAATCCTAAACCTAACATAATCTAATCATGGCGGTGTCTACCTGTAAACCTCGTTCTCAGCTGACCTCAGGAGGTGGAGGCAGGAGGATCAGAGTTCAAGGTAAACGCAGAGAAATTAAGGCCAGCAAGGGCTACTTGAAACTTTGTCTCAAAAAAAAAAAAAAAGGAAGGGAGGGAGGGAAGGAGAGAGGGAGGGAAGGAGGAGGGAGGGAGAAGGGAAGGGAGGGAAGGGGGGGGGGGGGGGGGGGGAGGGAGGGGGAGGGAAAGGAAAGGAAAGGAAAGAAAAAGAAGCCAGCCACATAACACAGGGGTAAAGGAACTTGTCACTAAGACTAACAATTTCAGTTTGATCCCTGGAGCCACACAGAAAAAAAGAACCAACTCCTACAAATCGTCCTCTGACATCCTCACAGGAGTCACGACATATACACAACAGGAAGAAAACAAATGAAAAGAAATGAATTTAGGAATAGTTCAGACTCTATCCCCACCCCTGCCAAGGAGCATGGCTCATTGGTCATTTCCTAGTCTCACTTCAAAGCCGAGGAGAACAGGATGAGTCTCTGCCAGCTGTGGCTCCAGGCTGCTGAAAGCATGCAAAGCGGTGAGCGATGAGCAGAGAACAGCAGCTGGTCTCCTCATCTGTCCCCAGTTTCACTTCCTGAGCTCTGGAGTCTGAGTGGAGGGGTAGAGTCCTTGCATTCCAAGCATGGGAGGAATCTGACCAAGCTTTCATTGAGAAACCACAATACCTTTGTGATTCCCGTCAAGCTTCGAGGGCCATTTCACTTTGCATTTTGCATTGATTTGTGGTCAGAAACTGATTTGAAGAAAGAACTTAGGAGTTCTTATTAGTCAGGGTTTGGAATCAATTATGCTTCGAGTCATTTTCTATAACCAAGATCTCACTTGGGAAAAAAAACTAACACCACCACCACCACCACCACCACCACCACAAACATACATACATACATATATACACACACACACATACACATTCATACACACACTTAACCTGGGCATAGTGGCTCAAACCTCTGGTGCTAGCACTGGAAAAGGCAAGGCACGATTCCCATAAGCTCAAGGCCAGCCTGGGCTACATATGAGTTCCAGGCCAGGCTGAGCATCAATCTAACATGCTTTCTCAAAAGATATGAACAAACAAAAATCACTTGATCTTGCATTGGGGGTGAGGAGCTGAAGAATGCATGATGCCTAGGGAGTCCGCATAGACGGCAGAGAGCATACCGCAATGAAGTGTGGCAGGTGTCACCGCTTTATTTTGTGTGTTTAAGGTTCTCTTTCTACTTTTCCTTTTCTACTGGCTTCACCTAGCTCTGAGCTGAGGCATCTCATTTCTAAGCATTCCCACCAAGTCATCTTTCTGCCTCTTCAAGCCCATCTTTTTTAAACCCACGTATACCTACCTTCACTGATGGCAAACAGATCGCTTTGATCGTCCATGTTTTATTTCTATCTTCCTCTTTTTTAATGTTTGAGAACGTCACACACTCTTACATTGCCTTTTTAATGAGGCCCACCCGCCTCTCTCCTGCAGTTCCTCCCTGTCCCTCACTTTCCCTCTCAGCTTCATGTTCCTTTTAAAAACCTACCGAGTCCACTTAGTGATTCCTACATTCACTGCTATGGGACCATTGAGTGGAGCATGGGTAGCGTTTCAGGAGACACATCCCTGAAAACAAAAACAACAAAAAACACAAACTTACTCTCGATCCCCCAGCAACCATCAACTTCCGGTAACTTCTCAGCCAGTGGTAGGACTGATGAGCCCCTCTCCTAACTGAACTAGGATGCTGATTGGCTTGATCTTGTGTGGGTCTTACACATATAGTCACAGCTGCTGTTCATGCGTACAATGGCTCTGCCATGTTCAGCCAATAGTTGCAGACATCCACTACTTCTTCTGGCTTTTAAAATCCTTCTCTCTCTTCTGTGACGATCCTAAGCCATCTTGGCGAGGCGGAGTGGGGGGGGGAGGAATAATGTGTGATATAGATGTCATATTTTTATGCTACCAGGTTTTATGGTTTAGATGTGATTTGTGCCCCCACAGTTGGCTCATGAGTCAAAGGCTTGATTCCTCAGCTGGGGGAGCTATAGGGAGATAATAACTTCATTTATTGATAAATTCATAGCTGATAGACCATTAGGAAGTAGGATCTAGGGGCTGAAGAGATGGCTCAGAGGTTAAGAGCACTGCTTGTTCTTCCAGAGGTCCCGAGTTCAATTCCCTAATTCCCAGCAACCACATGGTACCTCACAACCATCTATTAATGGGATCTGGTGCCCTCTTCTGGCCTGCAGGGATATGTGTAGACAGAACACTGTAAGAAATAAATAAATAAATCTTTTTTTTTTTTTTTTAAAGGAAGTAGGATCTAGGCTAAGGAAGGTCAGTGGGTACATGCCTCTGAAGGACATGTCCGCGTCCAGATCTTCTCTTTCTCATCATTTCTTGGCCTGCCACGAAATGAGCAGTTTTTCTCTTCCATGCCCCTTCACCCTGATCCTTCGGCCTCACCACAGGTCCCAGAGCAACAAAGCCTACCAACCGTAGGAGAGGGCTCATGAGACTCTGAGCCAAAAATCAATCTTTCCTCTTTCAACCGTTTCTGAGTATTGTATAACAGAAAGGCAAAGCTGACTGGAGTACTCGCATCGGGCTCTTTCTTCAGAACCACGCATGTGTGTTGCGCTAAATAGCTCAAGGTATAAAGCTGTCCCAGAAACAGAGTGTCGAAGGCTTGCATACACGACGTCTGTGCTGGGAAATGGCTTAATGACCACACAGCGCGGAAGCCGCAGCCTAGGTACCACACATCCCAGCACTCGGGAGGCAGAGCCAGGCAGATCTCTGTGAGTTCGAGGCCAGCCTGGACTACCAAGTGAGTTTCAGGAAAAGGCGCAAAGCTGCACAGAGAAATGCTGTCTCGAAAAACAAAACAAAAAAAAACAAAAACAAAAAAAATTTCTTAAAGGTCTCACCAGCAAGGCGCCATTGCCCTAAATTAGGATACCTACCTAGCGTGTGAAATCTTGTTTGCACTCTATTGGTTGCCCTGCCTAGAAGTCTTCTCTCTCGTCTTTGTTCTCGAGCTTCAGACATTTCTTTCCATGGCCTCTTCCTTATGTAAAAGAGGGAACTGTTTCAGTCCAAAGCCGCTCTTGATTAGGTGGTTACATGGAAGTCGCCTCTGTAAACAGGCAGCAGGATCATTGCTGCTTCCTCTGATATCCCATGCCAAATGCCATGAGAAGTTGGGGCGGAGGGGAGGGGGAATGCTGCCTGCTGTTTAGGACCAATTATATAAAAAGCATTTGCTTTCATAACTTCCGTGATGACTTCAAACACCAGGAAACATAAAAGATGAACTATGGAAGAAAGTTCATGGCAGGATCCCCTCTCCTGTGGGGTCACTTTAGATCACAAGTCTACAGTGTCCTTGTGTCCATGTGCTTTTGAAGAAAGTAGACCTGTGTGATCGCTTCTCTCTGATCTGATATTTTGATTCTTTAAGGAGCTCTTGTGTGTCTGATTCTTAGATCAAGCATTCCACACTAACAATCTAACCACAGATGCCTGTTCTTCAGTTAGCTACGACTTTCATCTCTAAATGTCATGCCATGTTGTTTCCTTTTCTTTTCTGGCTGAACTGACAGATATATTTCTTACATATTATTTCTTACTCAATCTATCAAGTGCTTTCAGGGTAATTGAAAATTAGACTGCCAGAAAGGACCACAAAAACGAGAGTCAGAGTTGGTGGTGTGGGATGTTCTTTGGGAAGATGGAAAACATTAATTTAAAACAGTTCAAGAGCTTAAGCCAAAAGAGACTATTGGGTTGTGTTTTAAAAAAAAAGAAGGAAGGAAGGAAGGAAGGAGGAGGTAGAAGTGGAAGAAAAAAGAAAGAAGGAAGGAGGAAGAAGAGGAGAGGAAGAAGAGGAGGAGGAAGAGGGAGAAGAAGAGGAGTAGAAGGAGGAGGAAGAAGAGGAGGAGAAGGAAAAAGAGGAGGAAGGGGAGGAGGAAGACTCTCCAAATTGTATTTTAATTTGGATAACTTCTCTTCTACCAGTTGGATGAAACTGATATAAATCCTCCCATTCTGGCATCTGTGAACTTAAGCACTGGGTATAACAGCAACTTCAAAATGAATTTAAGAAAATAGGCTGAATATCATTAAAGATTTAATTGTTCAATGACATCCATTTTTCCATTTTGTTATTCTGTTTAACTAACTTCAGTCTTACAGAACTGCAGAAATCTTACTCGCTCAAAATGGTATCTTGAAGGAAATGACCCATGTGAAACAGAGAACCATGCTGAGTGTACTATGGGCTTGACTAGCTTCTTCCTTAGTTGTCATGTATCACTCATTTCCATGGAACCAAATCCAACTTGGAGCAGCAGATAGCTGAGACACCTAGCCCTGTTGCTTCTTTCCAAGAAAGCAAAGGTAGAGGTTATAAAGATAATAGGGACGATTTAGAAAGCTATTGTTACTCTTTTGTGAGGTCGAGTCTTCCAGTAGCCCAGGCTGAACTAGAACTCACTATTTAGCCCAGGCAGGACTAAACTCATATCTCTGCCTCCAGAATGCATGAGCCACCATACCTGACTTGGGAAATTATTCTACCTGTTCTTCATTTCTGTAATCTGAGCTTTTTGTTGTCTGACCTTGTGAAAAGTTCAAGTTCTGAAAAAGATTTCATCATTATATTTGTTGTGTTATATTTGTATGTGTGTGTGTTGTGGGTGTGTGTGTGTATGTGTGTGTGTGTGTGTGTGTGTGTGTGTGTGTGTTGTGTGTGTTATAGTATATAATGCTTGGGGCCAGCTAGATGGATCAGTAGGTAAAACACTTGTCATCAAGCCCAGTGACCTAAGTTCTATCCCCAGAACCTACATGGTGGAGAGCACCAGCAAGTTGTCCTCTGACATCTGCACATATATCATGGCACACACACACACACACACACACACACACACACACACACACACACACACAAACGAATAAATGTAAAAAAAAAATTTTTTTAAAGATGCTTGGAAGGAAAGCTGTTGTTAAAAAAAAAAAAGGAACTGTGAGTACCCCTTACCCCTTCAGCTGAGGTTCCATGGCCCCAGAAAGCTCAACTCAGACAAATCTTGGAGACAGAACAGAAACATGGTGAAGTCTGGAAGAGTGATTGGAACTGGACTCAGATCACAGCTAGCTTTATTTTTCCACTAGACAGAGCACAAAAGTCTCATGTCCTAAGAGCAGGACTTAGAGGGTCATAGCTGCCTTTCAAAATGTTGTAGCTACACTAAGTAAATCTTGGGATTTTCCAAAGTGGATCATGAAGGGTAGATCCTCTGTCTGTGTTCTCATTGTCCAGCAGCCTAATCCAGGGCGCTACTGTGAGTGATTTCCAAAGAAGCAAGTAGGTGGTGTTAGGCATAAATTCTTAGAACTCTTGAGTTTTCATGAATTGGTAATGGCTTCTCTGTCTCAGCCCAATAAAGTTGACCTTCCCTCCATTCTGTTCAAAGTCTACACCCAGGATCTCTAAAATATATTTGTCCTCATTTGTCCTTGTCCTTGTTATTCAACCTGGGATCTAGACTGGTTCCCTTCTCCCAGGTGCTATTTAAAACTCTCAAAAGAAATCTTTAACTCTTCTTCCTCTTGCTCAATATTTAGGAGAAAAAAGTCCTAGGAAAGGAATAAGTATATTTAATACCAATCTCCTGAAACAAAACCATGTTTTAAAGTCAGGTTTGTGCTGGGTATGGTGGTACACACCTTTGACCCTGGCACTCAGGAGGCAGAGGCAGGCAGATCTCTATGAGTTCAAGGCCAGCCTGATCTACAAAGTGAGTTTCAGGACAGCCACAGCTGCACAGAGAAAACCTGTCTCAAAAACCAGAAAGTGAATAAATAGATAAAGTCAGGTTTGGTTAAAGTATTATACTAGCATTAAGAATTCCTATTAATACCTTAAAGCTAATTCATCTGGCTTATCACCCAAATGCATGATGATATAGTAATTTGAATGAGAGTGGTCTGAATAGGTTCATATTTGAATGCTTAGTGATCATAGAATGGAACTGTTTGAAAGGACTAGAAGGATTAAGGGGTAACCTTCTCAGAGTACTTACAGTCTTATTGAAGGAAGTGTGTCACTAGGAGTGGGCTTTGAGGTTTCAAAAGCCCCTGCCCACCCCCCACCCACTTTTGGACCAGGATATAGCTCTCAGCTACTGCTCAAGCACCATGAGTGTCATCATACTCCTGCCACCACCACCCCCCCAATGATGATAAAGGACTAACCCTCTGAAACTGTCAGCAAGCCCCCTTGTAAATACTTTCCCTTATAAGAGTTGCCTTGGTCTCTTCACAGCAATAGAACAATGACTAAGACAAAAGTCTTGAGGAAAAGGACAATTTCTGTCCTGTTCCACACCCAGCTCAAGTTCTATTTTTAAAGCCACCCTAAGGCTCATGATGTCAACTAAACAGAACACTGTTTCCAAGCCATTATTCAATGAACTCAATAGTAGAGTTTCTGAGTACTCCTCGGTATTTAAAAATATCCACTATCTTGCATAGGTCAACTGAAATGGCTAGTGGTTTTACATTTAGCTACAATTACATATCAATTCATTATATTAACTTCAAATATGTTAAATTCTTATGGGCAGTTTTAGTGTCTATTTAGCACTTAAAAAAGACAATTTTAATAATTTGAGTGTTCTTCACAATAAAGCATACTTTGGTAATCTTATTCTGCCCTCTCTTTGCCGTGATTCACATTTGTTTTCTGGAATCTTATCCCTCCCACCTGTTACTTTCTCCTCTATTCTCTTTTTTTTCTCAAACAATTCCTATCTAGCTCCAAGTTTAGACATCAGGCTCAGCTTTCCAGGAGGAATAACTGTAAGAGATTCCCCTCTGGGTCTTCTCTTGGCCCTAAGTATTTTCTCCACATTAACCTTCATGAAAATTCTCTCTAAGAGTTTTCTCCCTGCAAAGTTGTAGGATCTCCAGTGTAGGCTTGTCTCTGCCTCCTTCTTTCCCCTGTCCTAACTATTGTCCTAGTGCCTGGCACAGGATTAACTATATATTTATATTTATAGTTTGATACAAATCATTGTCAGACTCAGTGACATTGAACCATTTGGATGCTTGGTTTTTTACCACTAGGTGTGGACCAAAGCTGAAAGCTAGAGGGATATATACTCATTTTAAATACCTGACCACAAGAACAGGGACTGAAACAGAAATGACTTTTAGTTCAATTAGATGTGAGATTTCTTTGAAAACTGGAGGCATTTATGTATTTTCATAAAAGACTTAAATGGTGACCTTCTCTCAAAACCCTCATTCAGTTCTTGATGAGAAATCTATGGCTTATTCAATACCCAATAATTCAACATGTACTAGTTAGCTTTTTTTTTTTTTTTCACTGTGACCAAAGAAACCTGAGAAAATCAAGTAATTAGAGGAGAGATTTATCATACTCATCTAAATGGATTTCAGAGGATTGGGTGCATAATCACTCGGCTTCTTGTTTCTGGTCCACGTGAGAGACAATGCAGTGAGGAAGATGGACAGAGTGGAGGAAAGCTGCTTATGTCATGACAATCAGCAAGCAGGGGGAGACAGGAAGTAGCCACAGCACGATGTAGCCTGCAAAGACACCCCTCCCGTGAGGGATGTACTTCTCCCAACCAAGCCTCACCTCTAATAATCTATCCAGTGTGAGCTCACCAGTAGCTCAACCCAATGATAATGTCTATATCCTCATGATCCAATTACCAGTGATCGAGATCCACCATCTGGGACCATGTCGCCAACACGTGAGCCTTCTAGATGAAGAGCCTGTTTTACGAATGAACTCTAGGGGCAACACCATTGTTCTAGGTCTGTGGGTCACTGAATGTAAAACTTGGGACTTCGAAGATATTTATCCCATTCTCTGCTCTCCCAGGAGGTTTAATAGGTTGCTGACCGGGTCTTTTAACTTGCTGTCCTTGTTTATTTTCTGATTGTTTTGTTTGGTTAGCTCTGGCGTGAAGCCTAAAAATAAGAGCTTGCTTGCAGTAGACTTTCACTGCAGTTAGGTTTTGCAATCTTTTGAAAACATCCCTCAGGAGCCCTCCATATATCTATCTGTGGACATCTCCCAGACTTTTCAAAACAAGCATTACATAAATGAGGGGAATTTAGAAGTCGCCAAACTGTACCAGATGGGAATTGGCTTCTATGGCCCGAGAAGCCCTTGCTCTAGCCAGAGCAGAAAGCAAGACTGAGAGCTCTCTTAGTTATACTCTATCTTCGCATCTGAGTAAAAGGAAGAGGAACAGCAGACCGATGACATGGGTCAGAGCCTGTCCTCTCACCAAAGCTCTTAACTCAGAGGACAGTACTCAGGACAGTTACCTCAGCCATAGGGTATTTCCCTTAGTCAGAAAAGTGTTTCCTTTCCAAATAATCAGGAGACAGACCAACCTCCAGGCTGAGTGCGGTGATTAATTCCAATGTGTGACTGTCAGTCCTACATACCAGGAGAGAGGGCTGCAGAGAAAAGGCTCCTGGAAGCCTGCTTTTCTCTGTTCTGAGCACTGCTTGCTTAGGAACTGGGATGAATGAGACCAACAGAACCCTGTGAGGCAAATGGTTTTCTAGTACCCACCTACAGGACAACTGGTCAACCTCTGAAACCTTAAAGTTTCAGGCCCATTATCTCCTTTGTTTAGAACAGAATAAGACAGACCCAGGATTAGGCACTAGGGAGACACAGAAGTCTTCTAACAGTGAACCAATGAATTATGTTTTAAAGTTGAAGGGAACCTCAGAGGTCTTGTGGTCTAGTCTCTCCATTATTTCTGAGTGAGAGGACACCAGAGGACTTGCATGATGTCAGATGTCAGATGTCTTCTAGGGGTAATGAAGGGGCAGACTACCTGCTTTGGGGCTAAGCAGTTGGAATCCTGACTCTGCATCTTGCATTTGGCTATGACTTTGAAGACATTTTCTCTCATTAAGCTTCAGCTTTGTCATCTAGGAAATGAGAATGATGATTTCACACATAGGGTTGGTAAAATGACCACATTAGAGAAAATTTAGGTAAGGCACTTAGATTGTCTGGCACTCAATCAGCACCTAAAAATTTATATCCATTCTTGATCTTTATCACCATTGATGCTGTTGTTAATATTGTCATCCCCACCATGGTCATTATCAAAGCCAGGGCCCAAGTCTCCCAATTCAACACACCTTTTGCTATTCATCTTTGAATCACCTTTCCCTATTATTAATGTTACACTGGAACACCATAGTTAAGGTATGAATAGTACGTCACTAACTATGGACTATGAGATGATGTTCATTAAATGTGTCTCTAACAAACAAAGATATAGCGCTTTAAAAGAGAATGTCTCATTAAGTGTATGTTAATTTTGTTTCTGTATCGTTGGATTTCCATTATATTCTAGGGTTTCTTACAAAACATTTTCTTACGTATGAAAATGTATTACTACAGAGAGTTCTTTTCTACTTATTATTTTCATGCCCTTTTCACTTCAATATAGTTGCAGTAAATTTTTACAACTGAATATACACTACTTATAAGTGACCATTTTGTTGTTTTGGTTCTCTCTACTCCTTTAAGTATAAAATTTGTATGCAAAAATTTGAAAGAGCTTGATTGAGTAATCAGATTATCCTGGTCAAAATGTTCCCTTTGTCAGAGAAAGGACTTAAAATTAGCTGTGGGAGTGACATCCAAGAGAAAATATCCCTGTGACAGAAAAACATGAGGCCTGGAGGGCAATGGCTCGTTCATTTCCTTGCTACCATAGTGCTTAGCACAAAACACATTCAACAAGTGTTTGAATGAATAACAAGCCCTTCCCCATTCTACTCAATGGCTGGGTATTGTAGCAATTCTCTTCCCAAAACAGAAAGAAATGATTAACTTCAGGTTATAAGAAAGTGGTTTTTATTATGATATATACTGATTAATTTTTTGAGATGGAGTTTCATGTAGCCCAGACTGGCCTCAAACTCACTGAATAACCTAGAACATCCTTGAACTTCTGATTCTCCTACCTCTACTACCTGAGTTCTAGAATTGCAGGCATGACTACCACACCTGGTTGGCTTGCTTGGTACTCATTGACTGAACTACATCACTTTTAATTCCAGAGGCATTGCC
Organism: Peromyscus leucopus; assembly: GCF_004664715.2. NCBI lineage: Eukaryota > Metazoa > Chordata > Mammalia > Rodentia > Cricetidae > Peromyscus > Peromyscus leucopus. The sequence goes on along the minus strand of NC_051077.1, from coordinate 44,625,944 downwards.
TTCCAAAGCAAGAACCATGAGAAACAAATTGACAGCTACATCTAAAAAGCCGTTCTATGTGAGTCACAATCTGGAAATAGGAGTATTGTGAAGATCCTTCTGGAAAAAATGGAAATAAGCAAAAGGGATGGAGACGGGATTTGTGTGACTGAGGAGCTATAAATGAAAATGATATTGGAATACAGACTAAGGGAAGGAACTTGACATTTTTCTAGGTGATAAATATCCATGAGACAAATTTTCCGAGAAATTAGTTTATACCTGAAGCCTTAAATTACTAGACCTGAAATGGAGTTCATCCAGTAATTGGAGACACGGAACTAAGATCTAAAATGTTCTGATCAAGATAGATTCACACAGTGCCTCAGTGTACAGGGAGGGGGAGGCACATAATGAATGCTAGGAACAGATGGCTTTATAATTTTTTACCTTTTTTTTTTTTTTGCTTTTGTACTTTAAAGATTCCCACACATAACTGAATAGTAGAATGGGTGTGATACTGTCCCTAACTGGCCAAATGGGCAGTTAATTTCCTCCCCCAGACACATATGTGAGCAGGCTGCTTCTCTAAGACACTAAACTGAGATTGAAGCTTTGAATGAAGCTATCCAACATTCAGCATAAGCATCAATTTTCACTCTATAGAAAAGCACGTCCAGCTTCTACTGAAAGCGTAAAAATCAAGGAAAGACAATAAAGTTAAGAGAATATATAGCCAGTTCTACCTACAGCTGTTATTCACAACTTACACATGAAAATACGACTTTATTTCCAGAGTCAAAACTTCACACACTGACTCTGGAAGTGTAGCTCAGTGGTAGAATACTTGCCTAGCATGACTGAAGTCCAGAATTCTATTCCCGGTACTATGAAGAAAAAGTCAGACACACTGAAAAGTTAACAGAATATTTGAGACTGAAACTGTCCAAAGGAGTTTGGATTATATGACCACCATATACACGGAAGACAGGAAAACTTGGTTGTATATAAAGAAAGAGACCAATGGGAATGTAAGGTGACTGGTCCTGGCTCGGCATACTGGGAAGTAGGAAAAGCTTGACCCAGAAACAGAGCTAGGCTCTAACCCTTAATACTCCACTCACCCAGTGACTCACTTCCTCCAACTAGGCACAGTCTCCTAAAGGTTCCACCATCTCCCCAGACAGCACCACCAGCTGTGGACCACATGTTCAAACAAATGATCCTACAGATGACATTTCACACTCGAACCATAGCAGTTACCTAGTCAAGCAAGTGACCTCCGTCACCTTTGCCATATTCTGTTAGAAAGAAGACACAGATTCTTCCCACACTCAAGGATAGGGGATTATACAAGGGTGTGACTTGTGGTTTAGGTCATGTTCACTGAATACAGCAATTATCATCATTATTATATTCACGAAACTAACCATAATTTATTTAGGGTATTTTTCTTTGAAAACAAAGCACGCACACACTAAGAGTAATCTTATAAAAATGATAACCTTAGCAAGGTGAGATCAAGACTGGGTTTTTTCCAACTACGAGGGATGCTCAGGGAGGTTAGGAAGAGAAGCCCCCATCCTGGTCCAGGTTTGACATAGGTCCATTTCTCCTACCCTCTTCTGTCCATCCCTTAGGCTTGCTTCAAGGCCTTACCTAGACAACTCTTTCCTGGGGCTTCTCTCCACCTCTCTAATGCCCACAGTACTGTTGTGATTTTCTGATTTACTCTATATTCGCTTGAGTAAATGATTGATCACTCTACCAAGATGTTAAGTTTCTCATATGTGGGTCTTTTTTTTCTATAGAATTAAAACATCAGTCAACCCTGAAAGTGAGAAAAAAACTTTCTAAATAGATGCCCATTGCATTGATTAAATCTAAAATAATATTCAGGTTGGTTGAACTATTAGATGTTGGATGTGTAAGTTACTAAAATCTACTCTATGTCATAGATGACCATGTGAGAGAATTGATATTATTCCATAACAATTTTGAACTAGGTGTCCTGGGTTCTAATCTTAGAATCTCCAGTTGATATCTGTGGGAACTTTATGGTTTCTATACCTCTCCTCCCTTAATAGTCACTTCATAGATATCAAGCATCATTATCATCAAGTTGGAAGTATGAAATCTTCTTGTCATAATCCATACCAGGGCAAAAACTGTCCAATTTAGACTTGGCTCGGGAATGTCAGCATGCACATGTATCACGTTCCTTTGATATGATAGTCATTTACCAGCAAACACAGACTAAATAAACATTGCATCATGCCGACTACTTATAAATAGTCTCCATCTTTGCTTGCAATGTTAGTGGTTAGAATACTCGAGAAAGAGTGGGTGGGATGACAGGACATGAGGAATTCCTTTGGAATCAGTGGTATGGAAAGGTCAGTCCATGTTAACAAAACTGAGGGAGATGGACTCAGTAAATCTCTCTAAACATTGCATGAAGGATCACATAGAACATGTGGAGTCCATCTGGTGGATCCAGGTAGAATGCCATTAGGACCAGAACTCTACAGAACCCTAGGCTACCTGCCAAGTGCAGGAGTCACCGAGTCAGGCTCACACCTGTCTGTTTCTGCTCTTTTACTGCCGTTTTTCACTCTCTGAGGTGATCTAACTTTTACCCGTAGACTTTCTTAATAAAAAAGCAAATGTGATGCTTTTCCCAATATGGGGGTATTTTCTGGCTCCAGGTGTCTAAGAGCGATAGTAAGATGACTTTGGGTTTGTTGGTTTTGTTGTACAGTTCTGGGGTCTGAGATTATGTATGGTTTCGCTTCTGTTTTAATTTTTATTTTCTTTTTTTAAAATGATAACCCTGTGTAAACACTTCTAAATGAGCCTGTACCATGAATAGGCTAGAACACACATCTACATGCCCTGCTTTCTATTATTACTTTGTTGTTGTTGTTGTTGTTGTTGTTGTTGTTGTTGTTTGCCATTTGTATTGAGCTGGTAATATCAGATGTGCTATTATAACCCAGCACTCTATCCAGTAGGTAGAGGCAGGAAGATCCAAAGTTGAAGACCCTCCTCAGCTATGTGGTGAATTTGAGGCAGCCAGGGATACAGGAGAGCCTGTCTCTAAATACCTAAGTGGTGACTTCTACTAATCAATACTAGTTTTTACTGATGACAAAATTTAAGATATTTCCAATGTATTGTTGTATCTAATATTCACAATATTTTAAAAAAAAAAATCTCATTATACCCTGTTCCTCATACTTGGTTGCCTTGCTAGCCTTAATATGAGGGGAGGTGCCTAGTGACTGCAACTTGATATGCCATGCTTTATTGATATCCATGGGAGGCCTGTCCTTTCCTGAATAGAAATGGAGGAGAGGAGGATGGGGGGACAGAGGACTGGTGGGGGGAGAGGAGGGAGGGGAACTGCAGTCTGGATGCAAGATAGATAAATAGATACATACATACATACATACATACATACATACATACATACATACATGATAGATATATATAGATGATGATGATAGATGATAGAAAGACAGATAATGATGAAGAAGATAGATAGATGATAGATAGATCGATAGATAGATAGATGATAGATAGATGATGAAGATGAAAGAAAGAAAGAAGATAGATAGATAGATAGATAGATAGATAGATAGATAAAGATAGAACATGAAAAAACTCATAGTCTGAATATTTACAAAATAATATAAAGAAGTGACAGAACATGGGGAGAGGTTGGCGGGGGAGAGAGAAAGGAACCAGCTGGTTGTATGACCCAGGTTTTTTTTTTTTTTTTGGTTTTTCGAGACAGGGTTTCTCTGTGTAGCTTTGCGCCTTTCCTGGAGCTCACTTGGTAGCCCAGGCTGGCCTCGAACTCACAGAGATCCGCCTGGCTCTGCCTCCCAAGTGCTGGGATTAAAGGCGTGCGCCACCACCGCCCAGCATGACCCAGGTTTTTAGGGTGGATTTATAAAGCAATTCTAAAATCTATCGAGAGTGCATTTGTTAAAGGAAAAGAAGAGGCAAAAGACAGGGGTTTGACAAGTCCCTGTCGAAGTTACGAACACTCTCATTGCATGTCCGTAAAGAAGGATAGCAACCACTGAACTGCTAAAAAGCAATCAATGCTGAATGAGTCTCCCAACTTCTTTTAACATTCATCACCAGTTTACAGTGCCATTTTCAGTGGACAAAGTATAGTATATAGATGGGATGAATTCTTTCAGTATTTGCAAGTCTACATAGGCCCCAAATGCAGATACATCAACATTTCTGTACTATTCCCTTCTTTCTCTCCCCTTAGTCCCTTCCTTCTTTCCTTCCTTCCATTCTCTCTGACTCCTAGCCTCATTCCTCTTGAGTTAAGACCACATTTTAGAAAGGAGCTGAGAGCCACATTCATGACGGCCCTCCATGAATCTAGCCTTCTGCCAGGCATGTTTCACAGTGGTCTTCCTCCACACTGACTCAGAGTCAGGCTGGTGGCCTGCAGACTATATTGGAGGTAAGAGTGACCACTTTGTAGACGTTGCTGCTGTTGTTGTTTTAATGTTGTAACTTTCTGGTTGGCCTCTTAGATGTTTCTCGCTATGCCAGCCTCACTTGAGCATGCACCCTAGACTTGTAAAAAAAAAAGAAACTTGACCTTCCCACTGACATCCAGTACCAGTTTGCCAACCATCTGATTGATTCACCCTAGAAAAGGATCCTCTGTCACAATCAAGTTGATGACCACAGCCCTGGTCAACTCTTGAGTGCAGACTTATGGGAGCCATGAGCCAGAGGCTGCCTGCTGGACTATTGTCAGATTTCCTACCCCAGGAAACTATAAGAGATGGTTCATGTTTATTTTTGGTTTAAGCCAACATATTTTGGTTTAATGTGTTGTGCAACACATATTATACAATAGAAATACAGTAGCATACAATAATAGAAATGAGTTATAATTTTTTAAAGCCAGAAATATAAGGATAAAGAAGTCCACAGCATTTCTTTCTTTGTTTGTAGTTTAAGAACTTTATTCACTGAAATACTCAGAGCCTATGGGAATGTAGATGTAAAAGCACATGTTTCTTTTGTTTTGTTTTGTTCTGTTCCCTTGTTCTTGATGTTGCTTATTTGAGTTTTTTCCCATGCTTTTGTTGTTTTGTTCTGAGTGTTTTGTTTTTTTGTTTTTTTTTGTTTTTTTTAAGAATAATAGAGTTGTTAAGTTCCTTTTCTTTAAGTTTTATCGTCCTTATTTGGTTAAAACTGTTATAGATGAGTATATACACCTTTAAGTGTCCTTTCTCTTTTGGTATGGTTTATTTCCACATTTAATGTAACTGGATTTATGGTCATTCAAATGAGTAGATGTGAATGCAAATTCCTCAGTGCTATACAGTAAAAATTACTATTAACATTTTCCAGAACAAATCTGAGATAAGATCCTTAGTGTGGCTTTCCAAATTCTCAAATTATGCTGACTGTTATTTTCCATTCTGGTGCTCCATAAACTCATTACATGGGATGATTTTTAAATGGGAACAGTTGAAAGAAAAACAATTACATGATTTTAGAACGAACCAAACCAGGAGTCAACCAAGATTCCCAGAACCTCTCAGGGTAAAGGTGCTATTCCCACCACACTGACTCACTCTCATTAGTCTGTTTAATATTCACATCTGAGTCACTCAGTGTCCTTTGTACAGTATTCAAGTGATCAAATGTGCATCTGCTATTGTAGACGGAACAATGACCAAGCTAAAAGTCCCATCCTCATGCATCTTACAGTTGGGACAATGACCAAGATAAAAGTCCCATACTCATGTATCTTACAGTTGGGACAATGACCAAGATAAAAGTCCCATACTCATGCATCTTACAGTTTAGTCTGGGGGAAAGTTGCCAGGATGATAAATACTCAACACTAAAATTAGCAGTGTTGATAAGTACTGTAAGGAAAAAGGCAAAGCAAAGAGAAAGGGTGGAGAAAAAGAACATTCTCTTCTCAGTAAAGAATCAAGAAACAAATGATTGGCAGAGAACTCAGGGGATAAAGTGAGCGCATACAGTTAAAAGAAGCATGGCACATGGAAGCTTAGAGAACTGAATATCCTAGGATGGCTGTGAGAGTGAGCAGGAGCAGGACAGGAGAACACAGAGATGGAGGAGCAGAGTGTGACAGGAATATGGAGATGAGGAGCAGAGTGTGACAGAGAACATGGAGATGAGCAGAGTGTGACAGAGAACATGGAGATGAGGAGCAGAGTGTGACAGAGAACATGGGATGAGGAGCAGAGTGTGACAGAGAACACAGAGATGAGGAGCAGAGTGGACAGAAAATGAGATGAGAGCAGAGTGTGACAGAAAACACAGAGATGAGCAGAGTTTGACAGAGAACACAGAGATAAGGAGCAGAGTGTGCAGCTGTGACCAAGAACTAAACAGGAGCCTTACAAGTCATGGGAAGGACCTTGGTGCTTAGCGCCGATGAGAGAAAGCCATAGTAAAATTCCAAGCAGTTGAGCTATATGATCTAATTTAAATTTTCAAGATGTCACACTGGTGGCTCCTTGGAGACTAGGCTGGAGACAGTAAAACCAAATAAAATAAAATAAAATGAAAGTGCAAGGCCGCTTAACAGATTCCTTCATTCAGGCAGGAAATTGGAGAGGTTTGTGAGGATGGTGGTAGTTGGTGAAGACAATAAGAAGTGCTAGGATTTCAGATGGTCACAGATGACGTCCTCGGTTTGGGCTCAAGAGCTGAGTGAAAGATGCTACCATTTATAAATACAGCAAAGTTGAGATGCAAGAGGAGAGAAGAAACAATAGCTCTGATTTGGCCATGTTCATTTCACAAGGTGTTTATGGATTTTCACCGGGAGTGACATTTGAAAATGCAAATCACAAAGATGCTGAGGGAGTATGAATCATTGTGCAGGTACCATCCAAAGGTCATCGTCTAAGGAACCAGATGTAAGTGCAGCAAAGATTCTAGAACTCTAGTGTTTAGAGATCAGGAAAGGGCTTCAAAAATAAATAAATGAATGAATGAATGAATGAATGAATGAATGAACAATGAGAAAATAAGAATAAGCAAGAAGCCCCCCAAAGAATGAGTGAAGTTTAAGGAGCATTCTTGGAGAAGAGGAGCAAACAGGGACTGAGAATGCTCTTCTAATTTTGGCAAGATTGAGGTCCAGGTTGGCCCTGGCAAGAGATCGCCAAGGAATATGGGAGCCAAGTCTGAGAAAGGTGTGCTGAGGAGAGGTGAGGACAGGAGCTAGAAACACAGACATGGTCAAGGCAAATGTCAATCCATCTTTTAAGGGATGTCTGCGAGGGCCACACAGAACAATCAAAACGTTGATTTCTTTGGTTTTTCTTTCTAAAAATATAAGGGGTTTGAGTTTTTTTTTTCTGCCCCTAAAGGACTGTTTCCAAGTCCCCGAATCTCTCAGGGTAAATACCTAGAAGTCCACATTGCCAAAAGAAATACTCAGTGAGTCCTGCATCGTCAATGGTCCAGAGATGGTCATCTCAGATCGAGTCATGCAAATGTCATTTCTAAACATGTGCCCGGGTGATAATTGGGACTAACAGCAGAAACTTTTCAATGGTTTGATTTGTATATCCTGAGAGCAGCCTGCATTTATTTCATGAGTCACACAAGTGGTAGGCTCTCTTTGCTGCTAGAAGCAGCCAGCCTCGGGGCAGAGGGATTTATGCATAGGTAATTTGACCTAAAAGCCTGTACATTCTTCCCTGGCCAGACAGGCCACCACAGTGGCAAACGCATCTGGCTTATATAGTTGCTTTTCAGAGCGATGACCGAAGGTGAAATCAGAGATAACTACAGGAATGGCTATCATCAGACTACCGTGGAGTTCACGAGATCCTTTCACAAAAACGAACTCCCTTAATCTCAGAACCATTTAAACATGCTCTTCCCCGTACAAACGTGTTAGTCATCTGACAGTTTAAACATGGGTGGTTCAGACATCACATGCTGCACTCTGCTTACATTTTAGTTTCTAAAACATTTGCGACACGTATTTTCAATCTCATAAACTCCTGCTCTGGAGGAGGTGGAGCTGAAGGACTCGGTTATTGATATACAAAGCTGCTACCAGGAGGCTTTTCCCATGGAGAGCACAATGAATGTGAAATATGACCCATCTCCTGCTCTTGTCTCCTTTCGTCGATCCCCCTCTCACAGTGAACCCAGGTCAGGCAGCCTCCTAAGGATTCCATGCTCTGGCGTGTATGCTCCATACACTGCGCTCAAAGGCCCATCATGCATCTCGGGCATGTGAGCCCTTCGGCATGAATCATGTATTCTTGGTGAAGCCGAAACTTCTCCCTGTGGATATGAGTTTGTTGGTATTTTAGTCTGCTTGGAAACAGTCTGAGAAACATTAAACCCAGCTTTTCTGAGGTTAGTCCAAACTATTTTTTTTTTTTTAGACAAGAGGAAAAAAAATATTATGTCTCCTAAGGAAACTTGTAACCACGAACAGTAAATTTAAAATGTTTGAAAATGGCTTTTTTTCCCTCCCACATTCCCCACTTGTGCATAGTTTAAATCCCCAGTTTGTCTCAGATAAAAAAGAAAGAAAGAGAGAGAGAGAGAGAGAGAGAGAGAGAGAGAGAAGAGAAGAAAGAAAGAAAAGAAAGAAAGAAAGAAAGAAAGAAAGAAAGAAAGAAAGAAAGAAAGAAAGAAAGAAAGAAAGAAAGAAAGGCATGCTAGACCACAGATTGGTGGGCTAGGCCTATACAAATGGATTTCTTACATCAGAGGCTTAAGATGGTATTTCTTTTATTTCACTGACTCTTAACAATCTTACCCTTTCTCCAGTTCTCAACTTCAATAATCCACTAGATATTTGTGTATAATTAATTTTAAAGTATACACTAGAACCCAGACGCTGAAAAAAAAAAATACCTTTGTTCATAATATACAAGCACAACTTTCTCTACCTGCTGAGCACATAGACCTCAACTCACCCGGTGGGGGTAACTGAGTCACTTTCCTGCTGTTTACCTAGGCTCTTCTAGGCTGACTCCATCCCTGCAGTATTTTCATGTGGAGCTTCACAGGACCACACCCATCCTTGCCTTTCCTCCTCAGGATCCTCACTGAGGAGAGAGCTGTATAAATTGCTGCAGGCCCTGAGGTCTCTGGGCCTCCCGAGATGCCTCTTGCCTCGATGGATGCCCACCCAGGTGTCAACAGCTGCCTCCCCCGAGCATCTTCATTCCTAGCCTTTGTACACACATTGCCTTTTCCTCTCACCTCAGACCTGGAGAGGCTCTGGCCCTCGCCTCTCACAGCTCCTGGAGCATCTATTCCTTTTGGTGCCTCCCTCATTAGAGTTCTGGTGACGGGCAGTGGGGAGAGGTACAGGGCCAAGACACACGAATGATCTTTGCCTTTGGCTACAGGCTCAGTGACCTACTTCCAAGTGCCCAGCTGCACTATGGGGTTTCTCTGAGTTTGGTGTCACAACTTTCCATGGTCCCCTTTGGTCCTCCCTCCTCTCCTTGTGAGGCATGGGAAGCACCAGGTGTCTGAGAGGTGACACATGATAGAATCCATTATCTACCGGTCTCCTAGGAGACCAGCCTCCAGACATCATCTTGATGGAGTTACTGGAAGCGGGAAGACCCACCATGGAGGCAGGTGGTGCCATTCCCTGGACGGGACCTGGACTTTCTAAAAAGGAGCAAGTTAGCGGAGCGTGAGGTCTCTTCACCCTATGCTTCTTGTCTGTCGGTCCTGCGTGACAAGCTGCCACCTGGAGCTCCTGTGGCCAAGATTTCTCCTATGAGCTCAAATAAGTCCTTCTTCCTTAGGTGGCCTCTGTGTGGGTATTTTCCTACAGCAGCCGGAAAAGGAAGTTAACTGGGACAAAAGCGGCATCCACAGTGCTCTCATTCCTCCTGGTCTCTCTAGCAAGGGATTTCCCTGGGCCAGGCTTTCCTCTGCTTCTCTCTGAGGAGAAGGGCCACCTCTGAGTCTTGCCCAGCATCTGTCTCACACGTCAACATTTGTAGCGTTTTTTTGGCCCTCGGTGTCCAAAACTGGTTCTCAATATACAACGTTCAGATACCAAGAAAGTACTTTTCTGTTTTCTCTCTCAAATGGCTAGCTCTCAACATTGAAATCCAGAACTTTTATGCCTGGCTTTTTGCTTTGTTTTTCTCAACAGTTAAAGATCTATTTTAAAACACAGAGGAAAGCAAATGCTTTTCTTGAGACCCGTTGGACTCAGTTCTTTCTGAGAAAGGGGGATGGCTCATACCCAGCAGCAGAAAGCTGATATCCAGATATGATGGCTCATGCCTCTATTCCCAACACACACCCTCCTGAGGGAGGGTACTGATGCAGGAGGATTGCAATGAGTTCTAGGTCAGCTTAAAACTGTCCAGTGCGTGTTTTCTGCTGAATCATTCTTTTATGTGGTTTGGGTTTGGGTCTTGAGACAGGGTCTCACTGTGTAGCACAGGCTGTCTTATATATAGATAATTATATATAGTTAATATATAGTTCATTATAGAGCCTAAATCAGCCTTCAATTTGCAGTTGTACCTGGTGCCTAGAGCCACTTTCTTCTCCTGCCTCACTTTCCTGAGTGCTGGGATTACAAGCATGTATCACCGCCCCCCCCCACCCCAGCCTCACCAACCCCACCACCACCACCCTCACCCTCACCACCCCCACCACCATCACCACCTCCATCCCCCACCACTACCATCCTCCACCACCACCCTCACCACAACCCCCCACCACTACCACCAACCACCACCACCACCATCCCCACCACCACCACCATCCCCCACCACCACCATCCCCCACCACCACCCTCACCACCACCCCCCACCACTCCCACCACCACCACTACCACCCTCACCACCATCACCACATTGCCATTCTTTTAGTTAAGAACTGGATTAAGTTAAGAAAATTTAAGTCTGAACCTCAGACAACAAGGTCTCACTGGTTGTTTTTTTGTAATCCTTCTTAAGCAGTTTACACAGTAGAGTAGGACTGTTGCTACAAAAGAAATGTTTTCCCTTTTTCCTACAGGAAAGTTTCACAGTACACATTTCCTGGGAATGTGCCCATCTCGTGATGCTTTCCCAAAACCTTCTTCTTCCCACCTGAGCAATGGTATTTCCTCAACTGGAGCTCTCGTAGATGGAGCCCTTGTACTCCTGGGTTCTCTCTCGGGATGCTCCTCAGTCTGCTTTATTCCCTGCATACAGCTTCCCTCAGTTAAAATGACATTGACAGGATTTGCATGAATTGCAAAGACCTAATATTGTATCTGAAACTTTTTGTTATAAGGTGCCTAGAATATGGCATAAGGAATTCTTCATTCTTTATAATATTCCCTTATTCTACTACTAATCTAGAAGTCTCGTCTCTTTATATACATGTACATATAATATATAATAAATATCAATAACTATTTTAGCTACTTATTCAAGTCCACTTTATAGTAATCATAAACATTGTGAGATGCCCTCAAAGTCAAATGTACATGCAAATTGATTAAATAAATTCTTTTCTCCAGTGGTGGAGTGCTTGCCTGGGTTCTGTCCCCAGAACCAATGAGTGGTAGCACACGACTATAATGCCAACACTCAGGAGGTAAAGACAAGAACATCAGAAGTTCCTGGCCATCCTCAACCACACTCAGAGTCTGAGCCACATAAAACTCTATTTGGAAAATAAAATAAAATGAAGTTGTCTCAATATAATTTTTAAATATATTAGGAGTTTATATGCTGTTTAACTTAAAAAAGATGAAAATGCTTTTTTTTTCTGGCTCCCCTTTTTAAAACAGGGTCTCACTATGTAGCCCTAGCTGACCTGAACTTATGTAGTCCAGACTAGCTTGGAAATCCCAGAGATCCTCCTGCCTCTGCCTGGAATTAAAGGAATACACTATCACACTTGGCAAAAATGCCAGTCTTTACATGAACAGTTTGTTAAAGTCTTAATCTCAGAGGCTGAAATTGATCACTGAATGGTTTTAATATGTGAAATGATTTCTGTGTCTTTTAATGGAATTTGCAGTATCTTTTCAATGTCATGCCAAGTGCTCTTTTGATACCCTCCATTTCATGGCCATTTATTTTGATATCCTCCATTTCATGGTCACTTAATTATCGCAATATCCGTGCAAGTGGCTGGTATTATCTTCTTTTCGCTTACAAGGAAACAGAGACTCAGAGTCATGACGTAGGCCCAGGTCACACACAGAGCAAGATCTGAAGCCATTTCTGCCTCTTTAGTTTGACTAGCTTTCTTCTTAACTGAACACACATGAATAGAGAAGCTCCTGGGAGAGGCTCTGAAGATCCCACCTCCCCTTGAGATGGTCTACAGGCTACACAAGCAAGGGTTGGAACACGACTGTTCTCTAGGTCAAGACCCTCAGGACTATTTTGGGGATATAGGTGCCCAGAGCCACTGTACCCCAACCATAACTTTTGTTTTAGGTCATTACTCAAAAATAGAAATCCAGAACCACAAAGAAAGTAATTCAGGTTGGGGCTAGCCAGAACTCTGATAGAATGTTCTACCACTTCTCTGGAGACTAGCCACAGAAACTTCTTTCTCAGATTTACACTGGTGACATTCTTAATGCCCTTTCTCAGAGCATCCGGGTTCAGCAGTCCTAAAGGAGAGTAAGAAGGAGATGCACACAGATATTCTTCCTGTGTTCTGGGGAAGAGTCTCACCATGTACCCCAGGTTAGCTTTGAACTCTGACTGAGATTACAACTGTGTATTTCTGTACCTAGCACAAGTAATCCCTTTAAATAATAAGTGTGTTGTATATCTTCTTACACATGGTGTTTGATGAGCATCTGTAGACTACATGCATTGGATAGAGAAGTAAACGGCTGCCTCTTGTTACTTTAAAGAACTTGATTTGATACCAAACTTATTCTACCACTTGCCTACAGATAATGTCTTGATGTTTAGAAGATTTTTTTGTTTAAAATATATTTTTAAAACTTTCTATATGTTTTTGGCCCTTAAGAACATTTACAGTGGTGCTGGAGAGAGGAAGGTGAGGAAAGTGATCGTTGCACAATCATGAGGTCCTGAGTTTGTGGACCCAGTACGCACAAAACATCCCAGATCTAGTGGCAGCACTGGACTAAGAGTCGGGGTGGACCTCTGGTGTTCACTGGCCACACCCTCGAGTAGAACAGAGGGCCCCAAGTTCAGTATGGGAGACCTTGTCTCAAAAATAATGTGCTAAGCAATAGAGCAAGATGTCTTGATTTTACACACACACACACACACACACACACACACACACACACACACACACACCATTCTATGCCTTTTTGTGGATTGAAAGAGTCTTTCTTGATGTATCTTCCCTGAACCTTTGTAAGTACTCACTATCTGTAAGGGGAGAAAGAGAGTCTTCTGGGATTCTCACATTTTTCTGTGGCACGAATCAAATTATCTAATTATCTCCTAGCCAGAGTCTTATCTCACCCATGCCTGCATCCCCACATTCCGGCCTCCAGAGTCCATAATCAGCACCTTCTGCTACAGCACCGTCCTCTTCCTCCTGGTCGGAACAGACTCAGAGTTAACTTCCTGTCAACTTCAGTTTGACATCTGGTAACTTCTCCTCATTTGCAAAGGGGTTCATACAACTGCCTTTTTCACAATAGCGAAACTCCCTCCATACCCTTTTTCTTGTTAAGAGGTATGGAAATGAAGGCACATTGTGTTGTATGCTCTTGTAATTCCAATATTTGGAAGACAGACGTGGTAGGAGGATCGGAAGTCCCAAGCCAACCTGGGCTACATGAGGCTTTATATAAAAAAACAAAACAAAAACATAGAAAAACAAAAAACCTAGAGGGAAGGAAAAAAGGAAAGAAAACAAAACTACTTCATTGGAATTCAATCTCTGAGCTTTTACCTGTACAATTGATTGGATCTAGGACTTAAACATAAATAAATAAGATAAAGTACTTAAAGCAAATAGCCCTGTAGGTGGATTTTTCATCAGGACTATCGGCTCCCCAATAATGACAGGGAGACTTATTATTAATTATGAAAGCTCAGCCGATAGCTTAGGCTTGTTTCTAACTAGCTCTTATAACTTAAATTAACCCATTTCTACTAATTTACTTTCTGCCTCGTGGCTTTATTACCTCATCTCCGTATTCCCCATCCTGCTTGCTCTGCGTCTCCTGGCATCTCCACCTTCTTCTTCCCAGCATCCTCTTAGCCCTGAAAATCCTGCCTACCTATTGACTGTTCAGCCTTTTATTAAACCAATCAGAATGACACATCTTCACAGTATACAAAAAGGTCATTCACAACACAGCCCACTGTGTGAAGATGGAGGATGTTCAGCAAATGGAACAATGGTAGAGAAGAGGGAGGAAAAAGAAAGTGATAGTAGCCATCTTGGAAGGCACAGAAAATGCATAGCCCTGGAGACCAAAGATCAAGCATGGCCGCATGTAAGTAGGAGAAAGGAAGCTGGAATAAGAACTCTCAAGAAATTTCATTCAGGGCTGGAGAGATGTCTCAGAGGTTAAGAGCACTGACTGCTCTTCCAGAGGTCCTGAGTTCAATTCCCAGCAACCACATGGTGGCTCACAACCATCTGTAATGAGATCTGGTGCCCTCTTCTGGCCTGCAGAAATATATGCTGTATACATAATAAATAAATAAATCTTTAAAAAAAAAAGAAAAGAAAAAGAAATTTCATTCAAAGAGGACTCCACATTATTCAGGTCAAATGGGTTCTTAGGAGCACAAGATAAGCTCAAAATGAAGATGGTATCATATCACAGTCCCATCTACTTAAGGATTTGGTCTTAGATTCATTTAATCAGTGGAGACCTAGGTTCTGATTGTACAGGTTTACTTACTGCATACCACTGATGTTAATCTCTCCCCAAAGGACAGACAGTAGCCAGAAAACTGCTTTTAATTAATGAATTCATCATCTACAGTTCACTGGTAATGATGGAAATCCTGTTCTGTACATTCTTTCAAGTGTAGATTCAGGATCTGGATATGCAGCTAGTGAGGTAAGCAATTCGGCCCTTTTCCTATGATTGTGAGCCAAATAAATGGCTGAGTTACTAATGGGTATTTTTTTTTCTTTAAGTGTGGTATGTGGGGGTAGGGAGGAGGAAAAGGGGGGAGTCTTCTCTTGGCATAGACCAAAATGAATGAAAATGCTTCGAGTGTTATTATAATCTGCTCTGTGACAAATTCCAGGTGGCATTCTGCCACTACTTGGGGCACACCCGTATGGACTCAACCCTTTCTGTGAGGATATCACAGTTCCTAGTAAGAAAGGCAGGGACCCAAGCTGGAAGTTAGCCTCTTGTTCATCCAACACACCCCTGACTCCTGCCAAGTGTGAGATATGAGGGTGGGGGTGTGTATCAACACAATGCCAGCAATAGCCATAACGCCTTCTTAAGAAACTGGTTATTTCCTCCACCTTCTTCCTATCCCAGCCATTGTCCCCAAATTCTCAGACTTCTGTTTTATGACTAGTGCTACTTGACACAAATCTAATTTTGAGACCATTTCCTGAAACTCAAATCGTGGTAATACAGACCTGAAAACAGTCTATGCCTCTACAACTTAAAACAACACCCTGCCTGCCGTCACAGACATTCCCTACGTGCACCCTCCACAGGGAGCCTTCTAGCCTAGGAATGCAAAGACCCAGCAAGAGGCCTGGAAGAGGAAATACTGGCCTGGGGCCTGAGAACTGGCTCAGCCCTTGTCCTTACACTGACTGGCTGAAGCGTCCTAGGAATAACTGCCTTAAATAGTAAGTTACTTTCCTCAACCATGAGGCTCAAAATAAGTTACTTTCACCAACCATGGGGCTGTTTAAAATGAACTTCAGTTGCTTCTAGCCATAGCAGTGTACCTTACAATTTGTTTTGTTATTGTCCTTTCTGTAACCAACCCAAATCAGCCTCGCTGTAGCCGCCAACCATTGGGCTAACCCTGACTTAGACAACTAGAGTGGGTAACCTTACCTCTCACGCATGTGGTAGCTCATCATATGACTTTGAAAGTGGCTGTGGTAACCCCATAAATCATCTCTCTTCTTCGGGATAAACATGTCAGGGAAACACTAAGTCCTCTTTCTGTGACTTGGCTTTGAGACATTTCATTCTGACAGCCTTTCTCCAAGAAAGCTCCTGAAATCTTGGTCCCCAGAGACCAAGTGCCGCACTTCAGAGCTAGTCTAATAAGCAGAAGACCCACGGGGGCCGAAAGAGCTGGCCCAGCAACTTGCCCTTAACTGAGACCCTGTATTCCCTCTGTCCTATGTATTTTAAAAATGACACCCATGTAATACATGTGTGCATGCACACACATGCAGCAGTGTGCATGTGGAAGTCAGGTAACAGCTTACAGGGGATGGTTCTCTCTTCCCACCACGTGGTGCCTAGGGATTGAACACGGGTCTTCAGGCAGCAAGTACCTTTGCTGGCTGAGCCATCTTGCTGGACCCACCCAGGGCTTCTTGAACTTGTTTTATTTTGACTTATTATTTGAGCTACCACTGCCGTCTTTGGCATGAACTGTGTTGACAATGATCTGGAGTCACAGGGTCCTTTCTACATGAACTGCTCTTCTATACATTCACATTCAAAGGGCCAGAGAGATGGCTCATTGGTTAAAAGCACTGACTGCTCTTCTAGAGGTCCTGAGTTCAATTCCCAGCAGTCATGTGGTAGCTCACATTCAATAATTTCCACTGTTTCATTGTACAAGTAACACGCATCTCATATTAATGAAAAAAAATAAAAAATAGCCTCCAAAATTACAATCTAGGAATACATTGTTGGTTTTTCTTGTGCTAATGCCAATAACATTTTCTAAAATTATCAGTGTTTATGGTTTTCCCTACACAGTGAGTTTCCTGTCACTCACTCTCTGACTTTACTCTATTAACCTACATACATTCTGCAGAAGACTTCAATCCTTGTCGAGTCTCACTTTATTCCAACCACCTCTCCAGCCTTGTCCTCAACCACTGACCATCTTCACTCAGTGTGCTTCATACTTCTATACTTCACAAAAATCTAGAATCTTCCCTGTCTCCTTCATTTGCCTTTGTAAGAACTCCTCCTACTCACTGCCCAGGTCATAGTCCAAATGTCACCTCTTCCAAGTCAGTCTGATTTCTCTCAATCACAGTCGCTCGTTGTCATCTATGTCTCTTGTCTCTGTTGACCTTGTGCTTTCTTTGGTTGGTTGGTTGGTTGGGTTTTGTTTGCTTGTTTTTCGGGCAGAGTCTCACTGTCACTGGGTAGCCCACCTTGGCCTCATGCTCCTTCCCATCCTCCTGCCTCCTCCACTTCCTAAATGCTGGAATGACAGGTATGGACCACCAGGAGGGACTCTATTGACCTTTGCCGCTGCTCTTTTATAACATATGAAGTTATGATTCTTTGGATATGCCTGGCCAAGATCAAATCCTAGCCAAAGAGCTACCATCGCAGGACAAGCCATACTTTGTCTAAAAGCTATGTCAAAGAGCAAGTATTAAGACAGTTCCTTTTCCTGTGATAATTTCTCTTTTAATGTTCTCAGTAATTGCTTTGTACCTGAGATACATTGCTCCAAGGCAGGACAGCAGGTCATCTTTAAGGACAGAGGAAGAAGCAGAGGCATGTTCTAGTTGGTCTCAGGGAGATGGGCTTCTTAACAGTTTCTTATTCTCTTGCATGTTCATAATACATATGCCTCCAGTCTGTTTGTTAAATTGTTTTCATTGTGCATATGTAATGTAGACTCCATTATTTTTTGAGAGCATCAACTAAATTAGTGTAAACCAGACCAACGTAGCTCATTTGAATGGTATGCATTTGGTTTGAATATACTGGTGACTTTTCCAGTGAAGAACATCTATTTTAACCCAGCCAACCACTAAAGACAAATTATTCTCTCTGCTTCTATAAATCAGATTTTTAAGCCCACTTCATCTCAAGAGAGTGTGACTGTGCACATGGCTGCCCACAAACAGTGACAGTGAAAAATTTGCTTCGTCTGGTATGTTCCCATCTTGACGGAGAGGAAAACCAACTGGGATTCTCAGGCTCGAGTCTCTCACAGGGCAGGGCTTGTAAGGTTAAGAGCAGCAGTTTCTGGGAAGCCGGCCTGGGTCTGTGAGAAGCAGGCCTGGCCGACCTCAGCACACAGCCCCGAACACAGCCACGGGCAGGCGTTAACCTTCTGAACTCCCACTGCAGACTGCAAGCCTGCCTTCCACTCTATCATGGCTCCCAGGACAGATTCTGCTCCAGACTGTCTGTGGAGCTTAGGGAACCCTGAAAGGAAGCCTTTCAAGTCTGCTTCTCTGGAGAAAGCTGAACCTGCAAAACTTGGCCAGACACCACACTGGGTCTCCCTCGGTGGTGACTCAGAAATCTCAAGGAGAGGAGGAAAACGGCAAAGAATAACACTGACGGGGCCGAAGGGCAAACGGGGCGACATTTGTATTTCCATTGAGTGGGTGATGTTTTTTTTTTCATTTCAAAGCCTGATGTAAAAAACGAACTGGTTTTTACTTATCTACAGACTGAGAACATACACACGGCTGTTAAAATATTTCATCTCTCCCAAGTGAGGCCCTGTGCAAATTTCCTTCTATGTGCAGAGCTTTCTGCACCATCCCTACAAAGTGCAGGCACACATCCAGAACCTACTCTTGCTGGCTTCGAAGTGAAGCCGCACGATTTTAGCGGGAGACAGAGGGGAAAAGGTCTGGAGGGGAGGCCTTGGGAAGTCAGAGATGAGTTGCGGGCAAAGGAGATACTGAGGCATGGAAGGGCCAGCATTTTCTAACGACCCCTTTCCCTCACTAACAACACAGTTTCCTAAAACAATTGTTTAAAGTTGAGCCCTGTCCGCTAATGCCCATCAGCCTACTTAGATGAACTTGGCTCAGTTTCGGATGTCTGGAGCAGGTGAGGACAGAGTCTGCATCCTTTTCAGCAGAGGCCCTGCTCTCAGTTTCTGAACTGTGACTATGTAGCCGTGGAGCATAGGCCATCACGGAGAGGACTCCGACACAAGTGTGGCCAGCTTTTAACTTTCCCATGTCCACACAGCCTTCATATCTTTCCTTTTCAGCCTTCTTTCAATGAAGTGGAACCTTCTAGGTTTTTAAAAGTCAGTCTTGTCAGATCTGTAGCGCCACCGGCAGTGTTTGCCCAGCATGCCCACATTTCTGGATATGATCTCCAGCATTTGGCAAAAATGGGCGTGGTGGCACACTACTGTAAGTAATCTCAGCATGTGTGCGGTGAAGCAGGAAAAGCACGAGTTCAAGGCTAGCTTCGGCTATATAGTAAAGAAAAAGAAGAATAAAATTAGCCCTGAACCACAGTAGTTTCCCCTTGATAGCCCAATGTTGGGCTAATAAACTCCGTTCACTATAAACTTCCTACACAGCCAGAGCTAAGGAGCCAATAACAAGTTCCTAAGGGTCAGAATGTAGTCTTTAAAATCTCTGATACAAATAGATATTCATTCAAAGTTTTTAAAGTTATCCCAAAATACATATTTCATGCTAGAGAGATGGCTCAGCACTTATGAGCACTTGCTGCTCTTCCAGAGGACCTGAGGCCAGATCCTGGCACCCACGTGAGATAGCATACAATCACCTGTAACTCCAGCTCCGTGGGACCCAACACCCTCTTCAAAGGGCACACACACACACATGACATGCCCTCACTCATACAGACAAGCACATATCCATAAAATAAATACTTGAAAAACAAATACACATTTCACTGTATTGGTAATATACAACCAGCATATACCTTGGGTGGGTAGCCCTAGATCTAGCACGTGAAACACTCACAAACAAACGTTTGTAAGCACCCCCTGCTACAGAAGTATTCTAGCCTGATGCATCAGGACACATTAAACATCTCAATGCATTTTGAGGGTCCAGTTAAAACATGAGCATATATATATGCTCTTCCCCTAAACTTTAAAAATGGATGGTTGTTCAAAATCTGAAAGGCATGCACTTATACCCATACATGGGGTTGGGAGAGCTCTCTCCTCATGACCCAAGGATTGCTAGCCTAACACTAGCCCTCTTTTGAACTGTGGATGCATATAAGGTGTACAGGCAATTCTGTAATTAAGATGGTCTCTACCCGAGCAGTCTACTGATAAGAGTTTGCGTGCATCTGTTCTTAGCTATCACCTCTCAAATACACCTGACTGGAGGATTCTTTACATTGGATTCCCTCAGGGCCACCCACCTTGCCTCTGCCAACCTCCCTAGTCACACTTTTGGTGGTCCTTGTCTGATGGGTAGGCCTAGATGTTTTAAATTTTCCCTATTCAGCAATCTGGAGAGCTTCTTCACAGTACCTGGGAAATAGGTAAGGAACTTAGCATGCCATCATCATTTACTGATCACTAGAGAACACCCAAGATGGCATTAAAGATTATATCAGAGGGTGGGGAAAATATGCTTTTGTAAGCAGAAACCTGTTTTCCAGTAAAAATAAAACCACACTTTGGATAGCAGACTATCAGCACAGACATGCCCCATCAATTTATGGCTGATTAACATATAGAATCGCTTCCACTGAACAGTATGACAAGTGTGTCAAACATATGATCTCATCACAGCCCTATGGGTAACGGCTTCATTAAGCATGTTGAGAGTGTAGAGGCAGAAATGATTCCAGCTGCTGGGTTCCACCCTCTGCTCCCCCAGCTCCCAGCTATACACGGCCAAGCTATTCCAAGTGTCACTTGCCATTTTCTCTCTCTTCCAGTTTTCAAATGATCTGTTTTATTTCTGTCTTGGTTACAACCCGTGTGTGTGTGTGTGTGTGTGTGTGTGTGTGTGTGTGTGTGTGTGTGTGCTTGTGAATGTAGTTGTACCTGTATGTTTGCATGTGTGTGGGGGGATACACAGGTGTGCAGGTGGGTTATGTACTTGTGTGTGTGTGTGTGAGTGTGTGCTTGTGAATGTAGTTGTACTTGTATGTTTGCATATGGCAGGGTACAGAGGTGGGTTATGTACGTGTATGTGTGTGCAAGTGGAGGCCAAAGCCTGACATGGGGTGCCTTACTACTCATTCATCACTTTACTTTCCGAGACAGGGTTTCTCACTGAACCCACAACTCACTGTTTGAACTCGCTAGCTAGCCAGCTCGACAAGGAGATCCCTGTCCTGCCCCCTGAGTGCTGGAATTACAGGCAAGCCACTGTGCTGCCACCCCCAGCTTTTACTTGGGCTCTGGGGATCCAAACTCCAGTCTCCAGACCTACATAGCAAGGGCTTAACATTCCACGGAGCTGCCACATTACAAACTGGTGTCAGCAATCACTAATGTTCCATGGAGCTGCCACGTTATAAACTGGTGTCAGCAATCACTATCGTTCCTCCAAACAGCCACAGAGTGATGGCGCCCAAGACATAATGCCAGTGCACCACACCATGTTTGGGGATCAGCTCTGATCTTGTCTCTGGACACTTCTAAGTGTGAAGCTGTTGTTTTGAGATATTGTATAGCCTATGAGTACTACTCATGCTCAGATGAAACTATACACTGCATAGCATATATGCCCTGGTTGTGTAAACACGCCTGACATCCCTGCAAAGTGAAAGTGGAAAAACACATCCCAAATACCTGAATTTCCAGGGCTTTAGGCCTGGGATTCATGCTCAACAAATATACTGGATAAATTAACACAAGAGGAAGTGTGTTGGGGTGTAGCTCACTAATAAAAGACTTGTCTAGCGTATACAAGACCCTGGGGTCTGCCTCATAAACCACACACACAACAGAAGTATCACTAGAAGCCGCTCTTGTGCACAGCCCTGTGTGGAGTCTGTCCCCAGCTTACATCACCCTGAAAGTTTAGTGTTTCCCAACGAGGCCACCCTCATGGTTCCATCCATCTGTGACACTCTCCCATGAGTTTAGAGTACAAGAAGATTTTCTTTAAATACTGGTAACAGATGAAATCGGGATTGTTTGGACTCTGAGAACCAGAAGCTGCTGCCTTCCAGCTGATCTGGCCCTTATCCACGCAAGCCCTAGCAGCAGGGAAGCTCAAAGCTGAAAAATACACACCAAATACATGACTGGCAAAGGATTTCTAGCTGGCTTTCCTTGGTGGAAGCTAGAATACAATAGTCTTTTAAAAGCTGTCTTTCTTTATTTGACCACTAAGACTCAATAGTAAGATTTGAAGTGTATAGGTTTAAAATGTCAGCAATAATTATAGGTGTGCCAATGCCCTGTCTGGCGTAATATTTAGTGCGAAGTGGGTATTGCCTCACCTGAGTCTCACAGCATTTCACATGATGGGAGCGCTGTGAGGGAGACCACAGGCAAATGACGGGAGACTCCAGAGGCTGTGCCTTAAGTGATTCCTATGTACTGACCCCATGTTTCATCTTCATACACTCAGACCTCCTGAGTTCATCTGTGTTTAACCTTCATCTTTCTGATTAACGGCTGTTCCTTGGCTTTTGGGGCACCTTCCTAGCCCCACCCTGCCCCTGCTGCCCGCCTCCCTGGCTGCTCTCCCACTCGGTCTGGAAGGTCACAGGTACACACCCAACTTGAGATAGTATTCAGTCAACTTCCCTTCTCAGGTTTAGGAAGTGTTCCTCCAATGCTCCGGACATTTCAGGCGTCTATTTATTAAACTTCATTTTCAATTTACCCACGTATCATTCCAATTTCCCTTTCCTCAGCATTGTATAGCTCTGAGAATAAGAGTTGGAAACGTGCCTATCACAAGCCAAGTCACTTTTTTTGAAAATGTGTTCCCTCCTCAAGCCATTGTTTTTCTTTCTTTCCTTTTTATTTTAAGAAAAAAAATCCTTTTTTAAAGTAAACCTAAACCATATGAAACAAGCCAGAAAACATATAAAGCATTCATACATATTCACATGTGATGAAGAATAAAAAAAAAAATGCCCTGTATTACGACCCAGCTCAAGAAGTAGAACTTTGACACATGCCCCAGAAGCCCTGTGACCCCGGCCTTGCCTTGCTCAGAGTTACCATTGTTAGCATTAATCTTACTTCCAGTCCTCACATCCTTGTTAAGGTTCCCTTGTACTAGGGATCCAGCTCAAGGCCTTGCAAGGCTTCCTGACAGGGAAGATGCTTTACCCCTAAGCTAAATCCTCAGACTCTTGTGGAATGTTTTAACTGCGGGTAAATTTGTACATTTCTCAAAAGGTTGAGTGACAGACCCACAGCACATATTTTGTATGTACGGTTTGATAATGTTTGGAGTGTGGATACAGGCTTGGCAAATGTGCACATCTTGAATATTTCCTCTCCCCTCCCCCACATCCTTTCATATCCTATTGTTATACGTTTATTTACATTATTCTAGAGATTTATGGAAAGGGAATCACAAAGCATGTGCTCTCTTTCCTGGTCTGCTTTTTTCACTCAGCGTTATTACTTAAAATTTGATCTTGAGTATTTTGTGTGTATAAGCATTTCTTTGTGTGTGTGTGTGTGTGTGTGTGTGTGTGTGTGTGTGTATGGACATGTGTTCAGGAGCACATACATCTGCGCATATGAGGAGACCAGAGGCCAACATTGGGTGACTCCATCACTGGACACCTTATTTTTTGAGATGGGGTCTGTCACTGAACCAGGAGCTCACTATTGGCTGAACTAGCTAGCTAAAGAGCACCCAGATCTACCTGCCTCCACCTCCACAGCACCGGAACTAAAGATTTACAACATCACACCTGTCTTTTACACGGGTCCCAGGGATCCGAACTCAGGTCTCTGGGCTTTCATATGCTTTACCAACTGAGTCAACTCCTCAGTCCCTCACTTTAATTTAACTTAATTTTATTTATATTATCTTATTGCCAAATTACATTTTGTTTTATCTATTTAGCTATTGTTTAAATTACTGTCGATTTAAATTTTGTCTTATTGTCACACGTCAAGCCATTTGACTGACTTAGGCTTTTTCTCCAGGGTAAAACAAAACACACACACACACACACACACACACACACACACACACACACACACACAAATACAAAAAAAAAAAAGTAGTGGAATGCCTAGGTGAGTCCACAGAAGCATACATTCAAAAGAAACGTTCACTACAAAGGCTGTACACTTCAGTTTTTCACAATAATTAGATGAGATTTCCGTTCTTCTGTGTCAAAACCAACATGGGTATCACCAATTTTTCTTACTATTTGGGCACTTAGTGGGTGAGCAATGGGATTTTGTTACAGTTTGAATTGGCACTTTCCCGATGCCTGTGAGGTAACCATCTCTCCCACACGCTTTTGCCCTCTGAGTATTTTCCTTAGTGAACAGCCATTGAGATCTCTCTCCTGGTGTTTAACTGAGTCACTTGCCTTCTTCCTACTGAGTATCTTATTATATCGCTTACAGATTTTAGGTGTGGGTCCTTTATCCAACGTGTGCTTTCCAAACATTTTCTCAGAATCTGAAAGTTGTCTTTCAATTTCCTCATCAGAGACTGGGCAGTTTTAAAATCTGAAACTGGAGTTGCAGATGGTTTATGAACCACTATGTGGCTGCTGGGAACTGAACCTGGGTCTCTGGAAGAGCAGTCAGTGCTGTTAACTGCTGAGCCACCTCTCCAGCCCCGATGCCCTCTACCCCACCCCCTGTTTCTCACTGTGATCTGTAGCTTAAGTTTTCTCCAGTCCTGCCTGTCCCATGGTCAGGACAAATCTCTCTCACCTGCCAGTCCCGCAGCCGCTCAGACCCAACCGCTCAGACCCAACGGAGTAAACACACAGAGACTTGTATTGCTTACAAACTGTATGGCCGTGGCAGGCTTCTTGCTATCTAGTTCTTATATCTTAAATTAGCCCATTTCTATAAATCTATACCTTGCCACATGGCTCGTGGCTGACCAGTATCTTACATTTTGGTACTCATGGTAGCAGCTGGAATGCCTCAGCCTTCCACCTCCCAGAATTCTTCTCCTCCTTGTCCTGCCTACCCTATCCTTCCTGCCTGGCTACCGGCCAATCAGCATTTTATTTATACAGAGCGATATCCACAGCAGTGATCTCTTACCATTTAGACACTGGGTCTGTTTTCAGTGAATGTTTGTCCATGGTATGAGATATTGATTGTTGAAGTTCTTGGTATAGATATTTTGGTTTTGTTTGTATATCAGGTTGTTTTAGCACTGTTCCTTTTGAAGACTCATTTCTCCATTAAATTGTAGCTGTCAAAAATTAGTTGCCATATATATATGTATGAGCCCTGCCCTCTATGTCCCGTCCCATTAGTCTGTCTGTCCTTTTTTATGCCGATACTTTATAGTTTGGGTCACTGTGAAAATTAAAATCAAACAATGTGAGATATTGACCTTTGCTCTGTTTCAACACTGTTTGGGCTTCTGTGAATCTTTTCAAATTGCTGCAAGTTTTAGAATTGACTTGTCAGTATCCACCGGAAAGCCGGATAGGATTTGAACTGACACTGTACTGAATCTATAGATCAGTTTGAGGAGCACGGATATGTTTCAAGCTGTGAGTGTTCTCCCTCATGAAAGAAGCATATCTCTCCATTTGTTTGCCTCTCAGAGTCGTCTCGGTTCTGCTTATAGTCACACTGCAGTGGTCATCTGTGCTTTATGTTGGATTTATTTATTTATATATTTATAGGTGTGTGATACAAGTTGATGGTATTGGAAATGAGTTTCTATGTCTCAGTTTTTGACTGACGATGGCACCACATACCTTAGTCCCAGCACTCAAGAGGGAGAGATGGGAGATCAAGGCTACCCTAGACCACAGGCCAGGACTGTTTCCAAAAAAAAAAAAAAAAAAAAAAAAAGGAAATAAATAAATTTCAGTTTCTGATTGCTTCATACCTTGAGTATAAAACTATAACTAATTTGCATGCATATTAACTTTGTAATCTGTAACCTTACAAAACTACTTCCCTGATTCTAGTCACTTTCTGTTGGGTTTTCTACATAGACAATGGTATTGATTACAAAGCCTTTCTTCCTTTTTTCCAAATCGACTGCTGCCATAATTTTTATTGCCATTTTGCAGTGGTCAAAACCTTCTGGAAAATGTTGAACGGCAGTGTTAAAAGCAGAACCCTTGCCTTGTGAGAAGGAGGTGTTCGGTCTTTCACTATTAAGTTTAATGTTAGTTGAGGAGACTCATTGGCACCCTTTATTAGTTAGTGAAGTTTGACTCTATTACTACCTTCATTTGGGATTTTTATTTTTGTTGCGATTCTGGATTTAGTTTTAAGCTTTTTCTGGCCTCTATTGAAATAATCACATAGGTTTTTCAAAACACAGTGAACTACATCAATTGATTTTTCAAATGTTAAAATTGGAATTCATTACGTAGCTCAGACTTACTTTCACTTCAGCTTTCCAAGCGCTAGAACAACTATCCCCAGAAACCTGTCCATTTTTTAGCTGAGTCCCACATCGTCACCGTATAGTAACCGTCATATACATTGTTGTATTTGGTTTGCTGGGATTTAATCTGCCTGCTAAGCTGTGGAGAACAGTTGCTATGGTTTTGAGCTCTCATAGCCTGGCTCCACTTACTGTTCTCTGTGTCCTGACTGCTGATGCTGGTAACAAGCTGGCCTCATGCCCCTGCTGTCAGGCCTCGCCGCCATGACGGACTGTATCCCGTCTGGAACTGTAAGCCGAAATATAGCCTCTTCCTCTTTGCTTTTGTCACAGTATTTCATCACAGCAACAGAAAAGTAACAAAAACGGCATTAACTTAACCGCACAGTTCCTTTTCCTCTCCCCCTCATGTATTTTGAAAATCCTTACTTCTACCCAAGTTCAAGAGTCGTTTCTTTCCTCCAAGACGGTGCCTCATCACAGAAGCCCAGATGTTGCTTATTACAGCTGTGGCACTGCACACCACCGGGGACTTGCAGGACTCTGCTCCTGCAGCACTGACTAACGAGCACTCTGTGTGGAGGAGCCACGTCTCTTCTTTGGGTCACTGTCCGGCACTGTAATTCAGAGAGCCAGCTGGGTTGGAGTCAAGGAAAACGCCTCACTACGGCTTACAGACCTCTTGAGGTATTTTCCAATCAGCCCTGAAGAACTCAGAGGGGCCGCCAGACTAACCTCCACCTCAGATTATCCTTTCGAATCCACTCTTAGTCTGGCGGATGAACATCTGGAGGGCATGGTGAAGAATATACAAGGAAGAGGAAATCAGGAAGAGGGTGTTAAGATAACTTTCCTGAATGTGTTTTTGTAGATTAAGTCTCCACAAGCTGTGATCTCAAGGTTGTTTGGTTAGTAATGTGTTGTTTGGTGAGTATTGTGTTGTGTTGTAAAGGATGATAAATAAGATCTCGGTTTCTGTCTTACTGGGGGGTCTGGAAACTTCTGAAAAGATGTATGTCACACAATCATTTCTTAAAGAACAGCCTAATCTCTAAGGAAACAATCCAAATTGTAAATATGCCACAGTTTAAGAGAGGTAGATGAAGTACCCAGTATAATCAATATGTTCAATGTATTTGGCCTACTTATGAGTCTTAGAACACAAATGTAAAACATCAGAATAGAACTAATGTGTCTGTCTTTGCTTGGGTGACATACCGTGGCTCACAGCTATGGTTTATGTTGTTGAATTTCCCCAGGACTGAGCTGTCTTTGGTGATGTTTGGATTTCTGGTGCTAGGACATGGTAGATACACAATAAATATATATATATTTTTTTTTTTTTTGGTTTTTCAAGACAGGGTTTCTCTACGTAGTTTTGCGCTTTCTGAGCTCACTTGTAGCCAGCTGGCTCGAACTCACAGAGATCCGCCTGCCTCTGCCTCCGATCTGGATTAAAGCGTGCGCCACCGCGCACAATAAATATTTATATGACAATTTTTTGCCTAGCAGTGAAGCACTATTTTAAACACCTCAAAATAGAAGGTTCCACACTCACGGTCAGAAATGATCTACATTTTACAGATAGGAAACTGAGTTCAGAAAGACTGAGTGACAGGTATCCATGCTCACATGACTCATTAAGGAAAACAGGACCTGCTTCAACACTTGAAAAATACATTGGCATTCAGTTTTCAATCACTCATTTTATTGGCACTCAGGAGATGGTTGTGAAAGAACCCAGCATTAAGTAATGGAATCATGTGAAATTTTCTAAAGTTAAACACAGCTCATTGGACTGTTTTCTTTTCCTAATCTCCTGTGGATTGTGGGTTCCACAGCAGCTGATCCATACTATCACAGTACCCCAAATTACATTTCAGGCTAATATATATATATATATTATATTATATATATATATATATATATATATGTTGTATATGTATATATGTATGTATGTATGTATTCTTGTCATAGTAATCCAAAACAAGGAATCTCTGTCTCTGTCTCTGTCTCTCTCTGTCTCTCTCTCTCTCTCTCTCACATCACACACACACACACACACACATACACACATACACACACACTAAAAGAAAGAGAGAGAAAGAGAGCCTTTTTCATTTTTCTCTATATTATAGGCTTTATAACAAAGCATACGAAATCACTGCCTTGTTCCTAAGGAACCATTAACTTCAGACTTTTCAATGTAAACATACTGAAGAAAAAAAACTTTTGACAGTAGACTATCATCTCATTTTAAGATCTATACTCATAAGCTCCATTTGAACATCCACTTTACTTGGATATGCCCTCAGCATACCTTATTCTGGGAGAGTCACAAACACATTAGATTTTGTGACTCATTTGCCATCCAGTGCACCACACATAAAGCTCTACTCTGCCCAATTCTTCTGATTTTCCCCTTGCAGCAGCGCCTGCAATCATGTGGGGGTTTCTGTGGCATTTGTAATCAGTGGCTTGTCTCCAGAATGATTCCCACAGTCTTCTTTTTTTTTCTTTTTTTATCATTAAGAAATTTTCTATTTACTTTACATACCAACCACAGATCCCCTTCTACCCTCAACCCACGCCCCCATCCCCACATTTTCCAAGTCAAGGCCTCTCATGGGGAGTCAGCAGAGCCTGGCACACTCAGCTGAGGCCGGTCCAAGCCCCTCCCCCCTGCACCAAGGCTGTGTAAGGTGTCCCACCTTAGGCGATGGGCTCCAGGGACAGATTCCGATACCCCTACCTGGGGGCCCCCCCAAACAGTTCCAGCTAAACAACCATCATCCATATCCAGAGGGCCTAGTCTAGTCCCATGAGAGCTCCACAGCCACCAGTTCACAGTTCACTCCCCACAGTCTTGTTAACATAGAACATCTAGTCTCAGTAGATACTGCCCTCCATTCAGGCTCGGCCATTTTCCCTCTCCATTCCTTTACCCCTTGTCGGTAATGTAATTATTACCATGCCTCCTTTTCTTGACTCGAAGCCACCGTATACTTGTCATATTGCTTTGTGAGTACTAGTTTTCCTTTTCTCCACGCTGTAGAGTCGAGGCAGGTTGGAAACTTTTCTTGCATTTAATCCCACCAGTGTCACTGGGAGGGAACACAGGGTGCGCTGCCCACAGCAATGGTTCCTGAAAATCCACATCCATCTGGCTTAGTCTCAGCCTCGCGAGAACTCTGAACCTAAATAAATACTTTACCAATTATTTTTCTACTACTCAATCTAGCTATCCTATTGTAGCCTCTGAGGTTATTTTTTTCCACACAAGATTAGTCAGTATCCTCTCTTACCCTGCCTCATTCTTTTTCCCTCCTGTAGATAGTCATTGGAAAAGGTTGCCATGGGTAGACCCAGCAGTTACCTGTGGGAACTGTCCACAATCAGAGACTATATAAGTAAAGTGTATGTGCCCTTGTGGATGTAGTTTTTAAAGAACAAGAAATGAATTTGCATTATAAGCATTCAAAATGAACTCTGTTTAAATACCAAAATAATATTAGCATACCTAAAAAACGAGCCACAGATCTTTCACACCCTCTGTTTGTGTGTGTGTGTGTGTGTGTGTGTGTGTGTGTGCGCGTGTGTGTGTGTCTGTGTTTGTGTGTTGAAAAATCCATAAAATGAGATGTTTTGACACTTAGTCCTTAGGGCCTTAAACAATATCAGAATGGAATAAAATGAAGGAAACCACTGGACTTTGGCTGTACAGGTACATACCAGGTTTATGATTGTTAAATACCGTGATATTTAATGGGAGTTTGAGGATCTTCCTTCTTTTCATTTTATCCATTTTGAAGTCAAAACTAGGGAGATCTCAGGTCAGAGCACGGGCTCAGTGGCTTTGGACAAGGCCCAGCCTCCAGCACAGATGTGTAGAGAACAGAGAAAGGAGAACATTCAAACGGATGCTGAGGGATGTCTTTCTGTACGCTGTGAGTATATGTTGTTCCCATTGATTAATAAATGAGCTGCTTTGGCCGATGGAAAGGCAGCTTAGAGGTAGGCGGGAAATCCAAGGACAGAGACAGGAAAGAGAAAGGCAGAGTCTGGAGAGACGCCAGCTTGCCGCCCAAGGAGCAGCAAGAGGCCAGCAGACCAGTAACACCATGGCCAAGTGGCAACTTACAGATTAATAGAAACAGGTTAATTTAAGATATAAGAGCTAGCTAGCAAGAGGCCTACCATAGGCCATAGAGTTTGTAAGTAATATTAAGCCTCTGAGTGATTATTTTATTTTATAAGTAGTTCTGGGACCACTGGGCAGGGAGGGGCCAGGCAGGACCAGAGGAACTCAGGACCTGAGAAAAACTATGGCTACAAGCGGAGACCTGATAAGACCCAGAAAAATGGGAACAAAGATGTTCAGAAGATATCAATAATATTTAAAGAGAAACAAGAGAGCACAGCTGGCCGTGACAAGGTGATGCGACTCTGCCTCTTCTCCCAGGAGCTGGGGATTCTTAGAGGCTCCCGAAAATATGGCCGCGAGGATTTTTAAACATTACTATCTAGTGGGTCTAGGGAAATGGTTTGGTTGGTGAAGTGCTTGCCTTGCAAGTGTGAGGACCTGAGATCCCCAGCACCTTGTGAAAAGCCGGATACAGTCATACAGGTCTGCAATCCCAGGAGGTGGGAGCAAGAGGAACCATGCTAGCCTACCAGACTAGCCAAACAGGTGAGGCCCAGGTTCAGGGAAGAAATCTTGTCTCGAAATAGTAGTAGTAGTAGTAGTAGTAGTAGTAGTAGTAGTAGTAGTAGTAGTAGTAGTAGTAACAACTTGGGGCTGGATGTAGCTCAGTTGGTAGATGGCTTGCTTAGGATGCATGAAGGCCCAGATTCAAACTCCAGTATTAAATAAAATGGATTTGATGGTATGAGGCTGTGATCCCAGCACTTAGGTAGAGTCAGCAGGATCAGAAAGTCACGGTCGTCCTTGGCCATGTTCAAAGACAGCCTGGGCTGCCCTAAATCCCATCTTCAGAAAAGAAACAAAGCAGAGAATCCATAGAGGAAAAGCACCCAAGGGCACTCTGAACTGTGTGCGTGCATGCACACACACACACACACACACACACACACACACGTCCAAGGAGATGTGCACATGCAAAAAATAAAAATTGTCAAGTTAATATTTGGAAAATACCAAAGACAGTTCCTAGTACATCCTAAATGTCATTGCATATGAATCAAAGAAACGCAAGTGTTAGGGACAGTGATTGGTTGAGAAGATACTACCCAGAAGTCTACAGTAGTGACAGTTCACGGGAGAGCTCAGGACAGTGTTTGCACACTGTGTTGCAGGTAGTGGTTCAAACTCCCAGTCCTGTGAAGGCAGCAGGGGTTTGGGTTGGAGCATGAGACAGATTTAGGAACCACAGATCCAGAAGCAACCATCGAGGCAGAGACTCAGGTCCCAGGAGAGCCGGGTATTCCATTCTGAATCCTTGCACCTGCGTTTGAGCCAAGTGTCTGCACCTGGGAGGTGACACAGAGACACTAGGTTTCTCTAGCCCCTGCTTCTTTGGAAGTTCGCGTCAACTGTGAGTTTCCTAGCAGGACAGGGTGTGAAGCTGTTAAGTGCACAGTAGTCTGTTCCAACAGACTTTCCTCATCCCAAGCAGACCCTGCTGAGCCACAAACAATACGGCCTTGTAAGCTCTGGTCAGTCTGGTCACGGGATACCTGTGGGGATTTCTTTTCCTGACTCTGAGAGGCAGCTTCCCAAAGACTTGGCAGGCAAGCCAGGCTGAGCTAAGGAATACTCTGGCTGTGGGTGCATTCCAGCCCAGAATGATCTCCCAGACATTTCTCTTTTAATGAAGCTCCAGCTTTTTTTTTTTTTTTTTTTTGTAATGGAAGGTCATTACATGTGAAGCCTAATGGGGCCCTGGCTGTGTTTCATTAACTTTTAATTTAGGCTGTTAGTGTGGAATTAGTTAGCAGACTGGCGAATCAATTGGCTAGCCAGTGGGATTCCGTTTTAACAAGGAGAGTCCTGTAGGCGGTCAGATGTTAGCTCGCGCTCTCTCTCTCTCTCTCTCTCTCTCTCTCTCTCTCTCTCTCTCTCTCTCTCTCTCTCTCTGTGTGTGTGTGTGTGTGTGTGTGTGTGTACGTGCAGGCTAAGGAGCTTTGCTGTTTGCTCCCAGTACTTCGAAGCTCCGGCTTTCTTTCCTACTGCCAAGTTAATTCCTGGCTAGAACAGTGTGTGCATCACCCAACTTATCTCCTCTGCAAGCTCGCGCGTGAGTCATGAAGTAAGTCCAAGGAAAATTCCTTTTTCGTGCTGATGGACTCAAAGACTTTGAGAATTAAACCAAAATAAGTAACTCTGAGCATTGTGAAAAATTTGAACATTTGCTCTTTGGCTAGAGGTTTCCTACATTCTGGGAAGTTGTAAGTCTTTAAAAATTCTCCCAGTCATCTCAAAGTGTCTCTGTATGCTTCAGGGCTGAAATCACTTCCCTCCTTGTTTGCAGAGTTTACCCCTGGATTAGGAGGTCTGGTAGCTGTTAATTTAGATCAAGAGACTCAGTTAATAACTTCAGTTTCAAGTCTAAAGTCTGGTCATCTCAAAGGAAGATGGCAGTCCCATTTCTGAAGTTAACCTTCTAAGAATTTACAGAGCATTGCAAAATCTCGTTGATTTTGAGAGAAGTTGTTCAAGTAGCATCAGAAAGCTACATAGAGACGTGAATGCTGGAACCAACACTGATGTTTTAGGAAATGAAATACCATGGCCCAGTAGAAACTGTTAGATTAATGGAGAAGAAACACACCAGTAGAGTAATATGTTCACCAATACTGCAGCATTTAAATAGCACAGAATACACTGTGAAGTACAACCCAGGCTTAATTTTAGGATAATTCATAATATCACACTCAGGCAGATGTAGATTCAGCAAACAAGAAAACAGACTAGATGGAGAAGTAACACAATTATAGCCCCATTCTCCTTAGGCAGTAGTTTTATCCAGGTATTTGGACCCATTTGAAAAAAGATGAGACTACCTAGCGTGTGGTACACAGCTATCATTTCAGCAATCCAGAAAGAGCTCTCAAGCTCTCTCTCTCTCTCTCTCTCTCTCTCTCTCTCTCTCTCTCTCTCTCTCTCTCTCTCTCTCTCCCTCTCTCCCTTCCCCCTCCCTCCCTTCTCTAAATTTCAAAGAAATGTTTTCACCTTACTGATTTTTCTTTTTTCTTTTTTTTTTATTTTTAAATGTACATTGGTGATCTGCCGACATGTATGTCTGTGTGAGGGCATTAGATCCCCTTGAGCTTGAGTTACAGACAGATGTGAGCTGCCATGTGGGTCCTGGGAATTGAACCTGGGTCTGTCAGAAGATCAGCCACTGCTCTCAACCACTGAGCCATCTCTCCAGCCCTTTTTCTTTTTTTTTTTTTTTCAGTCAGAGGGTTAAATAAATTATCTATTACTTCATTCATAAACTTATCTGTCATTTATTAACAACCTACAATAAGTCATGTGTGTGGAAGGAATCCTAGAATTAAACTGCTAAGATATTTCTCATGGTTTAACTTTTCTGTTTTCAGTCATTTCTTGCATGTTCCCTGTTGGGTACAGAAGGTCAGTAGATACCCTTTACAATCTTGGTTTATAGTAAGAACAACTTCACTGAAAATATAATTGAAGTTCTTTTATAAAATGTCATATTTTTTCTAAATGGGAAATAGTACTAAATTGATAGACAGTTCTCTCAGTCTGTATTTTATATGTGACTATTTGAATTTAAACTAGGTTAAAAATTCAGAGGCTGGGGAGATAGCTCAGTTGGTAAAGCATGAGGACCTGACTTTGGATGCCCAGCACCCATGTAAGAGCCTGGGATGGCGCTATGTGGCCTGTAACCCCAATGGTAGCTGGCAGAGACAGGTGGATCCCAGGGGTTTGCTGACCAGCCAGTCAAGAAGAAATGGCAATGGTTTAGGGAGGGACCCTGTCTCAAAAAACTAAGATGGACTGAAGAAGATATCTCAGTATCAATCTCCAGCCTCCACCCACATCACATCCACATTCATAGGAGTCTCTCTCTCTCTCTCTCTCTCTCTCTCTCTCTCTCTCTCTCTCTCTCTCTTTTTTTTTTTTTTTTTTTTTTCTTTCTCTCTCTCTCTCTCTCTCTCTCTCTCTCTCTCTCTCTCTCTCTCTCCTCAGTTCTTCAGTTGCTCTAGCTACATTTCAAGTGTCATATGTGGCTAAAAGGCTGCCACACTGGACCATGCAGACCCAGCCTCTCTACTCCATCACAAAGGATTAGGAGTTCTCCGAGATACTGCTGTTCTGCACTTAAATGATGAGAACACAATGTATAAGGAGGCATTTTCACGCTTTCCTGATTATTAAGAATTTGGACATTTATTAGAAGTTTACTTCCTTCTGTTCCCCCTGCTCCACGCTCTCTAGGAAATAAGATCTAGAGAATTCCAGTGCATGTTAGCACCTGCTCCTCTAGAGAGGAGGCATCAAAGGGCCAAGTCAATCCATTTATACACTCACATGTATTTATATAAGTTTAGTTAAATATTAATTTTAAATGGTTGTAAATGACACTTGAAGATTGCAACAGCAACAAAAAGCCCTTTTAGCTTGACTTCGGACATGGTCAGCAGTGTTAAGCTGTTAAACTGTAACTAACCTGACATTCCTGTCAGTTGATCAACCTTCACCAGGGTTAGTGGCCATCCCATACGCCAAGAACCTCAACAACTTTTGACAACAAAGATTGCTCACTTCCATCGATAGAAGGTGCAAATGACTTAACTCTAATTTTCGCTTGAGTGGAAACCTAAAAACTGAAATCCCAGGAATTTTTCAAAGACCCTTGCAATTATATCGAACTGGTTCTTTCCTGGGAAAACGTCTAGGAAGGCCTGACCTAAGAGTCTATCTGTTCCCTGAGCTCGGTAGTATGACTTTGGGGTGGGTTTTTTGATTTTTGTGGCATTTGGGAGATTGATTGGTGGGTTGTCTGACTGGATGTTGAGACTGTGTGTGGTGGTATTCTAATTGTACTGAAATGTGATTTTGATTGTATGTTAATAAATAAAGTTGCCTGGGGGTCAGAGCTATTAGAGCCATAGGAAGAGCATGGCGGTGGTGGCACATGCCTTTAATCCCATAGATCTCTGTGTGTTCAGGGATACAGCCAGCATTGGAGACATACGCCTTTAAGACCTAGAGGGCTGTACATACAGACAGTGACGAGGCAGTCACGTGTTTGGGTTTACAACCAATGAGAAGGCAGAATGACTTGGAAACGATTTACACACAGGAAATAGCTCTCTTTCAGGAAGCTGGGACAGCAGGAGGAAGGGTGAGATTTTAGCTCTGAGCTCTGACCTCTTGGCTTTCTCTTTTACATTGTTTCTGTGTTTCTTATTTAATAAGACGGTTGGTTACATCTACAACTGTGTTTCCTTGTATTTCCCAGGCTTGCCTCCAGCTTGCAATCCTCTTGGCTCCCAGTACTGGGATTACCATGTGTATAACAGTCCTGGCTTGTAGCATTACTTTTTAAGTGGAATGATCATTTTTTTATATGAAAATAAAAACATATCCATAAAACACACAAAAAAAGTTCAGTTGAAGAAAATATCATAAAAAGATGCCCTATACACTGTCCTGAAATGTAGGTTTTGTTGTTTGAGTGTAGGGAGACCAACAAACTGGACGATAGCTGCCACTGAAAAGATGATTTATCATACACAGGTGCCTGGGGGTGTAGAGCCACACTGCACACCAGATGCCATATAAGAAATACCAGGGGGTTGGGGATTTAGCTCAGTGGTAGAGCACTTGCCTAGCAAGCGCAAGGCCCTGGGTTTGGTCCTCAGCTCTGAAAAAAAAAGAAAAAGAAAAAAAGAAAAAGAAATACCAGGTTGGTCAGAAAGTTGAAGGAATAAGAGAGAAGGATCATGGACACGAAGGGGGCGGGGCAAACATATAGACTTAGGATTGGCTGATCAAGGCCCTTCAGGAAGTTGTCAGCATTAGGGCTGCCTCCAGCTGTCGGCACTTGACTCTGGGGTAATTACAGGAGGGGAGTGGCCCTGGATGTGACAGCCCTAATAGCAGAAGTGATGGGTATGTGGGCTCTGAAGTGGTTAGTCTGTAGATGAAAACCATGCTCTAAGGCAAGCTGTTTTCCATCTCCGGATGGACCACCCCGGCAAAGGGGAGGCTCTCCAGGGTCAGCCAAGCCCCAAATGTCAACATATCAGAAATTCAGAAAGCACAACAGACATACTTACAATACCGAATAAGGCATGCACGTGATAAGGGCATCTGCCCACCATCGTAAGCCATCGGGGAGTTACAAAAGAAAACATTGAGCTACCACGACACACCTAATGGAGCAACTCAAATGCCAAAGACTGTCAGTAACAAACACTGGTGAGGATGTAAAACAAGGGGAACCCTCCAAACACTGCATTCGGCAGTTTCTTACAAACCTAAACACTCTCACCATGGGACCTCAGTGTTGCGTCCCTTAGGATGTACCCCATGAATTTGAATACGTGTGTCCATACAAAGCCTGCCTGTGGATATCTATAGCCGTAGGACTGATCATTTTAAAGATGCCCTGTGGTAGATGAATATTTAAACAAGCTGTGGTACACCCCAAGGGTGAAGTGTTAAAAAGAAATGAACAAAGGGAAGCTGTACAAGAATACAGAGGAAAATTAAATGTGTATTACTAGATGAGACAAGCCACTCTGTAGAGGCTCCATACTGTATGATTCCAACTAGATGACATTCAGCAGCACTTGAGGTGGGAATGGGAGTACAAGATGGATGTAAGTCATTACTCATTAGCCAAACCTATAGAATTTCCAATGAGTCTTCACCATGTAAACTGTGGAACTGGGGTGGTCATGATGGTCAGTGACCCAGGCTGTCTGATGAAGAGCATGTTGGAAGCTCAGCATGTTTATTATATACAGTTGAGCAAGAAGGTGGGGTTATCACCTAGAGAAGAACAAGGAGGCAGGGATATTATTATAACAATAGCTGAACAAGGGGGCAGGCTCAGCTAACCTCAGTAGGAGTAGCCTCTGCATAGGAGCAGCCTTCAGTCCATAAACATGGTAGGGAAAGACTTGATAGTGGTCATTTTCTGCATATATTATCAACATCTGAACATGGACCAGAGGAACGCTTTGCCATCCCTCTGAGCCTCACCCAGGGAAGTGCCACTCTTGTGGATCTAAGGCACTGGGTCCTTGTCACGGCTGTGCCCAGGTCAAACAATATTCATTCACTCAGTGTTTCACTGGCTCCTTACAACATTCCACTCCACGTTAACCTAAAACTTCTCTTTAAAATAGTGTCATTTAAGCCAGATGTGGTGACCTAGGCCTGGAATCTTAGCACTGAGTAGCCTGAGGCAGGAGGATCAGGAATTGAAGGCCAGTTTCTCCCTGGGATCTTTGTAGGTTTTAAGCTGAGCATTGATTTTCCAAATGAGATGGTTCTTAAGAATGTTTGAGCTCCTAGAAAACAAATTGTTAACAAAAATGCCTTCTGGAGAATGGGTACATGAGAGATGGGTGCATTTTTTTTTTTCTTTTCAAGCCATGGTTTATCATAGAAATATCCTTAAATAGTGCCTTTGCCTTCCCAAGATCAGTTCTGTGGCAGATGAGGGTTGGTGCTCATAAATGTACAGGACAGCCACTCTTATCTGGGAGAATCAGGAAACTCTTAAAGCAGACTCTGTGGAAGCTGCAGCCACTTCCCCTGGAGGATGGCTTCAGGCATCCAGAAGTTGCAGCCCCTTTCCCTCAAAGGATGAACTGTGTGCTCAGGCATGCAGCAGCTGCAGCCCCTTCCCCCAGGAAGCACTGGCTCAGGCACCCGGACACAATTCCAAGTGTATCTCAGAACGCAGAAGATTCTGTATTCCAGCAGAGATTGGCATCTCAGCCTGATCGAGAGCCCGAGGGGCACATCCCACGGCCTTCAGGTACCAGAGGAGATGCCCCTGCTCCTTACTTCCTTACCATGCCTCATCCTGGACGCAGAGCAGAGGCTAGACCCTTTCCAATTTCCTCTGAACACCTTATAACGCATTATAACCTTTGACCTGTTCCCTCATGAACTGAAGATAACTAAGAACTGACAGAGGAGTCGGTAAGATGGCTCTGTATATGCAGAAACCTGACCATCTGAATTCCCTAGAACTCACTCACAAAAGTGGAGAAGGAGGTAACCAGCTCCACAAAGCTGTCATCTCACCGCCACACCTGAATGCTTCCCCAACACACACACAATTTCTTTTAGTTGAAAACGTTTTTTCCTCCCGTACAGTCTGATCGTGCTTTTCCCACTCTCCAGATCCTGCGCCCTCCCTACCCAGCCAGCTCCACGCCCTTTCTTTATCTCTCTCTTTAGAAAACAAGCAAACAAAAGAAACAAACCAAACAACTAAAGCCCAAAACACAAGAAACTCACATACACAGAGAGACATGCACGCTCACAAGCATAAAAACACAAAGTCAGAAACCATACTATACAAGCAAAAGACCTATAAGACAAAAAATGCAATATGAGACAAAAAGTCCACAAAAATGCCATTGGGTTCGTTCTGTGTTGGCTATCTACTGCTGGGCAGGCATGGGGCCTACCCTTTAAGTGGATTAGCATACCCAGTGAGACTCCACTAGAGAAAGCTAATTTTTCCTTTGCAGGTAGTATCAATTGCAGATAGCTTCTTGGTTCTGAGCTCATGTCAACCACCTCTTCCTGCCCCTCTCAGCACTGGGACTTGTCTGGCTTGAATCCCTGTGGGCCCTGTGCATGCTACCACAGTCTCTGTGAGTTCATATGGCATCAGGCTGTTGCGTCTGGAGGACACTGTTTCCTTGAAGTCTTCTACTCCCTCTGGCTCTTACAATCTTTTTTGCCTCCTCTTCCACATAGCTTCCTGAACCCTGAGGGAAAGAGTTTGATAAAGACATCATACTTAGGACTGAGAGTTCCAAAATTTCTCACTTTCTCACATTGTCCAATCGTGGGTTTCTGTATCTGTTCTCAACTACTGCAGGAGGAAACTTCCCTGATGATGACCGAGCTGGGCGCTGATCTATGGGTGTCACAGAATGTTAAGAGTCATTTTATTCTATGTTCTTTTAACAGAACAACAGTATTTGGTTTTCTCCTAAGCCCGTGGCCTATCTAGTCTCAGTTCTTGGATACCTGAGCAATGCCAGGCATGGGTTCCATCTCATGCAGTGGACCTTAGATCCAACTAAAGAATGGTTGGTCACTCCTACAAGTTTGTGCCACAAATGTACCAGCATGTCCTGGAGAGAGGTCACCATTGTAGATCACAGGGTTTGTTGCTGGACTGATGAGTAACTTCCCGTATCGTGAGCACTTGTCAGTAGGGGTGAAGGGTCTAGTTAGGCACCAATGCGACTTCTCCATCTTCAGTGAGATATGTAAGCATTGTCTTCAGCAATCGAGCCGCACCCTCAGTTTGTGGAGAGTCAACAATAGCCCTGACAATAGCTAGGGATGTTTGGCAGTGTCTATGGGCCCCTTTGGCTGACCCAACTAGATGCAATCCATTCCTGGTACTGGAATGGTGCTAGACATCTGTCACTTGGGGGTAAGAGACATCTAGTTGAGGTATTGTTCCCCCCCCCATTCCTTTGTGACTCCATTTTGATTTCTTTCATATATATGCGCGCGCGTGTGTGTGTGTGTGTGTGTGTGTGTGTGTGTGTGTGTGTGTATAGGAAAGCTTCTTCAGTAGCAGGTTTCCACGCGACCCCTCAAATAGCCCTTAGCATGTACACACAATTTAAAAAAAAAAAAAAAAAACAAACAAAAAAATACTGCCAAGTTTCAAAAAAAAAAAAAAGCCCTTATTCAATAGTCTCCACTATGTCTGAGTTTATCTTTTGTTTCTAGCTCTCTTCACATGTGCCAAAGTTTTGGTATCCTTAAGGTCTCCAAGCCCTGTCACGCCAAGAAGCTTTCTTTCCTATTTCAGCTTAAACCTCCCATTCTTTCCATCTTCCCGCAGAACTATCTGCGACAGTTGAGGATGTGGCTCAGTGATAGAGCGCTTGCCTGGCATGGGAAAGGCCTAGGGTTTGGTCACCAGTTCTGCAAAAGGAGTCCAGACAAAAGACAGGGAGTCAGTCCCTAGTTTCCTGAGACTGTGGTGACAAATTCTAAATAACTCATTTATTTTTATTTTACATGCATTGGTGTTTTCCTTGCATGTGTATCTGTGTGAGGGTGTCAGATCACCTGGAACTGGAGTTGCAACAGTTGTGAGCTACTATGCGGATGCTGAGAATTTAACCTGGGTCCTCTGGAAGAGCAGCCATTGTTCTTAACTGCTAGACTATCCCTCAAGGCCTGACAAGTTCTAAAGGAGAGCACACAATCACAAAATTCTACCTCACGAATCTGTCGGTGTGCACACTAAAGTATGTTCAATCTTCCTAGCCTAATGCTTGTATTGAGGGCCTATCTTTAAATTACGTAGATTTATGATTTATAAGCAAATCTACCTACATATCCTATATGTGCATATGTCCTGAGTTAAAACAGATATATAAAATGAAAGCCAGGACTTTGACTCCTGGTTGAGTTTTTAACTTTGACTCTGTGTTGCTTACACACCCCAGGAGACTGCTTGGGCTTCAACTTTGGCTCGGCCAGCCACTGTCTGTGAAACTTTGCCTATAGATGACTTAACTCGCCTCTGAGCATTGGTCTCCCTGTCCGTAAAAAGCAAATAGCAAAGCAATTACATCATGGAGTGATTGGAAGGATTCGATGTGTAATGTATTCAGTAAACGTTGACTATGTAGAACCCAGAGAATCCACAGTCCGTATGAACACCGTATTTCCTCCCTCCTCAGCAAACCCCTGCCTTGCGGTCTCTTCTTTCCCTGTGCTGGGTGGAATTCCAGCCAGTCTCCTCGCTTTGCAGAAGTACAAAGAGAGAGGCCTTTCCCATCAGAAACTGATCATTATAGTCATTAAAAGTCTGCCTGCCCGGTACAGTAAGCTAAACTCGGTATAGCCTTGTATAAGGCCTTTCCCACCCTACCCATCCTGTATCCTAGGGCCTGGCTGGGACATTTGTGGGGTGGAGGGGCACAGCATCGGCCTCTTCTTGGTCCTCTACCCCACCTCACCCCACCCCCCCCCGCCCCCCCCACCCCCGCCTCTCCTTCTAGCTGCAAGCCACTGTTCTGGCCTGTCTTCTCTAGTCCTCAGATTGCATTCTCTGTGAAGGTTCCTCACCAGCCAAACTGTCTTGATGGAATTCCTTATACCAATGCTGGCAGGCTCCCTCCCAGGCAGGCTCCCTCCCAGAGCCACTTGGCTTCAGGGGTCACTCCTTCTGGTGCATCCTTAAGTTCCAGAGACTCAGACGGCCCCCTTCCCCACCAAGGGTCCTTTGGAGCCCCTGACACTTAAGTGAGGGTGAAGGCGATGTGAACAGCCTCTCCTCAAGGGCAGATACCCAACAACACAGCCCTCAGGCTGCCTCCTTCATTAGCCTGAGGCCAGACTAGTAAAACCGGTTTTCTGTCTGGACAGCCTACAAGTCCATCTTTGACTCCCAGTTTGGTGATTTAGTACTTTCCTTCCTGGTGCGGGGTACTTAGGGCCCGTTTTATCATTCCAGCCCCAGGGGACATCATCCCAGCTGAGGCTGAAGGAACTGTAGCCTAACCTTCTAAAAGAAACTTGAAGGCACTGTGAACAGTCCAGGCCCAGTAAATAGGGGCTGTCCCTCTTAGTAGTGAGTTGTCCCAGCACTGTTTTGTATAAACTGCTCAAGACGCTGTAACAAACTGCCACTGCCAAATGGCTTTAGAAAGAATAGAAATTTATTCCTCGCAGTTACAGAGATTAAGAGTTTTAAGATTAAGGTCGCTTCAGTGACTGGCAAGGGCCTGTTTTCTACTCACAAAAGTCAATCCCCTTACTCTGGTCCTCACAGGAACCTCAAGACCTCTCTACCCAAATCCATAACAGTAGAATGAAGGCAACATCTTCTAAAACTACCACACTGGGACTCGTGATTTCAATGCATGGATTTTTAAAGGGACACAGATGTTTAGCCTGTACCTATTCCCACAGTACCCAACTATATATAGTATTATCATTGTTTGAAATCTAGTTTATTAGAATAGTTATTATAACCCATTGTTGAAAATCACTTTAAAGGCTCTCAAAACAGTTTTTCATTTTGTTTTGTGACTGTATCTTGCTCCATAGCCAAGGCTGACCTTAAATGCACTATGTAGCCCAGGCTGGCTTTGAACTTGTAATCCTCTTGCTTTAGCCTCCAAATGCTAGGAGTACAGGCATGTACCACTACACCTGGCCTTCAAATGACATTTTTTAAAATGTGAAACCTTTAAAAAGGAACAGAAAAATCAAGAACATAGTTATCATTCTAGTTATCTCTTTATAAAACTTATTTTAATAGACATAAATGTATATTTATTGTGATTTCTAAAATATATTTCTTAGTTAAAAAAAAAGTCTTGGGGCTGAAAACACGGCACAGAGGGATTACGGAGGACTTCGTAGGGGGTGAAGAGCACTTGCTGCTCTTCCAGAAGACCTGGGTTTGGTTTCTAGCACCCACATTAGGCAGCTCACAACCGCCGGTGACTCTGGATCAGTGGATATGATGCCCTCTTCTGGCCAGTCCAGATACCTGCACACACAAGTGCACATGCTCATGTGTGTATATATGCTTGCACGAGCACATGTGTGCATGTACACACACACACACACACACACACACACACACACACTCAGAATTTTAAAAAAAAAAATCTTGTAAAATTTGTGCATAGCATCTGAAGTTTGCAGTTGCCCTCACCGTAATCACATGTGAAAGTCAGCATGGTTTTGCTGGAACAAGTTCCCATGAGTATGAACACTAGGGGGACAGACACTGTGTTCCCCCACCTTCCCCCTCCCAGACTCTGCAATGAGCACATCTGATCTGTGGCTAGTGTATGAGTCGCTATGTGTAGTAGACCCCAAAAGGTGAGAAACATAGAACAGTTTGACATTTCCACTGAGATCCTCGCAGAGCCCAAAACAAAAGCAGCCATGAGTGCTGACTAAAGTCTGGCACTGGTCTGGTTGTTTTACTTGTCCTGTGATATCTCACTCATTCATCTGTGTTAGTAGGCACCACGTACACTGTCCACAGATGTTGAGGCACACGAGGCTGGAGGGCATCCACCCAGCTCTCTGCTTAGCTCAGGAACTAAGCTGTAGCATCAGTCTAATGTACGTGAGGAGCCAGGTGTGGTGTTCTGTACCACCGATCACTTGGAAGGCTGAAACAGGAAGATCACAAGTTCGAGGCCAGCCCAGGCTACATAGTCAGACCTTGTCACAAACAAAATGTAAATGGCCAGGTGGTGGTGGCGCACTCTTTTGATCCCAGCCCTCGGGAGGCAAAGACAGGTGGATCTCTGTGAGTTTCAGGATAGGCTCCAAAGCTACACAGAAAAACTCTGTCCTGGAAAACCAAAATAAATAAATAAAATATAAATGAATAAATAGAAATTGAGTAGCAAATAAGGGACTGCTTTATGTAGTGAAATCCACTAGCAGAAAAATATCCCAGCGGCCTTTTTCTCATAAATTTTA
Source organism: Peromyscus leucopus (assembly GCF_004664715.2). Lineage (NCBI taxonomy): Eukaryota > Metazoa > Chordata > Mammalia > Rodentia > Cricetidae > Peromyscus > Peromyscus leucopus. The sequence goes on along the minus strand of NC_051077.1, from coordinate 44,581,864 downwards.
TTTTTTTTTTTTGGTTTATGAGATAACTTTTTAATGCCAGTACAATTAGGTATTTGAAGGAAAGCCCCAATATAGTCACATGCAAAGAAGGAAAGCATAGAAATCCTCGCAAAGTGCAGTTTGAACAAGTATTTTACCCAATCACCTTTTTATAGGAATAGTAAATGTGTGATAGAAAACACACTCGGCTTAACACCAGGCCACGTGAGGGTCAGCTACAGGAGCAAAGGACATATTGTTTGTTGTACCGGAGTTTCCAGTAGCTGCCCTTAACCTGCACCAAACGGCAACTGCCCGCCCACGCCACAAAAGCAGTGGCCAGTGCTTAACCAGAGAAATCAACTTGTTTGATTTCCTGAGAAACTGGGCAAAATAACTGTCTCCCTTTCTCTTTAAAACACACACACACACACCAAACACCCAAATCTAGCTGTGTCAATTTGCTTGTAAAATTCAGACCTGTCCAAATCTTCAAATACTCACGCATTTTTGCCTCTCATAAGAATTCTTATCTTGGGGGCTGGAGAGATGGCTCAGAGGTTAAGAGCACGGGCTGCTCTTCCAGAGGTCATGAGTTCAGTTCCCAGCAACCACATAGGTGGCTCACAACCATCCATAATGAGATCTGGTGCCCTCTTCTGGAGTGCAGGCATACATGCAGACAGAACACTGTGTGCATAATAAATACATCTTAATAAAAAAAAAGAATTCTTATCTTGGAAAACACACACACACACACACACACACACACACAATGGCTTCCAGGGATCTTTGAGTGACCATCCGCTTGCCTTGAAATCTCCCGTCTCCCATTTTTGTCATTTTCTGATCTTCACCCAATGCTGTGAGCAGAACCTCTGTGACTCACCAGAGGGCTGTGTATTTAGATGCCTAGGAGTGTAAACAAAGCTGCTCATCCTGTCGTCATCATCCCTCCTCCAGGAAGTCGCCTGATTCCTAGTAAGGGAGATTATCAGCTCCTGCTGCAATCACTTTGGGTCGGCTTCCTGACCCATGGAATCTCTGGCATTTTCTCATTGGGGAAGTGCGAGCACCCTGTGGGCATGGTATTTGGGAGAACCTGATTTGTGTTTCCCATTTCCTTTCTCAGCCCTGTTCTGAAAAGTTGGCTTTAAATAAGTGCCAATACTATAGCCAGAATCGCCAGTTTGCATGATAAAGTCAAGCCCTTCCTCAGTTTACTTTAGAGAAAAAAAAAAAATTAATGTGAGAAAAGTCAGAGTAGATCAGCCCTTCAAACTCTAACATAGCTGCAATCGGAGTTTTGTTTTGTTCTCACTGATTTTTGCAATGACCCTCTCTTCCCCATCTCAACACCCTTACTCCGCTGCCTACTTGCTAATTACTCAGCCTAGCTCTGTTATATATGACTCACACTCGAAGCAAATCTCTCAGGAAATTTTGCAATTGATTGCGTTGGGCCGGAAGTCCCTCTGATCCCAATCAGGCTGTTTTTCTTGAGTTCCGTCATCGGGGCAGGAGCAGGACCACTCCTGTGCAGGGTACCGAGTTCAAAGCTGCCTCATCTCTATGGAAGGGTCGCCCACTCGCGCACTTGGCCACTGCCGCACTAGGGCCCATCACATAAGGAAATGCTGTGTATACTCCGGCATGCGTGCTGTACTAATACAGCCTTAATAGCATTCCTTCTCCTGCATCCTTCCCAACCACAAACTTGTCTAATATCCCACCGTGAAAAAAGGGGAAGGCTGCTCTTCCAAAAATAATGCCAATTAAAGAAACTCCCTGGTGGTGGTGGTGGCGGCGGCGGCGGCAGCAGCAGCAGCAGCAGCAGCAGCAGCGGTGCACACCTTTAATCCCAGCACTCGGGAGGCAGAGCAGGCGGATATCTGTGAGTTCAAGGCCAGCCTGGGCTTCAGAGTGAGTTCCAGGACAGGCATCAAAACTACACATTGAAATCCTGTCTCGAGAAACTAAAAAAAAAAAAGAAAGAAAGAAAAAAAAAAAGAAAGAAAGAGAGAGAGAGAGAGAGAGGGAGGGAGGGAGGGAGGAAGGAAGGAAGGAAGGAAGGAAGGAAGGAAGGAAGGAAGGAAGGAAGGAAGGAAGGAAAGAAACTCAAATTATAGTAAAGGAATAAATGATGAAAGGTGGAGTTTCCATTGAAATATTTCCAAATGCTTCAAATTTGCATATGTCAATTGTCAAAATAAAATATATATATTTTTAATTTTCACACAGTCTTAATGTCACAAGTAAACACTTTTTGTGACAAGAACTGAGGCACCTGCCCAGCTTTCTGCCTGCTTTCGCTGGACTTGTCTCTAGGCAGATACTGATGCAGAAACACTGGGAGGTACTGCTTTTCCTACCTCTGTGCAGGATTGTGTGAGGGCATGTACACATGTGAACACATGTGGAAGCCAGATCTGGAGAGTCTTCCTCTTCTGTCTCTCTCTGCCTTGTTGCCTTGGGACGGCATCTCTCACTAAACCCGAAGCTTACCATTAGGCTGGGCTGGTAAGCCAGCAAGCTCTAGGGACCAACTGGTTCCTGCCCACAGCGGGGTTGCGGCATTTGTAGTCAGACTGGGTTTTTTACATGGATTCTAAGCAGGCGACCTCAGGCTCTCACGCTTGTGCAGCAAGTGCTCTTAACTGTCTTATCTACTCAGGCCACATTTTAACTATTTAAATATATGCAAATATGCATTTAAATCTATATATATATATATGCATACATGTATGACTTTTCTGCCATAAGTATACTGCTTAAAGTCACTTGTTGTCTAAGATTCATTAAACGTTAAACAAACCAATTTGCATGTTAAAGAGTGAGACACACCAAGAAGAAAACACCTTGTCCTTTGTATCTTCCAAGATTATATCTTCTTAAAGTTTCTGTTGGTTGGTTTTGAGACAGGGTCTCACTATGTAGCCCTGGTTGGCCCGGAATTCGCTATATAGATCAAGCTGGTCCTGAACTTGAGTTCCTCCTGCCTCTGCCTCCTGAGTGCTGGAATTAAAAGTGTGGACCACCAGGGCCCACAGCTGAATACATTTCTCTCTGTCTCTCTGTCTCTGTCTCTGTCTGTCTGTCTCTCTCATTGAAAATAGATTCTTCTCTCATACAATGTATCCCAACCAGTTTCCTCTCCCCCAGATCCACTCCCTCTCTGTTTCCCTTCAGAAAAGAGCAGACCTCCAAGAGACAAAAGCCAAACATGAAAAATAAGACACAATAAGAGGAGACAAAAGCCTTTTCTTACCCAGCCTCTCTGTCATGCTGAAAGAATGTCCACTCACTGGGAGTACTCCTCACCCTGCGGGCCACTGTATCTTCTATCCAGATCACGAAACTGGAAGTAGTGTTAGAGTTCTGGACCTTCCAGGAGGTCTAAGTGTCTTGTTTGCTGTTTTATGGACTATGATAATCCTTAAGCAATGAGTATCTTGTGATTGTGGGGAAAAAAAAAAGTGCATGTAAAATAATTGAAATCAGAGCTGCCATTTGATGGACGGGTTCTAGGAAGACCATGTGCAATAAATTTTGGGTGTCTGTTCTTTTTATCCAATAAAGACAAGGGTAACTTACCTTAAACATTACAGTGTTTTCCCCGAGGTGGAATGTTTAAATAATATATTCCCTACAGGTAGCCACTATAACTGTTTCCTGTGTTGCTCTCCAAAAAGAGACCATGAATTTATAATAGTTTGAGTAATGTGTGCATGTGTGTATCTGCTCTTGTACAGGGAACCCCTGAGGGCGTTCCCTAGATGAGGCTCATGCAACACAAGTATTCTTACCTCTTAAGGGAATGAACAGATAAATAAACAAAACCCATGAAAATGGATTTGCGCCTTATTAGAAGCAGACTTCGTATCTGCAATGGAGAGGAAAATACAAATCATTGACTTTTTAAAAAAAAAAATCCCTCTTTTCACAAAAGTACTTGCTAATTTTTCTGTCTAGTCTGTCATTCTGGCACAGGGGCCGTGACAATCACATGACAATCACATGATAATCACATGATAATCACGTTGTTCCAGTTTTAGAAATGTGCTGTTCAAGTGAGCAGGGCTTCTGTTTTCAGAGTAAATTCCCCCCTTGTCCCTTATACAAAAACCTATTCCAGGTAGTGAAGAAGACATAAAAGTGTGGTGATGCAAATACACTCCAATAAAGAACTTCTAATTATCTTGAGGCGCTGTAAGGAGAGTAAAACCACGAGTGAAGAGAAAATATCTGCTATGCATGAAGTCACCACTGTCCAGAACACAGAGATGGCAACCAGGAAAAGAACGCCCACCCACCAGTAAGAAAAAGTCAGTTACAAAAAAGGGAAAAAGACTGAGAGCAGCCGCTTCACCAAAGAGGAAATTCAAATTGCCAATAAACATGAAAAGATGTTCAGTCTTGTTAGTAATAAAGAAACTATGAATGAAAGCAGCAGATACCATTGCACACCCACCTGATTGGCAAAAACTACAGTCTGACTACACGAAGTTCTGGCAAGGATGTGGAGAACAGGATATTTCATACTCTGCTTGTGGGAGTATAAATTGGTAAAGACCACACTGGAAAACATTTCGACATCATTTGATAAGGCCGGATGTTCTGTGAACCCTGTGACCTTCGAGATCTAACTTGTAAGCATCCCCCTCAAAGATGCGCTTATACGTGTGCAACCAGAAATGAAGCAGATCCGGGATACGGAAGGGCAGACCTGCTCCACTGCAAACAGGCCAGAGGCAGGTCAGCAGTAGACTGAGCAAAGACATGGTAAGAGAGTTGCTCGAGTCTATGATATCCAACAAATAGAAAACGTGAACTAAAGCTGGGCATTAAAACACAAACAAATTACGAACAAATTCTAGAACAGAAGAACACACAATGACAGATACAGGAGGGTCCTGTTTATATAAAGTTTAAAAAAAGTAAGAGAGGAGGCAGTAGACTTTCCTCAGAGATGTATATCAGAAAAGTTATGACTCAGAAAACCTGGTAGATGAGATCTCCCTGGGTCAGGATTGTGGTTACTCCAGGGCCTGTGGGGCAGGCCCTCACAGGACACCAGGCCATGCTTCCCCACCTGAAGTGTTTGCTTTATAACTCTTGGGTAAGTTGTAAATATCTTTAAAGTCATACAGATGAATGTTTTACAATAGTTATTTAAGAGATAAAGAGAGGCCTGCCCCACAATGTCCCCAGCAAAAGCAGGCTGCCCAAGGACAGTCATAAAAAGGGTTGACACTGTTCTCCTTGGTCACACCCCATTGTGTCTGCAGAGGCTTCCTAAGGTCTTAGGTAAACCAGTTGTTCGTGCTCCACCCTACAAAAACAACCCCAGCCTCAGAAGTGGTCCTTTGGAGCCAGTGAAGATTCACCTGACAGAGGTCAAGGGTGGCGGGGTAGGAGCTTCGGGAGGCCGGCACTGCCTTTGCTTACCCACGTGCTCACAGGGTGCCAAGCTGATCCAGGAGGAAAAAGAGAAGACACACAGACATAGGCCAGAGCCACAGCCAATTTCTACCCTGTGCCTTTGCCATTTACAAGACATGCCCAACCACCCATAAAACGGCGAACTACGTATTCTCTGGTAATGAGAAAAGCAATCCCTTCTCTCATGCATCAGTGTTCTCAACACTACATGATCTCTGGCCTAGATTCCCACACAGCCAGAGTCCAGTGTTCCACCAACCCAAACCAACAATTCCTACATAATAGCAACAAGGACCTAAAAGAAACATCTACCTGACCTACAAAAGTACTTTGGGATGCAAGCCGGACAACAAAGGATTTCTTTATGCCCATTGAAAACCGTCCCAGGAATTTAAGAGATTTCCTGGTTGGCGCTCCCGTGGGCCGTGACAGAAAGGCCTTCAAGGGCAACTTCAGGACTTCGTATTGTTTAAGAAGCGCCCTGTTGACTTTGGCATGGCCAGAGGTCTTGGGTGCAGAAAGGTATCCCAAGCCTGCTGTCAGCGGAAGCTAATTTACACCCTGTGAAGACTGAGGGTGGCCTGTCGGGAGTTGTTTTTCCCATGGACGAGGGATTCAAGGGAATGCTGTTCAGGCATGTCTCGGGTGATATATGCTGTCATCTTTTTCTTTTCCATGTCTAATACAAAGCTTTTACAGTGGTAAACAGGCTGGACTTTCAGTGCGGGAACAATGAATGTGTGTTAATGACATTCAAATCGCTATCCTTTACAATCAGCCCCTAGGAAATGTCCCCGTATGTTTATGCCAACGTTGGTAGAAGCCACACACTGGAAGCTTTATTGATTGTGTGCCGTCTGGTGATGTCCATGGATCAAGTGGGGATTTGTCCTGGATTTCTTTGGGACCCGACAGTCCAGAAGACAGCGTGTTAGAAATCGTTCAAGACAATCTTCACGTTGTCAAGACTGGGTACATGATGGCTTTTTAAAGCACATGGTGACTTTTTAAGCAATTCCCACCGTTATAAATTGAGTCCCTTCTCATTGTAAAGTTCTATGGCTCTGGTAACATAGGTTTCTTTCTCACAATGACAACAAATGCGGGGGCCAGGTATACAACCAATGTTCCCCTTCAGCGGCATCCCTGGGCAACACCAGATACACAGCTGCTTACGGAGGCATATGAGCATACCTGAGCTGTTCTTAAATAAGCACTAGTGTTTCCGATGGTTGTAAAGTCAGTAAATACTGTATTGATGGTCCTCACCATCAAATCTCTGCCAATGAGTAAAAGCAGTTATTCACTGTGGGAGCTAAGTATTCGGGATAAAGGTGGCTAGTGCAGAGTTCCTCCATGAAGGCCAGGGCTTGTTCTTTTTATTCTAACTTCACAAAAACAAGCGCGCTAGCCACAAGCTTTGAGGGAAGTTCAGTTCACCTTCCTGTGTATTTAAAGGGATGCTCTTTCTTGACTATGTCTGCACGAGTTTCCTAGTCTGCCAGCCAACTCTGCTATGGGATGCCAGGCAGCCTTTTAGGTAGAGGAGTGTGGAACTAGATGAAAACTTTCCTGGATAGAGAAGACCTCCACACTGGTACTCATTGGAAGGGAACAAAAGAAGAGAATGGGGGGGGAGGAATGGAAATATTTAAGGAATTTTCCCTTAATTCTTTATGCTTATTTATTCTTTATGCATTCCCTTAATGCTGTAGGCCTGGAGCACTTCTTTCCCTTTTTCTTAGTCTAATCCAATGCTTAAACTTGCCTGGATTTCCTTTGGGGTGTCCAAACTACTTTGAACCCACAGTCCTAAGTATGCAGAGTTCTTGCCCAACGTCATGCCTCTGAGCCCGGTGTTTTCCAAACTTGGAACCCCCTTGCCTTTTCCCTCAGCTCCTTTCACGCCTCTTACCCATCCATCCTTCAAGAGACCTTTGCGAAACTGAATGCCTCTCTGTTCCCTAGTTTGTATGGACTCTGCTACAAGGTTTTGTTTGTTTGTTTGCCTGTTTTAAAGATGTTTTTATTTTGATATGTATGTGTGTGAGTACCCTTGGAGGTCAGAAGAGAAGTGTCAGATCCCCTGAAATTGGACTTACAGGAAGCTGTGTAGCTGAAGTTTTCTCTGGTCCTACCCAGTCCCATGGACGCCACAGCCACTTATAAAATAATCACTCAGAAGCTTATATTAATTAAAACTGCTTGACCATTAGCTCGGGCTAACTATTGACTAGGTCTTACACTTAAATTAACCCATGATTCTTATTTATGTTTAGCCACGTGGCTTGGTACCTTTTCTCAGTTCTGCCTTCACATCTTGCTTCCTCTGTGTCTGGTTGGTGACTCCTGACTCAGCCTTCCTCTTCAAAGAATTCTCCTTGTCTGTTTATCCCGCCTATACTTCCTGCCTGGCTACTGGCCAATCAACATTTTATTTATCAACCAATGGGAATCACAGCATGCAGAGCACCATCACCCAACAAGGCTGTAAGCCACCTGATATGGGTGCTGGGAACTGAATCTAGGTCTTCTGCAAGAGCAACAAGTGCTCTTGACCGCTGAGTCATCTCCCCAGCCCCTAGCCTATCTCTTTACCTCCTCATATATTTTTTCACTCAGCATTTTATCATGACAGGTTATGGTTAATCACTGCTTCCCTGGCATGTGAGATCTCGCCAAACAGGGATTTATTGTATTTGTGGCCCTTTCATCAGGACTCAAGTCAAGTATAACTTAGCAGATCATCAATAAAGGTTAACGATACAGCCCTTTGTCATTCAATCATCTTTAACACACAAAATGAGAGCAGTCGCTTGATACTTTTGCTCCAAAATTTGAGTAAATAAATTACTGTGTGTGGTCTTCTTCTAACTGTAAGGATTAGCCATTGACACGAATGATGGTTGCCAAGCAGCAGTGAGATTAGAAGAGCATTGTATGAGCGTAGTAGGTGTGAGGCTGCACTGTGCGCTGTGTGCAATACACATGTGTTGCATGCATGGGGTGTGCAGGTGCATGTCGCTGACACACTGGGTGTCTTCCTCTCTCTCTGTGCCTTATTCTCAAGACAGGATCACTCACTGAACCAGAAGCTTGTTATTAGGTTAAGCTGTCTGGTAATGAGCTCATAGGATTCGCTTTATCTATAACTTCTAATGATGTAGTTACAGGCATTCCCAGGTAGGCTATTTTACATGCGTGCTGGGGATTCAAACGTAAGTTGCCATGCTTGCACAGAACACATTCTTACCCACTGAGCCATCCACCAGCTCTGAGAATATTCTCTTAAAGCAAGACATTCTTATTTTCTTGGAGCTTATATCATCTATTTCAGTTAACAAAGTGTGTGTGTGTGTGTGTGTGTGTGTGTGTGTGTGTGTGTGTTTATGTGTTTGTGTTTGTTTATATACTGAATTGTGATGGCTATTTGTCATCTTGACAGAATCTTGAATCCCTTGGGAGATTAGCCTATGAGGGATTAGGTCAATTAACTTAATTGATGTGGGAAGGCCAATCTTAATTGTAGGTGAAAGTGTGTGCTGGACAGGAGAATCCGAGACGGGATAAAATGAAGAAAGTAAGCTGAACACTACTTTGCATTCACCTCTCTGCTTCCTGATTGTGAATGTGGTATGACCAGCTACTTCACGGTCTCGCTTCCCTGATTATCCTGAAATGGTGGATAGTACCTTGAACAGTGGACTGAAATGAGTCCTTCTCCTTTAGTTTGCCATTCTCAGAGTACATTTATCATGACATAGGAAAGGAAACGAGCATATACAGACACATACATTTTTACAGCACCATCCACAGTTACATTTCTTCTTTCCACAAGCACATGCTGTGTAGCAATCATGTACCTGGAGCAGTGCTTGCTTGGCATTAGTGGTCAAGGTGCTACTCATCACACACCTCCTCTCAACTCTTAACCAGTCAGTGAGGTACCTGATGGCATTCAGAAACAAAATAAATGTGTGGTGGTTTCTCCTGCAGTTTTACTTGCCCTTCTGAATATCAAGGTGACTTCCTCTGAAACCCCCACACCCCCACCATGGGTGAATGGAGTGGCGCAAAAGAGGGTTGTCTTTACACCCAATGGCCCTTTTGTGAAGGAGCTCAAAGCCATGTTCTCACCTAACAGCACCCTGGAGTTCTCTTGTGTCTCGATTTCATGCTGACACTCATCAGCCGATGGTCCTTCTGCTCCATTTAGATACAACTCAGGAATATGCAAGTTGTTCCCTCGGTGTTTCAACTACAAACACTGAGTAACAGCAGCCCTTACCTCTTAGAATTACAGCTCTGAAGCCTCAAATGCTAGGGGCCTTCAGCTCTTAATGTTACTGCTCAGCTCTCAGCCTCTCCCAGTGGCTTCTGGCTAGCCAGAACTGGCAGTTCTTGGTGTCTCTCTAGAACTCTGGCGGAGTCCAAGCCTATCACTCTTCCCAGCCTTCGGCTTTCTACAGTCTCGGCTCCCAGTCACCCTCAGGAACTCTTTAACTGCATTCTAGCCATGGTCTGTCACTCATGCAACCAGCTTCACTCACTCTACCACTGATAGAAAAACAAAACAAAACTACTGCCTCCTTGGCAGCCTCTGAACACCTCCTTTGCAGGTCAGTTTCGATAAAGAAGTCAATGTAAAGAAGGCAGGGTGGGAAAAGTCAGCAGAAGAATGCAAAAGAAATACTTGGAGATGCAGTTATATAAGCTATGCTTTACAAACATTCATTGCTGACTAGGTATGGTGGTACAGAGGAGGAGGATTGCTGCGAGTTTGAGACCATCCTCATCTACATCGAGCTCCAGGACAGTCAGAACTACATAGAGAGACCCTGTCAAAAAAAAAAAAAAAAGTTTAGTGATGAAGCCAGATGTGATGGTACATGTGTCTAAGTCCAACACTCAGGAGGCAAAGGCAGGGGGATGACCCCAAGATTAAGGCCAGACTCCTCTAAACCACAAATTGCAGGCCAGCCCGGACTACATAAGCAGACTATGTCTCCAACAAAAACAAAATAAAAAATTTCAAAGGTGATGAAGTGAAAGAAAAAAATTAGTGACTCATGATAAGCAACTCTGGTTCCACAGCTGATTCAGGAGGCTTACTGGAGGATAAGCAACAAGCCGAAGCCACAGCACAGAGCAAGGCATCAGACACAGACATTCACGGATTTGCACTAAAAGAGGATAAACAAGGTGTGAGGTGAGGCGGGTGTTAGGACTGGTGAAATTCATGTCAATAAATGGTTTAATGAAACTCTTCTTGTTCTATTAGATTGACAATGCAAAGACTAGACCTGAGCTCCAAGAAAGTGATCATCAAGCTGTTACCTAGTCAGGCAAGGATTCCCCCAGACCATTTTGTCCAAACCTGGCCTCCTTAGAAAGAGGTCAGTGCAGATCATTGTCAGGGATACATAGGGTTTGCTTAAACCCTTTCCTTTCTGTTTGCCATTTCACGAAGGTAATTCGTTTAAGTGGGTCAGGACCACGGATGTCGACATATCTTAGAGTTCACCATAGACTCTGTCAGATACAGCTGGCCTACATGGATAGACAAAGAGAGCAGCCAGCGTCCCGGATCGGAGAGCTTGGCAGGAATTTCTCATAGAATGGCAATCTGGAGCATGCCAGATGTTGGGAGACTACACTTCCAAAACATTGCAGTTAATGATTTCAGTTCCTCGCTCTTCCCAGCTTGCTGCTCTACAAAGATTCCCCCATCTCAAGGGACATTTCCGCAGCCTTTCCTAATAACAGTGAAGAATACTTAATGTGAAGACATTGTGATTGTTTGATTCTCAATTAGGATTCCTTGATGAGTATTTAGATTCAGAGTCAAATCTGAGGAATCAGCTTCCAATTATATTCATTTACTTGATTCTTTAGAATGGAGTGTGTGTGTGCGTGTATGTGCATGTGTGTGTCTGAATGTTTATTTTTCACATTTGAAACAAATTTGAGGAAGCATATGGCAACCATTTTCTCTCTTTTTTTCCCCCATCAAAACCTGGAGTATAAATGAGAAAATTGGAGACTTTCTAAACAGGCCTGGAAATTGGAATGAGACTTAGAAGTTATACTGTTTCCCAACCCCCATCCTCTTCCCCTTTCCTCTCCCTCCCTCCTCTCCTCCCCGTTCTCTTCTTCTGATATAGGTTCCCACCCCAGCTAAGTCTCACCAGTCCAGATGGTGAGCTCTCTGAAAACATGCTGCACCCAGCAGTGAGAGACTTCCCAGTAGATAGTTAGAACAAAAGCATAGAAATCTATGGTCTCTCTGGGACTCTTTAAGTGTGTGGATTCTTTTTCTTTTGTAAAAGGCAATCCTTGTGAAAACATTAATTAATCATGGTATATTTCTGACCTCATCTTTGAAGATCCAAGCAGTGCCTCTTTTGTCCCAAATATCTGTGACTCTAAAACTTAAGTCCATAGAAGCTAGGAGAGAGTGGTACAATGACATTATTATGGATTTTACCAAGATCGTAGATTTTTAAAGTCTTCTCTAGCTATGGCATGTCAGACACCTTTCCAAGAACCCAAGGAATATAAAAGGAAGGCGTGAGACTCTTCTCCTGTTTCTGAGTAAAGCAATAGTAATCTGCAGGAACTGAGATGAAGCAGTCGGAGCCTTTGAAAGCTGCTGTGGTGGTCGAGTGATGTGGGTCATAGGTCTGAGAACTGCTCACCTCCGTTCCATCTCTGAGATCCACCTCTCTGTGAACTTCACAGTGTCCTTCTGGGTTACCCTAAGCCCAGAGCAAAATGAGAATGGGGGAAGGCCAGGGACAGGTATAGAAAAAACAGGGTCAACATACTCTCTGAATTCAGAAGGGACATCATGATATACATGAAGGAAAACAAATATTTATTTCCAGAGTCCGCACACCAACTGCAGTGGGTGAATACTAAAGAGACCCTGTCTCCGACAGGTAGAAGGTGAGAGTCAACAACTAAGGTAGGACTTAGAGAGAGGGGGGGGGAGAGGGAGAGGGAGAGGGGTGGGGAGAGGGAGAGGGAGAGGAAGAGGGAGAGAGAGATATGGGGGTAAAAATTCACAAGTTTCAGGGCTGGAGAGATGGCTCAGAGGTTAAGAACACTGGCTGTTCTTCCAGATGTCCTGAGCTCAATTCCCAGCACCACATGGTGGCTCATAACCATCTGTAATGAAATCTGGCGCCCTCTTCTGGCCTGCAGGCATACACTCAAACAGAACACTATACATAATAAATAAATAAATCTTTTTTAAAAAATTCACAAGTTTCATATGCTAAAAAACTGAAACAAATTAAACCCATGAGCCACATTGCAAAACACAATAAGACACTGAGGTTGTAACCAATAGAAATAACTGAATGTGTGTGTGTGTGTGTGTGTGTGTGTGTGTGTGTGTGTGTGTAGTGTTGAAATGAAACAGGCTCTCACTGTGTAGCCCTAGCTGGCCTGGAACTCACTATGTAGACGAGGCTGGACTCAAACACACTGAGCTGAGCTTGCCTCTGCTTTCGGGGTGCTGAGATGAAAGGAACAGAAAGTACATTTACTCACCGCCTACAGCCAAGAATGACTAGAGTCTTCTCCCAACAAGAGTTCATCCGCGCCAGTCTGAGAGTGTCCTAAATAAAGAAGGGCAACATGGCAACATTTGGTGAGCCAAATGCTTCTTCCATACTTTCACATGGGTCATCACCATGGTGAATACAAATAAGCAGAGCTGACTGAATGGCGTCAGGACAGGGAGAAATGTGCATTCAGTAGAGTTCAACCTGCTTCGTGTAATGACCGAGCTGGCAGCTCTCAGTGTTGGTGGCAGCGTCTATCCCAATGCCTGGCAAAATCCAAGGCTTCAGTAATTGATACAATGGACATAGGAAGGCAAAGATCATTATTGGTGGCTACATGAGACATAATATCAAGTTTTAGGGTACCCTAAACTTGTTTACATTACTAGCCTCTGGAAGTGAGCTCCATTTTTTTTCTTTCTTGTTTTCTGACCAAGCATTGGGAACAAACTGTGATTATTTAAATCACATAAGGGTGCCTTCTTCTGGGAAATCTGCTCCTTCTTAATTTTTCAGACAAGGGCTAACTGCAGAAGGATTAAAAACTCCTCGAAAACTGCCTTGTTCAGCTTCTTGTTTCAGGTTCCCCTTTGCAGTGTGGATGATGTGTTTATTTGACATAATAAATACCACTGTCCACTTTGTTCCAAGAAGCAAAGGCTGTGTGCTCGCCGGGAGGAATTTCTCGGTTGTTTATAAGGAAGGAAACACTACTCTGTTTTATTGGATGGTGCTGTGGCAGCTTCTTTCTTAAATAGGGAATGTGGAGAGGGGAGCTTTTTCCATGTGCATCCAAGCTGAGAGGCCGGAGAGGATTCCTCCGCTCTCCAAATGCCTGGCTGTTTTCAGCTCTGGAGGGCCAGGGGGACAGCATTCATTAGAAGTGTGTGCTCTTCACTTAGGAACACAGACCTTCACTTTGCGTGTTGGCAGATTCACTTAGGCCTGGGCTACATATTTTCTTAAAGTATTAGTTGGAGCATTTGGCATGGAGAAAGTTGAAAACCAAACCAAATCACACTGTCAGCCAAAGCTAAGTGCCAGAACGCTGGCATTACCCATTAATTAAGCAGCCTGGGTTGAGGAGAAGGATGAAGGGTTTGGGGTTTATTTTAGGGTTTCTTTGGGGTTGTTTTTTTTTTTTTTTTAAATCCGTACCTTATTGTATGAAGAAAACAGTTGTGTGAAATAGATGCTTTGTGGTGAGTTCAAGTGACTGCGGCATAATAATCCTCCCAAACTCTCTCTTTCCTATCATTTGCAGAGGTACTCCTTAAATGGGCATAACTGATGTCTGATTGGCTAATGAGCCTCAGAGAAGGCTGAGTCAGAGCAAACAGTTGAAGCCGTGTGTGTGTGTGTGTGTGTGTGTGTGTGTGTGTGTGTGTGTGTGTGAAGGGGGAGCAGTGCCAAGGGGCGGGAGGGGGGGCGGGGGGTAAAGGCAGGCTGCAAGCTTAGCAGAATGTTTGGACAAGACAAAGAGCAGTTCCAGCGACCAAATAAGGAAGTCGATGCTGAAGGATTTCAGAATAGAAGTGTGTCAGCCAGAGGAGGCAATCTGGGAGAGTGAAATAAGCAAGGCAGAATGGCAGAGGATTTTTTTTTTTTTTAAACTACTCTCTTACACAAGGTCGACAGTAAAAGCATCTCTGGTCTTTAAACAGGAATGAAACATACAGATTGCATCTAGTCTTTTCTGTTGGCATTTTGTAGACAAGCATCTGCAGACATGTTTGGAAGCTCTTAGAAGCTGCTGGAGTAATAAGCATTTTCTTGTAAAGCACACACACACACAAAAGGTGAATGTGGGCGACTCAGGCACCCTCTCTTTCTGTAATTAGTGAAATTTTTTAGCTGAAAATAAAAGAAGTTTCTAAGAAACCAACAAAAATATCTTGAAAGCCACCTTCAAACCTATCCTAAGCCCTGACTTAACCTAAGCATCCTTTCAAAACAATCCAGACTGCTAAAAAAAAAAAGTCAAGTATCCATTAGTTACTACCCATTCCTTACTGTGTCCAGTTTAAATATGCAAATTGCTCCCGAAGTTGCTGAAGGAAATCTCCATTACCTGTCTTCAAATACCATCTTCCAGACTTCCTGAAGCAGCATTCGTTAGTGACAATATGGATAAACACTGTTTTTATTTTGGTATTTTTTTTCTATACTATCATTTAGACAGGACATGGTCTGGGAAGAAGAATTTCAAATACACCTATGCATAATAAAAAACACCATTTGATTTGTTTTGTTTTGCTGTTGCGGTCTCATGCCACAAACCAAACATTGAGGAATTACTTTTCTATTAACAAAGAAACCTATTTATATGGACACTGCCAGTGATAAATACAGGCATTTGTCCTGAGTCCGATTTTTAAAACTCTTCAATGACTCTAAGCTTGTTAGCAGCTTTAAATTAGGCAAGTGAACAGATCTGTTCTCTTCCCATACCAGATCCACAGTCGGACCACCCACACTTGAATTAGGACCACTATCTAATGGTAAATAGAAGAGTTTGGGCACAGATCGGACACAAGGGTAATAAACACTCTGTCAGCACACAAAAGATCGACCCCCACCTTTAGATGATTGTGGCATGCAGAGTACACCCTCGTTCCAAATTATACCTCCTTCAGTTTAAACATCAGCTCCACTTAATGTCGTTTGTGTTACCATTCCATGAAATGTTTATCATCACTGTCAGGGAACTGAAAATGGAAATGAGACAGTGTTATCCTAAAATTATCTATCTTAAATGGCCAGCTGCACCCTGGAAATGCTTCATAAATTGTCAGTTTTTAAAAACAAACAACTGGCATGAAGTTGAAGAGATAGCCTAGTGGTTAAAAGCTCTGGTTGCTCTTCTAAAGGACCTGGGTTCCACGACCAGTAACAGCCATCTGAACTCCAGTTCTGGGGGATCCAACGCCCTCTTATGGTCTCTTGGGCACTGCATGCATATGGCGCACAAATGTATTCAGGCAAAACACTCACACACATAAAATAACAAATTTTAAAAGTTTAAAAAACTAGTAGTAGAGGGCAAGAAAACCAGGTGAAGCCATACTTACAAAATTTGTCTGAGGAAATAATTCAAAAGAGGAAAAAAATGTGTAAACCTAAAAAATGTTTTAATGTAACACATGCAAGCTTTTAAAAATGAAGAAGCCAAATATAATTAATATTCTTGTTTAACTAATGGAGTGCAATACAGCAACTAAGATTAATACTATGGAGGCAAAGATATTTATGATCAGTGCTGAAATTCCCAGCGGTTGTCTTGCAAAGTTATGCTGCTGGAATCAATGCTTTGAAGACCTGAAAAGGGACAGGGTACGAAGGAAGTCATGATGCTAGTGTGTTATACCCAGGGATATATTTCTGTTGTCCTTATTAAATGATTTTACAATACATACTTTTTTTTAGACCATGAAAAGCCTAATAGACAAGAGGCAATTTCCTGAGTAAGAAAGATCCCTAACTTCAGAGTTTATTTGTCCAGAAAATATAAGCCCAAAAGTCATGGTTAAATGATATAAAAAATGGGCTCTCTCGTAGAATGGCTCTGCCTTCTGATCTGGTGGGTCCCTCTTCGGCAAATAGCCAAGCTGTCTGTAGACTGAGGAAGCAAGCAGACACAAAGCAATGTTGGTGCAGAGGCTTTGGGGCCTGTCTCTATGATCCCCCAACACAGCTCCGAATCATGTGAAATATGGGAGCAGAGTGGGTGCAAGACTGAGTGTATCTGAAAGCCCGCCCTTATGCCCAAATCCTAAAATTCTAGACTCTGTTCTCAAAGAGATCTGTGCATTTAACCTTAAAATGCAAAATTATGTTTTGGCAAATATGTATATATTTTACAAAAATAAGAATTACATATTTTTGCAAAAAAAATATATCACTTACTATTATAGTTGATGAGTTTGGGTAATTCTTTTGCTACAGAAGATATAAAGACTTCCAGATAACTATGAAGGATTTTATATAAATCGACCCATTTGAATCTTTCCACTTAGAAGGGAAAATTAATTGAGACTTAAAATAGTAGATGAGTTATTAACATACCCAGGGGTCGAAAAGCAGAGGAGAAGTGTAGAAAATATATGTATATCTTTGGGGCATTTCCTGTGATGGGTTGTATCATCTAGTAGGGCATTGGATGCGATCTCCATCAGTTTCTTATAGTGCAGACTCGAAAACTGAGACCCCTGGGCTGGGGAGATGTCTTAATTGATAAAGCACTTGCCACACAAGTGTGAAGATCTGAGCTGTTAAGTACCCAACCCCCCAAAAACAGGTACCCATAATTCCAGTGCTGGGAACAAAGACAAAAGGATCTCTGGTGTGCCAGCCAGCCAGTGTAGCCTAGAGATGTCTCAGCAGTTAAAAGCATTTGCTACTCTTCCAGAGAGACCCTGAGCTGGGTTCCCAGCACCAACATCAGACAGCTTACACCCTGTAACTCCAGCTCCAAGGGACCTGACATTCTTCTGTCCTCTAAGGGAACCCCCGGAGATGCAAACATACACACGCATACATAAAATTACAAAGACATATCGTAAATGTGGAAGGTTTAGTTAAGCTTGGATTTTCATATAAACAAACAAAAACTAAGGTAGACCACAATAGAGAAAACAGTGCTGACCTCTGGCCACCACACTCATACCCAAACATATACACACACACAGAGACACATAGACAAGACGAAGGAAGGAAGGAAGAAGGAAGCAGGGGAGTTAGCTGAGACCCAGGACCACGCAGGATTTCACCGTGAGTTAATGGCAGAGCGGGTGCCTTTGCTGAATACAGTCTTTAAATCCCTAATGGGTGTTTTTCTCTCACAGCTCTGCTCCCTGCCCGTCCCTTCTGTGGTGAACCTAAACATCACTTCCACTCCTCTTGTCTGGACAAACCAAGAATTTGAAGGGCTGCAGGTGGCCCTATCACTGACTTAAGACCAGGCATTACTTTTCCCGGTTGGCTTCACCCAGTATTTAGAATATCGACTCCGTGGTGGCGGTGTCACGGTGTCACATTCCCAGTAACCACAGTAGGCAGGGTGAAGCTTCCTGCTGCTGCACTGTGCTCCCCCACATTTCTATCATGCTTTGCAGCAAGCTATGAAGTGCGTGGAAGAGCTGCGTGTGGAGGACACAGAGAGATTAAAAACCTTGCCCAGAGTCCAACACCTGGCAGGGGGTGACACTTGGGATTCAGAGCCAAAGCTCGAGCTTGTCACGTGAATCAAATTTATGCAGGACATAAAAGTGTCTGAGTAGATTATAAGTCTCCCGAGATTCTAAGTCTTCCTCAGCCAGAGGCGTGAGGAAGAAATGTCTGCTTTGGGAAAGTTAAAAGTATGGATTTCTTTCAAGAAATCAGGTAGCCAGGTGATAATTCGAAGTCTTGATGTGAGAGTGGTCATTTCAGGACAGTTCCAAAAAACTACGTGCATACAAAAAAGAAAAAAAAAAAACTGAGAACATAGACAGCTGAATTTTGAGATATTATACACAGCGTCAGTGAAGGAATCTGCTGCTAGCATGTTCATGAATCCAATAAGAATCTTAGCCAGAATTAAATAACTAATGTTTCTGTACTCTGGGGCCGATGTATGAGTTCTGCCACATCAGTCGGAAAAGGACTTGGCCAATCAAATGCTCTGCTTGTCCACAGCAGCCAAGCTGTAAACGCAGAGGCCATAACACTGTCCCCATAATTCTGGAGTGTGTCGATTAGGACAGAGGTGAAGGCCAAGCTCGCAGCCTCTGCTGTGGATCTGCCGGTCTTGCTCCAGGCTATTAAAGATAAAAGAATAATTTGAAGAAATTACCTTAGCCTATTATCTAGTCATCTCTCTCCCCAGTTTATTAACATGATAAACCAAATAGCTTCCTAACAATTTAAATTACGCACTTCAAGCTTTTTGTTATGACTAAACCACGCAATAGGTGGAAATAAAAGTCCAAAGTCTACTGCATCCCATCTAGTGAATTGAGTTAATTATGTACTTATTCTCTTTCCCTTCCATCTCCCTTTATAACCATGGGACTTAAGGGATTTTGGCCACTCTACCTCTTTGGTAAAATGTTTTGAGTATATATCTTATATGGATGTATAATAATATATACATGATTTAAATCTTCACAAAGAAAAAGTCAAAGGATGAAATGAATATAAGCAATGCAAAGGCTTAGCACTTTTTCATAGCTCCCCATGGAATGTTCTTGAAGACCATTGCTCTGTTTAATACTTCAGCACCAACTTGAAGCCGGCTATTGAGTCTTCTACTAGGTTAGAATGGGTCGGCCTTGAGTCTGACCCTAGGCCCATCCAGCTGGAAAGAATGTTGGGGATCCCATTATCTTTCCCTTCCATTGGACAGATGGCACATGAAAATAAGGGACTTGTCCTCAAGGCTCCATTTCCCAGACGACTCAAGACTCCATTGTTGCTACCCTTCGATTTTGTAGGTGACAACGCATGAATTGAGTTTAGAAATTGTTTTACCTAATAAAGAGATGGTTTTATTTTGTTCAGTGGTAGAATGTTTCCTTTTTATCACAAGTAAGTTGAAACTGAGAAAGACATTTTTGGGCATTTAAACAGTAGAACTGTGTTCAGAGGAGGGTGATGGTACTGGGTCAACGCAGGGTTCTGAGAGAGGCGGCTGGTGAACGAGTGGGCGACCCAGGAAAGCATCAGGAGCTGGAGGCTAAATTACACTCACACATCCCCTTGTTGTGGCATTCGGCCTGATGCTCACTCATTCCTCAGACTCGAAGTTCGGGCTTCTCCGTGCTGTGGGGATTTGGGTTAAGCCTTTTATGGGTATCCAGATGAATTAGCCATTGTGTCTCACCTACGCTCCAGTAATTCACTTTCAGTGGGCAGTTTTTATCTTCCCAGATGGGCAGATTGTTCACGGGGGAGTTATGAGTAATTAACTCGTAAAAGAAATGTCCAAATGAATGAACAACTGCAAAGCACCTGTTGTTCACAGCTGATTTTGTCTCCTCGCTTAGATTAGACCGAGCCTGAGAACATAGGGCTGTGTTTTCTTCTTTTAAAACTGTGTGACACCTACTGGTTATGGTTCTCCGAGAACACAATGATGAATAGAGAATGGACGGTCTAGCTTGTCTTCTCACACCTAATGAGAGGGAAGTGTCAAAGTTCAGACAAACATCAGCTATCTGAGAGTGGGGTCTACATTGTCCTTTCATGGGCCTTAGGTACTTCAGTCTTGTAGATTCTTTTTCTATTGAAATATTAGAATGATATGTTCTAACTGTATTAGTATGAAAATGAATATAATTGTTAGATTATGCTACGGACATTATTGTTCTATTAATTTATACTTTTTTCCCTTTGAGTTTAAAAATGATTGATCTTGTGGAACAAAGTGTAGTAGGCTCTCATCTCTGTATCTACTATATGGAATGTATTAACTTATATTTTCTAAGATGATAAACATGGGCACTTCCTACAACCACAGCTGGCTTCATTTATTCATACCTCATGTAGCAAAGAATGCAGTGAATTCCCTGTAACTTTTTTCTTCTTCCTAATGCTTCTTCCTTACTTCATTGACCAGAGATATCCCTAATACCACTTGACCTAGGAAAATCAGTGGGCACCCCTTGACCAGAGAATGCTCATATAATCATGATAATGGGCATGTGATCTTATGCAAAATAAATTTTTCTTGGATGCTGAATGTCTGCTTATAGTCTCTAAAATATAGTCCACTTGAAAGGATCTGACTTTGATCAGACTTTCCCTTCATTGCTAGCGTACAGAGCTTTATTGAGTGTCACACAGAAGACACATAACAAGGGAACAATGACGCCAGTTATGTCAGGCTTCTGCTTGCGCCACCCACAATGGAGTTGGAACAATAATGGCCCCTCCCCCAAGCTAATGAGCGAGTTGCAACAATCAGCTAAAACAGGGATGGCCAATAAAGTGACCGCTAATGAGGCCTTCTCCGAAAACTAAAAATAATCTGCAGAGCGTCCAGTTTTTAAAGAGGCAGGACCCACTTTTGCCTTGACTTAAGGTTGCTGTCAATTCTCTTGTCTTGGGTTGAAAGTGTGGCTTTCCAAATCTTACTTCATCACCTCTGTTTAGAAATTGCAGTTTTAAAATACGATCTTCTAGACTCATTTTTCTCCATCTCTGTCTTTTCCTCTTTGTCACGCACATTCCATTAAGATCGATTACGTACCGAAAAATAAATGGCCTTTGGGAAATATTCACAGTCCACTAGTTTCCTTGAGCATAACAGATTGAGCCCAACTTTAACCTGAATAATCTTTTTTTTTTTTTTTTTTTTTTTTTCAGACAGGTTTCTCTGTGTAGCTTTGCCTTTCCTGATCACTTGGTAGCCAGTGCTCGACTCACAGAGATCAGCCTGGCTCTGCCTCCCGAGTGCTGGGATTAAAGGCGTGAGCCACCAACGCCCGGCTTAACCTGAATAATCTTATAATAGAATCCCATAGACAGACTCAGTTTCCTCAAAAATCATTTAACTCTACTAAGGCTACTGAAAGCAAAATATAATATACTGATGCAAAAATAATGGTCTTTTTGGAAACAATGCAAATATTCCTATGTTTGTGAAAATCTTAGGTATTACTGGGTTTTCTTTTCTTGAAATCTAGTACTTCTTTGTATCAGCAGTGGCCTCACTTAATGGGATCATAATGGGCAAACAACAATATTATTAGTTGACTCTTTATTAGCCATATAATCTATATATCAAATAAGTCCATTCCTTTAATTATGAGTGTATCAAATATTTCCTCTTTTAGGTCTTAGGGTCTATATTCAGAAAACCTCCCATTCTAAAATATACCCATTACATTTCCATTTTTAAAGAAAAATTCATTAAAATATTTGACATCCCTTTACTCTCATACTTTTTAATTCCTTTTCTACATCAAAGTTTAAGTTTGTATATTTTATTTTGCAAAACACAGTCTACAAATTAGTCTCAATATTTCTCTTCTTAGCAGATGATAACCTTTGTCAGGAACCAATTGTAGCACCAATCAAATCACTATGTGTTTCCCAAAAGAGAAAAATAATACATTTCCAATAATGCTATCCCATTACCCTGATCCAAAAGATTAGTTTATTGATTAAAAGAATGAATGCCAAGCATTTAGTTTACTGGGCGTTGCTCTAATAGAACACAGCAAAGTGGTGGATGACTTATAAAGAAAATAAATTCATTTTCACAGTTACAGAGATCAGGTTATTTGAGGTCAGGGCCTGGCATCTGATGCCCGCCCTCTTGCCAGGTCATTACATGGTGGAAGGTAGAAGAAGAAAGGAGAATGTGTACTTCCATGCTTCCATCTATGTGTGGATAGGGGTGTAGCAATTGTATCAGGAACCCATTCCTGAGATAAAAGCATCAATCCATTCACCTTATCCTCATGAGGATATCCTTATCCTCCTCTCATTACGTCCCACCCCCAACAGTGCAGCAGTGTCAGGGGGAATTAAGTTTCTAATACATGCTTGTTTGGGGGTAGAGTTGGGGGAGCAGGGAGGACACACATTCAAACCACAGCAGGCTTAAACGAAGACAGTTTTGCCCAAGCCAGAGAAAAGGAACGGATCCCTTCCTCCCTAGGAATAAATCCCCTTATGTGAGGCTGTCAGGGTTCCCCTTTTCTCTTTCACTTCATGTTCAGAAGCCCTAGCACCCATACCAGCTCCTTTATGGACATGGCTTTTCTCTCTGTTCCTGGGAGAAGCAGTGGAATGGTCTGGGTGTTCTCTAAGTGCCCTAAGGAATTTCTGTGATGTAAGATTCCATGTGATGGTATCATCGGAGGTAATTGCAGCAGGAGAAACAACTGAGCAAGCTGTGCACCACCTAGCTGTTACCATGTACTGCCACTAGAAAAACAGAGCGTGTTATTGGAACTTCTTTGTTCATATTGGTCTTTTATCAGCCACAGATAAAGTTTTAATTGGGGAGGATGGAGTTTAACTAGCAGGTCACCTGCTTTAGCATTTACTCAGGAGAGGGACATAAAAAGGCAAGTTCCTACATTTTAACCATACCTCTTCAGTAATGCCCATACAATCTGCAGGTGATCCCATCAGAGCCAACGTAACACATTTGTTTTGGAAGTGGGTTCTCAGTTGTGAGTCAGACCCATCAGTGGCCCAAGCTGGGCACATTTAGGAGCTGTAACCACTATTTCAGGTCAAGTAGACAGTGTGGCCCACAATCAAACTTTACCATAATAAATTTTTGATTTACTCACAGAGATGGTACTGTCCTAGGATGGTTCATGAACTCTCTCTGCATACGGACTTTTCATTTGAATGTTATAGTCCCTGATATCTGAGCTCTAGAATTCATGACATACACCATAGGTGAATACTTATAAAGGGATTGGCTTTGTGCTGTATGAAGTTGTACTGGCTGGGTTTTGTGTGTCAACTAGACACAAGCTAGAGTCACCAGAGGAAGGAATTTCAGCTGAGGAAAGGCCTCCTTGAGATCCCGCTGTAAGGCATTTTCTCATTTAGTGATCAATGGGGAAAGGCCCAGACCATGTTGGGAGGTGCCATCCCTGGGCTGCTGGTCCTGGGTTCTATAAGAAAGCAGACTGAGCAAGCCAGGGTAAGCAAGCTAGTAAGCAGCTCCCCTCCATGGCCTCTGCATCAGCTCCTGCTTCTGAGATCCTGCCCTGTTTGAGTTCCTGTCCTGACTTCCTTCAGTGATGAACAGCAACATGGAAGTGTAAGCCTAATAAACCCTTTCCTTTCTAACTTGCCTTTTGGTCACAGTGTTTCATCACAGCAATAGAAACCCTCACTAAGACAGAAGTGAAACTCAAGATTATTTCTTTTTACTCCATTCCTTACTAAATACTCAGCTTTGTTTTTGTAGAGAGAGAGAGGGAGAGAGAGGAGGAGAGGGAGAGAGGAGAGGAGGAGAAGAAAGAGAGAGAGAAAGGAGGAAGGAAGGAAGGAAGGAAGAAAAAAAGAAAGAAAGAAAGGAAGGAAGAAGGAAGAAGAAGGAAGAAAGAAAGAAAAAAAAAGAAAGAAAGAAAGAAAGAAAGAAAGAAAGAAAAAAAAGAAAAGAAAAGAAAGAGAAAAAAGAAAAAGGTTTTTTTTGTTTGTTTGTTTGTTTTTGGTTTTTCGAGACAGGGTTTCTCTGTAGCTTTGCGCCTTTCCTGGACTCATTGGTAGCCCAGGCTGGCTCGAACTCACAGAGATCGCCTGGTCTGCCTCCGAGTGCTGGGATTAAAGGCACGCGCCAACACCGCCTGGCAAGAAAAAGGTTTTAAGGGGATGGAGAGATGTAGGTCAGTGTAGGTCCTCAGCATCGTTACTAGAACCTCTCACTCTCACCCTCCTTCAAAAAGCTCTGAGGTTGAGGAAGGTGGCTATGACAGCTGTCTTCTAGACATGACGGAACTACTGTATATGAACCTGGAGTAGCTGTGGGTGCTTGCACAAGACCTGCACAAATCAAGCCAGTCAACATTCTAGCAAGGGGGAGGTGCTGACAGCTAGTGGCCTCTGAGTGAGAGGAAGAGTCAGTTTTCTTCAGGGATGTGACCCCTGGTGGGCTGCCCGTGGTCCAGTGGATGGCCCACCCCTACCCATAAATAGGCAGCACTAAATGGACTCAGTGGACTAAAACAGGAAGTCATAAACTTGGGAGGGAGATGTGGTGGAAGGGATATCGGAGTTTGGCGGCGAGGTGGGGAGTGGATTTGATCAAAATACATTATATCCATGTATGAAATTAATAATTAAAAAGGAAGCAATCAGCTAATAGTCAATCCGGTTGAAAACACCCAATCAGCCCTCCCCAAACTGCTAGATTTACAGCAGAACCCTGCTCCCAAGCCCAGCCTAACCTGGTAGGTCCTATGCATGCTGTGTGTTAGACCCACACCGGCCAGCAGCTCCTGACTCTTGCTTCCACTTGACAAGTCAGACAACAGAACTCGGTGAATTCAAGGCCGTAGAAACAGCCTAGGATTGACCTCACACTGTCCAGCTCCGAATGTGCCCTTTCAGGACACCATTCCACTCTTCTTCCCCTTTACAGTCTCCTGCTGACTGATCTCTTTAGTTCTCTGGGGTCACTGTGGACGTTCAGGGTTTGCTTGACTGTCACAAACTCAGTCTTCTCTTGGTGTGTCTGCAAGGTCTCCCTTTACGCTCTACCTGGCCGGCGACCTTTTCCTGCTCCCTTCCCTCTGACACGGTGCTCTGTGTCTGCTGGGATGTGGTCTCATCCATGCAAACAGCTGACCCCCCTTTCTTGGTTTGCTCTTACTTTGGTAAAAAGTAAAAAAAAAAAAAAATAAAATAAAAAAACATATATAAAACAAAGAGCCAGAAAGTTGGCTTGGCCCATGGGCAAGGTTGGTGTGTTTTTATGTGGAAGTATGAATTATTCGTGGAGATTTTCTGTCACCACCCCCCCCCAATAGTCTGAATTCATGATTCACTACACACAGGGCTTAGTCTCTTTAGAAGATCCACATTTTTTATTTTTAGTTTTTTACTTTTTTTTGCGATAATTAGTAGCTGTTAATATGGAAATGAATGTGATTCATATACAATACTATACTTAATTACAGAGTCCAAATTCAAAGTGGCCAAAGATTTTTTAAGTATTTTTTTTATATATTGAAAGAATGGATCATGAATTTTTTTATATTAATTTGTCATTACTGGTATTAACTGGTGTGTGCCCTCCAATGCATGAGTGTTACCTCATGTGGAACTCAAAGAACAATACGCAAGAGTGACTCTTTCCTCCCACCGTGGGTCCTGGGGACTGAACTCCGGTTGTCAAGATTGTACAGCAAGTGCTTTTACCCTCAGAGTCATTGCACCAGCCCTGAAAGCATATCTTACGCAGTCCATACTCCGACATAGTTCCTAAAAATAACATGAGTTGGAACCAACATCAGCTAAAAAAAAAAAAAAAAAAAAATCTGTATTCAATGCACAATTTTCTTAGCCTTTTCTGGATTGTTGCCTTGGCTTGGGATTCCTGAGAGAGGCAGTAGCTACAGATAAGAGCAGCCATGCAGCCAAGAGCTCCACCCTTGAAAATACAGTGGGTGCTAAAAAGTGGATGAAACCGATCATTATGCTGAATCAGCAACAGAATGTCTATTTTTTTGCCTGTCATCCACCATGCTGGAATATGACAACCTGGGAGCCAAAAGTCCAAGAAAATCTCAAACTTGCCTAATTTTCATGAAAATTTTATGTGTAGCAAAGTGCCTGACGATATGTTAGCATCTAAAAATATGAAATATGTGCTGTAGAACACAGATGATGGCCCTGAGTTTTAAGTTGGTTGGGCAGTGTAGACCTATGGTGGTGCTTTCGTTAGTGGATGAGGATTACAGGACATTTTCTTGATCTGCTGACGGTACCTGCTTCTATAAAAGATTATTGCGTGAATTCGGAGGTAGGGGACAGTAGCCCTGAGCGGCAGTGTTAGCCTGTGTGTATGAGATGGGGATGGGACAAGGGCTGGAGGGATGGCTTATGTGTCATAAGGTACTGCTCTGGCAGAGGGTCAGAGTTTGTCCCTGGCACCACATCTGGAAGCTCACAACAGCCTGGAACTCCAGCTCCAGGCTGTCCAATTCCTGATTCCTTCTTCTGGTGTTGGTGGGCACCTGCACATGCATGTGCGTGCGCGCATGCGCATACACACACACACACACACACACACACACACACACACACAGGTAAATAATAAAACTTCACAGGAGGGAGGCGAGACGGAAAGAGAGAGAGAGATCTGGCATCAGCACCCAGGTTGTCTCATTAACTGATGCCATTTGCTGTCAGCTCCTCTGCTTTGTAGCTGCCTGGTTTACTGTTGTGGTTTGAGGGTAATATGAAAAGGAGAAGGCAGAGTGAGTGAAGGATTTCCTTCACCCATCCCCACACTCCTCCAACAACTGGAAATTAGGCAGAAGGCCACATCCCAAATCAAACCCGCACACTTGAGCCCTAGATCTGTGAGCCAAAGCGGGCTGAGCGTGAAGCGGAGTCCTCACACAGATGTGTTTCCAAACTTCTCAAGTGAGGTCAGAGGGGATCACACCAGGCTGCTCTGTGGAGATAAGTTCATGGCCTATTTCAAAGAAAGGCTTGTGGAGCATGATCTCCACAGGCCAGAGGAGGAATGGGCATTCTTTTTCAAAATTGGTAGAAATTCTCCTCAAGGAATCTGTGGGTGCTCGTTGCAGTGAGTCTGGGACACGGCGGGAGTGATAGTTGATATGTGTATCCACACCTCCCACACTTCTACCCAACAATTTGGACATCAAGCTGTTCATTGCTTTGTAACACTACCTTAAATCATGTTGGATTTCAGAACTAAACACCGAAAATGGTCCAGGGAGATGGTAAAGACCCTTGTCACCACACCTGAGTCCAATCTGTGGCACTCTGTTCGGTTCTACCTGTCACCAGGCCAGAAGAACACCGAGGTGGTATTATGAACACTTACGTGTCCATTCCTTCTGGTTTTATACTACAGAATCACAGTCCTTGAGGACTGGAATTTAAACACCCATCTGACAACTCTAGTACTAACAGAAACAAAGAATCAAGTCCTACAGTTTAGGACCATAAGGCCTGACTCATTCTAAACCTCTTTCCTCACTGATACAGTACAGCCCCCGAGGAAACCATTCGGTCTCCAAGCGCTGTCGCCAGGGCTGGCCCTGACGGCCGTTTGACAGGAAAATTGGGCAGACCGCAATTCCAAAAGAAAGGCCATGTAACAGGGTGAAATACCGAACTGTTGCTCTTTGGAACATCTTCCCTTGGGCTAGTAAGGATGTTGACCCCTCACCTTCATTGTGGGGAAAAATAATAAGCCCTGTATCGTGCTGAAAATGATGTCAGCAGCGTATTGTTAGGTTAAGAAAAAATAGGCTACAGGATCATATGTAAACGATGATCTAAACTATGTTTTAAATATATCCTTAAACACACATACAAAAGTCTGGAGAATTGTACTCCAGGGGGTTAGCAATGTTTATCTCTGGGGGTAAACTACAGAGTGGCATTCACTTTTGATTTATTGCTTGGATATTTTACAGGCATCATTTTTCATTTTTAAAAAAAATCAATAAAATATATTTGGGAAAGGGAGAGAAAAGTGAGGGGAAGCATCTGCCTTAAGACTGTGAAACCAAGGGCTGTCGATGGCTCAGTGGTTACATACTCTGGCTGCTTGGATAGTAGACCCAGGTTCCATTCCCAGAACCAGTGTCAGGCAGGGTCGCAACTCCAGCTCCAGGGGATCTGACTCCATCTAGCCTCTGTGGGGTATCCACATGACCACACACATAGTAAAGTCCTTTAAAAAAAAATGTGAATCTAAAACCCATTGTAGAGATAATATTAAAGCTGCAGGTAAAATTATCAGACCATTTAAACCAGTGGCCTAAGTGATATTTGCTGATATTTCTTTTGTGACTACGTTAGAGAAACTGCCAGGGCCCAGGCCAGGCCTCTTAGTTGGACTCCAGGGACCAGAGACCTGATGCTCTGGTCAGTGACTCTTACATCCAGTACATGCTAGGTATGCTTTTCATTCACTCGGTCATTTTACTGAGAGCTTATTGTGTGTAAAAGATTTGGTTCCAATGCTCAAGAAAACACACATTCTGGCAGGAAAAACAGGGCAGAAATAACTGTGATAAAAGTGCTGGCCAGATATTAGAGGGTTATACAGAAATAGCTGTGATAGGAGTCCTGGCCAGATACTAGAGGGTTATACACAGAGCCAGGCTGTCCTTAGCTAAGGTGGTAAAAGGGAAATTTGGCCATCTGGATTCATGCATAAGCCCATAATCTGTCACAGCTTTGCTATAAGCAATTAATTCTGAGGCAGTAAGATGGTTCAGTGGGTAAAGACACTAGCCAACAGGCCTGAGTATCTGGGTTGGATCCTCTGAACCCACGTGGCTTCCGGAATGAGGGAACAGATTTCTGAAAGTTGTTGACCCCCTACACACACACACACACACACACACACACACAACACACACACACCGTGCTATAAATAAATAAAAGAAAAAACTTAATTATGGAATCAGTGTGTCCTTTAAAACACTTCGCAGCAGAAATTCCTATGTAGAAGTTTAAAAGAAGCGACCTAGGTTCTCTGGCAGTTTATGACAGGAGACACAGGGGTGGGGGAAGTGGGGGCTGGGAGGGGGGTAGGAGGCTGGCCAGATAGGGGCCAATTATTTTACAAGACCTTGTGAAAAGGGAGTCTGAGAAACTTTTACCCAGAAGGCTCTCGGGTTCAGTGATTCCTTGGTACACAGAACCCAGGAAGCTGCTTAATGGAATCAACAGTACTCCCTTTTCTTCTTTAGTCAAGAACGGTCCTGTGTGCCTTCTTCTTCTTGAAACGCGGCACATTTCGAGCCTGCCAGCCTGCCCCAGGGCTGGCCTCTTCCTAACCCCGCCTCCAGCCCCGGTGGTATTCCGTGTGGGTTCATCCATTCTTCCCTTTTCACTCCGCTCTCTTAGCATGCCCGGGGATGGGATTTCGAGGGCACCTTTTTTTTTTTTTCCAGCTGCAAAGGAAAAAACCGGACTTAAAAAAACGGTGAGGCAAAATCGCCCAAGACGTGCAGCCCACACTCCTGTTTGACTTAAATGCTTCGCCGTTATCAGTTCTTCAAGTTTGAGCCACCACGGAAGCCCACTTTATAACCGGGCTCCTGCTAAGAAGGGGCTGGTGGGGAGAAAGAGGTGGAAGGCGGGACACCGGGAGGGAAGGGGGCGGATACCCGAACCTGGGGGCTGCTTCCCAGGGCCTGGGCCACGCCTCCCCGCCTGGCTCCTGCTGGTCGAGCCGGGCCGCCGCCGCCGCCGCGACTCTTATTTTGAAAGGCGGCGGGCTGCAGCCCTGGGAGGCTCACTGAGTCACCGAGCGGCGTGGCGCTATAAAGCTGGGGTACCTGCCCGGCGCAGCCGGAGCAGCCCTTGGCGCCCACCTTCTTGCTTCCCTGGGACCCGAGATCGGAGAGTGCGGGACAGAGACAGGGAGACTCAAGGTAGGCGTGCGCGGAGTCCTCGCCCCGCGAGGCTGCTGGGGTGGGGAAAAAAAAGTTTGAATTAAAAGAGCTGACAGCGTGGGGCTGCTGCGAGCGGGACAGCCAGCCCCGAGGAGCGAGCGAGCGAGCGAGCCGGGGCGGCTGGGCACACACTGAGCAGCGGGTCGGTCCTCCCCAGAGCCCCTCCTTCCCGCTCGCTCGCTGGGGCTGAGCCCTGACCCTGGAGCTGAGCTCCAGATGGGGACTTTTTCCATCCTCCCCTCCCCACGGGGTCCGGACTGGAGAAGATGCTGTGGCACCCCGGAGGACCCCCCCCACTACACCACACACCCCGCTTCTCCAACTTCCCTGACACCATCCCCCTTCTTCACCCAGGCACCACGGCTTGGAGCGGGCAGAGATAGCGGGGCTGCCAGAGATTTGGGGGTGGGAGCTGGGAGGGGGCGATGACCTCATCCTCTGGCTGGCTGTCGGTTTGGTCTTGGAGGAGGGGTCCACCCTCCCAAGCCCCTCCTCCCTCTGGGTCTCTCTCTCTCTCTTCTCTCTCTCTCTCTCTCTCTCTCTCTCTCTCTTCTCTCTCTCTCCTCCTCACTGTTTCTGTGTGTGTCTGTCTCTGTGTGTGTCTGTCTCTGTGTGTGTCTATCTGTCTGTCTGTCTCTGTGTGTGTCTGTCTCTGTGTGTGTCTGTCTCTGTGTGTGTCTGTCTGTCTGTCTCTGTGTGTGTCTATCTGTCTGTCTGTCTCTGTGTGTGTCTGTCTCTCTGTATGTGTCTCTCTGTCTCTGTCTCTGTGTGTGTCTGTCTCTCTGTGTCTCTGTCTGTGTGTGTGTGTCTCTGTCTCTGTGTGTGTCTGTCTCTCTGTCTCTGTGTGTGTCTGTCTCTCTGTGTCTCTGTCTCTGTGTGTGTCTCTCTGTCTCTGTGTGTGTCTCTCTGTCTCTGTGTGTGTATCTCTCTGTCTCTGTGTGTGTCTGTCTCTCTGTGTCTGTCTCTGCGTGTGTGAGTCTGTCTCTCTCCACTCCCTCTTCCCTCTCATCTACACGCACACGCACACCGTTGGTCACATTCCCACCAAGTCTGTGCAGAGCCTGGGGACTTGTGCCGCCGGTGAAGTGAGGTGTCCAGCAACTAGTAGGCTGGCTTGTGAGTGGCCAGCAGCTCCTCCTCCTCCGAGGTCCCCCTGGCCGCGCTTCTGGGTAGCTTGGCCAGATCTGTGAACCGCCAGACTCCACTCAGATGATGTGTGCACAAACCTGGCGCTCCAGATCCGGAGAAAGAGGGCCTCCAAAGCGGGTGGGGGTTGGCTTCCCCGCCCTTTGCCCTATTTAACTCCAGCGTGGCTCTGTCCGGACTGGTGAGTTGTCCAGAAGGCCGTCTGGACACACTGAGTCCAGACCTAGGACTGGGACTTTCTCTGTCCCTGGGAACTGACTAAAGGGGGTTAGGTCTCTTTGGACAGACTCATCTCTCTGCGTTGCTCAGCTGGGGCTTGTACTAGCAGCAGGCCTGGACAAGCCAAGCCCACTGACTGTTCTTTGGGGACCCCGGGGTCTGCTAGAGCTGAAATGCGCCCCCTGCCCCCAAGTTTGGTATGTGGCTACAGATTAGCTTGAAGAAGGCAGAAAGAGCAGACCCCCAGCACTGGAAGCAGGATTAGTAAACAGTGATGCTTTCCTGAGGAAGTGTCCTTTCCAGATTAGGGACTGGTCCCACCACCTGGCCATGGGGATGCCTTCTAGATGTGTGTGACTAAGGCTTCTCCTGAACTACCATCTCCAGAGATAAGTACACAGTGTGTCCAGCTGCTGGGTTCCATCTGTGGGGAACCAGTGGACACCTATGTTCCTCCAGACCTTCTTATCTCTCCTACCAAAAGTTTTATTTTTGCCCCTGCAGATTGGGGGGGGGGGGCTTAGGTTTAGTGACAGAAGTTGGAAAATATTTTTTTCCATAGGCTGTTGGTGTTGATTGATATAGGAAGTTGAAATACATGTGTTCCCGAGCTTCTCTAAGATTCTAATTTAGAGAGGCAGTTAAGTGACCAGCCACCCTCGGGCACATTAACCTACAAGAGGACACAAGAGCTAGAAAACAGAGTTTTCAACTAATTCCTATGCCTTCCTCTTTTTGTGCTGATCCATGTATATAAGTATGCCATAATGTATAACGTACATCTACAGATACATATATAAGTATACTATAATGTGTGTTGTTGTCTTTAGTACAAGCAGAGTGCGTTTCCCATCTAGTAACAAAACATGCCGGCATCCAAGTCATCTCTTTGGCTTTGTGAAAGCCTGAGATGCTGAGCGAAGAGCCTGGGTAGGTGGCTGGAATAATGTAGCTTTATTTTCTGTGACCGTTGAGAGCCGTGGAATTCTGATGGCTGGCGTGGGACATTAGCTCACCTGCTTTGCCTGATGTAATAGCTGCTTGCTCCATCTGTCCCCGGTAAGGACACTGACTTAGACAATGGATAGATGCCCTACTCAGAGGAACGCTGGGGTTACAGCAGACTGCCTTAGGGGTGCTACGTACAGTTTCTGGTTGATCTTTAAAACTCTAAATATGGCTCAATAAAAACAGTGGTGCCTTACCCTGCTGCGCTGGGGTCTTTCAGTAGTCACTGTGCTGTCTTCTCGCATCTAAACCGGGTGTTTTAAAAACTTGGCTCCTGGGCTGCATTGCTACTTTCCAGGGTTGTGGCTTTTCTCTCCCCTCTCAATACAGTCTCTTCCCCACATCGCAGTAAAGCTTTGGCTACCTACATAAAGAAGTTTGTGAAAATTACTGGGGCCCATGCCACTCAAAGTACCAAAGTGATTAGGAACTTCATCAAACAATTATTGATTAAAGAATTAACCGTTGTCCTGTCTTCAAATTTCTTTCACTGTCATTGCGAACTATAAAGCTATGTACAACGTTGTCACCTCTTTGGGGTGTACACTCACATCAGGAATGTTGTACCAAAACTTACCGGACTTTTTCCAATGCTTCTTTCAAAAGGTCATGTAAATATTGAGTGACCAAAGTTCACTCTCCTTCACAAATTACGTGCCATTTAGTGTCTTGCCAAGTACCCCATCTTCTTCACATAAATGGTGGAGAGAGCCACTAAAAACACACTTTAAAGTAATGCTAGTTAAAAGAACGTTAAATGCTTCTTTGAAAGTGCCCTCCTGTAAGTCCATTCTCTTTCGAAACTTCTAGGGATTTATTCCAGGGAAGCTCTGCATGTGTGTCAGAGGCTAAAGAATTAGGGAGAGTTTCATCCAAAGAGAGTGAGTGGATAGGACGCAATGGGCCTTTGTTGCCCAGAAGGCGTGGGGACAGACTGGATGAGGAAGGCCAGAAGTGTCAGGGAGGGAGAAGCACTCTGGGGGAGTTGTCTGCCTACTGTGTGGACTCTTCAGGACAGATTTTTTTTTCTTGAGCTGACTTGTTGATTACACAGTTTAGGGTTAACCATGATTGGTAACATGAGCCGTTCCAGGCAGGTGAACGGCTCCGTGCTTGTGTATTTTGGATCACGACTACGAGGAAGCAAACTGAAAATGCAGGGTGGTTAGCTAATGTCCTCACTCAGTTCAACAGCTCCAGCATCAGCGCCACGCCACCATGGCAGCTGAAACCGGTGATTTTCACAGCGTCGCCGAGACCGTTGGAAGGCACGCTGGCTTATTGGATGGAAATGATTTCCTCCCAAGGGAAAGGCTGCCATTGGCAGACAAGGTGCATCAGCCAGAAGAAATGAGCAGTGACCATTTTTCCAGCTTCTGTTGGCTGAAACCTTGCCTTTTTTTTTTCCTTAAAAAAAAAGTGTTTAAAAAAATAGACTCTCATAAGAAGACACATAAAGCCAAGTGAAAGGAATAAATGTTGGAGTTTTACCAGGAAGAGAGAGAGAAAAGCTAATCTTTGTTTTTTTTTTAAAAAAAAAATCATTGCCAGGCGGTGGTGGCGCACGCCTTTAATCCCAGCACTCGGGATTAAACTCACAGAGGCAGGCAGATCTCTGTGAGTTCGAGGCCAGCCTGGGCTACCAAGTGAGTTCCAGGAAAGGCACAAAGCTACACAGAGAAACCCTGTCTCGAAAAACCAAAAAAAAAAAAAAAAAAAAAAAATCACTGGGCTGGGGAGATGGCTTAGCTGGTAAAGTGCTGCCCTGCAAGCCTGAGGACCTGAGTTCCAGCCTCAGCACCCACGTTTGTAACCCCAGAGCTGAGGATGCAGAGACCAGCAGGCATCATAGCAAAGACAAGTTCAAGTGAGCAACCCTGCCGCCAAAAGAAAAAGAGGAAGAAAGATGGATGGATGGACGGACGGATGGACGGACGGACGGACGGACGGATGGACGGACAGACGGACAGATGGACGGGTGGATGGATGGATGGATGGATGGATGGATGGATGGATGGAAGGATGGATGGATGGACGGACAGATGGATGGGTGGGTGGGTGGACAGACAGACGGATGGATGGACAGACGGACGGATGGACAGACGGACGGACGGATGTTACCTGAAGAACAACACCTGAGATCTGAGCTGTCCTCTGGTCTTCACACAAGCAGGCAAGCACAGACCTGTATACAAATGTGCTCTCACATGTACACCCACAATACATGTGCCTGTGTCACACACACATGCGCACAAGCTAAATGAAGATCTGCCAGGCCTTACGATTGCTGAGGATGTATCGTTTTCCTTTGAACTGTGTTGCATGCAGTGGTTAGGCTCCCAGGCCAGCCCAGCAATGCTGCTGAAGTCGTCTGTATTATTAATAGTACCATATATGTAACTATACAGGTCCCTGTGTATAACACAGTTGTTATGGGAGAAAAAAAATGCACTCAGATCCACCTTGAACACTTTAGAGCTGTTAGTCCCAGCATCAATGGCAAAAGGGATCCTCCTTTTGTTTTTCCATTTAAACCCTGGGGGAAATGTGAAGTACAGAGATGGAGTTTCTTTTATCCGCCCCTTCTGCTAACAGAGGCTCCACCCTGGATCCACGGGGCTGTGGGGAAGGGGATCCTGGCAGGAGCTGGCTTTGTGGCAACAGAGAGAAGGAGAAGAGCAGAGGAGAGTACCAGTTATGGAAAGAAAGGCACGCTAACTGTCCATCACCTATGGGACTGGTTGGGATGGTTTAGCCACGTGGGCTGCCTGCTGACTGGTATTATTTCCTCACTAAACAAGGTTTACAGTGGAACACAAGCCTAGGCATTAACATGGTTTAGTTGTATGTTTGATAGTTTTAAACCAGGATTAGCTTTTAAGTGGGATGTGGACTAGTAGAAGGGAAGGAAATACATGGGTGCTTTTTCTCCTCCTTCTCTTCCTCCTCCTTTTCCTCTTCCTCTGCCTCCTCCTTCTTATCAATCTGCCATATTCCTAAACTAGCACCAATTTGGATTTGAGATTCTAAAAACAAATATATATATATATATATATATATATATATATATGTAGAGAGAGAGAGAGAGACAACAAATCTGTAAAAAACAAATTATATATATATATATATATACACAAAATATGAATCACTTATTGGACACTTTATACCAGAAACTGGGCTAAAATATTTACTCGTTTATGTCACTTAGTCCCCATCCTAATCCCATGAGCTCTGCACTTTGCGCCCTCCCACCACAGAAATGATGAAAGGGAGATGTGGTGAGGTTTAGTCACTCTCCCCAGAGTCACACAAATCAGAAAGGGCCGCATCGGGGGCCTCAGAAAATCAACAAATGTTGCTGTGGAAGTTCAGCGTCCCAGGCACTGTGAGAATAAAGCAACGTTCTAAATGGAAAACACGCAAACCTCCCTGTCCTTCCGGAGCTTAAATTCCGGGGGCAAGTGACAAACTGTAAACACCTTACGGTTACAGATGCTGCAGAAGCCGGGCTGAGGCAGAGGCGAAGGAATGTCAGTCTGGGGTGGGAATCGGTGAGACAGAAAACACAGACCTCCTAGTGGTTCTGAGCCGACAGAATCCAGAACATTCACGGCATCGTTTCTCACAGTAAACCATTTTGTGTGGTACCACTCAATGTCTGGTTCCGTGGTGTCCTCCTCAATCTCTGCCAGTCCTCCAGCGAGTGACCAGGACGTCCCCAAAAACAACTCACCTAGGGCTTGACTTTGTCTGTCCAGAGGTCAGGAAAGATGGAGACAATTGCTGGAGGGACATTCTGAAGAAGGTGGGGGAATCCTGTGTGCAGCCGTCGATTGGGTGAGCCTTAGCATGAAGGGCAGAGGCGGTTCTTCTGCGGGGCTGGCCGGAAGGCTGCGTCTTCAGCAGTGGTTGAGGAGTGGGTAGGAGTAGGGACGAGAGCTGTGGGAGTTCTCTCTGACTGCTTCTGCTGTCTTTGTGAAATGGAGAACTCACTCATCAGAGTGGGATGGGGAGGGAGTGGAGGGGACAGAAGAGAGATGAGTGGCCGTCACCTGGGAGAGAGGAAGTCTGCCTTTAACTGGCGAAATGTACACTCGGGTCATCCCAAGTTCAAAGCCTTCCTCTTAGTGTCTGTAATACACTGGAGCTCAGAATTCTTTCTTGAGTCTCTTGAGGAGAGGAGCTCTTATTCTTGTTGGTATGTGCCCCTTACTTTTAGCAGACCCTGCAGTTAATGTATGTTTAGTGTTCATAAGTGATGGCTATAATAAACTTCCTATACAGAAATAATACCTTGAACTATCTATCGTAGGACAGGGCATAGTGACCTGAGTCTTTAATCCCCACACTGGGGAGGCAGATCTCTGAGTTCTAGGCCAGTCTGGTCTACATAGTGAGTTCCAGGCCAGGCAGGGCTACACAGTGAGATCCTGTCTGAAAAACAAGAACACGCCTTTCTATCCTTTTTGTTACATGTTCTCTTTCTTAGGTGCTGATTCATTTTCTCCCTATAACAACTTGGGTACCGAGGCATTGTGTTGCTACCTATTTCTTTAACATAGCCTATCTCCCAATGGCTGAGCACCAAGCCTGGAGAGAATTCTTTTTGTTTGTTTATTTTTGAGACTTGGAGTCTTATTTTGTTCAGTCTGGCCTCAAACTCCTAGACTCAAATGATCCTTCTGCCTCAAGTAGCTGAGTCCACGTGAGAAACATGATAGCCAGCTGCTGGGAGAGAGTCTTAGTTTTGTGTTGTCTTGTCTTCTGGGGTGGGCTGCCTGAATGGAACCTCATTCCTTCTTGTGCTATGCCTTTGCTAAGGTCAGCAAAGATGCCTTCTGCTTGAATCACTTCTTGCTAGCCAGCATAGCGCTGGGACACAGCACACATGGTCAGCTGGGAAATCAGGAAACCAAGCGGGTGGGGGAGGGGGCGCATGAGACCAGGCCAGGAAACAGATAGCAGGTTATCTCAACTAAGTCGGAGACAAAGGAATTGATTGCAGTGGATGAATGTCCAGGACAGTTAAAAAACGAGGACTAGGGAAATGGCTCTGTCCGTAAGGTGCTTTGTTCCACAAGTACAGAGAGCTAGTTTGGATCCCCAGTGACCACTTAAAAGCTAGGGATGGTGGCGGGCATCTGTGATCCCAGCACTGGGGAGGCAGAGACAGGCAGATCCCTGGAGCTCACTTGCTGCTAGCCTGCCTGAACAGGTAAACTCCAGGTAGCGGGTGACTGAGAGAGACACCTAATATCAACTTCTGGCCTCCACAGAATGCACACGCACACGCACACACAAACACACACCAGGACAGACTCTGTTTCAGTGGTGATGGTATGTAAAGATCAAAGGGTAATGCATCAGGGTTAACCCAAAGCTTTGCTAAGCAGGGAGTGGATGGTGCTGCCTTTCACAGAGGTGCGAACAGGGAGAGGAAATGGGGGGTGGGGCAGAGCGGATGTAATTCTAAACATCCCATATAGAGACTCTTGTACACCTTAGGCTGAGATCTGACTGGGGAACAGTGACTTGGGAATTCTCAGGTATGGTTAAGTCCTTGGGGAAAAAGCATGACTTTGCCCCCAAAGAGAGCGTTAGGTGAGAAACCAGGGCTCTGTGTTAGAAGACTGAGTAAAGCCAACCTCATTTATTTGACTAAGCTGGTCAAGAGTCACAAAATCTGACCAGTGACCAAATATTGAAGGATAGCATATTCCAGTCAAACCACAAAGGAATTGCTTTAGAACTGGAGTTAGAAAACAAGTTGTGGCTTTTCTTGGTAAAGTCTTATTTTCTAATTGTCTTCATAACTAAAAATGGATGTGTTTGTATGGAAGGTGGCATGTGGACTTTACAAAAGATTTATTTTTGGTTCCTATTAAGAGACAAAACGAATCCACATGCACACTGTCCTTCTCACACACCACACCATTCTGTTATGTAACATAGAATGTTCCAGAGAACATATTGTCCACACCAGAAACTATAACTCTGTCCAGGAAAGTGACTGTAAGATACTCACTCAGTGGTGGTTCAGGGGGACCTGGACTTTGCTTTTCCAATGAGAAGCATTTATTTGTGAGAGAGAGAGAGTGGTATATAAAAATTTGCACATCTCTTTGAAGGGCAGAAAAAGCTTCCAGGGATAACGAGGCAGTGATCCAAGCCCACACATTCTTTGGCCCTTCTTTATATACAAACAGTAGACATTGTCAGTTTGCAAACAGAGAGCGTTAAACCATTTAGCATCAGTTCATCTTTGGCCGTGTCCAGAACTATCCAATAGTGTGTGGCCCATGCTCTCGGAAACCATTTGATGTGTGACATTTCCAGGCCTTCGCTATGGCTTATTGTTGGCCTCGGGGCACAAAACAAATGTCGTGATGATTTGCTTTCAAAAGTTGTTATTTTGTATTAAAAAGACTTTT
The DNA here is from genome assembly GCF_004664715.2 of Peromyscus leucopus. NCBI lineage: Eukaryota > Metazoa > Chordata > Mammalia > Rodentia > Cricetidae > Peromyscus > Peromyscus leucopus. Next base: position 44,542,942 of record NC_051077.1, on the reverse strand, counting down.
AAGGGGCTCTCAGCATTTACAAGCGCATGCTGGCTGCTATTGCGGAAGACCTGAGTTGAGTTCCCAGCACCCACACTGGATGGCTCACAAGTGTCTGTGACTTGAGCTCCAGGGAATCCAATGTCCTTTGGCATCTCTATTCACATGGCACATTCACACACACACACACACACACACACACACACACACACACACACACACACACACTTATAATCTAAAAAAAAAAGTGATTTCTTAAAAATGACTTTTCAAAACCTAAATTTAGACTCATCAGAAGTAGAGAAAGTTTGAGAAGTACAACACCCAGGACATGAAGGCCAAGTTCTCATCCACTTAAAAACACTAGGACATTTCCACTCCCCAGTAGGGGGCTGTCCTTTAGCTCTACTATACAGACTTTTTAAGATGAAATAATGATTCTCCCCAACTGTTTACTGTCAGACTTGGCTCTCTGGAGTCTACACTGTGCTTTGCTTTCCCGGTCTCTAGGCATCCTCCGAGATGCTTGGTGACGTTACTACTTGACAATGTGCACCAAGGGTGATGGCAGAATTCTCCAGAAACTTCAGCTCATATGTCAAATTCGGCTGCGTCAAACCAAGAGCAGCCATTACAAGCTCGGGAGGTTTTGAAGGGTAAATGGTAAATGTTTAAAACCGTGACAGCAGTTATCCTGGTAGAGAAATCCTAAAGGAAGAACCGTGTTGGGTTATGGAGGAGACCACCTAGTGGTACTTTCTGTAACTTGGTCACCTGCCCTGGGACAGCTGAGAAAGAAATGGAACAGCCAGTGGTGTTGAGTGAGATGTTGGCCACTGAATAAGGCCACTGCGTAGCCTCTGTGTCTATTCTCTGGTTTTCTTTAGTGTCTGGGCTCCCAGGTTGAGTTGGATGTGGCTTCTACCACCCTATCCTGGAGCTCAGTTTTCCTCTATGAGTATTGTCCAATTCTGTATTTTAATTTTGTCTACTTATTAAACCAAATACAAATCTGAAAATGAAAGAGAGCGAGATTCACTTGGGAGTTTTTAAATATCTGCCCAATGTAACTGTGGCTCTTGCTTTTGACTTTATTGTAGCGACCCTCTTCAATCTGTAATTAGGAGGCATTCCAAAAGTACACGGACAGTGAATGGATTCATAGCCTGTGTAGTTCCGCCATTATTGGTTTCCTGCGTGTCATGTAAACAAAGCAATTAAATAGCATCCATAGAAGAATGCTTTTATATTGTCAGTCATTGGAGGGATTAACAGAGAGCAGGATAAAGCATATCTTGAAATAAAGTCTGGCCCCAGAGTTGACTGTGCTCTGAGGACTTTCACCTTAAAGTGGCAGGCGTCTGTTCCACCTTCTTTCATTCCCTGTGCTTTCGGGGTGGTTTTAGATACAGCATCCCTTCTTCAGGGTTCACTTAGAGAAAGAGAACTTCATGTCTCTGGTAGCAGACATTCAGCTAAGATTACAAATTAAGAAGGTACTGATGACTTGGCGGCAGTCTGCTGAAAGCCTTATAAAAAGCACAGAATCTGAACATCTGGAGTCACCTTCTGGCATGGAGAGAACACACCTGCTGTTTTCCTTGGGATCCCAGAGATCTGCATCTTGGTCTGTATGTCTCAAGTTAACAAGGCAGGAAGATGTAAACATATGGCAGTGACTTACAGCCCACACCTTATTTTCTGAACTAGCTGAGGAAGAGGCTCCATCACAACCCTACCCTACTCTGCTGACAGGCTGTAGGGCCTAGCTAAGTCATCCATATCCACGTTCACACCCCACACTCTCCATGTTGCCTCTGGGTCTTTGCTTCTCTTCAAATAAAAAGAGAGATGAACAGGGCACATGGAAGGGGACTGTGAGGGCGTTCCCAGCCAGTTCTCCTCTGATCTCCTTCCAAGTCCCCATGCTCTCGGGGAGTCTGGGGTCAAAACGTTTAGGAAGTTGATGATTCTGTGGGATTTGATTTTCTAGTCTTGGAGTAATTAATGTGAATCCCAGACTTGAGTGAGTACCACATTCTTGCTCAAATTATAAGCCTGTGCATAATCAGTAAAGCTATACTAAAAACAAAAGTTTCTCAGAACTCCCAAGTGCCTGTTACCCCCCTCCATGATGACAGAGATAGTCCAACAGATGTGTAGTTGAATGTGTACCATAGCATCCATAGGCTCGGGAAGAACCACCATGTCACCAAACCTAATTAGCTTGAAAGCATGGTTATGATGGCTTTGCCAAAAAAGGATTTTCAAATGCAGGGAGGTTTACCAATGAGTGGGTCACAGAATATCACTAAGAGACTGATGTTCATGCTACCTTATTCTTCAGGAGATAGTCTCTTTGGATATACTAGAAATGTGGCAAGGTCAGGGAATGAGGACCATCTCCGAGCCAAGGTCACAGGAAAAAGTTTGCTTTGCAAAACTAAAACCATTTCACAAAATCAGGGTTCCTAAAACTACCTGATTAGGAGTTTCTCTTCTCTGTTTAGTTTGGGTTAGGGAATTTTGACATTTTTTTTTAAGTGTGTAAAATGTATGTTTGAGTTTCCCTTGATATCAGTCAGATAGCTGTTAGAACTTAGGATGAACAGATTTGAAAAGCCTGGCAATATTCTGCTCACACTTCTGCACAAAAGTCCCAGCCATTGTGTGGCAGTTTGTGCTTGGAGAAATCCATTTGCTATTTTAACAGGCAACCAGGTTCATCCCATGAATTTGAGGCCTTCCATATTAGGCTTTTTGGATCACATGAGGTATTGGGGGGAGGGGGGACTAGTTGAGTGCAGAGGCTTCTTTAGGGCAAGCGGAGTGAGGAATTCAGTCACATGAAGTCATCCAAGAGTAGCAAGCCCAGGCAGCAAAACCTGGCAGCACTTTTCCCATACCAAGGCACCTGAGCCATTTCCTGGGCTGCAAACAATATTACGGAAATTACACTTCCCTGCCAAATTCACCACACCTTGCCAAAGCTTGGTACCTTCGTGTTGCCTCCGGAGTCATTACAGCTGTTTAGCCCATCTTCCAAGAAGCCTTGTGAAGGACGGCAAGGGGTGGTCATGTGTCTGTTTTCACAGATGAGTGGGAATGTGCTACTCTTCCCTGGTGTGCGGAAAGGATGCTTCTGTCACACACAGCGTACTGCGAATGATTACCCGCCATGAAGCAGCCTGTGAGGGTGTAAATCACGGAACTGGGACAAAGAGTTGGTGCTTTGCTTCGTTTTGTTGTGTTTAAAAACTAAGATTAAATACTTCAGCATTGTGATCGACTAGGCCTAGAAATTAAGGTTGCGCTTAACTAATCATTCTCCACTGAAGAATTTTCCTCTATTTATCCCTTTGATATTAATAATGCTCCTAACTTCCATATTATGTACACTCTATCAGTTCTTCCAACAGCCCTGGGAACTCTTTGTTTATCCTGTTAAGTAGATGTGTGTATGTGTTGAACGGAGAAAACGGGCCTGCAGATGTTAAAGAATCGGCTGTTTTCAGAGTAGCCCCAGAGTTTCTCAGTCCAAATTCCAGTCTTTCAAAATCCATATGCCCTCAGTGAGCAAGATCCTGTGATTTCTCTTAATATTTTCCAGTCAATGGTAACTAAGGCTTACTAGATATATATATAAAACATGAAAGAAAAAGTTGCTCAACAGGAAGTTAGACTGTGACAAGCCACAGCACCTCTTCCCTACCGACTACTAAACAGGTAAGGATGAATTCCAAGTCATGAAACATTACGGCGTGGCATACTCAAATCTCTCCAGTGCTTTACAAAGCTAGCAAACAAATGCAGTGTCTTTGATGGACTAGCATGCAAAAGTCCTGTGCTTTGTGTGATCCACACATACCTGAATGAGTAAGATATTGACTGGGGCCTCCTAGGGAAGGACAGAGCCCAGGAGCAAAAGGAAATGACTACCTATCAACGGAGTCTTCTTCAGCTTGGATCCAGAAGCTTCAGGAGAGAACTGAAAGCCAATCACAGAAATGTTTGGTAGAAGGTCAGAGCTGGATGGAGCAAGGAGGCCAGTTGCCTGAGGCGATGGAAGGGGTGTGTGTGTGTGTGTGTGTGTGTGTGTGTGTGTGTGTGTATCATAGCTGGAGAGGACCAAGAGCAGAGGGAGATATGAATATTCTACTGCTATATTCCGTGTCCTGGGACCATGAAAACAGGAGTTTCTTCTCCCCTAAAGAGATACAGTAAAAACTGGTGAAAATATTTCCTGCCTATCTCATGAGCGAACTCACTGGATGCTTTAACAAGGAAGTGTGGGCCTCCTCATTCTTCCTGCTACCTTCCTTCTTTTTTATAAGGTCATTTGATTTGGTGTTCTGTGAGACAGGTTGTGGTGAGTTCCAAGGACCTCCACGTCACAAAATTACTTTAAAAGAAAGCATGATGCTAACTTAAGGATCTCATCATATGGCGAGTTTGGTTAGTCATGACCAAGGAAACACAAGAAGGAGAGCTGTGGTTTTAAATATCAATGTAGTGTATTCTTTCAAGGGGTAGGGAGCAGTTTGTGTTCCCTGAGCCTTTTGTATGTTTTTCTACCATTGACAAATGCCCTTTTCAGTTGTTAATGAAAATCTCTGATGCACCAGAGATTTCTGATTAATGTAATCAAAGCGAGTGAGGCATCCTCTCTTATAGCTTCGAACAGAACACAGTTTTTTGTTTTGTTTTGTTTTGTTTTTTTCTGATACGAACTTACACACTAATGCTGTGACTTGAATTCTTAAAACACACCATACAGCTGGGAGCAGAGCTCAACAGAGCACTTGTCTGGAATGTTCCAGGTATTGAGCTTGATCAGACTCCTGGTACACACACACACACACACACACACACACTCCAAACCCCCACCTCAAACCGAGTGGGTCACAACCGAAGAATTTTTTTTTTTTTTTATTTTAAGTAAATTTATTTTACAACATCATTTAGTTCAACATAATAGCCACAGATTCCCCTGTTCTCCCACTCTCGCCCCCCTCCCCCTCCCCCCATCCCACCCCCCATTCCCACCTCCTCCAGATCAAGGTCTCCCCTGAGGACCGGGATCGACCTGGTAGACTCAGTCCAGCCAGGCCCAGTCCTCCCCTCCCAGACCGAGCCAAGTGTCCCTGCATATGTCCCAGGATTCAAACAGCCAACTCATGCAACAAGCCCAGGACCCGGCACCAACACACGGCTGCCTCCCAAACAGATCAAGCCAAATGACTGTCTCACCCGTTCAGGGGGCCTGATGCAGTTGGGGGCCCCTCAGCCTTTGGTTCATAGATCCTGTGCTTCCATTCGTTTGGCTATTTGTCCCTGTGCTTTATCCAACCCTGGCTTCAACAATTCTCGCTCATATAAACCCTCTTCTTTCTCACTAATTAGACTCCCAGTGCTCCACCAGGGGCCCAGCCATGGATGTCTGCATCCAGATTCCTCAGACCTTCCTTGGATGGGGTTTATGGCACAACTAACAGGGTGTCTGGCCATCCCATCACCGGGGTAGGTCAGTTCCTGCCGTCTCTCGTCCATTGCCAGCAGTCTTTTCTGGCGGTATCTTTGTGGATCTCCGTGGGCCTCCCTAGCTCTCTGCTTCCTCCCCTTCTCATGTGGTCTTCATTTACCATGGTCTCCTATTCGTTGTTCTCCCTCTCTTTTCTTGATCCAGCTAGGATCTCCCACTCTCTTTCCCTCGACCGTCGCTCTTCATTGTTCCCACTCATGACCAGGCTGTTCATGTAGATCTCATCCATTTCTCCATGTCTTTTTTGGGGTCCCGTTTTCCAGGTAGCCTCACTGGTGATGTGAGTAGCAGTTCAGTCATCCTTGTTCCACATCTAGTATCTTCCTATGAGTGGGTACATACCATATTTGTCTTTCTGAGTCTGGGTCACCTCACTCAGGATGATTTTTTCTAGATCCATCCATTTGTCTGCAAACCGTATGATGTCATTGTTTTTCTCTGCTGAGTAGTATTCCATTGTGTATATGTGCCACAATTTCTTTATCCATTCTTCAGTTGAAGGGCATCTAGGTTGTTTCCAGGTTTTGGCTATTACAAACAATGCTGATATGAACATAGCTGAGCAAGTGCTCTTGTGGTATGATTGAGCATTTCTTGGGTATATGCCCAAAAGTGGTATAGCTGGATCTTGGGGGAGATTGATTCCCAATTTTCTAAGAAAGCGCCATATTGATTTCCAAAGTGGTTGTACAAGCTTGCATTCCCACCAGCAGTGGAGGAGAGTTCCTCTAGCTCCACAACCTCTCCAGCATAAAGTGTCTTCAGTGTTTTTGATCTTAGCCATTCTGACAGGCGTAAGGTGGTATCTCAGAGTTGTTTTGATTTGCATTTCCCTGATGATTAGGGATGTTGAGCAGTTCCTTAAATGTCTTTCAGCCATTTGGGTTTCCTCTGTTGAGAATTCTCTGTTTAATTCTAAAGCCCATTTCTCAATTGGACTGCACAACCGAAGAATTTAAAAGTCTGCGTTCTTATAGTACACCTTGTCAAAACTGGCCATCTCTTCCTCTAGACGATAATTGGCATAACCCACCTTTCCCTTCTCACCAACAAAATCCACTATCCATGTCTGCTTCATTATCCGCTTGCACACTTGTTCCATCCTCTACCCACGACACAGCGCACACTGTCTCCATCCTCAGAGACAGGCCCCAGGACAGAAAACACACGGGAGGTATTGTGCAAACACACCACATACGGGAAAGGTCGAGGCGCTGATGGACCTGCCATTCTCTCAGGTTTGCGTTTATGACTTGGGTAATTAAGAGCCAGCTCTGTCCATTTGGTAAGGTAATTTAAGCAGCTCAGGCATCTTGTGATTGTTACAAATATAAGAACTTGACACATAAAGAATCAGTGTCAAAATGGGCACCATGTGACCAGCCAAGAATCCCAAGTGAGGAAGGCATGGATTTTTTTTTCAGTTCCCTTATGTGTATCTTAGACACTTTGTGTGTGAGCAAGATAGGTCTGCTGCATAACTGGTAATTCTGGTGAGCGATCCATGAATATCTGGCAGCTCACCTTGTAGAGGCGACCCTTTGAAGAGCCTGCTGTGATGGAAAGACATTGTGGTAATTGTGGGGACTGAACCTCATTCAGACTCAGGGGAAGAATCCCACCCAGGTGAAAGCAGTGATGGTCCTCTGATTGCAAGTTCACGGCCAAGAATTAACAGGACAATCTGAAAGCCATGACTCTTACAGTGTGACTCTGGTCCCCATAGCCACACCTCAGCAGCAGCATCTTAGGAAGACAGAGCCACTGGCATCCAGTACACCCGTGTCTTCCCCCTACTGGAAATAAATGGTACTTTCATTTATTTTCAGAAATAGTATCGAGAGAAAAAAAAATGTTTTTGTTTTGTGTGTTTTGTAGCAGGCTTTTTTGGACCTCCAGCCCCCAAAATTATGACATGGAGACTTATTAATTATGAATGCTCAGCCTTAGCTTGAGCTTGTTTCTAACTAGTTGTCTAACTTAAATTATCCCATTTCTCGTCATCTATGTGCTGCCCTGAGGCTGCTTTACCTCATCTACATACAGTCCGTCTTGCTTTTCTTGCTTCCTCTATGTCTGTCTGTCTGCCCCCCCCCCCCCCCCCCCCCCCCCCCCCGTCCCGCTTTCTCTCTGCCCACCAGCCCTGCCTGTCCCTCCTCTGCTTACCTGTTGGCCATTCAGTTTTTTATTCGACCAATCAGGTGCCTTGGGCAGGAAAGGTAAAACAGCAACACATCTTTACATAAACAAATGCAGCATCAACAAAAGTGACACATCTTTACATAGTTAAACAATTATTCTGCAACACAAACAAATGCAATACATCTTTACAAATGTTCTATTCCACAACAGTGGTTGTTGTTTTTGTTTTTTTGTTTTTTTTTTGGGGGGGGGGGGAATTTGGAGATAGGGTCTCTCTATGTAGCACTGGCTGTTCTGAAATTCTCTACGCAGACCAGGCTCAAGCTCACAGCGATCTGCCTGCCTCTGCCTCTGCCTCTAATTTGACCATATTAAGGTAACAACAAAATAGAGTTGTAATATTTGATAGAGAATTGGAAGCCTCACATAAATGGAGTAGTTAAAATGTTTCATCTTGCATTCTGGTTTTTAATTTTTACAAACAGAAAAAATTAAGTGTGTGTGTGTGTGTGTGTGTGTGTGTGTGTGTGATCACATGTCAGGGCCAGAGGACAGCTTAGTGGAGTTGGGGCTCTCCTTCAGCCATGTGGGTCTCAAGCATAGAAGTCAGGTCGGCAGGTGTAGAGGCAGGTGACGGATAAGTTGTCACTGGACCCTTAAACTGTTCCTTTAAGAGAGCTATGTTCCCAGACTGAGCCCAGGGTCCTAGGCTCTAGTGACCTTCCTACTTTATTCAGCCTCTGAGGAGCAGGGACCACAGTCACATACCGTGACACCACTCTAAAACTTAATAGAGTTGAAAACTCAGCCGGAAACGAGACTGAGGAAAAGACCATCTTTTCTCCCCCTCCCTTTTCTGATAAAGATGTGGTACATGCCACGTCTCTACGGATGCTTGGATTTACACATTAAATTTTTAAATTCATGTGCCTTTTGACCAACCATTTCGTTTTTAGCTTTTTACTCCAAAAAGCTCAAGTACATAAGTGACATGGGGTGCTCCTTTTTTATACTGTTTACATTAGTGAGCACATTACATTGAAAGCAGCATGCTTATCTGAAAGGTAAAAAATCCTCTGGGAAAATGCATATAAGCTTGACCCAGTTTTTTTGTGAATAAACAAAGCCCAAACTTTAAAGCATGTGTATTTATATGTGTAGTTATACATGCATGTATTTATATTTGCAAATCAAAATTTTTGAAAGAAGTTGCTCCAAAGTATTAACCTTTTCCCCTGGGAAGTGGAATTGTATAAGGACTAGTAATTCTAGGAAAGAATTTTCATTTTTGTACTTGAATTTCCAATGCTGACTATTTCATTTACTGAGAAATATCAGGCAGGGAACTAGAGAGATGGTTCACTGGTTAAGAGTGTTTGCTGCTCTTCCAGAGAACCCGAAGCTGGTTCCCAGCACCCATGTGCTAGCTCACAACTGCATATAACTCCAGCACCAGAGGAACTGATGCCATGTTCTGGCTTCCAATGGCAGCTGTACGCGGCGCACACACACACACACACACACACACACACACACACACACACACACACACCTTTTATTGTTTAAGGGAAAAACATCAGAAAGAAACTGAGCTCCAGGAATATTAAGCCATTTAGTTAACGGAACTGAGTCTAAGTTTGATCCTGTGCTTCCCAATCACTGTTATTTAGGATGGTCCTTTTTGGTTTGGTTTGTTTTCAAGACAAGTCTCACTATGTACCCCGGGCTGGCCTAGAACTTGCTCTGTAGGCCAAGCTGGCCTAGAAGTCACAGAGATCCGCCTGCCGCTGCCTCCTGGGCGCCATCGCTAGAGAGCTGGCCACCATATCTAGTGCAGGATTATTATCCACTTTGATATGGCAGCTCCTCAGCATCTCAGACCTAGAATTTAGCCTAAATATTCATTTCACTTGCAAAGAAACTGAGTCCAGGGGAGCAAGAGACTGTAAAGCAAGTCCGTGGTCCAAGGACTCGGCAGAGTCTCCCCATCCTCCCGGAGACAAAGGGAAGCCTCAGAAGTTCACGGTCTCCGAGCTCATTTCCATGCACAGAGCCAGCTACTGTGTTAAGTGTTTCTAGAACTGCGGGGAAGGTGTCGGGACCAAGCACACTGATGTGGACTGTAACACGAATTGTTAGAAGGTCTTATTAATAAAATCAAATCTGGAGCCAGGTATTGGGGTGAACGCTGGAAGATCAGAGAAACAGAACAGGCCACAGCTAACCTCACCTCGCCAATTCCTCAGCTCATCCTGTTTCCTCAGACTGGAAGCCTCTGAGTCCTCATCCAAATGGATCTCAGCTGAACTGCTACTCAAAAGCTTAAAAGCTTAACCAGGCCAAAAGCTTCTAGTTTCTGATCCTCACACCTTATATACCTTTCTGCTTCCTGCCATCACTTCCTGGGATTAAAGGCATGTGTCACCATGCCTGGCTGTTTCCAGTACGGCTTTGAACTCACAGATCCAGACGAATCTCTGCCTTCGGAATGCTAGAATTAAAGGCATGTGTGCCACCATTTTCTGACCTCTACATCTAGTGGCTGTTCTGTTCTCTGACCCCAGATAAGTTTATTAGGATGCACAATATTTTGGGGAACACAATATCACCATAGTGGACTGTCAGCAGCTGGAAACCAGGGTGACTGTCAAGGGCTATTGTGTACTGCCTTGCAACCCAGCAAGAACGGCACACAAATTCAGGCATGGATAAGCCTTTGTATACTGATGCAAAAATAATTTGAAGAAAATGTAAAGACACTCAGCATGTGAAAGGAGAAAACACTAAAAGCCAGAAGTCAGTGATGATTGGTTGCCAAACCTAGAATTATGCTAATTGGCATTCTGCATCTAAGTGTTGAGAATATTTAGACCTTGAATCTGGAACGGACTTTGAGTCTGTGCCTTAAACGGTAGAAAGGACAGGCTTAGATGACCAAGATATATTTCATACCAAATGATTGATTATTCATTGGTAGTCTTTTGCATTGAAGAGCAGACTCGGCTTTCTGGGCGGACTTGTCTTTAAACTCCACCAGCATCAAAAGCTGCATGGAGTTCTTATTTCAGAAAGAAATCAATAGTTCAAGACACCCATTGTCTGTGCTGCTTTTTATAATTAATTTGTAAGTTCAAGCAGACACAAATGAAAGATCCCTAAAATGTGCACTAAGTGAACTGGAAAGAAGTCACTTGGAAACCCTTCCTGGAGGGTGCGAGAATTTTTTCCCTTCAGGCAAAATATACTGATTCCATCCTTACCCAGAGGGTGCCTCCCATCTGAGCATAAATGAGACCTACCCTGTTAGGACATTCCTGAACACAGTTACATTCCAGCTGGGTGCAACAGTTGACTTTTGTCTGAGCTTTCCTTGGCAAGTGATAACATCGGAGGAAGAGATAAGACTGCCCCTTGGAGAACTGAGCTGTGACAGGCTCCAGACCGCTGCACGCCCATTGTGTAAGCGCCAGCTTTCAGATTCAGGCTTGTGTGGGGTGTTTGGGGTGCTCACTATCTGCTTCTCAAAGATGCCAGGTCAGATACTCTTTATTGTCTCAACTCCAGCTTTGCAGAAGGTCTTCTGTTTAACGCTCTGGCTGGCTTAGCTGTGGAATCAAAAGGGGAAAGGAAACGAGTGACTATTCTGGCATGTGGCAATTTGTGTGCGTGTGCGTGTGTGTGTGTGTGTGTGTGTGTGTGTGTGTGTGTGTGTGTGTGTGTGGTGTCTGTGTGTGTCTGTGTGTGTTGCCTGCATGTATATGTGAACGCCAGTGCAGGTACATAGAGGGCAGAAGTTGACCTTGTTTCTTCCTCTACTGACCTTTCCACAAGCTCTCTCACTGAATCTGGAGCCAGGGAAACCCCAGAATCCTCCTGGCTCCCCCCCCCACCCAGTGCCAAGATGGCGGTAGATGCTGCTCTTCCCTGCTCTTTACCTGGGTGCTGGGCATCCAAACTAAGGTCCCCATGTTTTTACAGGTCCCTCTCCCAGGGAGCCACCACCCCAGCCCCAGCATGTGACAGTCCCTGTAGCAACTGTATTCATTGGAGGAGCCAGACAAAACTTAGTATGTGCTTTCGAAAGTCTGAACTGATTTTCTACGGTGCCGGACATCTTGAGGACGTTTCTAGTACAAACCAAACTGTATTTATATGTTATCAATACTGGGAGAAAGCGAAGGGAAACTGAAATTTCTGGACAGCCAGATCAGCATGGTAGTTTTACATGTATAACTCCAAGTGTGCTTGGCAACCTCATTAGTAGTGATTCTGTAGCTGGGCTTCAAGAGGACAGCGGAGCTTGAGCATGCACAGTTATTGGGAAAGATTGAGGTTGACATGTAGCTGACTCAGTGAGACGATACATGTAAAGCCAACCCATTTCTCTCCCCCTTCCCTCTCCTTACTCCCATGCCACCCAGGTTACGGGGAGGAGGGGGGGTCCTGCGCTATTTTGTTACAGTTGCTTGTAAGTTTGTAAAATCTGATGTCATAAAATACAATGCATCAACTTCTAACCTGTTGCTCAATGGACTTGTTCAATTTTTTTTTTTTTTTTGAAAGCAATAAATTCCCTGATCCTCCCTCATTCTTGAAGAATACCAAGAAACAAAGGAGTTGATGACAAACAGGCAGAGCTGTGTCTGGCTATAAAGCCAGGAGACATACTTTGCCTGGTTCCTGGGAGTTAAGTAATCTGCCAGACCCTGACTGTGGGGTGAGCTTGTCTCCCACTTCCTAAGGGAGGGAGGCCTGTCTTCTGCAGCCCAGCTCCTACTGCCCACCAAAAACTAAGCCAAGAGGAGCCCAGTTCCTTGACTCTCAAGTGGCTTAAGCGTATGTCTGAGCCTACACCCCTAAAGCCCCTTCCAAAGTTCCTCTAAAGACGGCAGTTCTTCACATTCCCAGCATATTTGAGAAGCTTGGAAAAACCCAGGCCACTGCTGGGAAAGCCCGTCCCTTATTGTCATTTATATAATGGTTATGTTGTAATTTCTCAACACATTATAAAGCGTGCCTCCGAGGTTGGCTTCGGGAGCAGAAATGCTGTGGGCAAGAGGCGTGTCTGACCCCTGGGTAACACGAGGGTTCTCAGACCCTGTGTACCTGGCAGACAAGAACACTGGGCTGAGTGACTGAATCTGGCCCCTGTGTCACTGAGGCGCAGAGGGAGGCAGCTAGGTCATTGTCCCCATGCTACAGCAGATGCCCCTTTTCCTACTGTGCCCCCCTCTGCCTCCATTCACCGAACTCTTCCTTTACTGGGGGGTCTGAAGCCCGCCCATTGTAACCTGCATTTGCTTAGGGACCGTGGACCCACGGTTGTATTTTCTCTGTCTCCAGAATCTCCCTCTTTTCCCAGAAGTGACCTACCTACATATGTAAAATGAAAACAAGAGGCGAAAATAAAGACAACTGGCGAGTTGACAGGCCAGTTGTTCAGTCTCTTGTGGGTTGGTTTGGTTGACTCTACTGAAAAGTTCACCACAGCCCTTCAGTGAGTCACTTATCATAAACCGTCGGCGTGAGAGCTTCAGAAACGAGGGACCGACTCCCTTGACCCCACATCTCACAAGCACGCAGCAGCTGACATCAGTAGCAACTGACAAGCCGCTGTTGTCTGGCAGACAAAATGATGCTGAGCCAGCCTGACGCTTCAGTTCCCTTGGAACTGTGCTGCTGCTGAGGCTTCCTGGGAAAACGAGGCGACAGCTCGCTGTCGGGGACAGAGAGGGCGAAGGCTCTAAAGCACAGGGTCCTCCGAAGCCTGTGCCAGCCTCCTCGCAAGAACGTGGCTCCACCGCCGACAGTGGTGGAATGGCTTCCCGAGTCAGAGGTGCTCCGGGAAGGCTGGAGGAACAGAAAGACCAAGGACATAGCACACGCTTTCTCGGGCCTCTGACCGGGGCAAATGGGGTGCGGTTTTGCGCAGGCGCCACTGTGAATGGCAGCTAAGATCTTCAGCACTGAGCCGAGGGCTCGTATAGAGTGAAAGCTGCATCCATATTCCAAGTTCAGTGAGGAGGGGTGGACGGATGTAAATCCACAGTGAGGAGGGGGCCCTCTCCAAAGCCCACTGTATGTAGCGGAGTTTGTACTTCTTCTTTGATCCTGAAGTTTACGTTATTTGGCAATACTTACTAAGCTTTGCCTTGAGCGATGATAAGAGATTTATTCTGTTTTGTGGGCTTTTAGATAATGGTATTAAGTGCCGATCACTTCTCCTACATCCCACTCAGGTTTTGTAGGTCCCAGACAATGGGAAGCCTACGTGCTGACCTCATCAGATGGTGGGGCTCTGGGCAGGAAGTATTGTTCCTTCTGCCTCGGTTGTTTTCGGTTGTATGAATTGTTCAGCGTTAGGCTTTGCAGGAAAATGTGAAGTTGGCTTTGGGGGATCTACAAAAACTGGTTTGCAGAAGTTTAGGCATCTCAGGAAATCAGAAGGGACTGCTTTGGTAGGTCAAAAGGGCAGAGTCATACCCAGCTAAACAACTGTAAGCGAGGTGGCATGGTGACATTTAAGAGCATCTCACATTGTCATTTTCTTCTTTCGGCTAGAAAAATTGCCAGTGTTTTTCGTGAATGAACAGAGATTCGCCTCCTCTTCTCTCATAGAACTCTTAGCCTTAAAAAAAACATCTCATACAGGCTGGTGGTGGTGCACGCCTTTAATCCCAGCACTCAGAAGGCACAAGCAAGAGAACCTCTTTGAGTTGGAGGCTAGCCTGGTCTACAGAGTGAGTTCCAAGATAACCGAGGCTACACAGAGAAACCCCATCTCAAGAAAACAAAAACAAAAACAAAACAAAAATCTCATGGGTTATTTTTATAGTGACCAGAGTAAAGTCTAAAAGGAAGTGTGCTCAATGTGTGGGCCTGGCCCCAGGCTGTCTCTAGAATGCCTGTGTCCACTTATGTTTCTGTTATTAATGCCACCTCCTTGTTCTCATTTTACTGAAGGTAAAAGAGGCCTCGAAGGATCTGTATGTGTGGAATTATTACAGACAGGTAAAAGATGTTGATGTGTAGGGAGTGTCTTTGGGGCAGATGCATGAAATTTGTACAGGGACTCTGGAGGCGAGGCCACTCTAGAGGCACCTGAAGTGAGGTTTGAACTGGCTGCTGGAGAACAAATGGGAGGCAGAGGGAGGTGTTAAGTCAGAGCCTCCAATATGGCAGAGTAGCACCGACACTAGAAGGAAAACCAGGGAATGAAAAGAAGCCATAGCCAGGCACCAAGACTTGTGGGCTCGGTTAAAGAATTTGGAATTTATCCTAGAAGCTAGCAATCACGGACAAGGAAGTCAGGGAACACATGATCAGATGTGGGTTTTGAAACTCTGTGGTGCCTGGAGGATGTGGTGTGGGAGATGTGTAGGGGGCAGGAAGTCAGGAACCGTCATCTAGATGAGGAGGTGGGAATCAGCAGATGACCTGTGGGGTTCTGACAGGGTCAGGGTCGGGTGGTGAGGAGGAGAGAGTCCCACCAGCTGCTAACAGGATGTGTCTCCCCGCCAAGCTCGGTCCCCCTGTAGTCTCTGTGGCAGCTGGATTGCACAGCTGCTGTCCTTGACCCACTACGTAAGTGAGATGACTGAGATGGAGAAGGATTGTTGGTCCAAAACCACACCGCAAGCAGAGGAGATCGGTGATCCAAATTAACAAGACAAGCGTGTGGTAGATAGTAGCCACCACTACTTCTTACTCACTCATCCTTCCATTCCTGGACCGGTTTGTTAAGCTCAGTTTATAATATATTAGTGAACAAAAGAAGAAACATGGGTCCTGCCCACATGGAGATTGCAGCCCAGCAGAAAAAAAACAGCAATAACCAGAGCATTGTGTAGTTTGGGAAAGCTGGCTGGGGGTGGGATGATGTCTGGAATCCATAGATACACATGTTAGCATCCTAGATCTTGTAGAAGCCTTGAGTAGATATGTGGTGGCGGGATACAAATTATTGACCAGGCAAAGACAAGTTTCTCGGGTGTTCTCAGAGGCTCCACAAGCACCCCTCAATGAGCTGGCCAGACTTGGGCCTTGTGCCAATTCTATAGAGGGAAAGACTGAAGGCCAGCTCTGCCGGTGTCTCAAGAGAGCCGGGGTTTGGGGTCCCAGCAGCTCCTGCTGTCCTTTGGGGCTGGGGTGCTGTTAAATGGCTCAAGCTTCTTTAGGTCAAGCCACAGCTCCCCGTTCTTAACTATATATAGTAGGGAACTTACGTAAGATGGCTATTTTAAAAAGACTACAGAGAAGAAAAGAGAATGCCAGCTGAATTTTTTCCACCAAAGCTCATTTTTAACAGATGTGTTTTTTTTCTGTTTCTACGATGACATCGAGTCAGGCGACAGATTCCCTGGGGCCAGGGGGAAGAAAGCTGGTTACTAGAATTTATCCGTGCTGTCTGTGGTCAATGCAGCGTCTCCAGCTCACCTTTCACTTCCTGTTCCTCTCCTCCCTCCCCTCTTAATGGTATTCCCATCTCTCTGCTATCTGTGGAAAGGCGGCTGTGATGATGAAGAGTGTGAACTTTGCGGAAATGATCCAAACTGAGCCCGGCAGTGTGTTCGGGACAATGTTGAAAAGGAATGTTTCAAGTTCAGCAAATTGGGAGATTAGCACACGAGTGTTAAACCTGTCCCATGATAAATGTTTTAAATTATAATTAGAAACTCTTGGCAAGGCTTTATTATTTGGTTTAATCTCTTGTACACCCTAGAACCCATCAATGCATACATTTTGTTAATTTTGTAAGTCAATTTATTTCAGTGTTACTCTTGCCATATTAATGCCGTGACTACAAATTCCTTTTTGCCAGGACAGTTGATTTGTCCCCAAAACCTATCTGGCACACCATTTGTCCTAAATATGGATAAAAAATTACATATGTACGTGAATGGTCATCCTTAGTATCAACAGCTAACACTCGTGGAAGGCTTGCTTGAACATTGCTCGTTACACTTAAACATGATTGTTTATTTCATCCTCTTAGCCTAGGAGGTAGGTGCTGTTGTGACTTCAATTTTAAAGAGGAGGAAACAGATTCAGAAGGTGAAGTCATGGAGGAAATAGTAGAGTTTAACTTGAAACATATATAAATCTCACTCCAGAGCCGACACTCCCAAAAAGTACACCATTACTTCTCAATACCAAGTCAGCAAGAAGTATGTGGATCAACCTCCCCAGGTACTAGAGGGACCAGCTAGAAATGGAAAATTCCTTGAGTCCTTGGATGGATTCCCTGTCTCAATTTCCTAGTGTAGAAGCCCTTGACAGGAAACAATGAGAACTATCCACCATTCAATTTCATGAGCGTAGGAGATTCAGATATATAGATATATACATATATATTTCAAAATTACTATATATGCATATATAGTATGTTTCATATATATATATATAATTATGTAAGAAAAATTCAGTGATAAATTTAGAAGTATAAACCCAGAACTGTTAGAATCATTCTGTCTTGTTTTCCAGGCCAGTCTTCCTTCTTTACACAGCCCTTAACTGACAGACAACCCAGAACTGTTAGAATCATTCTGTCTTGTTTTCCAGGGCCAGTCTTCCTTCTTTACACAGTCCTTAACTGACAGACATTCCTCACCCACTATGTGTTCTTGAATAGTGATGTTAATCTGGTTTTGTCACCAAAAAACACTGAGCATGAAAAGTCAGTGAGGTGTGTTACATGTAGTCTGTCTGCCCCCAAGCCACACATGGTGTGGGAAGCCCTCGCTGTATTAGTGAGTTCCCGCTCACGACCCATTGCGTCTCAGGTTGTTTATTGACAGATGGCTTTGAATGTGGCATTAACTCTGTCGATAGCATGGTGTTGTTGTAGCCTTCAGATGTAGGACTTCGTTTTCAACTTGGTTATTCCACGTGACCATAGTTTTTACGTCATGAGGAAAGAGAAATGGCTCACAGAAGAAGCAGCAACATGGTGAACAACTTTATATCACAGAAAGGGAAAGTTTAAAGAATACTACAGTCGATTTTCCTTTACACACACACACATTAATTCCTAACCATCACTGCTCATATCAAGGAGCTTGCATCAATTAGTATATTAATATTTTACAACCTCAGAGCGAAAAATACTAGCCCAGAGTTGCCCAACATAAAACCTCACGGCTTCTTCGAAGCTTCTTCATCCTACATCACCCCCTTGATATATCAATGGGATACAAAAATCTTTTTAATTGTGTGCATATGTGCCCAGGTGCCCTGCAGCCAGAAGAGTTGGATCCCTAGAGTTGGAGCTACAGGTAGTTGTGAGCCCCTTCATGTGGGTGCTGGGAAACAAACCCTGATCTTCCAGAAGAGCAAGACATGCTCCTAACCACTGAGCCATCCCTCCTGCCCCACAACAATCTCTGATAAGAGCCAGTATGCAGATTACAGTAAGTCAAGGACCTAAGAATTTCCGCTTCCTCCTCTCTGTGAGCACAGGAACACACACACACACACACACACACACACACACACACACACACACACATGTCACAAACAGAAAGGAGGGGCTGGCAAGATGGTTCAGTGGGTAAAGGAGCCTTTTGCCTAGAGTGGAGATCTGGGTTCAAAATCCAGGACCCACATGGTGGGAGGGAAGAACCACCCAAAGTTGTCTTCTAACCTCCAGATACATGCTGTAGCAAGTGGATGATCAGACAGACTGACAGACAGACAGGTAGGCACACACACACACACACACACACACACACACACACACACACACACTAAAATGTAATGAAAAAATGAAACACAGAACATTTAATGTCCTTTCCTAAATGTACCTTCTTTAAGCGATTGAATGCACTTTGTTAATGCTCTCCATAAGTGTTACGGTTGTTGAAAATACGGCCACGGGGCTGGGATGCTCAGCAGATAGAGTGTTTGCCTAGCATTCTAGAAGCTCTGGGTTGGATCCCTCACACTGAGTGGGTGTGGTGGTGTACACTTCCCATCTCAGCACTCCAGAGTAGAAAAAGAAGGACCAGAGGTCCAAGGGTATGCTCGTCTACATAGCCAGTTCATGCAAGGCTAGCCTAGGCTACCCGAGACCCTATCAAGACAAAATGGAAATACAGTCATGGCCCATTTCTCCTCCTGTACAGGGACCTTCTGTAAGAGCAGTCCCCTCTCTAGAGATGCTCACTGAGAATTCAACTCTGATTGTTAAGGGCAAAATTTCAGGTTGTGAGTAGTTTCCCTAATATGAAAAAAAATAATGTAATAGTCATGGAGAGGGGCCAGGTTCCCGTCACTTGCTTTATTTGTATTAGCTGAATTCCAGGGAAATGTGCTACAGAGCATGTGGTCTGTTCAGTGTGTCCAAACTGAATTAGTGATACTGGGAAGCATGATTTTAAAACTCATACACTCAGTGTATTATGAGCTGGTTTTCCAGGTTTCTCAAAGTTTTACCAAGCATGAGTAATACTTTTGTTTAAAATCTACCTTTTGCTTTGAGTATGGAAAACGTCTCCGGTTGTAATCTTTAACTGGGTGAGTTTTTCCTGAGATCATGGTTTCTGGATCTGAAGATCTGTACACAGCGTACTGGCCATACCTTACTAGAGAATGTCCTTGTTCATTTTCCAGGGGGGCGGGGTTAGTAGGAAGCAATAATAGCCAGTGTCTGTGGACTTCCAGGAGTGAGCTGATGTGTGTTTAACAGCCGTGGCTACTCACTGCCTGGCATTGTTCAGTCTGGGTTCTGCCCACCACCACCCCTTAGCTCACCCAAATACAGGCCACGTGTGCGGTCTTAGTCTTCTAGTAGTCTCCTTCAAAAGGTAAAAGAAGCAAGTAAGGAATATCGAGATGGCTCACTAGGTTAAGGTGCTTGCTGCCAAATCTAATGACCCAAGTTCAATCCCCAGACCCACATGGTGGAAAAGAAAGAACCAACTCCCATGAGGAAAGAACCCATCCCCACAAGTTGTTCTGTGACTTCCCATGCACACTCACACACAAATAAATAAATGTAATTTTTTAACAAAAAGAAAGAAGTCATATTAATTTTGATAATATAGTTTATTCAGCCCAGGATACTCAAAATAGATCACTTGAGCCTGTAAATAATATGGACCTTAGTGATGAGATCATTTTGCATTCCCTTTTTTAACTCAGTTATGAAAACCTGGCATATATTTTGAATTTAGAGCGTATCTCAGCCTGAACTAATATGGTTCAAGGGTTCAGTAGTCACATGCAGCCAGCTGCTGCCATGTTTTCAAAGTACAGGTCTTGAGGTGTTGGACTGAGTACAGACAAACCTTTGAGCTCCAAGCCAGTGTAGCAGAAATAGGAATCAGTATTCCCAATGGTCATCTCCATCTTTCGTGGCTGTTACAAGCCAGGAGAGAGCAGGAAGGACCCATCCTGGTGATAGAAATGAGATCCCTCCATCGGGGAGAAACCTACTTAGCATCTCCCATGTATGTAACAGGCCCTCTTGAGATCCTAGCCCACAAAAAGGGCTTAAGACATCTGGCTCTCAGGTGGGTGCAGGGTAAGAGGAGAGGACATGGGAATAGACAGTGCAAAAACCACACAGATGCAATAATTCCAGGACTCTGTGCGGTGATAACATGGGATAGCAATTAGTGGTGGGTGCACTCTTCTTGCTCACTTGGGTGTTAAAGTAGTCATTTGTGGGGTGAATTGTGTTGTGTAATATGGAAAAAAAATGGTTTCCAGCCTGAAGCAGATTTCTCCTCTGATTGTCAAAGTGATTAAAGAGATTCTCATTAATCTCTGAAAGAATTTAATTAAAGAATTAAAAGCCAAGAAAACAGGAGAGACTAAAGAAGCTGGTTTCTATGGTTTCCAGGCCTGCCCCAACCACATGACAACATCTTATTCAGGATAAGTAGCCCAAGTAGCTGAAATATAAAAGATGCCTCAAAGTAAATGAGCAAACTAGGAAAGGGGAGAGTGTATGTGTGTGTTTAAACTGAGCAAACAGATTCTAAAGAGCAATTGTCTGTTCAATATCCATATTTACTTAAGTAAAACTTCAAAGGTAATTCCTTCCAAAGAGTTTGGTCTCAGATCTGAGTGACCAGTCAAAGCTGTCATAAGCCAATGAATGTGCTCAGTATGGAAGGCCATGTAGAAAGCTCCGGGTTTAGAAAGCACAGGGCCATCCTATGTTGTGTGTGTGTGTGTGTGTGTGTGTGTGTGTGTGTGTGTGCGTGTGTGTGCTCACCCATGAGGGTGCGTATGGAGGCCTGTGTGTTGAGGCTGTGCTACTGGACTATGAAATAATGGACAATCATCTCTGTGTCACCCTCAAAGCATGAACATGCCATTGCTTGACTGGAACATAGCTTTCCTTTGTGCTGTAGACTGTGTTGTTGTGTTCTTCTTGCAACACAGAGCATAGAAGACTTAATTAAACCTGCTGGTGAGAGTTTTTACCTCCATGGACTCCCATGAGAAACTAGAGTGAGCAAATGCTGTCCCCAGTCTAATGCTGAGGGGTGAAGATGACCCAGAGTCCTTCCTTCCCCCTGTACCTCAGGTGACTGCCATGCATATTTGAAAGGAAAAAAAAAAAAACCACATCCATTCGTCTGCTTACACTACTTCCCTAAATGAAATAATATACAGTTTTGAAGTTTATAATCTCTCACAGAAACCTCCATGTGGTATGCAACAAGCTCCATGACGAACGTGAAATAAGTTCAGTATTTACTGTCTATACTATGACGTTTTTCCCCTGAAAGGCATTTCAAGATCTTGCAGAATTTTTATTGTCTTGGAAGCAGTCATAAATACCATAGTATAGAAAATTCCATTTGATAGAATGTTAGATTAATGACTCTTGACTGTGTACAGCCGTATATGTAAGCATGTTGGAAAACTCAGGGATAGATTTCTCCAATTTTTTTTTCTTAAGAGTAAACCCATGAAATAATAGGACTGTTTTACCTCAGAATTATGGTGGTGGTGTTAGCCATTTCTCGGGGAGGAACTCATTTGTTACAGCTCTTCCCAAGAAATATTTGGCTAGATTTCATATACTGCTAAACACTGGATCTGCCTCTGAGGGGAAAGGCCAGTCACATCTGTCATTCTTGCATCTCACCCTTTGGCCTCGAAGGAATGTCAAGGTTAGCTGGTCAAAAGCTAAGGATAAAAAAAAAAGCCATTTCAGATTTACAGCTCCTTCCCAGGCCACAAATTTCTTAATTCATGATATTAAACTGTATCTCCCGAGCCTGCCAAGTGTATTTTTTATTTTTATTTTCTTGCTTTCACAACATCTTCCTTCTTCAGATGAGAGGTTGGACTAGGAGACTGGTGACTGGGCAAAGCCTTCGTTCATACCACAGAACCTTTGACTTGTATGTCTTGGTTATTAACATTTAAACTCGCAGTGGTTGACCTTTAATGGAAAATAGATTACTCCAAGTACCCAGAGCCAACTGCGCATTCCTCTCACTTATTTACCCTTGCAACACTGAAGTACACAGAAGATGTTGTTGGCAACATGTGACTTCTTCAGATATGTTCTTTAATAAGTTCCTCAACGATAGGCCTGCATTCATGGAAAATTGAAAGGAATCCTCTAAAAAACAGCAGTCTCTTCCTGGATTCTACCATAGTTAGTGATACAATCTCTCGAGAGACTGAATGACACATGAGTAGCATATCGAGACTCCACAGTGCTATTTACTAGCTTGGAAGGAATTTTTTATTTTTTAAGCACTTAATGTAAAAAGCAATCCAGATTTCCATGTCTCAGATCATGAAGCTCTTCAGACCAGAGCGATGTAGTCAAAGCCACACACATCACCAACCAGTCCACAGACACTTTTGCAGAGGACAGCCCTCAGTAGCTCAATGGCAGAGATGCCACAGCCAAAAGCAGCTTTTATAAAAGCCAAATTCTAGCAACTTTGTACATCATTCTGTTTGCTTCTTCACTTGTTCTACAAAAGGCGTTCTGATCTAAGAGGTGGGTGGGGAAGGGCACTATGAAGTATCCAGAAACTTACACACTCCCACACGCTGGCAATAGAAGTCATCCATCTGTTGATCCTCAGGCATTTAGATTCACGTCTTACTTGCAAACTACGAACAGAGAACCACTACCCATCAACCGCATCTTCCTGCCCCTCGACATTTTGGGGATCCACAGGCTACAACTATAAACAAATGATGTCTAGGCAGGAGAGAGCATAATAAAAAGTGCTGACCGAGGGTATGAGAGCTGAAGGAAGAAACTGTGGAAGTGGATTTAGTTTCCTGGTTTCGAAAAAATGAACTCCTTTGAGTTGCTTTATATATTCATATCATTTCCCCAATAGAAGTTTTTAAAGTCCAGTCCATGAGACTTAAATAAATAGGATGTCTTTAGGACCCAGCCAGGGTGTGCCTATATATAGCTGTTGGGAGTGTCATGGCAAAGTGGATATAGTGATACAGAAGCAGAGAGGAGAGGAGTCACCGAGGGCCACATTCTCAGGAGGAAACCCAGGTTAGAAGTCCCCTGTGGCTGAAGTGATGTTGTACATGCTCAGTGGCAGAGAAGATGGCACTTTGGTTAGGAGCCCCATACATAACACTGTGGTCCTGAGACAGATCTCTCCACTGGCTTCCAGCTGTGTGAGCTTAGACAGCTGTGCCTCGGGTCCTCATTTGTAAAGTGGAGATTATAAAATGGCCCATCGCCTTTCATGTTTTAGGAAAACAGATGAGCTTATAGAAATAAAGAACTTAATGCTAGTGTTGGGTACATAGTTAAGGTTCATCAAGGCTATTGCTAATGGTTAACTGTCATTAGTACTCAGTACTGGCTGTAAACGTGTTGGCGGTAGTAGTAATAATAGTGGTAATATCTGTGGGTGAGGAAGTTCCTCCAAGGAGCACACACACACACACACCCAGGAAGCTTCAGACACAGGGAGTGGATAAGTGAATCTCTTCTTGGATTTCCAGGGTGTTTAGTTGCTAAGACAACGGCACAGTGTCTTTCTCTTGTGGTGCAACTTTCTTTAAGACAGAAACTTCTGGGATTTTGAGGGGACTTTCCTCAACCCAGCATTTCCTTCTGAGGGAAAGAGAAATTACTCAGGCTCTCTGGGTCATCCAGTCTTCTGGGGGTCTATGTTTCCAGGTTTATCTTTTTCCTAAGTATTTACCCTCAACCGTTGAGTTCCAGAAGTAACCAGAGGAGCGCCATCGAAAGAGCCTCTTCCAACACCACTGGGGGATGACCCACAAGATTAAGTCTCCTTAAGCAGAGTGTCCTGAGGCCTCCAAGCCAAGGAAGAGCCATGGACCCTCATGTATATTGCATTCTTTAGGCGCCTCTAGAGCAGTCAAGGCTTAGACAACCGTGTATTGAGCCAATCTGGAAGCTTCTAAGAGACAGGGTCAAGACTCATCTAGAAGAGGAAGTAGTGAAGGAACAGGAACCATGTCACTCAGGGAAGGTTCAACTGCCCCCGGGCTGAGACACTGTCAGAAACAATGTGACAATCCCTTGCAAGTATAGCTGAGCAGGAAATGGGAAGAAGCCGCAGAGGGTCAGATTGTGGTTTCCTTTCAAGGGGACATTGCCTTAACCTTAGAAATCCCCCAGCTGAATGAACATGATGATGGCAGTGTTGGCGGGTGAGGAGAGCTGACTAACAACCCACACACAGCTGGTAGGGAGAGAACGGTTCTAGAAAAAAAAAATGTATACATATTAGGAAAAGCACATTAAACATTCTCATGTGAGGATGATGTATGACCTTCTACACAAACTCGGGAATCTATAAAGACCTGCATTATAAAAAGAGGTCCCTGTCAGCCACCTTCCCACTTAACACTTTCCCTCCCCACCACCCTAACTTTTAGAGTAGACTATAAACTTGGGGTCTCCTTAGAGAACGACAAGGTGGAAACAACAAATTCTATCTCCATCTTTGATTGTCCTGTCCCTGAAGTCACATCGGTGGGCAAGGAGGGACAGACACAGCCATTTACGCAAGCTGACCACCATCGTATTCTGACCTGGGCAACCAGTGCCATAGACAGCATCAGCCTGGCAGAGTCAGAGGAGCCGGCAATGGACAGAGCCAGAGCTGCCCCAGACTCCCCCTGGGCTGAGCCGAGCCAATGCAGGAGAGAATGGGTCGCAGCCATGTGGCCAGAGGCTTCAGGGAAGACATCTGAACTGAACATCGCAGCCCACATCTCACACGTTCAGGGAGACAGTCCGGGGAGACCCCTCAGCTCTTCACAATGAGCCAGCAGCGGGAAACCTGTGAACTCAAGGGCAACTGTGAGTTCAGGTGATACAGAAAGTCCCCTGACAGCTGGGAGGTGCCTGGAGGCAGCATCACCTCTCCAGGTCCTGAAACAGCTGACCATAAAAGTCAGTTGACTTGTGAGTCGTCAAAGTTTGAATCAGGAGCAGGCAGCGCACACGGGCTGGGGCCCTGCAGGAGCCTGAGACGGAGCTAAGGAGACCTGAGCCCTCCAGTGCGGGCAGGGCAAGCTTCCTGAGAGAAGCAGGGACATGGGCCCACGGAAGGGATCAGCGTGGAGCAGCCACAGCAGGAGCCCTGAGCCCCACACATATCTTAATCACGCAAGTGCCAGAATAAGAACGTCCCTCCAAAGCTCTCAGGAGAGTATGAATTCTTTGAAATAGGCAAGCTTAGTGGAGGGTATACAGGGCGGAGGCCGTCCCAATCCAGAGGGAAGAGCCACCGTGTTCAGGACAGACCATCTGAGGAGACACATGCGAGCAAGCCATCCCGAGTCATGCAAGGCATAGCCTCCTTCTGAATACCACTGCAGAAGCCAAGTCAAGCTTGCTTTTATTTACTTATTTATTTATTTACTTACTTACTTGTTTATTTTTGCAATGGTTCTGTCCTGGTAGACACTAAAACGGGCAGGAAAGTTTTCCATCAAAGGACAGTTCCCATGGTCTGTGCAGGACCCAGGGCTGCTAAAAAGGAAAGGTGCTTTTCTGGGAACATACCTCAAAATGAGAGAGCCTGCAAGGTTTTCAAGGAGCAGCTGGGGCACAGGGAGCAGCTGGGGGCACAGCAAGCAGGCACCATGCTCTGCTCTGCTACTTTGTTTCCTCCCAAGGCTGGAAAAGTTTATACAAACAAAGTTGTAGGTGAGGCTGAGCCTGTCCCGGCTGGGGCCGTCACTTCTACACCCAAACTTCCTGCTTCAGCATGCCAAACCCCAAGTCCAATAGCCAAGCGGCCGCTCTTGCTAGCAAGAGTTATCTATAAGGAACAGATGGATCATCGACAGAAACCAACAGTCTCAGAAAGTGTGGCCCTACAGAAGAAGCAGCCATGACAGCTGAACCCCCTATCCACGCCCACAGGGAGCCAGACAGAGCCCCATGCAGATTCCATGAGGAGGCACCAAGCTGGCCAGATTCCTCCAGCTGCGCCTCCTTTGGCTAAGGCAGAATGTTGGGAATTTTGTCCTGATTATTTAAACAGAAAATGCTTGTCCAGGGTTTCCAAATTTAATTTCTTCTTCGCCACAAATAATTCATCCCGTATTGATTTCCTCTGATAAATGTTGTGATTTAAAATGGATATACAGTTCTGCAATTTTATTCTATGTGTGTGTGTGTGTGTGTGTGCTTATTAGTACTTAATGCATGCCAGACAAGTGTTTGACCACAGAACTGTACACCCAGCCTCAGAAATTCTTAAAGTCTTTGTGTATGTTTGTGTGTGTGTGTCTCCCTCTCCCTCTCCCTCCTCTCTCCTCCCCTCCCCCCTCTCTGTATAGGGTCTCTCACTGGGATCTGACACTCACGAATTAGGCTATGCTGGCTGGCTACGGAGCCCCAGGGAACCTGTCTTCTCCTCTGCAGTATCTGGCTTACAAGCTTGGGACACTATGGTTGGCTTTTTCCATGGATCTAGGTCTTCGTGTTTGCACGCAAGCGCTTTAGAGCCTGAGCGATCTTCCCAGCCACCTGAAAGCATTCAAACCATGGTTTTCTAAATCCACGTGATTTTCAAAATTAAGACAACGTATATAACTATAAAATGCAAACATAACAGATTCCCTGCCTCCCCTCTAATTTAGTCTGACTTTGCAGGCATGAGCTCTTTCAACAACTCCAAACATTATTGTTTCTTTATTCACAATCCATGCACTCATCCATTTATTAGCATCAGTCTTGGTCGTTGCTATTAGGCTGCCTTTCAGCATTCTTCCTAGCAAGCTATTCATGTCTGGCCTTCAGCACCAACCAGCTGATAACTTTGTCAAGTTAACAGCTCCGTGTTACCGTTTCCACATCTGTACAGTAAGGAAATGGGCTTTGGGGATCACTAGGGTAAGTGTTTAAAAACTGGGGGTGGGGGGGGGAGAGCAGGAGGAAAAATCATTTGCATATGAAATTTAGAGGTAAAACTGTTGTGAGCGGGGCTGGAGAGATGGCTCAGAGGTTAAGAGCACTGGCTGCTCTTCCAGAGGTTCTGAGTTCAATTCCCAGCAACCACATAGTGGCTCACAACCATCTGTAATGAGATCTGGTGCCCTCTTCTGGCCTGCAGTCATACATGCTGTATACATAATAAATAAATAAATCTAAAAAAAAAAAAAAAAAAAAAAACTGTTGTGAGCATTTTGTGGATTTAGATATTAAAAATGTATCCTGATTTTTTAACTTGCTTGTCCTCTCTGCCTGTTACCTACTCACTTGGATTCTTTTTGTGTGATTGGCTTGTTTTCTGCATATAGACTCGTCCATGACACTTTCTTTATTAGTATCAGTCTCCAGCAACACTTGGAAAAGGAAGCAGCGTGGGCAGCAATTGTGTCTCAGGCATCCTCATCATGCGTGCTTCCCATTCTATCCCTAGTTGAGGTCTTCACTACCTCCTGGTTCAGAACATGGTATTAAGTCTTTATGATCTATGACATGATGGACACACAGGGGGCCATGTCTTCTTTCTGTACAGGAACCAACTTTGTTATTCCGTAAGTTAGAGACAGAAGGAGAAAGAGTCACTTAGAGATGACTGAAGTTCTCAGCAAGCACCAGAAAGATCCCGAGTCCCTCCTCAAAGCAAGTACAAACATAATTCGTTTTTGACTGATAACCAAATAAAATGGAAAATGGGCACCAGTACAGCCTGCCACTGCCTGGAACACGATGGAGTGCCTCACAGATGCCAAATTAGGAACTCTGTTGCCAGGTTCACAAACACACTCTTTGGGGGTGGAAG
Source organism: Peromyscus leucopus (assembly GCF_004664715.2). NCBI lineage: Eukaryota > Metazoa > Chordata > Mammalia > Rodentia > Cricetidae > Peromyscus > Peromyscus leucopus. The sequence goes on along the minus strand of NC_051077.1, from coordinate 44,515,045 downwards.
TTTCTTATTTTGGACACTACAAAGCCAAACTTGTAACTACTGTTATTACAAAAGCGCCAATGTTCATACTTAGGTTGTCTTTTCATAAATATAAATATGTAAATTCCCTTCCTTCTATTAAGAGACATGTTCCTTTTCCTACATTACTTATCAAAGTATGCCTGGCAGTCCCTTCACTGAGATTTAGTGGCATTTGTGTATAAAGCCCTGTCATGATAAGGAAGCCAAAAAGAACACAAGCCTGGCCTTGGGAGACCTGCCTGATGGGTGGGAGATGCCACTGATGCCATTCCTGACAGAGCCTTGGAGCAGCTTTCAGGAGGGAGGAAGAATGTGAGACGGTGTTAGGTAGGGCTGCCGAAAGACATGGACTTTGAAATAGGCACCAAAGACTAAAGACCACCTCAGTAGACTGAGAGGCGCAGGCAGAGGCAGGACTCTTCAAAGACAAATGCATGAGAAAGCCCAAGAGGAAAAACACCAAGGAGACTAATTTGGGAGAGGGGAAAAAAAAAATCTAGCCAAAACAATATGGAAGACAGAGGTTTCGGAACTATTTGGTATCGACTTCTGGGATTCCAGATGGCAGGTGTTGTTAGGAGGAGAAATTAGATTAAGGTGAGAGACACTGTTTGGAACATGCTAAGTGAGAAGTTATGTGGAAGTGGGTACCAAAACTATTTTCCAAGGCAGAGGTTATGGAGTGAGGGAGAGGCAGGGTCCATGCAAAGAGGAGCATGAAGAAAGTCTGTGTCCGATCTGTGGCCTTGGGCCATATGCATCCCAATACAGCTATGGTTGCCGTCCGACATGTTTGAGGGTGAAGATGGCTTGTTGCAGTGTGAGGAAACCCCTTAAATCTTGGGAGGACACAAGGTCTAGAGAGCACAGGAAAGACCCAGAAAGGGAATTCAAGCCAGGGTCAGAAACAGGAAACCAAGGATGGTTGTGCTGGTGAGCCCAGGGACAAGAGTGCATCCAGAAAGGGGTGGGTGAATCACTTGCCACAGATACGACAGAAAGACAGTGGGATCGCAGGACTGCCGGGCACCACAGCATGACCTTTATATCCAGTACAACAGCATACGTGAGCTTTTGAAAGATTTACCAAATCCAGATTGTGGTGTGAAGATGGGTAAGGTTTATTAAAGAATGGTGGCTACTGAGCCACTTGGATGCTGTAAAAAAAAGAGTCCTTCCAGGGCAAGCAGTACCGCGCAGAGCCTTATCCAACAAACCCGACAAAGGCAGGCAGCCTAGAAATAGAAAAAACTGACTTGGGTTTCATATTGGGTTTAGGGTTGGATACAACTCTGCTGGGATGTTCCCCCTGGAAGGCCTCTGAGACTTATAGCATGTGTGTGTGCGTGAGAGAGAGAGAGAGAGAGAGAGAGAGAGAGAGAGAGAGAGAGAGAGAGAGAGAGAGAGAGGTGAGTGCCTGTGTTACACAGGATGTAGTGGATATCTGTTCCATCACTCTGAAGCACCAGCCCTAGAGACGCAGCAGGTCACTGCTCTACCTGCCTATGACCTTGAAGTACATGCCCTGGGGTATGGCCTCTCAGCTACCCTTAAGATCTGAGATGCGCCAGGCAGTGGTGGCGCACGCCTTTAATCCCAGCGCTCGGGAGGCAGAGCCAGGCGAATCTCTGTGAAGTTCGAGGCCAGCCTGGGCTACAAAGCGAGATCCAGGACAGGCACCAAAACTACACAGAGAAACGCTGTCTCGAAAAACAAAACAAAAAAAAGATCTGAGATGCACGTATGCAGCTCTCTTCTCTCCCTGGTGGGCTTGGATGTGGGACTGACTGAGACGGCGGGAACCTTGTGAGACTGTGCCCCAGTATTCCAGAACCTGCGACAGTTCTGTCTGTACAGTGAGCTTTTCTCCCCGAATAAATTCTTTTGCCCTTTAAGCAGACTCTGTGGACTTCTTGAATTATCACACTAATAAATGCCAAGTTTGGACTGATTTCCTTGTTTGGTAGTTCTCTTAAAATGAGTTTCTGTGCAGTGATTAAATCTTAAAAGACTCACAAGGCCAGGTTATAAGATCTCAAAGTTTCTTAGGATCCTATCTGACATTATGGATTTTCACTTTAAAATTAAATGGCCCCAGCAAAGATAAGCAGGCCCTCCAAGAACATAAATGCCCATGGCATCACTAGAGAGAAAGTACTGGAATACTTCTATTTTGCTGACTCTGTGTTCTTACTTGTAAATCATTTCTGGGACAGTGGCTTCACCTCTCAGATTGCTTGGTGCACGCCTTTAATCCCAGCACTCAGGAGGCAGAGCCAGGCGGATCTCTGTGAGTTCGAGGCCAGCCTGGTCTTCAGAGTGAGTTCCAGGAAAGGTGCAAAGCTACACAGAGAAACCCTGTCTCGAAAAAAGAAGAAAAAGCAAAGAAAAAGGCAGCTGTGTGTGGCTAAGTGCCATTGGCTTGGAGGAACATATACATCTGGGGACTGTAGTTAAACTCGGTAAATATTTCTTTAGTAGTTTGTCTGTCTGTGAGTAGTAGTGAAGGTAGTGTTGAGAAGTTTAAAAAGGGAGCCCAGGGAAGTGGGAGAATTGCTGTTTTGTACGGACATTTGAGTGAGCGAGTGATGGTGATTTGTTTTCGGAGCTGTGACCCTTGACCCTCAGCAGTAAGCTGCTCTCACAAACACTAACTGCACACCACTGTTTTGGATTGGCTCAGTGTAGCTGAAATGGAAGCCACAGAAGACGTGGTAGAGGCCTCCACGATGGAAAGTTCGAGAAATATTAGCCATCCCCAAAGCTTAAAACATGCCAAGTTCTTTGTTTCATTGTAAGATGGCAAGTGAGTTATTCTCTCCCTCTCACCCCAAATCTTCAAAAACTCTTGGAAATTTCATGCTGAAGATCTGAAAGCTCCTCCACTTCTGTCTCACAGGGAGTTTTCTTTGGTGTTTCAATTAGATGTGAGATCACGGATTCTGCCCCAAGCATTGACCAGAAAGGTTAGCACACAGACTTGTTTAGAAGTGTACTTTGTCTATGCTATGAGTTAATAGCATGCATTTTCAATTGGGAACAGTTCACGTTCCTTTTAATGTCCACCAAATTAGCATAGTTTTTGTAGGAATCAATGGCTAATATCTTCCTGCTGTTTTCACTGGCCTTTGAAGCAGGAGAAATGAAAATCACGTCAGGCATTTCACTGTGATGCCTAGTTAAACGTCCAGAACCTGACCCTGCATTCCTCCTCCAAAGAGGCTGAACACCAGTGTTCCATGTGATTTGATTCATCAGGCACCCCGTGACGGCAGGCGTCATCAAAGCCCATCCTGGATCTTGTATAGTCTGCCAGGCTACAAACCCTGACCACTTGGTGAGGTTGGAAACATATTGGAGCAGACTCTGCAACCTTCACTGAGCCCCAAAGGCCATTTCTTCCTGTGGAGGGTTGGATCTGCACAGATCTAGATGAAAATTCTCCACCTCTCTGTGGCCAGGTGCAGGATTCAGCTCCGATGAACAATCTCATCCACATTTGACAGGCCACAGCTCCCCAGCCTCTTGGTCCTTATTCCTTGTGTCACAGAGGAAATTAAATCGCCCTTTGATTTTCCCAGAAACTCCCAGGAAGATTAAGGACTGGACTGCAATTGCTCTCTCTCTCTCTCTCTCTCTCTCTCTCTCTCTCTCTCTCTCTCTCTCTCTCTGTTGGGGGGGGGTAATGACTTCAAACAGAGATCAGCTTTATGAACTGAGACACAAGGCTACTGTCTTTCTGTTGGAGAGCCAAACAGTATTCTTATTCTAAGCGCGAAGGACCGATCTCTCTAAAAGCAACTTCAGCCGCGTGCTGAGTTTGGCCAGGCCACTTCTCTCTTGAACCATCCTGTGTGAATTAATTGTATTTGGTTCTGGCTCTGTCTAGAGTCAACAAAATGTATAAAAGTCTCAGAATGAACTAAGGATCAAAGAATGGGACTTTGTAGAGAGGCTCCACTATTTGGCAATACATTTTAAATACATACATACATACTCATTCCTAAGAAGGGGTCACTTTTAACTTGACTTTACCATTCTCTTATGTGGTATTTTGTACAAATACCCCCCAATCTTTATCCCAATCTGTTCTCTCTCCCATTCTTAGGGAAATGTATTTGAATTTGTAATTATTTTTGAACTCATAACCCCCTTAAGGCCAAGTAATACAATCTCATTTGGCTTTTTTTTTTTTTTTGCTCTTTTTTAAAATTAATTTCTAAGTTAGCATACAAACTGATGGACTTCATTACAGAATTTTCATATACATAGGTGGTTGTGTTCTGTGATTTATATATTAATTGTGGAAATGATCTTTCTCAGGATTGTGATATTTATTTATTTGGTTAGTTAGTTATTTTACAATCAGCCATAACGAGGTGGTGCTGAGCAAACCAAGCTGCTGTATGGTTTGAATGATATGAAACCATAGATTGAGGCATAAGTAATTGAATAAAAATAAAATTGGCGAAACACTAGCATGGCGAAGTTTCAGGAGAAATTTAACCAAAACCCCTGAACCAAGGCCTCCGTGGTTTTATATTGCTTCTATTCATAAGTTCTAAGAATCTCTACATTCACCTTCTCATCTCTGGATACTTAGCTAATTTCAGTTGAGGGAAAAAAAAATAGATCTTGGGAATGCCCAGGTCTCTGATTCAAAAACTCTGTCTTCACTGTGAAATTCTCAAAAAGTCTCCACTCTAGTGTGTGTGGGGGGGTGTCTCTTCCTTGTGCCGCATGAACTCAAAAGGGCAAAGGGCTGTAGTTGGAATGTTCACTGTCATCCTCCACAGCGATGGTTCTGTCCTCTGCAGCCCTTGGCTGGGTGCCACGAGAGGTTGTAAGCTGCACTCACTCATCGCATTCAAAGTGCTATAAAAGAGCGGGACCAGAGACGCTTATGGTTCCCAGGGAGATGCTCAGCAGCCCTTCATCTTGCAATGGTTTCTGGGCTACGCAGTCAAAAATGAGAGGACATGCGTAAGAAACACATTTATTCTCCAGCCTTGTTGTCTGACGGGTCTCTTGGTGGTTATCAATACTCCATCTCTCTCAGTGTGAACAGGCGACAGAGTAACTCTCCCCACCCAGACACTGCTCCCAGGAGACATCCTGGGAATTTCCAACTTACGTAAAAGTTGTTTTCCAGAGATTTCTTCTCTTATCCTCTGTCTTGAGCTTGGGCATCCGTTCTCCAGAGAACAGAAGGATAGGTAGCCACAGTGGCACATCTTTTGGCAAATCTCTGTTACTGAGTACTTGGAAAGGAAGACCCAGCGCAGAAGCTTGTGAGCCAGTCAGGCTCTCCTCACACCAAGACGACCTCTCCTGTCCACTGTCAAAATCTAATGGTCCCAGAGGCTGTCACCACAAGAAGCCATACAAGTGAAGAAAGGCATTGGGAGGGAAATGGGACCCCAGTTTTTTTGTTTTGTTTTTTTTTTTTTTAATTCCATCGAAGGTCAAGGTTCTTTTATGCTGGCGTGTCCGGTGTAGGGAGTGAACCAAAGGGCGAGACCCGGATTCTGAACTGACTCTAACCTGGAGCGCATTTCCCCACCTCTTCTCTTTGTAAATGGATCGTGACAGGCGCTTCACAGAAACTCAAGGGCGGTTTGGTTTCCTGGAGGATTGAAACTCTGAGAACTGTAGGGTGTGTTATAAGTGGGGAAATTCTTAGACTTTTTGAATTAGGGGTGTGGTGAGGGGAGGAGGGAAAAAGAAGTGAGGAGAATTTGATGGATCAGTTGTGTATAACCAAAGACTTGAGCACTCTGACATCGGAAGCGTGGTTGTGACAAAGGCTTTTCGGGAGGTGACAGCCGGGTTTTCTTGCACAAGTAGGACTTCCAAAAGGTTTGTTGTAGCTTCGTTTTCAAAGAAAAGCCAGCAGGATAAAGAAGTGGAGAAACCAGAAGAGCCTTTTTTTTTTTTTTTTTAAATAACAAACAACCTGTGAGTAATTTCCAAAGAGCCTGGGTAGATTCAGCTTTCTGGTCTCTTTGACTCTTTGCCCTCTTATCTCTGTGAAAATCAACTTCCAGAGAAGTATCCAGATGAAAATGGAGCCAGTGGTCTAAAACTGCACATTTCATTATCTCCGAAATCTGCCGTCAGATCCATTCAAGCACTTAAATAAAACTGCCGTCCAAGTGGGAATCAGACACTTGAAGATTCATAGTCAGTGGTTGGGTTTCCTGTTTCTGCCTCTTCTGAACATTATGCTCTTAACCCCAGGCTGAAGTACTGAAAATCAGGAGAATAACAATCCTGGTAAAGTTCTTCATATCTATTCTAATATACAACAGGAGCCAAACCACTGTATTATTCTGAGTGGTGTCTCAGCAGCTCTAAGGCTGTTTGGGGTTAACACATTTTGTGGTTCTTCCTATTATTTTTTCCCCAAATAGACTATTGTAACAGAAAATTAATGGCAGCAAAGCTTGAGGCAGCTGGCCACTCTGTGTTCACAGTCAGGAAGCAGGGACTATCTGGTTTTCCCCGGAGCAAGACTGATTTTTATGGAAAGAGTCAAAACCAATGTAGATGGTTCTAGGGAGCCATTTCCTCCTCCCTGGTAGAAGGCCTGTGGTCTCTGGAGCGGCCCGAGCACCACCCAGCTATTTGCTGATGCAGGCCATACTTAAATTGTCTTCAGACCCATCTGTGTGTCTCGGGCTAGCATAGAGAGGCTGGCAGCGTTGGGAGCGGGACCTTTGAAAGCCACCAGGTGCAGCATCCGCCAGAGTGTGGGAGCATATTCCACAGCCAGCGAGGAGCCAGGGAAGGAGGCTGGAGGTGTGGGAAGGGCTGGGAGGAAATCGGAGCAAGGGTACTGGGCGATTGTTTCTGAAGCTGGTGGGTGGTTTTTTTACAAGTTCTTTTCCTAGTCTGGTCCTAAACATATGAAGTGGGAGCACATGTGCCGGACAGTCTCCCAAACCACACAGACATCTGGAATCTCACGGGAGTGGCGAGTCTCAGCAGTGGTGGAGCTGCTTTTAAAACCCTCAAATTAAGTTCAGTGGGAGCCCACGAAGTCCTTTGTTATTAAAAATCTTTGATGCCTTGCACAGATTAGGAACGGAGAGCCACGCCCTCTTTGCTGCTCTCAGCTCCCCAGAAAGTATTTATTTGCCTTTCCGTGGATGTAAGCATAATCCTTCCCCTGGATAATTATCCAAGACATGGGAAGGAGATTAGAACTTGTGATGGTCCCCCATCTAATGACACCTGATAATAAACCTCCAGCTTTTTCGCCTGCGCCTTTCATTCTTTTTATTGTTTTGAGTTTCTGGAACCTTCTTTTTTTTTTTTTTTTTTTTGAAGATTAAATGCGTGGGTATAAAAATAAGCAAACAAAAACCCTTTGGCATTTTCTTTAATGTGTGTGGCATGTATGCATGATCAAATGTGTGTACGGGTGCAAGATGTGTGTATGTATAGGCTAGACATTGATGTCTGGTGTCTTCCTCTACTGCTCTCCACTTTAAATGTTGAGGCAAGGTCTTTCGCTGAGCCCAGAGCTCACTGTTTTCTCCTGGCTACTTTGCTATCTTGCCTTGGGGACTCCCTGTCCCTGCCTTCTAGGTGCTGTGATTACAGGTATGCCCAACTGTAAGCAGAAGTTTCTGTCCCTCAAGCTGCTCCCAAATAACCGACACAGAGTCTTAATATTAATTATAATCTTCTGCCAATAGCTCAGGCTTGTTACTAGCTAGCTCTTATATTTAAATGAACCTGTATTTCTTTATCTACGCTTTGCCACGTGGCTCAGTACCTTCTCTCAGTACGGCATGACCATCTTGCTTCTCTCTGCCTCTGCTCGCGACTCCCCTGACTCCGCCATTCTTCTTCCCATCATTCTCAGTTGGGCTTTTCTGCTTAACTTCATCCTGCCCAGCCATTGGCCAGTCAGCTTCTTTATTCAACCAATCAAGGTGACATAGATTCACACGGTGTAATGGAGTATTCCACACCCAATTTTGATGTGGGTTCTGAGGTTCTGAATGCTAATGTTCATGTTTGGTGCTGCAAAGTGTTTGTCCACGAGCTACCTACTCCCCCTTCGCCCCACTTTTTTCAAAGTTTAAAAACTGAGCGCACAACTTTGCCTTCTCGTGGAGCTGTACCTGTTTGGCCTGCTTATTCAGCTCCTGCTTCTTCCAAAGTTCCAGTGGCCAGCCATCGGCAGCCATGCTTACCTGACTGAACAAAATAAAGCAGGTGTACAGTTAATTCAAGCAGGAAAACCTCTGAGTAAAGGAGTGGGGTTCTAGCTGATCGACACCCTCTATTTTTTTTTAAAAAAAAATATAAATTCGGCTGGAGAGATGGCTAAGCACATGGAAGGTACACAGGTATATGTGCAAGCGAAAATATCTACACACCCATGAAAATACATCACTCTAGCTAAGGAGAACTTTGAACCCTTGATCTTTCCAACTTCTGGGATTACAGGTATGAGCCAGCATGGCCAGCCTTGTTTTGTTTTTTGAGACAGGTTCTTGCTGTGTAGCCCAGGATGCCCTCAGTCTTCAATCCCCCATCATAAGACACCATTCCTTCGCATCCAATTTGGAGTGAAAAGCTCAGCTTGTCATATGAGTGTTGAGTTGATGGCAGTGAAGGAGGCAAAGCAGACTAACTGGAATCTATAAGAACAATAAAGCGGTTTTTGTTTTTAATTGTAGCTTGCTTGTTCTTTTCCCCAAAAATTTGTCTACCGAAGGCTGGGAACTCATCTCCATTTTTTTTTTCTTAATGCCAAGAGAGGTTCTGTTACAACACAGCTGTTGAAAATCAGACAACAGCTTCATCATAGTTGGCAAAGTGGTCTTTTAAATGTGTGTGTGGGTTTGTGCAGATGAGTGCAGTGCCCTCGGAGGCCTGAAGAGGGCGGCTGATTCCCCTGGACCTGGCTACAGGCCACTGGGAGGCATCGGTCAGGGACCCTAACCTCATCCAGAGGTACTTGCTCTCTGATCAGAACCCCGCAGCCCATTCCACTGGGGTGAAATGAGCCATTGTCATGGCCATCCCCAGCTTTGTCCAGAGTGCATCCGCCAACCCCTTTCACTCTGATGACTTGTGCCATATCCAGGGTCCACCTCCAATCAGGCACCCGTGAGAAACCGGGTGTGTGCTTGTGCATGTGTGTGTGTGTGTGTCCTCTCCACCCGGGATGCGCCCCCTCTCTGAAGCTGTCGCTTTTCTCTCTGTGTGTCCCCAGGGATCCTCTGAAGCTTCAGCAGCTGCAGAACCAAGTGCGCTTGGAGCAGGAGGCGGGCGCCTGGCCCCCGGCGCCCCCGGGTCTCCCTTGCAACAGCAGCAACAGCAGCGGCGGCAGCAGCAGCAGCGCGCCCCCGTCGCCGCCCTTCCCGCCGCCGCCGCCCGCCTTCCCCGAGCTCGCGGCCTGCGCGTCGCCGGTGCCCGCGGAGCCCATGAGCGCGCTGGCCTCCCGCGCCGCCACCATGCAGTCCTCCGGCTCCTTCAACTACGCTCGCCCCAAGCAGTTCATCGCGGCGCAGAACCTGGGCCCGGCGTCGGGGCTGGCCACGCCCGCCTCCAGCCCCAGCTCGTCCAGCCTGCCGTCGCCTCTGTCCCCGACGCCCAGGCCGTTCGGCCGCGCGCCCGGGCCACCCTTCGGGGAACCCGAGGCCATGTGGGGCCCGTCCTCGCCCTCGCCGCCACCGCCACCGCCGCCCGTCTTCAGTCCCTCCGCGGCCTTCCCGGTGCCCGACGTGTTCCCGCTGCCGCCGCCGCCGCCGCCACCGCTGCCCAGCTCCGGCTCGCACTGCGCCTCGCCCGCCCGCTTCGGCCCCGGCCAGACGCCCGCAGCCTTCCTCAGCGCCCTGCTGCCCTCGCAGCCGCCGCCCGTCGCTGTCAACGCCCTGGGGCTGCCCAAGGGCGTCACCCCCGCGTGAGTGACACCTGCCCGTCTCCTGCACCCCGGGACTGTACTTGCACAGACTCCCCATGATAGTGAGCGCCCCCCCCCCAAGCCTGCATACCCAGGAGTTTCCAGTAACACCTGACTCTTACCACCTACCCTTCCCTTACCATCCAGCGGCCAAGTGGCAATCAGTTCCCATTACCCAGACACTGTCTCTTCCGAATGCAGCTGCTTAAATTTCTCATCAGCAAAACCTCCATAGTGCTTTCCATAATGAAGAAGGTGGCCTTCGCTGCCATTCATGCTGCGTACAGCTCACATTACTTCACTGGGCACCTTACTAAGAGATATCCCTGTCCCACTAACATAGCATGATTCTACACAGTCACTAAACCGAGCTAGAAGCCCTGCCTGTCTGACTCCGAAGTCCATACCCTCACCACCAAATTAAGCCTTATTTCAGCTCAGCTCAGCGTTGCATACACTAGATGGGCTTTGGCGGAAAGACTAAACACAATTAAGAAACAATCCTTTAAATACATCGAGTGAGAAGGGGAAACCCTGCCTTAGTTAATTTTCTATTGCCTTAAGAAAACGCCATGATCAAGGCGACATACAAAAAGAAAGAATGTAATCTGGGCCACACGTTTCGAGAGTGTTAGAGTCTATGACCGTCGTGGTGTCCAGAGCATGGATCAGGCCAGGCAGGCATGGTGCTGGAGCAGTAGCTGAGAGCTCACATCTGATCCGTAAGCAGGAGGCTTGGAGGCAGAGACCGGATCTGGTGTGGGATTTGAAACCCTGTAACACACCTCCTCCAACAAGGCCACACCTCCTAATCCTTCCCAAACAGTTCCACCAACTGGGAAACCAAGCATTCAAATGTATGAGCCTACAAAGGCCATTTTCATTCAAACCACCACAGTGCCCTTGTACATTAACAAGTCTAAGTAAAGTGGCATGAACTCAAGTAGGAAATTATATAGTGATTCAGCCCCCAGGCAACAGACCATTTGACTCTTCTCTCAGCTTTTTTTATTGCAGATTATTTAAAATCTGTTGCTCCAAACCTCATACTGACAGCCTTAAAATTCTTGAAAATTGTTAAAGATGAGTTATTTATAAAAGTGCAGTAAAACCTTCTAACTAGATACCACGCAGGTATCAACAAGACCTGTTGGAGCATAAAGTGAGTAAAAGCTAAGTCAGCATTTCTTTCATAGCAGATTTCAAAAAAAAAAAAAAACGAGGAAGTGTGGGGCTGGGGATGTAGCTCTGTTGTTCAGGAAGCCCGGGTCCAGTCCCCAACACTCCTGTGATCCCACCATTCCAGTAGAGGCAAAAAAAAAAAAAAAAAAAAAAAAAATCACACGTTTAAGGTCATATCCTCCATTAAACATCAAGTTTGAAGCCAGTCTGGGATCCATGAGACCCTCTCTGTCAAAGAAAGCAGGGCTCAGAAGGGAACTGCTGAGACAGATGCTCAGCTAAGAAAGGGACTTCTCCCCGAACGTGAAGGCCTGACTTCGGCCCCCGCATCCACATGGCAAAGGAGATAACCGACTCCCGCAGGTTGTCCTCTGACCTCCGCGTGTGCATCTTATGGGCAGGCACACACATCAATAAACAGGCAAAAACATAAAGTAGAAGGTTAAGAGAGTAAACGTTAGTAAAGAGCAAGCTAGAGCTCCGTATCTCTACTCTTCCTGCTGAAATCGTACCGCAGAGTTGACCACATTCTCAGAGACACAAGAGGAATAAAGCATAGAATTTATGTGTACTCTCAGCTAAAGCTTCTCCCGCTTGGGATGCAGTTACATCACAACACACAGCCACTGCTGTAGCTAGCCCAAACCTGGAGAGCCGCAGTGACTTGCTTTGTTGGGCACTTTCTGGATTCTGATTACATGAATCCCATGTCTGAAATCTGGCTTCTTCTCAAATCCTAACTGGAAATAGTATCGTCAAAATAAGAATGGAAGTCAAAGAACAGATTCCTACAATAATGATACCATAATGGGTTTCTGTTCAAAGTTGAGTCAGAGAGCTGACCCGAGGAAAACTTTCTCCCCAGTGTTTTGGTTTGAGCCTTTATTTCGCTGGTAGAAAAGGAAGCATTATCTACTGCAAAGAGGGCCAACTATCGATTCATTAAGTGGGAGAGTGCGGACAGTTCCATCAATAAATGCTACCAAATCTTGCTTCCAGGAAGCCAATCAAATATCATATAAATAATCTGCCCTAATACTGCTCATCTAGAAGTTGATCAGATTCATCTTTCAAAAGCATTGTGTGGTCACGATCTTAATCATCTTAAGCGAAGACAGTGGTCCATTCTGAGCCTTGGCTTTGACCTTCTTCTAAGGATGGCGATGCGATTCTGAGGGCTTGCATCCTGGAACAGGATCTCTTGTTCATTATCACCAGCAGCTTTTGGGAGCCAGAGTATAATTATCACCACAAAAGAGTCCAGACATTCCTAACATTTCTTTAAAAATGAATGGAGCAGCCACACTAATTTGTGCCTGTGGAAACTGTACCAAAGAATTGCTAAGCTCTGTGACACCCAATAGTAGGGCCAGCTTAGGCCACAGGCCCTCAGCTCTATGCCTGCCCAGTAAGCCATATGACTATGTGGCTGTCCTCTTGTCCTAAACGAACTTGCCCTCACTTGAAGAAGCCATTCTTTGGGTTTGGTGGACAAGTCCTTGGTAACGTGTTTTCTTCTGACGTGCTATGGACATTTCAGTCTCCAGGGGAATCTCTGCATGTCTTTGCCAGATCTGGGGGTTCGATCAGATCAACTCCATTCCGTAGGATCCGATAGACACAGTGGCCTTTGCTCATCCTCAGTATTGGACTCTGTTCTCATAAGGGGTGTGGCATGGTCACAGTGCTCCAGCCTCTTCTTTTGGTTTTTCGAGACAGCATCTGCTGTCTTTTTAGCATCCTCCTCTTAAGTACTGGGATTGCTCCCATCTCTGTCTCTCTCCCCCAACCCCACTCCCCACCTGTCTCTGGCTTTTTTAAGGCAAGGTTTCATGTAGCCTTCCCTGGCCTCAAACTCATAAGTAACTGAGACTCCCCTTCAGCCCCTGATCTCCATGCCTCCATCTTCCAAGTGCTGAGATTAAAGGCATGTGCCACCATGCTCAGGATACGATTCTCTTAATTTCCTCTTTTTTTTATGAGTAGCTTTGGCTTGCAATATTACCCCCACGTTTGTGAGACATGAGAGCATGTGCCTACATATCTTCCATGGGGATGTACTGAGAGCATTTCACCCAGCTCTATCCGAATCTTCCAGTGCCCTCTAGTTCCCCTGGCTTATAGGAAATAGCCCGGGGGACACCCTCATAGTGCTGCGTGCAGTAAGTGAGGGGAATTCCCCGTATCTGGAATATGCCTGAGCAGAGAGGGCTTGCAGTGACCTACCCTGGAGTACATTGCCTCTGGTGTCAAGTGTGAGCCTCAGAGTTCCAGACTGACGAAAACAGCTACAGAAGCAACAGCCCTCTGGGTCTTAAGGAGACGTTTGATTGTGACAGGCTTGGTTTACAGTTACATTTTAGACCGATGAGCATTTTAACTCAGTTTTCAAGTCAAGCCATTGGTTAAATAGTAACCAGTAAAAAAGAGAACCAGCAGACGAAAGGGACATCAGACCTGGCAGTCATCTTGTTTTTCAGGTCTTCCTGAGACAGAAAGGTAGTTGTGGCGCCATTCCCCACCGAAGGAAATGGAAGCATCCCCTGGGGTCCTGTCATTAGGCATCCCGGGCCTGTGTTCCCCAGCAGCTTCACAGACAAGGCCCCCGGTACCTCTGTGCAGGCAGGCGATGGGTCTGTGAAAAGGTCTCTGACCAGGGGTAGCTCAGTCAGACTCAGTCAGGGACGACACAACACCAGGTCATCCAGAGTGCTGTGTGTGCTCCTTTCTCAGCTCGTTCCTCACAGAAAATAGTGGGAAGCTAACTATAGTCCTTTAAGTAAGAGCTTATGGTACTCAGTTTTTTGTGCTCTAGCCATTTTAGTATAGAAGTAAAATTCAGTTTAAAAATAGTACTTATAAAAAAAAAATATGTGGTGGCTCACGCCTTTAATCCCAGCACTCAGGAGGCAGAGGCAAGGGGAATCTCTGTGAGTTCGAGGCCAGCCTGGTCTACAGAGTGAGTTCCAGGAGAGCCAGGACTGTGTCACAGAAAAAAAAAAAAAAAAAAAAAAAAAAAAAAAAAAAAAAAAAAAAAAAACACAAAAAAACAAAAAACAAACCTGTCTCAAAAAAAAAACTAAAAAACAAAACAACAACAACAAAAAACACCTATCTTTTACATATTCTTGAATGTATGGCACCCTTGAATATAGAAAGGACCGCAGAATGCCTGCGCTTTCAAGCCCTGAAATAGCTGTGGGACTGAGTTTCCCTCAGGCCACTCAACTTCGGCAGAGTGGTTGGAAAGACAGGCCAGACCTCCAGCTGTTGGGCTCTGCACAGCTGTTTCTTCCATCTGCCAGACTGACCTGAAGGCGTGTATCAAGGGGAGGAGGATGTGCGATGGTCATCTGACCTGCAAGAGCTTACGTTCCAGGTGGTCTTTACATGCTCTAAATGCTTTCGCCCCGATGTCATGAGTACTACTTAAAACGGCAGGTGACTTCCTGTCAAAGTGAGAGGAAACAGCTCTGTGGTGTCCTTTGCAGCTGGGCCTGGCCTATACAATTTGTTTACTGGCTCAGGTTTGCCTCCGAGTGTGGGATTCTGTGAGGAGATCTAGTTTGAGTACAGCTGACTTTGCATAAGCATTGTTGTTGGTTTTTTTTTCCTACTTGTACAAATCACCTGAGGAGAGAGCGCCCCTCTGTCAGCCGCCGCCTTTTTCCTTCCTAACGAGCTGGCTCTTCCTCGGTTGTCAAAGGCCAGGCCGCCCCAGGAAGCAGTCCCACAGCCCTGTCACCTTCACCCCCAGCAGGGTATCCCAAAGCGTTGCCCTGCAGACAGGACCACTCTTCCTTCCCCGTGTCTCCCCTTCCCCAGCGCTCCATTTTGACGTCTAACGCCAGTTTTATGTGTTATTCCAGCCTTACCTAACTTGCTTTCCTAAAATATTTTCTGAATTATTCCAATGAGCTCCCTCCCAGCACCAGTGTTTTTTAAATGTTCCAAATTAAACTACGGATGGGAAATGATGTCTTCCCTGTCTCTTCCCTCGTGGTTCACAGTGACTGTCTGTTGACCCTGAGGGCTCGTTCTGACCGGAGGGTCCAGGCACCCAGATCTCGGTAGGTCTTCACACACTTAGTAATGTTTCGTCCTTTACACCCTCGGCTGTGGCACTGGAGTGCACTAACAGAAGCCCTCTGCCTACACCCCTGACAGTCTGTGGCTCTTACTACCCCGTGGAATGTCCTTCCCTTCATTCTTTTTCTTTCCTGTACTGAAATGATAAATACTTGAGTGGCAGAGACCACACCAAGATAAAGGGCTCCTCTGTGAAATGTTCCAGAGCAGCTATTCTAAGTTCCCCCGAAAAGAGTCAAGGACACTGGAAAATGCTTTCCAACCAGCAGGACCCACTCTAGTAAAGAAGGCGTTATATGTCCCAGACAGTTGGAACAGTCTATAAACGCCAGCTCTCTGTTTCTCTGTTTCTCTCAATTAGATCATCTGTTCTGGTCTTGACACTCACCTTCTTTTTTTTTTTTTTTTTTTTTTGGTTTTTCGAGACAGGGTTTCTCTGTGTAGCTTTGCGCCTTTCCTGGAACTTGCTTTGGAGACCAGGCTGGCCTCGAACTCACAGAGATCTGCCTGCCTCTGCTGGGATTAAAGGCGTGCGCCACCACCGCCCAGCGACACTCACCTTCTTATGCCTCTAATTTCTCTGCGTAGCCCTGGCTGTCCTCGGAACTCACTCTATAGACCAGGCTGGCCTCGAACTCGAAGAGATCCGCCTGCCTCTGCCTCCCAAGTGCTGGGATCACAGGCGTGCACCACCACGGCCAGCTTCCCTGTGGTTCTTATTTGTGCTGAGGACACAGCCCTCGGTGTAGTCTGCCCGCAACACAGCAGCGCCTTCGGTAGTCAGAGGCTGCTCCTCCATGCGTGTGCAACTTGGTTATACTGCTCAGGCTGCGTAACAGTGGGAAATCGCACTCGCACGCAATTCACGCACAAGAGCTTAGCTGCCCTCAGTTTGTCTCTGGGGTGACTTCAGGAGCCGACTGTTCTGTTCCTCGGACTGTGGCAAAAGCAGCACAAAGCTTTCTTCAAAAATTGTGTAAAATTGGCTTGGCCTGAGGTTGGCATTTTGCGTGTCCTCTGATTTCAGATGGTATGGAGCAAGTATCTTGACTGAGGAGGGCAAGGAGAGAACTGTAGAAGTGAAGATAGATAATACGTATGTTCACTCATTACAGAAACATCTGCATGTGTTCTGTGCTGAAGGGAAACAGCCACGGTGGTAAAGAGACCATTCAAGAATACAAATAGTCAGTATCAGAGATGCATGAAGAGCTTAAGCATGGGACGTTACCAGTGGGATAGACGTAGGCACATTTTTTTCCAAGGAGACATTAAGGTGAAAGCTGATGATGTAGCTGGAAGCAAGCCTGTCTAGGAGACCCAGAAAACTATGAGCATTTTTGTTAAATGACTGCATGGTACTAAAAACTGAATTCTAAATCATAATTCATAGGACTCTATTGGTGCCTTAAGCAAGTTCGCCGCTGCCTATGTTTCTGCTCCTTCCGGTCTCCCTAAATCTCAAGATCACCTCTCAGTGAATAGAACAAAAGTAAAAGATGTCACGGTTTTTATTTGTTTCTTTAATGTTTAACGCCAGCATGCTGGGGTAATTTTGACTGAACTAGATGGACCTGGAGATGCGGGTTTTATTAGCTAGGGTATTTTCCTCTGCAAGTATCAAAAGACTCAGTTATAAGAAGATGAAGTACACAGGGTTTGCTGGCTTACAAAAACAAGTCTAAGATGGAACATTCTATTTCTACCAGGGAAAGAAGAGGGCCATGTCTCCCTTTGTGCCTCCTTTTAGAGATGGCAGCACAGGACCTTCTCATCCCACCCATTACTCACCTCTCCGTGGCCATGGCATGCCCCCTACCTTTACTAAATTAACTAATACTTAGAAGAATGGGGAAAAGAAAACTTAAATCGGCTTAGAACCAGCCCCTGCACCGGGGTAGGAGATCTCTCTAAGCACTGGTCCATACACTCAGGGAGCCCCTGCCCCCAGCACCAGACATCAGCTCTTGCCTCTTTATAAGTGGAAGGACTCTATGCATCTTTCTATGGCTTGCTTTATTTTCCTTTAACCCTCAAATTCAACTATGTTGAATAGGGTAGTGATGGGTCATCCATTTTCCCTTTACAGCGCCCGCTCAGTCTCTCATTGATTTCCACCCACTGAGTTGATGAGGGCAGAGACAGAAAAATAGAAAGCAGGCGTCCACACCTACCCAGCATGCAGCATTGGTGCCCCCTGGTGCACAGTGCAGGAATTGCTGCAGCCCTGGGAAAGCCAGATCCTGCCGTGTTCCGTATGATGTGATGTATTGTAGTGCAGATTTATGGCTTACCATCCATGGTAAGACAGGCCGACCTGCCAGAGCCCGCTGGTGTCAAACCACACCAAAGATCTTATAGCTCAGGTTTACATTAGTCAAATAGGATACGTGGATATGGGAGGGAACATAGCAAATGTAATTCCGGTTGGACATCCGTAATGTGAAAATCCAGTTTCTGAAACCCTCCCAAATGCACACTGTTTTGAGCATTGATATTGTAAGTAGAAACCTGTGATAGGTCACACTCAAAATACAGGCACACTAAGAATTCTGCATAGAATACCCTTGTGTTCTATGTATAAAATATATAAGACACGTGAAGGATTTTCACTTTTTTAAGACAGAGTATTGTGTAGTCCGGGCTGGCTTTGAACTTGCTATGTAGCTGAGGATGACTTTGAACTCCTGCCTCTCTTACCTCCACCTCCTGAGTGCTGGATTGATAGGCATTACACACTCAATTTACTCTCTCTGCTGAGTCTTAGAAAGCAGGTTCTTGTGCATGCTAGGCAAGCACTCTACCAATTGAGCTCTACCAATACTTGGGGCCCAGATCTTGGCCCCAAGTATTTCTGATAAATGATGTATGGCTTACAATGAGGCAAGTCCTGCCATTGAGTACAGTGAATTATGAAGGGCCAGAAATTTTTTTTTAAATCATGAGAGAAATTTGCCCCTTTTAAATTCTCTTGATATTCACATTTTATTCATTTTTATATATTTTATATGTGCTTAATAAGCAACTTTAAGAAACTTGACAAGGGCAAGGTTGAGTCAGTTTAAACCTGATAGCAAGCCACATCACTTTTCCACTTCACATTGCTCCTCCCTGGGATGAAAACGCAGGCATTCCCTGTCTGTGGCATTTACCTAGCCACCGAAGATGCTGGCCCTTGGGTATCTGAACCTTCTCCAAGAACTGGTTCCAGTTGGTGCTTCCTGGACTCCTGAAAGCATCTTTCATGGTTCTCTCCTTAGGAGTGGCTGCAGATGCTTTAAAGAGATAAGCCCTGAGTGGCATTTGCTACATTGTGCTCTCTTTGTTGAACTCCAATGTTTGACTTGGACTCCTGTTGACTGTGCCGCCTTATGCTTTTGTTGCGCAGGGGATTTCCAAAGAAGGCCAGCAGAACTGCTAGAATAGCGTCTGATGAGGAGATCCAAGGCACCAAGGATGCTGTCATTCAAGACCTGGAACGGAAACTTCGCTTCAAGGAGGACCTTCTCAACAATGGCCAGCCGGTACTGATGGAAGAGGCATTTAGACTCCGAATCCTAGCTCCCCACTCCCCAGATCTCTTCTCCTGGTTCACTAAGGCTCAAGTTCATAAGACTTGCCCACCAGACGGTTTCATTACCCCTGAGTCTCAGCATTCCTCCTAGTGAGTAGGAGAGGAAAGGAAGCAGAAAGGACAGTAACCAGGGTGGAAACCACAACAGATGATTAATGATGCCACCATAAAGTGTCCACATCCACAGAGATTCCTCGGGAGGAAATAGGAAGGTGATCTGGGTCAGCGGGTACCCAGAAGCTGTGAACTGGAATGAAGGGTGCCCCCCCCCAACCCCAGAATAACCTGTGCTAGTGGAACCGTGGCCAAGGTGGAATCCTATCCTCCCTGCCTGAGTAGACACTGCTCCATCACTTCACAGTAATGCCTGTCCCACAGTCGTGATCCGAGTTTTAAAGCAATACTACCAACCTGACAGCAAAAACTACTCGTGCTTTAAGGCTACGGGTTAGTGACCGTATCCATCAATCTGATGAGAAATAGACGATTCGCTCCCTACTTGAATATTCCGTAGCTGGGTTTGTTTGTTTGCTTACTCTTTTCTTATCTTCTCAAAATTTTTAAAGGGCTGGGAAAGCCAGCAAATCAAGCAGCCTGAACACAGGAGAGGGACCTTTTTTGTATTTATCATGAAATACCAGAAAAAATAAGGTTGGCTCTTCAGCTGAAGAGGCCTCTGTGTAAAACCCTCTCGGATGCCTTTTCAGAACAGAACACGCTTTAGTTTTCTGGGATTTTTAACCTTGAAGCATTGATAAAAATGTAGATGAGCCTGTTTAATTGGCAAGTTGGAGAACAGAGAAGTATTATAGATGCTGATGTTAATGATGAAGGGCTCTTAATCTAAGATTAAGCTTCTATCGAGCTTTGTGATGCTTATTTCACGGGGTTCTGAGGCTCTGCATGAGAGGGAAGTATTTCCCCTGACAAGTGATTGCACACACTCTGGAAGTGTTCCCTGGCTCTGTCAGCAAAAGCCTTTGGAAGATTAAAACAGATGCTTATGGGACATTTTTCTAGCCAGGTGAGGGCATTGTTCCAACTCCCCCAGCACACACTATTTTTTTTTTAATTTAAATATTCCTTGGGGATGGGGGTTCTCTTGGATAAAAATAAAACTTCTATAAGCTACAACTTATACATTGGTATGTATACTTCTAATTTGGCTTGTATATATTCTATAACTTGTATGTATTCATTATTTATATTTATCTGTTTAGTAATTAGTAAGCATTCACAGTTAGTTTCATCCATCCCAGAGGTGATAGTTTAGGACAAGAAAAGCCAAGTTCCTGTTTTCAAAAAGGAGATTCTCAAATAAGTTGTTCATAGCATTCCATAATATTCTGTTACTTATTCTGGCTTCTGTGGACAAGGGTTTGTATTTCCACGCAGCACCGTGACATAGAAACCAAGCTGTGGAGTGGAATTGGCTGAAAGGTAGCAGGGACATCTCAGTGAGGGAGTAGGTACCAGTCACTATTTCTGCCTATGAGGAACAGGCCTCCCACTGATGACCTTCTCCACCAGAACACGAGGAATCTAAACCTCCATCTGAAAATTGAACTCCCGCTTGTTAACAGAATTGATAGAATAACTTTGCATACTCACTGGACCCAATCACTCGCTGCGACTTTCAGACACCCTCTCCGAGTCCCTGCTGTTTCTTCAGCAAATGAAAAGAATTTCAACCTTAGGGCTATTTGGCACTGGATCTGTTTCACTTTTCCAGTTTCAGCTGGGACCAGAACCAGCAATTACTGGAAACAGTAAATTCATCCAACATATTTTTCTGATTAGAGACTGTTGAATAGTGTTTGTGTTGACATTCAGAAATTTGAAGGTTCATCTAAAATCATGCTTGGACTCTGTCTTTTTTTTTATTTTTTTAGATCCTACCCTACAAATTTTTCCTTATTTCTAATTGATCCCTTGTTTGAAAATGCCCCTAAGGGGATTTGTGAGCTCTCGCAGATCCATAATTCTAAGGCGTATAGAAACAACAGGCAAGGAGAAGAACCACAAAACTGCTAGCCTGTCGCACATAGGAACGGCCCTGCAGACGACAGCTTGCGGGAGCCGCAGCAGGATGGCCTTCCTCCCAGAGGGCAAACAGTGTACGACTGAGAAGTCACGCATGGTGGATGCTGGCTGCTGGCTTGTCCTTACTTCAGCCAAGTGTTGTCGGTTTTTGTGGATTGTCTTTGTTTCAAGCTGCTTACACTGCGCAGCAGTGTCCTTAGAGGTGGAGCTGACCTCAGGCTCCCCTGTCCCCCTGTAGACCGAGCGTATTCTGGGTGTCACATGTGGTGGGGACTGACCGGGAGGATTGGCTCTGCCAGCAACACCCGCTTTTCTTCTCCGTGCTCCACGTGCTGCCCTTTCGAGCAGCGATCTTTCTGTCACTGGCTGGAACCGACGTGGATGTTCTGACACCTGGGGAAGTCTTTGAGAGGAACATCTCCTCTGCTGTTTTAAAAGCCCCCCTTTTTCCTCTGGGTTTTCACTAAGGACAAGGACGACACAACTGTCCTATGTGAGCTCAGCCTGGCTGCTTATCGTTCACTTGGATCGGTGTGATATCAGGTGGTTAGCTGCCGGGATTAATTATCTCATCTCCCAGCATTGAATTAGGCGACGTGAGGCAGAAGCAGGAGAGAAAGGCCAGCGAAGGCCACTCATTCCTGAACGAAGCCAGGACAAGAAACAGACTCTTTGGGATCGAGCTATGAAGCTGAGGAGAGATTAGTTATAGAAAAAAAAAAAGTCAGGACTTACGTTCTTATCCTTTTTCCGTTAGCAATGTATAGTTGTGATTTTTTCCCCCTAATTTTGTATTTCTGTGACTTTTTTTTTGCGCAGAGGCTGACATATGAGGAAAGGATGGCTCGCCGCCTGCTCGGTGCAGACAGCGCCAATGTCTTCAGCATCCAGGAGCCCGAAGAAACAGCAGCCAATCAGGTACCGGAACTTTGCCCGGAACTTCCGGAGAAATAATCGCCATCCTGCTCACTCTCCCCACACTCCTTATGGACTCTGTTCTTGAGATCAGTTGTGGGGCGAGTGGCAGGCAAGTCACACACAGAAAAGCGGGGTTGCTGTCCCATCAGCCTCCCTGGTGGTCCTCACTGGGCAGATAGATGCCTGACTCTGCAGAGCGATTACTAGAGCATCTCTAAGAACTGGTGCATGCCTGGTATTGGTCCCCGCGCTTTCCTTCCCAGGATCTTCATGGTTTTCAAACTGTCCTATGCTTTAACAATGCAAAACGGCTTTGTATGGAAAAACACTTTTCACTCACGTTCTTTGAAGTAAGCTAATTAAATGTCACCATGATGTTCTTAATGTTAGTCAAAATTAGACTGCCCTATGCTCAGAATACAGCACC
Source organism: Peromyscus leucopus (assembly GCF_004664715.2). NCBI lineage: Eukaryota > Metazoa > Chordata > Mammalia > Rodentia > Cricetidae > Peromyscus > Peromyscus leucopus. The sequence continues at coordinate 44,492,866 of NC_051077.1, read as the reverse complement.
TCTGCCCTCTTTCATAAAACACTAACCGACAGAGATCTAGGAGGCTATCTCATGCCCTGCTACTACAAAAAAAAGAAGTCATCTTTGTGGATCTGGTGCAATCTGCTTTATAATTCTGTTTATCCCAATTAGAGGTTTTGGATGTAGTCTCAAATGAAAAACAAACAAACGAGTCCCCACAAAGCTTTAAAGCAAGTCTAAAGGATCAAGTGAGCTCTCCTCCCCGTCCTGGAGACCAGGTTTTCCCCTGGAAGCATCAAGCTCGGTATTGCCACCACAAACGTTCATTCACAGGAAACTAGAAATTCTCGCTTCATCTGCCTGTCTGTCTTCACTTCTTGTTTTCTGCCATTACAGGACGTTGGAGCTCCACGGGCTTCTGTAGGGAGTCCTCTGGATGGTCAAAAGGTTAAGCTCCTCCCTCCTTCTCTGTCCAGTCTCCCACTGTACCTACCTTCTGTGCTTCCTTTCGTATCTGTGTGTCTGTCTCCACTGGCATGTGGTAATTATAAATACTGTGGCCGGGATCAATTGTTCATGTTGTCTCAAATGAACCTATTTGCTGCCATGTGCATTTTCTTATCGTTTATCTACAAACTTGATTTTAATTTCTAGCATGAGTAAATATACTAAACTTTGAGGCATGAAGAAATTTTCATTCCTTAGGCACCCTTTTGGAAGGGGGGGGATGATACATTTGATAGTAATTAATTAAAATAAAGCAGCTTGCAGTGTGTGGCTTTCATAACTTTATTCATATTGCTGTATTCCTTTCCTCAAACCAATAAACGATTTTCAGAAGGCTGAGTAACTTTTTAAAGAAAAAAAATGTAATTAAAATAGTCTCTTAAGCAAGTGTGGCAGTGCACGCCTGCAATCCCAGCATTCAGAAAGCTGAAGCAGCAGATGGCCGAGCTTGAGGCTAGCCTAGGCTACATGGCAAGAGCCTGTCTCAAAAAAAAAAAAAAAAAAAAAAAAAAAGCAACAAAAAGGTCTCCTATATATCACCTAGGGAGCATGCATGCGATGGTGGGCTGCCCCGTGTCCAAGGTAATTTGCAGGCAGGACACTACAGGCGCCACCCTGAACACGGTCACACAATCCTGGCTCTGCTTTTGTTCTCAGCCGAAGTTGCGGCTGTACTATGCATCTTGCTTTTGTTTAAGAGCTGGGCTCCTAAGAGTTGCAGATTTAGGCGGGAGCCCCAATGTAATACACGGGCTGTGTGCTCACAGGGAAGTAAAAACAGAAAAACGTGGTGCTGTCCCCTTTACTTGACAAAATTCTGCACCCTCTTGGGGCTGCTTGCCCCATGCACTGGTGGTGGCCTTCTCGGGGAGAGTGCAGCCCACATCGGTTTTTACCTAATAGAAGAAGAGACCAGGATGTTTCCTTCTTAGGCATTTAGGATGGATAGCCTTCCTTCCTATTTTTAACTGCTCCTCTACACCCCTTCCCAAGAAAGGTCGTGGGTGTTTGCTTGTGTATTTATGGGTTGTGTTTTATTTTGGGAATCAGACTTGAAGGATGATTTTAAGTATCACACAAACCCAATTCCAGATGTTTTCTTATGACACTGAATTAAGCCCAGACCACGGTTCACTGTAAAAATACCCTACCTCCCCGTGTTTTGTTAGCGAGGGAGCTACTGTCTTGGGAGATGCTGACTTGGACCTTCTGTGTCTGGCCTAGGAGTACAAAGTCTCCAGCTGTGAGCAGCGGCTGATAAGTGAGATCGAGTACAGGCTGGAGCGGTCTCCTGTGGATGAGTCGGGGGACGAGGCGCAGTATCCGGATGTGCCTGCAGAAAGCGCAGCCGCGCCCTTCTTCGAGATGAAGCTGAAACATTACAAGATCTTTGAGGGGATGCCTGTGACGTTCACGTGTCGAGTGGCTGGGAACCCGACGCCAAAGGTAAGCGGAAGATGTCACTTCTTAAGCATTGCCGTAACAAAACACGTAAGCAGTGCACGTGGAAGGACCCCTCTAAGTGGCACCTTGACTTCATCAGAAATAATCAGATCACTAAAAATGCATGATTAGGAGGGATGGTGCCTTACATAATTTAATTTTAGAGCTGACAGTTAATTTAATTCTAGTGATCACTGTATAATATAATTTTTATAACTTGGAGCCAACTTAAAAAAAAAAAAAACATGGGCGTTACAGAAATCCAGGCACAGTGACTCATACCCTTAATCCCAGCCCTGGGGAAGCAGAGGCAGGAGGATCTCTATGAGTTCGAGGCCAGCCAGAGTTCCAGGACAGCCAGGGTTACATAGTGAGACCTTGTTTCAAAGGAGGAAAGGGGAGTTAGAAAAGCTATTGGAGGAGGGGTGTGAGGATGGGTGTGTCTATTGAGGACTGAATATGTCCAGTCTCCCTAACTTAAAGATGGACAGTTTCATTAAAATTTAGGTGAGCACACTCAGCAATGGGTGCCATCATGGCCTCCTCCTACATATATCATCATATTTGCTCTTGTTCACCACCCCCAGAGCTGCCCCCTGAGGCTCTTCACCCCGCCCCCACCCCAAGCTGGTACTGTCTCCTAGTTAGATGTCTTTTTGCTTTCATATTACAACCATCCCATTACGCTGTAAAAATTGGAACTTTAGACAAAAAAAATTTATTTGATCAAGATTTATTTTTACCTAATTATTTTTAACATATAGTTTTCAATCAGTCCAACTTACATATTTAAAAAACATTGGGCCGCCGGGCGGTGGTGGCGCACACCTTTAATCCCAGCACTCGGAGCAGAGCAGCGATCTCTGTGATTCGAGGCAGCTGGCTACCAAGTGATCCCAGAAAGGCGCAAAGCTACACAGAGAAACCCTGTCTCGAAAAACCAAAAAAAACAAAACAAAACAAAACAAAACAAAACATTGGGCCTTTCAATTATACTGTGTTCTTTTTAAAAATAATGGGGGGGGGGAGTTGATAAGCATGAGTCATATGCATCTTGACCCAGTGGGCGCCCAGCATCATCGACCTGTGTGCGCTGCCTGCCTCCTTTCCTGGTACACTCTTCTTTTTTTTCCCCCACACAAGTCAGCAGAAACAGTTTGGAGTCTTTTTTGTCCTATAAAGCAAGCTTTTCACCATTACCTTACGAGTAATACATTTCAATTGCTAATACATTTTGAAAGAAAATAAAAATACATATAATGCCACTTCATGGAGCTAATCACTGCCCCAGGCTGTATATAGGTAAACATACACATATTACTTCACATAAATAATATGAATGTAAATGACAGTTTTAAGGAGCAAAAAGATATATTTTCATGCATGTATTTATTAAACATAAGTAGGGGTACAGCAAGCTGGAGAGATGGCTCAGCAGTCAGGAGCACTTACTGATCTTCTAAAGGACTGGGTTTGGTTCCCAGAACCCACAGCAGGTGGCTCACAGCCCGACTCCAAGAGACCTGATGCCATTTGTGGTCTCTACAAGTGCACACATTCGTGCATATATACACACATGCACACATACATGCACACACGCACATGCACACACAACTTTTAAAAACAAAAATGAAATTGGATTTGCTATTACCTTCTTTTATTGCTTAAAATCCAGTCTCTTGTGAGGTGCTTGCTTTAGCATTTTATTTATTTTTTTATTTTATTTTATTTTTCTTTATTAAGAAATTTTCTACTCACTCCTCATGCTATCCACAGACCCCCCCTCCTCACTCTTCCTCTCCCCCAGCCCTCTTTCCCAAGCCACCCACCCACATCCCCCAAATCGAGGTCTCCCATGGGGAGTCAGCAGAGCCCAGAACACTGAGCCTAGGCAGGTCCAAGCCCCTTCCCACTGCACCAAGGCTGTGCAAGGCGTCACACCACAGGCACCGGGTTCCAGAAGCCTGCCCATAGACCAGGGACAGATCCCGATCCCCCTGCCTGGGTGCCCCCCAAACAGTTCGAGCCAAACAACCGTCTTCTGTGTCCAGAGGGCCTAGTCCAGTCCCATGGGAATCCAATTGATGAGAGAGAGGAGAGATACTGCAGGCGAGGAACGTCGAGATCATGATGGGAGGATGTGCAGAGATGACGGACCACACTAGTGAAAGCTCATGAACTCTGGACTGGTGGCTGTGGAGCGTTAGCGTTTTAACAGTGCCCTCCACAGACCAGGCACCGCTGCCCATCTGGACGGTCAGAGGACGTGCATAGTCTTATCCTTGTTTGCTTCCGCAGATCTATTGGTTTAAAGACGGCAAGCAGATTTCCCCAAAGAGCGATCACTACACCATTCAGAGAGACCTTGATGGGACCTGCTCCCTCCACACCACGGCCTCTACCCTCGACGACGATGGGAACTATACAATCATGGCTGCCAACCCTCAGGTGAAAACAGATGGAGGGGTGGGCTCTGTTTGTGCTTAGATTCAGGTCTTTGATTAGGCAGAGGAACTGACTAATTAAGAGGTGAAGCTGTGAAACTGTTTTCTGTATCTTTTCTCCCTCCCTCCCTCCCTCCCTCTCTCTCTCTCTCTCTCTCTCTGGTAGAAAATTTGTTTTGCAAGCATCAAGAATCCCTGTAAGAATGATCCTGGCACATATATGCATTCCTTCCACAAATTCTATCCAGTGCGGGCGGGGGGGGGGGGGGGGGGGGAGAAGACAAAGTTTGGAGATAGGAAATAAGCGTGTAAAAGAGTAAACTGTATCATTCAATAGAGTTAAGTGCAAGAAAATAAAGAAGGGAACATGGTACAGACCAAGTGGTGGCGTGTACATATATACTAGACAAACCCAAACTATTTAAAAATAATGCATGTAAAACATCAATGGACATCTTGGTCCAGAATTTCAGTTATCAGCACACTTCCCCACCAACAGTGCCTATGTACAGATTTGGGATTTGTTTGTATCAAATGATTTTTCTTATATTGCTCATGGATTTAGGGTCAGAAAAGCAGTTGCCTTCTCAGAATGTAATAACTAGTTGCCAGACGTCACCCTCCCCACTCAAACCTGTAGATTCCTTCTCATGGAGTATCCTACAGCACCATGCTGGGAATCGGGAACACACAAGAACAAGATGAACAAGAGGTGATTTTGTATGTGTTTTCAAGGTGATTTCCATAAGTCCACAGAAGTATATAAGTCATCTATTTAAAAGAGGGGGACTAAAATTAACAAGTTTATTATATAATTAATGAAGAAAGCCATACTAAATTTCTAGTCCATTTATCTCATTCCATATTTCATTACTCTAAAAATGTTGTTAGAAGATATTTCAGTGTATGGTCATGCATGATGAATGTACCCCATCTCTCTTCACCTCTGAGCTAATCAGAGTCAGCCCGACTAGTACTGCATGGGAGAAGATGATATTTTAACAAAACGTGAAGACTTGAGGGTTTTTTATGAGACTTTTCCTATTCAAAGACCAGTCTCTCTCTAAAGATATGTGTGCACCATCAAAATCAAAATGAGACAGTTTGTCCAGATACTAGGCTTATAGACAAGCACAGCCGCCTCTTGGCTGCCACTGGAAAGTGTGTATATTGATGTATCTTCTTGAGGTTCTAACTTTGTCATTCATGACCATGTGACTACCATCCTGAAAAACAGAAGGAAAACCATTATTAGAAGGGCGTGCAGCGATGGCACCCATGGATACAGCTGGGTGATGCCACCCAGCACTGGCAGAGCAGACAGAGGCAGATCTTCAGGGCTCGCTGTCTAACCACACTAGCCCAATCAGTGAGCTCCAGACTCAGTGGGAGACCCCATCTCAAAAAATAAGGTAGCGAGTGATTGGGGAAGATATCTAATGTCGAATGGCCTCTGGCCTCCACATGCACACATGTGCATGCACCCGCACACACATGTGAACTCGTACACACACACACAAGCATAAAAGTTACATCCTAATGCTTATGTTTCTATTTGGTGTGTTTGGAAGGGAAAGAAGAAATAGAACTTGCCCCTTTTTTTCTTGTTTTTGTATATTTCCTTGACTATCAACAAATTTCAACTGTCAGTTTTCTGACTACTTGAAAACGAATGCTAGAGAATCAACAAAATCCAGAATCTTCTGGATGGGTTCTCTATTCTGCTTTTCCTCTAGGAAGGTAGGGACTTATTACGGGGTAGAATGGTCGGTGCTCCTGAGTACCTGCCAGAACTGGTCCCTGCTATTAATTTCAGTGCGTTTTCCTGGCATGTTTGAGATTGCTAGTGGAATAAGCTGTTTCGTAGAACAAAAGAATGCAGATGCAAACTGCAATTGAATCTGCTTCCAGCCCTCTTCCAAATTATGTGCGTGCGCGGAAGAGCTCTAAACAAGGGAAGGCAGAGCTCGGAGCTCAGCATACCAGCCAGCCTCAAGAGTCAGTGTGTCTGCTCATAGAAACTGTTTTGACAAACTGCCCTGCAGTCCCTAGTTAAAGGGAGACACTAAAGACTGGATCAGTACACACTGCATGCCTATAATATCAGATTACGCTCATAAATACATGTAATTACATTTTTCAGTTTAAAAATATAATCTTACCCAAATCCTGTGTGTAAACCAGAGCCTCCCCCCCCCAACTCCTCCAAGTTGTAAACAAAGAAAAGGAGCTCAGGAAGGAGAGCAGAAGAGAGAGAGAACGCAGATGGTGTCCTAGGGGAGCCAGGGTTGTACTCCAGGACCTGGCAGCTGTGAGCATGTGCCAGCTCTACCAAACATTACCTATGGCCTTTGGGAATCAGTTTACCTCTCCATTTCCTCCTATGGGAAACAAGGACAATAATGTGGATTTACATCGTGCATGTAAAAAGCACTTGGTTTATTTGACATACGGCGTACCCTCTATAAATGCTGGTTGTTACCGTTACTCTGATTCAGAGACACAAATTCATCCATCAAAGTCTATGGCTGGATGCTTGGCAGAGCCCGTGGAACCAAGATGTCAAAGGTCAGCTCTATGAGAGGTAGTCCGCCCGCCATGACCGTTGGGGAATGGGCCAGTCAGTGGGGGTGGGATTTGTAAATTGCTGCTGTGTGGTCTTCTGACCTCCTCCTGTTCTCATTACCACCCCCATGGGGAAGAACTGGGGCATCAGATACAGCTGTGCCACAACTACCACACCCACAACACAGCTGGTGCCGGGGGCCACACAGGAACTTGGAAGCTGCTCAGCCCTCAGCAAGCCCAGAGCCAAGGAAAAACCAGAAAGAACAATTGCTGCCCTCATTCTGAGCCCCAGTACCTCTGCCTTATCAACCCCAGGTTAAATCCCCATGACCAGCCTCTTTAGTGCTTGCCTCCTGCCTCTGGGAGAAAATAGAGATGTTAGGAGTGGGCCAGATGACATCAGCAAACCAAAATCTCAGCTCCCCCACTCCTCCTGTGATTTAAGCCAAGGCGGATCATGATGAGTGCTCTAGGTTGACCAGGAGGAGCAAAATGCTCAAAAAAAAACCCTAACATCACATACTTAGACCACTGTGTCCAGATCCAAGTCTCAAACTGCACACAGTGTTTTCATTAAGAGACAGACCTAAGAATCTCCTTTTCAATGAAGACGAAACAGGGGAAGCTTGGGATCTAGCTGAGAGGTGGAACCTTTACCCCACGTGCATAAGAGACCAAGGTTCCATCTCCACCACCACCAAACAGGGGGGCGGGGTCATGAAGGAAATCCTCCAGGTGGACATTTAGGAACTGGTTTGTGTCAATGTTTACATCCCGCCAACATTAGGAGGATTAGGGAATTTGTGATACTTCGCAGTAGTTGCTATCCCAAGTTTCTGGTCATGTTGCCTGGTTGTTTCTAATTCCAACAGTAAAACCATCTGGAGCTGGTGCATCCTGCCCAAATATGCCAGATGTAGGTTTTGTGAATCATGTGCAGATAATGTGATTAATCTTCCTATACATTAAGAAAAAGTGGCATTGAAATGAGAGTGAGTGGCCGGCCATTTTTCTCCCTACACTCTGGCAGATCTGATCTTCTGTGGCTGTGGATACACGGTGTTAAAAGTAATTACCCAGCCACCACGACAACCTTAGAGCACACCATATTGCATACTGAACTGCTGTCATGTTCCTGTAGTTGGCAAATTTTAAATGATATAAAAGAAGAATGCCCGAAGTAGACACGGATAGGAAATCAAATCAAAAAGCTACCTCTTCTCAAGAAACACCCACCCTCCGAAGCATCAAGCGTAGCGGACAGAAAACTGTAGGCGGCACTCCCAATGCCCTGATGCCCTTCAGTTCCCTCGGTTTTCTCTTCCTAATTGTGAAAGCATTTGGGCTTAGAGGGGAGACAGTGCATAGTCTGTGGCCTGCATGACGTGAAAATGGCCAAGACGAGGAGGAAAGGATCAGAGTGGGGAAAATGAGTCCAGTAACAGGACACAGAAGAAGGAGGGACTTTCCTGAGCAGGGGAATAATTACCGGAAGCAGGCAAGAAAGAGGGTGAGAACCAAGGACAGAGGAAGATGCTGATGCTCGACGGGGTATTTTAAAACAGGGTATTTTCCCACCTGGATAGATTTTGGGGAGTAAGAAACATGCTATAAACCGTTAGCTACCTCCAAATTTCACCTGGGACAGAATACACAGCTCCGAACCCATGCCGACTGGGCCATGTGTTACACTCCATGTGTACGGTTCCAGCAACTCATCAGCGACCAGATCACACAGCTTAGCATGATTGTGCAGCCCTACACCAGACATTGCCAGTCTGAGGATCAGAGAAACGGGTTGTTTCGGACGCTAATCCTGCCTTTAAGGCACAGCTGAATCTAAATGTGGGTGTTTTGCTGTGTTGTGTTGTGTTGCTAAGTTACCTTCTGCTGCGTTTGGGTTTGGGAGGGCTGTTTTGCAGTGTGCTGTTTCCTCCAAATGCATGATGTACACAAGTGACCGGCTTTCACAGAGGCTCGTGTGCCATGAGTTAGGCTCATAAACTGTGAAACATAAATGTTATTTCCATATCATGTAAACAACTGGCCTCAAGGGGCGAGGCATCAAATAACCTTGCCAAGCTGGACGTTTCATGCAAAATCACTGTAGCAATCCAAACTTCTTGCTTGTACTGTAACTTTAAACTCTGTGGAATCCTGCGCGCGCGCGCGCGCGCGCACACACACACACACACACACACACACACGTCCCCCGAAATAGATGTACCACAGAGCTGAGTTAAATAGAGAAAATTAGTGTGTTGGTTGTGTTTATGTTAGCATGGGGTTCCTAGCCTTGTTCTAGGCTTTACTTAAGAATTCACTTGATTATCATTCCATGTGTTAATAGAGCAGATGGAAATCGGAAAGTTAAAAACCAAGTACAATAGTGTGTAGTTGTGCATAATTTCAATGATTCCTCGGCTTGGCTGGAATATTTAGAGGATTAAAATCCTTGGTGCTGATTCCAAATGAGCAGCCTCTTTGTAAAATGTTCAGAGTTCCCATCTGAACTTTTTCTGGTGTACACATCTTTTCATCGATTCTACTGAATTCTAGATGTTTTTTATATGTATGAAAGTATATGACTTCTTGGTTTGGATGCTTTCTAAAATGTTCCTCTACTGGTTAGCAACATATTACAATATTTTTATCATGTTATCTACTGACTTAATGTGGGGTGTGTGTATGTGTGTGTGTATCTATGTCTGTGTCTATGTGTGTGTGTGTATGTATGTATAGGTGTGTGTGAGTGCACACTTACCACAGTGTGAGTGTTGAGTTCAGAGAACAGCTTGTGGGAGTCAGTTTCTCCTCCCACCCTGTGGGTGCCAGGGTTGGGTTGGCAGCGCCTGGCTTACCCTTGAGCCGTATCACTATGTGATGCAGTGATATATCTAGCCAGTAACAACCAAGACATCAAACCTGATCCTACCTCCTGAAGACCAGGCCCTCCCCGTTTATATGCAGAAGTGAAGGTTAATATATGAGTAGAAAGATTATAAACAGTAACCTCTTCCTTTAACAGTTCATCGTTACAGCATCTTTTGAGGCATGTGTATGTGTATGCATTTATGTATTCTTATTCTGCCCAAAGTTGTAGAAGAAAACCAGAATTCAAATTGACATTAAGAGGAGTTTTTTTTTTTTAAAGCAATTCACATTTTCTTTCCTAAATTCAAGATTAAAGTTTGAATTTAATTCATACTCTATGATCTTCTGACTACATAAATGATTGGTTAATATAAACTCCTCTTGTATCCTGGGCTTTAGACCACAGGAAGAGTGGATTAACTTATATGCATCCCACCACTGAATCAGCAACGAAAATAGAATCTACATCCCATGTCAATGTACTTGAAGCTGTCCATGAAACACAAAATACGCACTTTCTTGTCTTTGATCTCAAAGGGGAATCTTAGATTTTAGTTGTTCATCTGATAAAGCATCTAGCATGATATACCAGCCAGGTTATTAATAGAGAGGAATCTCCTAAGCAAGTCACAAATAGCTCTTTCCAGAGTGAATATAGATTTAGAGGGTTTTGAAGAGATTAACTTCCTGATTTCTAGCTATTCTAAAGATTCGCAAATGTTTTCCGAGTCGTCATGATCGCTGGTGTGCAGCCTGGGCTTCAGACACAGTTCATCTGATGGGGAAATAGTCCTCCCTCCTAATCCTCTCCTCAGCTCTCCTCAGAAGTTTTTGGGAAAGACAGTGTTTGAGCTCCGACCTCTACAACAAGTATTGAATACTGGAGTCACTCACTTGCCTAGTGGTAGGAGACGATTGCATCTTGTTTCATTCCACCCCTTTCTGCATAGTAGTTACAATTCTTCTCTGGTCTGCATTACATCCCGTGTGTCTGCCTTTTCTGAGTGGCTGCATCCCTAGAGAAGCCGTGACTTGGGAAGACTGGAGAACGGGTTGACTAGACCCTTCCCTCCATTAAATCATACTCTAGGTTTCTTGCTATGATAGCCCACCCTGTTTCTTCTAATGGAGTCTGCCCCTGCCTGCTCTCAGCTGGCACACAAGTCCTCAAAGCACACTGCTGCATTCCTGTTTATTGGCATCTTGCTACAAGGGTTTCTCATCCATCCCAGGCTAGAATTCATGAAGCCTAATTATTAATGGCATTTCTTGCTTCTCGTGTTCCCTCTCTTGCAATTTCTTTTTGGCTCCAGAAGTTAGAGACAGATCTGCTCCCTCTGAAAAGTGGGAGGGGAACTCACTGATGTTGCTGCCTGTTAGCAGTAGTATGAGAAAAGCTGAAACCAAACTCCAGATCTGGTGACCTATTCTCATCATCTGGGTCCCTGAAGTGCCACACGTGTCTACTTACAACTTATCAAGTTTACAGTTTCAAGTTTATTTTTCATTAGCTAGGCCTGTAGATTAAGCCACAAGTTCTGGGTGTCCAGTCACTCCTGGCTTTTAAATTGCTCACATGTTTATTTTCAGAGACCACAATGGCACACTGTTATGATGCTTACCTTGTCTTATGCATACTTCTTACGGGATGCTCATTTTTATTGTGCAGGCGTCCTTTAGCACATGGTTTGGACAAAGCAATAACACTAGCTGTTGATGAATGTATTACTGAGAAGATCTGATGGAAAACTAAAATCATCTAATTCTGACCTCAGAATTAGCCACGATACATAGGTGTTTGACCATAAAAATGGAGCATCACATGAGAAAAATATCCTCCTGTTGTATTTTACAAGTCGGTTTCATGTGTTAGGGGAACCTTATTCTGCAGATTAATGAGGGGTGTCGTTTTGAATGCCATCCTAGATAAAACAGACGCTTGTCACCTGAATTCTTTCAGCCAGTGGTTTTACTGGCACTTCAGTGTGGTGACTAGCGGTCCCTGACTAAGAAATACTGTCGTAGGGAGAATAAGATACGGGACTCGCCAGTGTGAGATGGCTAACGGGTTTGCACAGCACCTAACGTCTTCTCCTGATGTCTCCAACAGGGCCGTGTCAGCTGTACAGGGCGGCTCATGGTGCAGGCTGTCAACCAAAGAGGCCGCAGCCCTCGCTCTCCCTCAGGCCATCCTCATGCCAGAAGGTATTTCCGATGCTCATTCCCGGGTGTCCGGGCTGTTCCTTCTCACTCAGTCATCCATTCATTGCTGTAAACCTGTTGCTACCACAATCAGAGGGTGACGGTGAACACGTCTTTTTACTGTGCTCCTTTGCAGCTAGAGATGGAAGGGAGCAAGTATTTGCCGGTGTGTGTCCCAGCTATTGAGATGTATGATCATTAGTTTGCTAAACAGGACCTAATTTATAAAATATGTGAAAATCGAGATTCAGGACTTTTACATGAAAATACTAGCAAGCGGAACACAAATGTTCAAGACAGGTCTAAAGCAACAGCTGTGTGGGGGCTGACAGTTATACCCTGTTACCACTATTCTTAAAATCAGCTCGTTTGGAAAGCGTACATTTTAAATTACTTGGTTCAAAACATTATGCAGTGAGACCATAAATCGTATAAGTAAGATTTGTCATGAACTTCTAGTATCTAGCAGATAGATTCCTAAATCCCAGGCCTATGACAGATCCTGAAACCGTGATGGCAGGCAAGTAACGGGTACCATTTCTTATTAATATACTTAAATTTTAAAAGGAATATGATAAGGCAGGCAGCCTGTCGTGTTTAGCGGTATTACAGACACAGCCTCCTAAAATAGCCCCTGACTGTCAGTTACAGCCTCACATGCAGACCCCTTCGGTGGAGTGGTAAGCAGGAAAAGTAAGTAAGCATCAGACAAGTGGTGCCCATATATCACCCAGTGCCTGTACCACAGAGACCTTGCTTGTGACAAGGGCTGAGCATGCGCAGACACCGCTCTGCATTCCCTGCGGCAGGACCAGCTCTCAGGAGCCTAGACCTCCATCTGTGGCTGTAAACACGTTACTATCATGCCCGTCACTCTGGGTCCTTCTCTTCCACTTTTCTTCAGTGTGTAGAAAACACCTAAACTTTCCCACACATCAGTGGCTCCAGAAGACATTGTTGTCATTCACAAAGTCTGTATTTAAGCTATATGAAACAGCTGACTGTTGTTCGCCTGACATGCTTGAAAATGTTACTTGCTCCGCTGTTCTTTTTCTAGTTAAGGGGGCTCTTTTCTCTCTCTCTCTCTCTCTTTCTCTTCAACACCGAGGATTAGAACCTAGAACCTCGTGCATCTGAGGCAAGCACTCTTCCACTGATCTATAGCCCTAGCTGTCCACTTTTAAACTTACTCTTGCATTGGTTTCTCAAGTCTCCTGTGCCCTTGCTGTTAATTCTATTGCTCTGGTAACATAAGCAGGGGAGACACATAAGGTTTGAGAGGTCAGCACCACCCTTGCTTAAAGCAGGAAATAAGGCCTTCAGGCATACAAACTAATGAAAAATTAAACATGCCTAAAAATGTAATTTGTTTTCCCAAGGAACATGAAAAAGAATTTTGATGAGAAATACATTATATTTTTATAAAGTAGGAAATTATAATTACCTACAAAATTTAAATCATAGTGAAAAGTTAATATTCATTTCTAATGGGAAAGATTTGGTTTAAAAGAAGAGAAAAGAAAAAAGCCAGGCGGTGGCAGCCCACACCTTTAATCCCAGCACTCGGGAAGAAGCAGAGGCAGGCAGATCTCTGTGAGTTCGAGGCCAGCCTGGTTTACAGAGGACAGGCACTCCAACTACACAGAGAAACCCTGTCTGGAAAAACCAAAAAACAAAGACAAAAAAGAAGTAGGAGAACAAACGCTGCTGTTAGTTCTAATATAAAGCCGGGTAGCTGTGACACAAGCCTTTAATCCCAGCACTTGGGAGGCAGAAGCAGATGGATCTCTGAGTTCGAGGCCAGCCTGGTCACTCTGTAGAGTGAATTTCAGGACAGCCAGAGCTACACAGGGAAACCCTGTTTTCAAAAACAAACAAACAAACAACAACAAAAAGCTTCTAACATAAAGCTTTAAAAATGTCTTATTAGGAAAAAAAAAATCTCAAATATAGTGACCCTTTTTTCTGATTTGTATCTAGTAGTCTGCTGATTGGAGACTATTCGATTAACCATAAGCTCCAAATGAAACAAGGGTTGCTTGTTGCACTTTTTGTGTGTAAATGTTGTGGGATGGACGCAGACAGGGACTTCTCTCTCCTGGAAATAACGATCGTGTATGTTCCATTGACCCGCCTGTCACGTCTCTCATCTCAAGGCCTCGCTCTCGATCGAGGGACAGTGGCGATGAAAACGAGCCCATTCAGGAGCGATTCTTCAGGCCTCACTTCCTGCAGGCGCCTGGAGATCTGACTGTTCAGGAAGGCAAGCTCTGCCGGATGGACTGCAAAGTAAGTGTGTCCATGCCTGCCGCATGTACCTCTGTCTTTCCTGTGGAGTACAAGATGACCCCAGCCCAAGAGAAACAGACTCCCTGTGTACGCAGTTATCGTGATGATTTCCTTTCCTTTTAAACTGTCATTCAATGTGTTCTTTACTCAGAACTAAACCCCAGGAAATCACTAGATCTTGCTCCCTCTCCCCCTTCCTTCCCAAGCCCCCCGCTTCCCGATTAGGGGATGAATCTGTCATGCATCCCAATCATCTGGAGATCTTCATGATTACTCTGTGCTCTGAAGCTATTGGCTTTTCTATTCCTCCCATTGCTGCATTACCGTCCTTCTTATACTAGTTTTGATGGGTTAACTTTATTCTAAATTAGCTGACATGTTCACGGGTTTCCTTACGGCATTTTCAAACATATTTAGTCTGGGTTGGTTTCTAGTCCCCTGCTCCTCTCCTCACCTACCTCACCCCCTGTTCCCACCATACATTCCATACCCTAGCAGTTCCCCACCCACCCCCACCCCTGCCACCTGTCAGTCATTTGTGTACTGTCTGGACCCTTAGTGCTTAAATGTGGATCATTTTTGAAGATTACTTGGGCTCCATCTGCTGGTTCTCCCTGGAATTGCAGAACGTGAATAATAACCGGAGAGCTTGGTGGAGAGGCTTGAAAACGGTGCTGTTAAAATAAGTTTCCTGGACGTGCATGCGCCACGGCTAGTGTGAGCCAAAGAACAATGCATATCGGTATTTCTAAAACTAGGCCGTAGCTGTGGCCTTCATTAGTTTCAAAACTATCACTCTTGAAGATGCAAGAGTAGAAATTCTGATTCCTTTATCAGTGTGAGAAAGACGGTGAGTTGGAGAGGGGATTTGCCAATGACCACAGAATTCCTGTGGGAGAGATGGGAGGATCATGTGTGTCTCCTCATTCTTAGTCAGTGCTTTATGCAATTCTAGCAATTACTTTGAAGTAATCTAATTTTTTTGATCACTCTTTTTTGGTGGGTGGCCTCGAAGAACATATAGAAAAGAATAAATGTATTCTTTAAAATAATTTGCTTTCCTAATGTAGTACATCTTACATTACAAAACACAAGTTGAATTTCAAAGCATTACTTCACTTTAAATCAAGAATTAACATATTCAGGGGGCCAGGATGTGGTAGCTCACGCCTTTAATCCCAGCTCTTGGGAGGCAGAGGCAGGTGGATCTCTGTGAGTTTAAGGCTAGCCTGGTCTACATAATGAGTTCCAGGACAACCAGGGCTACATAGTGTGACCCTGTCACAAATAATAAATAAATAAATAAATAAATAAATAAAGATAGATAGATAGATAGATAGATAGATAGATAGATAGATAGATAGGTAGGTAGATACATAGATACATAGATAGAAGTTTTTAAGGTTCACACATGAGAAAGATCACTCAGCTGGTAAAGTGTCCACTACTCACGCATGAGAACTTGAGTTCGGATCTCTCCAACGCCACATAAAAAGCTATTGCTCTATAATCCACTGCCGGTAGGGGAGTAGACACAGGTGACCCCGGGGGTTCATTTGCTGACAGTCTAGCCAACCAGTGAGCTCTGAGTTCAATGAGACACCCTATCTCAAACTGAGGAGAACTGTAGACCTGACATTGACCTCCGGCCTCCACCACCATGTGTACATGCATCCACAGGAACATGTGCAAACACACCATACACAAGAATTCATATGTTAGAACTACTATACGATCTAGTTGGCTTAGATCCACAGGAAATGCAATCACAATTCAGAGATGTCTGTACTCACATCATTCACAGCATCCAAAATACAGAGTCAGTGTAAGTGTCCACCAACAGATAGAGAGATTTTAAAAAATACCTGTCCGTCACTGATGAAAACACAGTGAGCCTAACGGACATTAAGTGAAATGACCCAGGGACAGAAGGACGGACACGGCATGACCTCACTCAGCTATCACTCACATGTAGAATCTTGCTACGATTTCTTTTACCCGTTATATAAAATAGAACTCGGGGACAAAATATAAAGATTAAGAGCCTGAGACAAAAACTCGAACCCTGTCTCTGTCCTCCACCGGCTCTACCAAAGCCTGCGTCACCTTCCGACCCCACCTCCTCTCTGCCCTGGGCCACTCTTTCTCTAGTTTTGGGGAGCTCTCTGCTCCATTCCGACCCCTGAATGCGAACCCCGCCCCTCGAGCCAGTGTTCAGTGAAGTCAGACCACAACACAAAATTCCCAAAGCAGAATCTAAAGAAGCTCAGCAGTGGAGGAACTAAATGATGCTTCCTGAGAGCTGGCCAAGCAGGCTTGGGAAGCTGTCGGTCACACAGAAGACACAAGTTCAAGAAATCTATGGCTCGTTATGGCGGATATTAACAACCCTTCAGTCACATGAAGGCTGCTGACAGGAAGTTGTAAAGGTTCTTGACACAAAAGAGAGATGATAAGCATGTGAGATAATGAACGTGCTGTTTAGGTCAACTTCATTATTCCACAATGTGTACACATATTCTAGAGCATCGTGTATGCAATACATACAAACAAAATTTTTATTTGCCCATTTTCTAAATAAATATTTTAAATTTTGAAAAAGTTCATAAATATAACCAATATGATGGTCTTTCCAGTCAACAAAGGAAATGATGACATCCTAAGATTGTTATTAATTTCATGTTTAAAAACGGAATTGTGGGCCAGGTGTGGTGGCACACACCCCTATTCCCAGCACACAGGTGGTAGAGGCAGGTGGATTTTTGGAAGTTCCCGACCAGTGTGTTCTACACAGGAAACATAGGTCATTCAGCTTTTATACAGTCAGGCCCAGTTCAGAAAAAAATAAAAGAAGGAGAAGAAGAAGAGGAGGAGGAGGAAGAGGAACAGGAAGAAGAAGGAGAAGAAGAAGAAGAAGAAGAAGAAGAAGAAGAAGAAGAAGAAGAAGAAGAAGAAGAAGAAACAGTAGAATATTGTCCATTTTTTAATGTATACTGAATTACTTAGAAGCAAAATTACATCAAGTCTGAGATTAATTTTAAAATGTAAGCAAGTAGCGAGAGTGGGTGTGGTGAGTTGATACGCAGCACCCTGGTAGCCATTTTTATTCTCTCTAAACAGCACCCCAAATGTCCTTTCATCTGTGCCTTTAAAGGGTGTTGAGAACTAAAACAATCAGTCCTTGAATTCACTAGCATGATCTGACCTGCATAAAGTCAGTCTGAAAGTCGCTGGGTGTGGTGGCACAAGCCTCACATCCCAGCACTAAGAACCCAGAGGCAGGAGGCTCACAAGGTCAAAGTCATCCCTGGCCACATAGTCACCAGCCTGGGCCACATGAAACCCTGCCTCAAAAACCAAAGAGGGAGAACCAAATGTCTTGCCATATGAATGGGCTCCGCACACTGCTATCTACTTCAAAGTAGGAAAAGTGTGCTCTTCTCTCTGCCTCTCTACATGGACCAAGAGCACAGACTGCTCCGGCTGCGGCCAGCTTGGGACGACCTGATGACCTGATACCATGCTGTTCTCACTACACACTGGGAGGGCCGGAGTCACAAGACTAGGACATGCTCCCTTTGCCTGAGCACGAGTAACTCTACCCACGGAACAGCTCCTCAGCGAATTGTTTTGAAAGGACCCAGTCATGGCTTCCTGCAAGTCAGATGATCCTGCTTGTCCATTATCAAGCCCAGAAAAGTGGGAACAAGCTATAAAGTCCTCAAGACCTGGAACTCAGTTGGGAATATCCACTGCTTTACTTCCAGGGTCTTCCCCACAGGGAGAGGGTACATGTGGAGATGTACATCTGGGGATGGCAAGGGATAAGAGGACAACATACTGCCTCAAACCACTCTTTCAGAAATCCCAGTCTCTTGTTAATAATTGCCCTTTCCCCTTACATTCTCCAGACGCTGACTACATGTATAGGAGATGCTTTGTTAGTAGTAGGAATGAACACGTACCATGGGGCAGGACGGGATGCATGGGTCTCTGACAGATTTGGACAAAGCTAGTGCTTCATAGGAATTGTTTAGCTGTCCCTTTGGGGGCCAGAATACGTAATTTCCCACTAGGGAAGTTGGAAGAAGGAAGGATTTCAAAAGGTCCTTCCTAATGCTCTTCTACTCTCAAATCAAGGGCAACACTATAAAAAGCTGGCAGGTGGCTTCCACACTGTCACCTTACACTGAACATGTCACACAACTGCCATGGTCTTCAGATTTCAGGACATTTCCATTGTGATGCTAATTTGTCTATGATTTATGGGCGATTTCAAATTTCACTTGTTCTTCAGTTTCACGGATTATAAAATAATAATAGGTCTGTGTACTAATGGACGCATTAACTAACATCTCCATGGCGATGGCCACTCCTTGTTGGGAAGCTTTAGATCTGAGTGTTATTCATATATTGGTTGTTTCCAAAGAGCTCAGAGCCCAATGCCGACATCACCTGGGAATTTTTATAGTCTTGGGTGAGGTAAGATGATGACAGAAATGTGTTTCAATCCCTGTTTCACTTATCTCTAGATTGTTCTATAAGAAATGTTTAGTTGTGAGTCTCTGCGTGCTTATGGAAACCATGGGAAAGTTTTAAACAAAAGAGAAGCATGAAAAAGCCATCTAAAAGGCCATTGTTTGTGATACCTAGCATCCCGGGAGGGAATGACAGACAGATAGGCTTCCACAACTGTATGTATAAAATCCAACAGACTCGTTTTAACAGACCATGCAGCAATTTCAAAACTCAAGAGGAACTGACTCCATAATAACTCCTGGTGATTTGGTTGTTTTAATATTAGAGAAATTTATGTGCATTTCCTTTCTGGTTTAGGTCAGTGGGTTACCAACCCCAGATCTCAGCTGGCAACTGGATGGGAAGCCCATCCGCCCTGACAGTGCTCACAAGATGCTGGTCCGTGAGAATGGAGTACACTCCCTCATCATTGAGCCGGTCACGTCCCGGGATGCCGGCATCTACACATGTATTGCCACCAATAGAGCAGGACAGAACTCTTTTAACCTGGAGCTTGTGGTTGCTGGTAGGTGGCCTGTGACTCCTTCCTCATTGCCAGAACAAGTCAAACAGCACAAAAACTAATTCTCCGCCATGAACTAATGCAGAAAATAAGTCAAAATGCTGACAAAACAGACCAAGCACAATGGTAGCATGTCATAAGGCTTAGCAAATAGGAAGCATCCATTTTTCTTACTTCAGCATCACCGTTATTGTTTATCTTTTCTTTCTCACATAACCCAGCAAAGATGGGAGAGGATTTGGGCAGTTTACCTTTTCATGGCTGTGATAGGCCCTACTGGTACATGGGGAGGGAGTGACGGACAGACAGACAGGCTTCCAGAACTTTATACAGAGTCCAACGGACAGTTTTAACAGACCATACAGCGATTTCAAAACTCGAAGACTTGAAGCGGTGTTCTCATCCACACTCAATTCAGTATCAGATTCACTCGTTTGCTTTCAAAGCAGTACTGTAGATCTGTGTAAGTGCTGTTCAAGGAAGTTAGACTCTTTGAGAAACCTTGGATGAGAAGACATTCGTGGAAGCGTTTATACCACCAGTGCTCAGGAGTAAGGCAGAAGGAAGGGTGTTGATGGCCTCACCTCTCGCTGTCACGAAGCTTGACAAAGCATAGTGCGTATTCCTTCAGGTCTACTGACAAAGCCGTCACAGACGTTGTCTTGGCGAGGCCTGGCGTCAGCCCTGTGAGATCATCACCGGGGCCCCCTTAGGGAGCAGGGATTAGACTCAGGACAGCCTCCTGCCAACACTCGTGAACCACTCAGCGTCTGCAATAGAGTAAAATGAGGATGAAGCCGGGGCGGAGGTCTGGGCTATAAAATCCAGGGTGACGACTCTAATAACAGAACCGTGTTTGCCCCACAGAAATCTGGTAAATATATATAGGGCGATGCTGTCATTTTAACCAGGCTTTTAAATGCTGTGCAGAGTATTCTATCTGCCCGCACGGCAAGGTTGATTTCATTCATTTCTCTAAACTCAAACTGTTTCTTTTTCTCCTGTTAAATGTACCCATTGCTCTTATTTGTCCATCAGGATAAGACATCTGGTCATGGCTCATGTCAGAGCGGGTAGTGCACACTGACATGGATCAAGGTCTTCACCAGCAGATATTAGTTTATGCGTTACGAGCTGCGTTTAAAACTAGTCTTAATATCCCAGCGGCTCGCCAGTAATGCCATGTGCTACTCGGAGCTCACTGTGCAGGATGCCGCCTGTGCAGGCCTTCATAAGCGTTTTTCCAGTTTAATCCTTAAAGATGCTGTGACTCGTTATGGCCCCACTAGTTGAGATGCTGAGGCATCTACGATCTGTTTGTCAGTGATGACACAGCCAGTAAGACACAAAACCAGAGGGCCTGGATTGATGGCTCAGAGGTTAAGAGCACTGGCTGCTCTTTCAGAGGTCCTGAGTTCAATTCCCAGCAACCACATGGTGGCTCACAACCATCTGTAATGGGATCTGGCGCCCTCTTCTGGCCTGTAGGCAGAACACTGTATACATAATACATAATAGATAAATAAATTAAAAAAAAAAAAAGACACAAACCAGTATCTGATGGCAAAGACCCTGATTCATGTTAATGTGCAGGAAGATGTGTAGCTTTGGATTCATTATCGGGAGCTCAGATGAAATTAAACACCTTATTCCTTCTCTGAAATTGAAATTGTTTCTACCAGTGGCCTAAGAAATTAGTTTCCCATTGTCTTATAATATTCAGAATATTACTAACAATAATCCATGACTTTTAAAAGACTAAATCATAAAATCCTATAAGATAATCATAAAGTCATCTTCTTTATAGCTCCAAAGAATGTAAGTTAGAATTTGTAATTTACGGGCTGTACATCCTTAGTTTATAGATAACTATCTAAAATTGCCAAATTTAGATAAACATGCCTTTCCTGTATGTATTTCTCCCCACCACACACACACACCACCACCACCCTTTAAATGCTGTGGAATGTCTCATTGCAGTATGAGTTCCAACCTTAAATCTTCAAAGAAGACATTTCAAGAGGCCGCCATTGACTCCTGAGCCTGAAGTACTTGTCACCACTAGGTGGCAGCAGCGAGTCAAGGCCGTGAGCTCGCGTTGACTTAATTAGGAGGGGAGCTCTCACAAGCTGCCAGCAGTGACTGAATCTCTGAGGCCTGTCAGGCGGGCTTCTGAGGAGCAGATGTCCGGGTGCTGTGTGGGCCCATCATTCTCGAATTAATTGAGGGAATACATGAGTGCAATGAAGCGTATAGACCCTTGCTTGGGGAGAGGGCTAACCTCTTGACCACGTGACGTGCAAATGGCACCATAAAAGAGGCTGCTCAATCTTTCTAAAGCCTCTGAGAACCTGGCAGTGACCCTTTTGTACGCTGCTAATGGATAATTCATCTTGTGTTTCCTCAGCTAAAGAAGCACACAAGGCCCCCATGTTTATTGAGAAGCTGCAGAACACAGGGGTAGCTGATGGGTACCCAGTGAGGCTGGAATGCCGAGTTTTGGGAGTGCCACCACCTCAGATATTTTGGAAGAAAGAAAATGAATCGCTCACTCACAGCACTGATCGAGTAAGGTAAGACTTGCGTGTGGCTGCATCTACCCCATAACTTGTGTCTTCCTGACGCTAGATGAAGCATGTGTGTAGAAGCACGCTACCCTGGCCATGCAAGACAAAAGTCACCCTTTGTTCAACTGTAAGTTTAAGCTTTGGAAGGTGGCAATGTTGGGATGTGGTGAGCATGTTCGGACTTAACCTGATGGCATTTTTGAAATGTGTATATCAAAAAGAAGAGATGGATTCATTTGCTCCGGTAGCAACAGCCTGGTCAATGGTTTTGTAAAGGCAGGTCCTCCTCTAGGAATTAGTGCATAGATTTATTCGCCCTCCTGAGGCCTGCTCCACTCTCCCATTAACTTAATGGGGCTAGCCGCCTCTCCAGAATAAGTATGATCCTGTTATCTATTACTGGCACCATTCTGTTTCCAATGACCTAATTAAAAAGGATGTTTCGTGTCCACCGCCACTTCTTCAACATTTAGAGCTCTAATGACTTTATCTCTTCCTGCAGCATGCACCAGGATAATCACGGCTACATCTGTCTGCTCATTCAGGGAGCCACAAAAGAAGACGCTGGATGGTATACCGTGTCCGCCAAGAACGAAGCAGGCATTGTGTCCTGCACTGCCAGGCTCGATGTCTACAGTGAGTGCGGCCCCCTTTCAGCTCACTGCGTCTCACCCGTTGAATGATGAAGAAGTAGATATCAGAGCGACAGATCACATTACTCTAAGCTTTATGTCCTAAGTTTATACTCCAGCATTTCGTTTACCAAGAAAAAAAATTCATATTACTCTTTCTCTTTCTGTTTATAGTTTCCCGACATTAATAGTGAAACCCCTCCAGGAGAACAAACACCCAAGTATCAGCAGGGTCTTTGATTGATCAGCGAGATGTGCATGTTGATTTCTTAGGCTGCCTAGTCAACTGCGGCTGTCTCACTTGAGCACCCAAAGGGTTAACAGTAGACAAAGGCATACGCGTTTTTCACATTTTCTTATTCCTATAGTCTGTGAGTGGCTGTCTCCTAACGTCTCTTCCTGAATCATAACCCTTTCACGGTGTCCTGCTGCAGTCTTAATGTGTGTGCCTTGATTCTGGAATGTGTACTTACATAGCTTAAGTGCTTTTCTCATTAATATATCTTAAGCACTTCAGCAGTAAATTCTTGACTCTGTGCGTGTGTGTGTGTGTGTGTGTTTGTGTGTACATGCATCCTAAATTTAAAAAACTACCAGCTCTATTTAGAGGCTAGTACAACAGCATTATATGATGTGTTGATGTATGAAAAACCACCAGAAAATATTTTTTAAAAATTACAAATTTTACTTCTGCTATTGAAAGCGTGCCAAATGCTTGAATCTTTTCAGTTTATTAATGTTAGAAATCTATCTAGAATTCCCAACTAGAAATTAAAGAAGGGAGAGGAAGATGGATCAGATATAGGAAGCTTATCAACTGTTTTGAGATTTTTCCAACACTGCAGTTGCTAAAAGAGCAATAACTTGCCATGTAGCCTGACTTCACAGTCCCATGGCCACACATAGACAGTGACTTGTGATTCTTGTAAGTAAAATGCAGAAGGATCTCTACGTTATCTGCGTCTCTACCGGGGCTGTGTGCATTCTTTCACAGAGAACATACACATGGGGCATGGAGAGTCAGCTCAGCAGTTAAGAGCACTTCCTGTTCTAGCAGAGGGCCCGGGTTCAGTTCCCAGCACCACATGAACCACACGGCCACTCACAGCTGTCCAGTACCAGGGAGCTCTGGCACCTCCTGGCTTCCCAGGCACCGGGTCCACACGCAGTGCACGTGCGTACACACAGGCAACACACTTACACACACCCAGGCACCGAGTCCACACTCAGTGCACGTGCGTACACACAGGCAACACACTTACACACCCAGGAACACACTCAGTGCACGTGCGTACACACAGGCAACACACTCATACACACAGGCACCAGGAACACACTCAGTGCATGTGCATACACACAGGCAACACACTCATACACACAGGCACCAGGTCCACACTCAGTGCACGTGCATACACACAGGCAACACACTTACACACCCAGGAACACACTCAGTGCACGTGCATACACACAGGCAACACACTTACACACCCAGGCACCAGGAACACACTCAGTGCACGTGCATACACACAGCAACACACTTACACACCCAGGAACACACTCAGTGCACGTGCATACACACAGGCAACACACTTACACACCCAGGAACACACTCAGTGCACATACATACCCACAGGTAACACACTTACACACCCAGGAACACACTCAGTGCACGTACATACACAGGTAACACACTTACACACCCAGGAACACACTCAGTGCACGTGCATACACACAGACAACACACTTACACACCCAGGCACCAGGTCCACACTCAGTGCACACGCATACACACAGACAACACACTTACACACCCAGGAACACAGTGCACACACATACACACAGGCAACACACTTACACACCCAGGAACACACTCAGTGCACATACATACCCACAGGTAACACACTTACACACCCAGGAACACACTCAGTGCACGTGCATACACACAGACAACACACTTACACACCCAGGCACCAGGTCCACACTCAGTGCACGTGCATACACACAGGCAACACACTTACACACCCAGGCACACACTCAGTGCACGTGCATACACACAGGCAACACACTCACATATATAAAAAATAAAATCTTTTTAAAGAGACATGTATGGACCGCTCACATATATCAAAAGACAATCATTCTGCACGTGTGCCTTTTGTTTTCAGAGACAGGTTGTTGCTCTGAAACCCGGGCTGGCATGTAACTCACTGTGCAACCCAAGCTGACCTCAAACTTGCAACAATCCTCCTGCCTCCGCCTCCCAAGTGCTGAGATTGCAGGTGTGAGCCACAAAGGCTCTACCTGAAAGACAGTCTATGTGTATTTAGACTTCTAAAAATCGTCCTTTACTCTCTCCTTCTCCGCAGCCCAGTGGCACCAGCAGCCACCAACCACCAAGCCAAAAAAAGTACGGCCCTCAGCCAGTCGCTACGCGGCCCTTTCGGACCAGGGACTAGACATCAAAGCCGCCTTCCAGCCTGAAGCAGGTCCATCTCACCTGGCGCTCAACAGCGGCTTGGTAGAAAGTGAGGACCTGTGACCAGCACCTCTGCTGAAGCCGAATACCGAACGCCATTGCTTCGACCAACATACTCCTCTGTCACATCATGTAAAAGGCAGAAGTAGACTTTTGACTTTAAGAAATTTAAAAAAAAAAAAAAAAACACCAAAATCCTATTTTTCTTACTTGATAGGGAATCTAAGTAGGTGATGCTTATCGAAATGTACACGTTGCACAGAAAATTCACATTTGTTGTCCAAGTTAAAACTTTTGGAAGTGTTGTGGTTAAAATGGTCTAAAATGCCAAAAGAAGGCAACTCTTCAAAGGTGACCACGATTTAAGCGATCTACAAGTGCCTTCAAACACAAGCTGTGGGTGCTGTAATGTGGCGGTGTGAAATGTTTGACAGATACTATGGTGACTCTCAAGGGCAGTGTCTACAGATGGGTACCCTGAACCACGTGCAATAGGGAAGGGTGGGAGAGTGATGAGGAATCCGAGTGAATGCCTTGTCTTTGCAAACCGCTCCTGTTAAATCAGAAAGAAGGAGTTCCTTGCCTTCGATTTCATCTTCAGTATGAAGCTTACTTACAATCCATAGTAACTAAAAGGCTAATTTAAACTTAAGCCACTTCAATTGTTCTGGAGACAGCAGATCTGTATTACAGTCCATTCCACAAGAGGCATCCGAACCACCCAAGTGACCAAGGCATGTAGTATTTGGAGGCAACGGGTCTGGAAGGCATGGGAAGAAGGAAGGAAGGAATTGCTACTCACACAGGGATCTCATATCCATTTAGAGGAAAGCATCAGGGGTGGGCCAGGCTCCTCGTCGGTTTTCTTCTAAACCTTAAAAACATAGATGCAAAGACACTGCTGTGAGTCAGCCCAGGGCTCCAGGGGTCATCTGGAAGTCTGGAGCGCATGAGCGGTGGCGACTTCCATGTAGCTGAAGTGTGTCGTAGTTGATGATGTTAGTGTGTAGAGTAAGTTGGACTTGGGTTGAGACTGCAAGGATGGCGTAAGGGAGAAGTAGCTAATAGGGTCTAGTCTGCCAGAGGGCAGTGGAGACGTGAGAGACAGAAACCAGCTTGTGCTACAATGAGTTTCTTTTCCGTTGGCACTAAGAGGTGGTGAACGGAAATTTCTAGTTCCCTTCACTTCCCTGATGCCACGGAACCGAGCCTGAGGAAGGGCCAGGCTCTGAGCATCTACAAGGCCAAGCTGCAAAGACCTGCTTTTGCATGCACGATTCTGCCTCGGCTAAATGGAGTTGATTCTGACCAGACTTGATAACTTGAAGTCGGAACCAATACTTTCCCTTGTTAGCGAGAGAAAATAATTTGGCCTGATAGTACGAAACATGAGGCTTTAAAGGTACTTTGCTACGAAAAGAAGACACTGTGTTCCTCGTGCGAAACGCATCTATTGTTCATTATTTATAAAAGTGTGGAACTTTCTTAGCTCAGTTACTCCATTCATACATAGTACTTCTTAAACCAATTTTATACCTGTAACCACCCCATATATTTTGTATTACTGCTTCACATGTACAGCTTTCTACTTTTGTAAGAACACCAACCAACCGAGTTTTAGCAGGCTTGAGCACAGGGTGGCAGGTGTCCTATAGAGTGTGGTGCCAGTCTCTGACCACAGACACATGGCTAACGGGGGATTTAAGTAACCATGCAGGGGCCTACGGACCTAGCTCTGTTTAGAATTGTGACCCATATTATATCATACTTGCCAAATTTTTCTGAATGTGACTTTTTTTTTTTTTTTTTTTTTTTTGCTAATTTGCTGGGCTTGGGATTAGCTAGCATTCTTTTGCCGCCTTTTATGTTGTATTTATGAAAAACAAAACAAAACAAAAAAAAGTACTCCCATACTTTGGATTGTTATGCTGTTGTAATGTGGACTTAACATCAATAAATAAATATTTAACGAACAGTAGTCGACACCTTGTGACGCTGTGTTCTGTGGCTGCTGTCATGAACCGGCAGGGGTCAAAGGCATCAAATTTCGGTATTGTCAGAGTCGGGTAGGTCAGAAGTTGGGCCTGAGATGGCAAGTTCCCACTTCACTGTGCAATGGGACTTAATGTCATCGTGTTACTGGCTGCAATCTCACCTGAGGTTCAAGTGGCTATGAATGAATTCAGAAGTCCCTTGACATTGCAGGACAGAGGACCCACTTAGTCTGCCAGCCAGCGGCTGCTCTCCTCCCCAAGGCCATGGGTGTTTCTCCCCCTCCATCTTCCAAGCCAGAGTGAGAATTCCGTTCATGAAGACCCTCTAATACTCTGATTCTGTTATTTATTATTCTGTCCATTCCCCTTCAAAGGTAATCCTGAATAAATCAAGCCCACCCACATAATCTCCTTCCTAAAAAGCACTTGATTTAGAAACTTAATTGTACCTTCAAAATCCCCTCCAGGGGATAGGGAGGTGGCTCACTGTGTAAATATCTGCTGCATACAAATGAAGACCTGAGTTCATATATACAGCACCTGCCTACAAACCTGGCTGTGATGGCATCTGTACCCTCAGTACTGAGGGGGGTAGCAATAGGCCGATCCCTGGGGCTCACTGGCCAGCAGGTTCAGGGAAGAGATCGTGTCTCAC
This sequence comes from Peromyscus leucopus, assembly GCF_004664715.2. NCBI lineage: Eukaryota > Metazoa > Chordata > Mammalia > Rodentia > Cricetidae > Peromyscus > Peromyscus leucopus. The sequence goes on along the minus strand of NC_051077.1, from coordinate 44,465,213 downwards.
AAGATAGAAGCGGCTGAAGAAGACATTCGGATGCCAACCTCTGGCCTCCACTTGTACCTGCATGGGCAAGTGTACCCATGCTGTGTGGACACCATACACACACATAAAAGAAAAAAAAAAACTTCCAAATAGCACTGAGATTCAGACTTGACTGCATAGGAGAGGTGTATAGGATTGTCTGCTTACTAACTCCCAAAAACAGTTTAGCAAGCAAATAAAACCAGAAGTACCAAGTGCACACCTGTGCTGTTCAAGGCATGTGACATTGTGGGATTTCACCTATACCGCCTGGCATTTTGTTTTGGCATCATCAGATCTATTCTTTATGTTGAAATTTCATCTAATTAAAGGGTTTTCCCACTGTACTATAAATGGCAGGCATTCTCCTAATTCCTTCTTGTGAGGAGCCTATAGTTCGGGTCTTAGAGTAATTCTCTCTAGACTGGCTATCACAAACTTACTAGAAGTGCATGTTCTTCAGTGCGACCCAACTCTTCTTGAATCAGAAATCGGAATGTTGAGGCCAGACAGATGGTTCTGCAGGTAGACCCTTGCCACCGAGCCTGGTGACCTGTGTTCAGTCTCTGGGACCCACCGGGTAGGAGCGATTAGTAGAAATAATTAGATAAACACACATCTAAATGGTAAAATAAAAAATCGGAAATCTGGGTGTTCCCAAGCCTTCCAGTTCAAAGTCACCATCTGAGGAGGGTTGGTCCCCCAGCTCCTTCCCTGCTCAGGTGACTCTCAGAACTGGTGTGTTGCCAAAGAGCCTGAAGAAGCTGCTAATGACCTTCGTCACAGGAACGACAATGGTATTTGTGCATTGTTCCTCCGGTTGCTTCCGGAGAACAGTCTCTGCCAGTGAGGTGATCTTCAAGAGGCTTCGGGGTCTTTGTTTTTCTTTGTCCTCTCAATCAGTGGCTACTGCTCAGCAATGTGCTGTATTCTATCCCCAGACTTCCTCCCTCTAGAAACGTGTACATCCTCACCAATACAGTGTAATGACATGAAACATAAATACTAGGGACACGTCCGTTCAAATGGCACCGTTAGGATTTCTAAGCCCAGAGGGCACTTTGGTGTATACACACGTTCCCAGCCTACAGCAGATTTCACAAAGCTCTGCTTGTCCGTTTTTGTTTTTTCAAGATTTATGTATTATGTGTACAGTGTTCTGACTGCATGTATGCTGCATACCAGAAGAGGGCGCCAGATCTCACTATGGATGGTTGAGAGCCCACCATGTGGGTGCTGGGAATTGAACTAAGGACCTCTGGAAGAGCAGCCAGTGCTCTTAACCGCTGAGCCATCTCTCCAGCCCCTGCTTGTTTGTTTTAAAGGCATATGCCCATAAGGAAAATGGGAAAAGAAAAGACAAATGCCGGAAAGCAGATGGAGGGTTAGGTACTTAAAACTGACCCCAAAAAGCTACCCAACAACTGGAGGAAATGTAATTAAAAAAAAAAAAAGAAAAGAAAAAGAAAAGAAATCACTATTTCCCCAAGACAGAGCTCATAAAAGCCTGTAGTTAGAATTATTTGCATTTCTGAGAGGCAAAGTGAGGGAAAGGCTCACAGCCGGCAGTGGCCTCTGACCTTCTATACCAGGTGCCAGAGACTGAACCGTAAAACACGAGATTCCCGGATGGAGACAGGACAGCTGGTTATGAGCCCCACACCAGTACCTGGCATAAAGTCAGTGTAGAGCATTCTTCCCCTCCAAGCTCCAGACGATTGACAAGAGATGAGCATCAGAAACGGTGATGGTCAGCATTCCAGGAGAGAAAGTCTCCTCTGGAAAATCCACCCAGCGCAGCAGAAAGCCACCAGAACACTGGGAGTCAGCATTTGATTGCCAACCTGCCAGGTTCCAGAATCACCTAGCAGACAAACCTGAGAATGTCTGTGAGGGAGTTCCTAGATTGGGGTAACCCTAAATGTGAGCTCACCATCCCATGGCTGGGGGTCTCAGACTAAACGAAGAAGAGAGAGAGAGAGAGAGCTGAACATGGATGCACACATCTCCGCTCCCTGACCACAAACACAATGTGACCAGCTGCCTCGTGCCGCCACCACAATCTCTCTGCTTGATGGGCTGCACCCTCACACTGCCAGGCAAAGGAGGCTCTTCCTTAAGTCGCTCTTCTCAGGGTTCCTGTCATAGCAACATGAAAAGTAACGAGTACAAATACTCAGAGTATAGCCCAGGACACCCCGGTAGCCCCTAGGTCCTCTAAAACAGCAGGTAGATCGTACCTACTTCCCAATTCATATTTCACTTTCTCTTTTTATGCTCATTCTCACAACTATGTCAATAAACTTCTAAACTGCTATTATTGATAACACTTTTCTCCCACAAAACATTATTTCCCATGTGCTTTTTCTCGGAGGTTATTGAATGATGCACTCCTTTGAATGAGATCAGAAGCCACGACGGGGGGCTGGAGGTATTTTGAGAACAGACAAGAAATGATACTGCTTAGAATTCATGTTTCAGGGGAAAAGGGATTAAATACTAAAACAGGGCTTAAAAAAAAAAGATTAAAAAGTACATCACGGACACCATATACTACCAAATAAAATCCCCAGTACCAGGAATGGGTTACATCTTTTTGAGTTATTGGCCAGTGGTGTCTCATAACATCGCACTATTGTTAATGTTACTGGTTACCCTCCAGATTGCTGAAGACATCCCATATTTATGTCATCGAGCACGGGAAAATCAAACGGGTGATTTACCTGGAAGACTCACCCTTACTAGCTACTGTTCATAGTGCTGGAAGGTGCTACACGTGCTATGGAGGGAGAAAAGTAACCATTAATATCGCCTCACTATTAACCTGTGAGTTACAATAATTAAACTGCCTGCAAGACGTGGCCATTAATGCAATAGCAGCACAAAGTCATAGGGGTAACCAAACACTTTTAAAAAATGGGTTTAACGCCAGGCGGTGGTGGCGCACGCCTTTGATCCCAGCACTCGGGAGGCAGAGGCAGGAGGATCTCTGTGAGTTCAAGGCCAGCCTGGTCTACCAAGTGAGTGCCAGGAAAGGCACAAAGCTACACAAAGAAACCCTGTCTCGAAAAAAAACCAAAAAAAAAAAAAAAATGGGTTTAAGGCCCACTCTATGAAATGGGACCCATACATGACACTGTCAATGAGGCTAGATAGATCATGGGCCCCAGGGAAAACCTACTACCATAATCTGCTAAATAAGAGGTTCTTAACCTGTGGGTCATGACCCCTTCGGCCAATCTCTAGCTCCAAAAATATTTGCATTACAATTCATAACAGTAGCAAAATTACAGTTATGAAGCAGCAACAATGAAAATAATTTTATGGTTAGGGGTCACCTCAACATGAGGAACTGTATTAAAGGGTCACAGCATCAGGAAGGTTGAGAACCACCGTGCTAAACGCACACAGCAGTAAAAGGACTCCTAATGACACATTGCTGTACCCGCAGGTCTGTGCATTCTCCAACCCTCATCACAGAAGTTTCTTCCTGCTGTAGATGGTGACTAACACAGGACCCCACAACTGGTTAACATACAGAAAATAAGACTGTAGAATGCTTTGCTCTCAATGGGATGTCTATATCACACCCTCAGCTCACGGCTCAGGGATCTATGCAGAGGAAGGAGCAAGAAGACTGTAAGGACCAGAGGTGATGAATGACTTCTAGGAAGCAGCGTTTTCTAGACACAACAGGGAAGATGCACATAGGACCTCACCAAGACTCACAACATGCACATACTGTACAAGCTCCAACCAGGCAAAATCCCAGCAACCCCTCGCCAAGAAGCTACTCATGATTGATAGCTTCTGGGAAAAGAAAATCCATTTTCTTTGATGGAGTAACATGAGATAAACCAACTGCACTCCATGGCAGGCTCCATGCTCAGGAGGAGCCATACAACACAAACTGGATTCCATGTTTTTTGTTGTTATTGGTTTTTGGTTTGTTTGTTTGTTTGTTTGTTTGTTTGTTTGTTTGTTTTAAGAGAGGGAAAGAAGATGAAGTTATGCTGTGGGATGTTCTGTATGTGCTGTGGGAGCCATTCTTGGGTTCCTTGTGGCTTTACCCAGCAGGTCCGCATAGAGGATGATTAGGACCACAAGCCTGAGTGCAGGTGTCTGAGATGGTCTGCACTTGGTTGTGCTGTGGGATGGTCTGTATGGCAAATGTGTTGCTCTGATTGGTCAATAAGTAAAATCTGATTGGCCGTGGCTAGGCAGGAAGTATAGGCGGGACTAACAGAGAGGAGAAATAAAAGAACAGGAAGGCAGAAGGACTCACTACCAGCCGCCACCCTGACAAGCAGCATGAAAAGATGCCGGTAAGCCACAAGCCGCATGGCAGGGTATAGATTTGTGGAAATGGATTAATTTAAGCTATAAGAACAGTTAGCAAGAAGCCTGCCACGGCCATACAGTTTGTAAGCAATATAAGCCTCTGTGTTTACTTAGTCGGGTCTGAGGGGCTGTGGGACTGGCGGGTGACAAAGATTTTTCCTGACTGTGGGCCAGGCAGGAAAACTCTAGCTACAAAGTTAGGTGGGTAGAGAGATGGGAGAGGATCTGGAAGGAGTTGGGGAGGGAAAAGAATATGATTAAAATATAATGTATGAAATTCTCAAAGAACAAATAAAATCATTATTTAAAAAAAAAAAGAAAGCAAAAGACATGCACTGGCCTGTCTGGAAAAAACACACACATTCTAAAGTACACACATTTTACTTCCTTCTTTGTCCATCATACTACTGAAAGAATGGACCTTCAAGAAATTAAAGTTTCTCCAGGAACATTCTGCTATGACAATTAATGCCCTAAAGCCATAGGGGCAGCCAGAGGAAGAACTTGTCTCCAGGAGGAAAACTTTACAACTTGTCAGGTGATCTTGCAGGACAGACCTGGTGCTAAAAACAACGGTGGGCAGGAGACCACATCTTAGACGATCTATTTAGTTGTGTTTCCTTTGCTTTGTATTTAAATATACTCTTGTGTTAGGACCCTAAAGATAGACTCGAGGAAGGGGTTCATTGGATCTCTCTGTGGTACATTTCTATAATTTCCCCAACTACTCGGAAGGTTCTCAAGTCTACGAGCAGCCTGGGCAGCACTAACAGATCCCGCGAAAAAACAAAGTCCCACAACTTTCGGCAAAGTAGAGTGGGACCCACCCCATATCGGTGACATTTGTACCCAACAGCTTGCCCATTTCAACAAGGTCATCAGATTCCTAAAATGTCATAAAAAAAAAAAGAGGTCAAATATTTAAGAAAGCATGGTAATTTATCCTTCCCTCCTTACTGATGTTATGAGGAGGTAATTCTCCTACCTCCTCTTTCTAGGCCCTCTGGGAAGGATGTTATAAATGCGGCAGCTAGTAGGGATGCGATCACTACATCACTCAGAAAGAGGACGAGCCATCCCAAAGACAGTCATTCTTAGGCTGTACTCCAAGGGCGGGACTTTGGTTTTGCTCTCAATAACAAGAAAATGCTGATGGAATTTTAACCTCACCTATAGTTCAAACCTCATGTAGAGCATTGGATAGATGAATAAAGGTTGCTTTTCTTGGGAAGGAATAGAAGTTTATGTCATACAGTTTTTCTGATCACCTATGTGAAGCATTATGAATTTACTAATACTAATAGAAATTAACATAAATAAGCCTTGTTTTGGTTTGGTTTGGTTTGGTTTGGTTTGGTTTGGTTTTTTCAAGAAAGGGTTTCTCTGTGTAGTTTTGGCGCCTTTCCTGGAACTCACTCTGTAGACCAGGCTGGCCTCAAACCCACAGAGATCCACCTGCCTCTGCCTCCTGAGTGCTGGATTAAAGGCGTGTGCCACCACCTCCTGACTAACATAAACGAGCTTTAAAGGAAGCCTGAAACCCAGCATCATAAGGTACAAGTGACACGTGATAAAGGAGGGAAATGGATTGTCCTTACTACTACGGTATGTAGCGCCTTGTCTAAACACTTGATAGTTTGCTTGCATTTTCAGATTGGCCAGTATTCTCCAGATTAAGCAGTTCCATTCCACAACCACCTCTCCATCACCTACCTCTGGAATTGTCAGAGCGGCCGCCATCCCTTACCCCCATCCTGTAACAAAGGGATGGAACAGTGACAGAACAAAACAGGGCGTGGCTTATCCCAAACTCCCTTCATCCCAGTGCTCTTCCTTCAAGACAGCTGCAAGTGGACTGATGACCAGCTCCTGAGCTCCAGCTATCCTTTCCTCAAGATGAAAAGACCTTAGAGCACTAGCGCTGAGATGCCTTTGGGGGTCCTAGTCTTCATCTTCTTGCTTAGAAGAAAAAATCCATTTTTTCCTTGCTCCAACAGCCTGTCCTCAGTTCACTAGGACCGTTATCAATTTGTGAAGTAAATGGACAGGCTTGGGAACACACACAGTACTGAGAGCATCTTATTTAGATTACTGGTCCAAGAATTCCAAGTTATATGGGATGCAATTATTCAAACTTAAGATACATGTATATCTGATGTGCACGGTGCAGAATCAGCAAGGCAAAGCTATCTGCAGGACATTTAATTGCATAATAAATGGAGACACAACATGTACTCTGCCCTTGGGAGCTTATAATGTAGTTGAAAGACAAAAATTAACAAAAAAAATGTCAGCTACTAAATACTTTATTTAGGTATGTTTGTCAAGCAGGACAGTAGTTATAATTTCATAAAACATTTATTCCATTCACAAAGCTTGGGGGAAAATGTTTCAGTAGCATCAGGTATCAACTCTTGAATACTCAAAATAGTCCGTCTTCTCTCATTATTCTGGGTAATAGATGCATGTAAATTAACTCATTTTTTCTGCATAAATTATCCCCCAAACTAATTTGCAACATATAATTCTATCTGCAAAAAGCTGACACAACCCCTCATGAATAGAATATGAATAAAAATATGAAAAGAGCACACATTTTAAAACCTGAGGACAAAAACAATACACTGGCTTTGGCTACCAGCCTTTTCCTTCAAATGCTAAGCATGGGCCAGACCGTGAGCTGCTGGGAGGAGGTAACAGCCATAGATGAGTCTTCTGTTTAAGAATTCACTGAAGTGCTTGGGCCTCTGAATGCAAATATTAAATTAAAAATTCTACCACATCAGTGAGAAGAGGTGGAGAACTCACCTGGAGTTAAGTACAGTGATGATTTATTTCCCCTTTTCAACAGCTCTCCGCATATTCCAGTCTGACATAGAAGAGGCAGTTTATTTTAAAGTATAAATGTAATACTTAAGGGTAAACCTATTGGTAACCTAGTTTTCACTGGCATACCAATGTGGGGAGAATTTCCATGTAGGTCCTAAGAAAGTGAAAAGAAAGAAAGGAAGAAAAGAAGGAAGAAGGAAGAAGGAAGGAGGGAGGAAGGAAAGGAAAGGAAGGAAGGAAGGAAGGAAGGAAGGAAGGAGGGAGGGAGGGAGGAGGGAGGGAGGAAGGAGGGAAGGAAGGAAGGAAAAGAAAAGAAGGAAAAAGGACACAGCTCCTCAATCCAGCCAGCAGCACTAAAAGGAGACTAGAAACAGCAAGCTGAGTGAAAAGGACTTGAGGCAGCGCAGGTACCGACTCCCTACAGCTGGGAAGGTTGAAGGCCGTTCCTAGTCACGCACCTCCGACCAGGCCCGAGCTTGGCTCTCACAACGCGAGAAGCAGGCCGAGCCAGTCGATGGAGCAGCATGGAGGGTCTAGCTGTGGCTGAGCAGTTTAAAGTCTGCTCGCTCAGTCCAAAGACACCAGAGCTGCAAAACAAAGAGGTCCAGATGGAAAAAAAAAACAACAAAAACCTCTAAACAGGTTCTCGTGTGCTTTACAATGTGCATAGGCTTAAGAAATAAAGAACATGGGTATAGACAGTCACAGAAAAGAAATAAATAGCTTAAAAATAACAAAGTCTTTAAAGAGAGAAGTAAAATAATAAAAAAGAATAAGTCACATAAAGATTCCATATTTTATTATGTTCTCTTTATATTTTTTGACTATTAATGGATAAGTGATAACTGCTGAGAGACTATATCAAACCAACCTATATATTTTTAAATTATCTTGACTTCAAAATTTATGTCAAAAGATAGGTTACCTTGAGGGAGAAGTTATGCTTTTGTTTCTACAGGAAATAAGAGATTATGGATTCATTCCAGGTTAAGAAAAATCAGGTTTGATGGAGGAAGACCCCCTGAAATCCTGACTACAGATATGAAAAAATAAACCTAAAGTAACTACAAGACACGTGATATATATTTTACCTGTTCAAACATAAAATAAAAAATTAACTATGACTGGCTTATATACAACACACAGTTTTTATTTGTATTAATACAGCTATGTGTGTTACCTTTAAAAGTTTATATGTTTTCAAAACAAGGGGACCAGACACCAATAAAAAGGGCCCAGGTGATCCAACATCAAAACCAGCTTCAAGGCTGAAACAATCCAGTGCTGTGGGATGTTCTGTATGTCCTGTGGGAGCCCGTTCTTGGGTTCCTCGTGGCTTTACCCAGCAGGTCCGCATAGAGGATGATTAGGACCACAAGCCTGAGTGCAGGTGTCTGAGATGGTCTGCACTTGGCTGTGCTGGGGGATGGTCTGTATGGCAAATGTGTTGCTCTGATTGGTCAATAAATGAAACCTGATTGGCCGTGGCTAGGCAGGAAGGATAGGCAGGACTAACAGAGAGGAGAAATAAAAGAACAGGAAGGCAGGAGGAGACACTGCCAGCCACCACCAAGACAAGCAGCATATGAAAATGCCGGTAAGCCACGAGCCACGTGGCAAGGTATAGATTTATAGAAATGGACTAATTTAAGATAGAAGAACAGTTAGCAAGAAGCCTGCCATGGCTTTACAGTTTGTAAGCAAAATAAGTCTCTGTATTTACTTGGTTGGGTCTGAGCAGCTGTGGAACTGGCGGGTGACAAAGATTTGGCCTGACTGTGGGCAAGGCAGGAAAACTCTAGCTACAATCCAGCCTCACAGAACACTCCAGACTTAACAATTATCCTCTTTTTCTCATGGTCCCTCAAAGATTACCAGTGCCCCTGATCAGTGTGAAGTAGTTTAGAAAACTATGCCCACATTCCCAAAATATTGGTTATAAATGTTTGTTTTCATTTAAGATTGGTTACAAATTGTTACTGGTCATATTCAAATTCTTTCTAAAAGAAGAAAGGGAGTATGATATAGAAATAATAGGATAAAAGGGTAGATTATTGAATCTACTTTAATCTAAAAAACAACTATTAATCTCAAACTATTTTACATTGGTATGGATTTTGGTTTATTAATACAAATTTAAAGTTAATTTTTATATGTATATTTCTACTCTGGTTAAATATGTTTTTGCAACTAATTTAAAATTATAATTATAATTAATAAATAAAGATTAATAGTCATCTATAACAGTCAAACTTATAGTCATGCTAGTTAGGTTTTTTAGGTATACAAAGATATATTTCAGATATATAACCTTTAAACATTTCAAATTCCTACAGAATATGGCATTTAAAATGTTTTAATAACTTAGATTTTCATGACAGTGTGGGGAACGTCTGCTCCTGACAGCACCAATATACTCCAAAACGATGATGGGCATCGAAGAAACTCCATATTGAGTTTGCTTGCTTTCTATGTGGCAAAAATTAGCCATGTGGGCAAAGAAACCGCCCTTGCCTCAACTGCTGACAGTAAACACGCTGTCCAATCTGGGCAAGCAGGACACGAAGAAAGGCGACAGTCAAAACAAGGTAGGACAGTCCTTCAAAATTCCCTGTTTCACAGGAAAGTCTGTCAGATATTCTAGGCCTGAAGGCCAAAATTGGATGCCCCAATGTTACACCTTGGGTGACTGTCTAGGCAGCCAGCTGTTTCCGCCATTTCTTACATTTTTTTGGAAGTCACTTGCTTACACTTCCTGCTTACTCGGGTATTATTATTTCCTTCTCAGGTCTCTGATGGAGTTGAAGACTAAGTAGTTATAATTATAGTTTCCTTAATTATGATAAAGGATCAATTAGCAGGCCATTCATTCAGGAGTACGAACTGCTCTCCCATGTTCTCATGCTGAATCAAAGGCTTCGGATGTAACCTCTGGGTAGCATACTGACTTAGTAGGCAGATCCAAAGCCCGATGTACATACAATCCTCAGTACCGAGAAAAACAGAATGCTAATAAACTAAATAAAGAAAGTATGTCAGAGATGAAGGACTCCATATTTAGTACACAGCTCTTGATTTATGACACTATTTTTCTGAATTTATTAGTACATCTTATTCATTTTTTTTATTTGACTTTCCATATATATTTAAATCTCCACTTAATGTTCTGTTCCACTTGAAAACAGCAGTTAGATGACTCCTGGATCCCTGGATTGTGTTCTGTTCTAGTCTGAAGTACTAAGAATCGAACCTGGGCCTTGTTTCTGCTAGGCAAGTACTCTATCACATCCCCAGATCTCCTTAAATTTATTATTATTTTGAAACAGAGTCATGCTGACTTTCCCAGGCTGTCCTTGAACTTGCTATGTTCTTGCCTCAGTTGCCCAAGTATCTGAGGTTATAAGCACCTTGATAAAAACATTACTTTATAAAATAAAATATTAAAAACATTTGGATGATGGTAAATAAAAAAACAACATGAATCTAGTATATAGAAATAGTTTATTATTCCCCACAAGAGTTCAGGCAATAAGAATGCTATCTATATTGTATTCAGTTATACATCTTCATCTCTTCTAAGACCAATGCTTTCAAGGCTGAGGAGGATGGTCAATGGTAAAACTCTTGCTTGGCACCTGGCAGGCCCTGGGATTGATCCCAGCACCACTGAAAAAAAGCCCATGCATTATCTCTAGTGAAAACAATAATACATTCTTACTGCACACTTTTATGATTATGTAAGTGTAATTATTCATTACCATTCTAAGATTTGGAGCTGAATCATTTTTATATCCACTAATGCAAAATATTCTTAATTATATTTATGTGTGTATGTGTACATGTGTATGTGTATATGCGTGCGTGCGTGCGTGCGTGCGTGTTAGGATTAAAAGCAAATGCAATCACACCTGACTATAATTTTGCATTTTGGTGTGAGACAAGACCAAACCAAACTGACCAGAACTATGTAGACCAGGCTGACTTTGAGTTCTTGGTCATCCTGCCTCCACCTCATGAGTGCTGGGATTACAGGGCATACACCACCACACCCAATTCTTCATAGTGTTTTCAAGTTGCTAGCTATCCTGAGGTTGTCCTGAGAGAAAAACTCTGTAAGTTCAAGATCTGTGTGGCTCATAACCATTGCAGGTACCTTAGGGACTCATCCTTACCGCCCTCAGTAACTGCTGGAGAGAGAGTCCACTGCACCACACTTACAGCAGCACGGGATTTTGCTGAGCTGCTCTGTGAAAAGCACCATCGCTCTGAGAATCCAGGTCTTGGCTGTAGAGACAGCTGAAGAGATAGGAGCACATGCTGTGTAACCCCAGCACCCCTGGAGAAAGCCGAGCATGCCCAGACACGCCTGTGACCCCGGTACTGAGGGCAAAGACAGCGAGACTTCAAGAGCTCACTGGCTAGTCACCGTAGCCAAAACGGGGAGGCTCTAGTTCATGGACAGCCCACCTCAAGTCAACAAGGAGGGAAGACACCAATGTCCTCTTCTGGTCACATCACACCACACACACACACACACACACACACACACACACACACACATACACACGAACATATATATAATTATATATATATATATATATATGTATATATATATACACTACATATATACACACACACCACATACACATAGATACACATACTACATATACACATACATACACTACATACAAAAAAAACCTTCACACATACACACATGCACATATACACCACACACACACACACACACACACACACACACACACACACACACACACGAGTCAAGTCTAAGGCATTTGGGAAAGTAAGGCAGAAGGACAGAAGTCCAAGGCAAGCATGGGATACATAGTAAGTTCAGGCCAACCAGGGCTAGAGTGAGATCCTGGCTCAGAAAGAAGATGAAGAAGAGGGGAGTCGGGTAGAGAAAAACAGGAGAAGGGTGGTGTGAGACAGGATGTATGGTGGAGAAGGAAAATCCTCTCTAAGTGCATCTCTTTAACTGACATTTCTTCTCACCTGTATTAAACAAGTGATTGCCTATGCACACACATATGCAATATTACACACAAGGTATGGTGGTACACACCAGGAATCCCAGCCCTAGGGAGATTACAGCCAAGAAAGGCTCACACTGTGGTCAGCCTGGCCCACACTGTGAAATCCTGCCTCAAAACCCAAACCAGAACATAAAGGCGAACCTTAGCAAGGCTGCTCAAGCACTGTCTGCTGATTTGAATGAGGAATGTCCTTATAGATTCATGACTGAACACTTGGTCCCTACTCGGTGGCACTGTTCGGAAAGGTCATGGAACCTTTAGGAGGTGAAGCCTTGCTGGAGGAAGTATGTCACTGGGGGTGGGCTCTGAGGTTTTACAGCCGGGCTCCACTTCCTCTTCCCTCTCTGTGCTTCCTGTGTATGGATAAAATGTGAGCAGCTAACTTCCGGTTCCTACTACCATGCTTTCCCTGACTGCCCTGCATTGATGGATTCCATCCCTCTGGAACCAAAAGCATCAAGAGACCCTTTTCCCCTCTAAGTTGCTTTTGGTTATGGTGTTTTACCACAGCAACAAAAAGTAACTGACAAAAAAAATTGATCTCAATCTTCTGTAAATACTCTTATTTTAGCAACAGCACAAAGTGTGTGTCTTAAAAATCCAGCTTGATACACTTAAACTAGATCACAATCAGACAACAGAATTTTCTGTTTTCAAGGCAAAAATACAAATACTGATGCATATCTCTTACAAAATGTCTATGTACTAAAATTGCTATGGCCTCTAAAGATAGAGGATTCATACCTTTTAGATTACAACCGGTCACACATTGTTGTTTTGAAATATGTTCATACAAAGATAGAACCATTTTTAGTAACAAATGTCACCCACAGAGCTGTGATAGCCTAATTAATAGAAAAATGTGCACATGACCCCAGTCACCAGCCATCAGCACGGAATCATCTCTAATCAGACGGTGAGCTGCAATCCTCCATCCACAACCAGAACATGTCCTGTGATGTACGGCGACTCCAAAAGAAAGACAACCGCATGCGCCACTTCAAGAGCGTCTCCAAAGCGCCCAAGAGGGATGTTTTTCTTTAAATAGTCTTCTTTCAAGTGCTTTGTCATGTCCGTGTGAATGAATCCTGAGAGAGAAATGTTCAGTCAGTTAAAGTATAGACACTAAAGATGGCTGTTCATCTTTTATAAGGAGAGTTTGCTTCTGAGAATGGGACATTATTAATAAACACTGTTAGGAACACCGAATATTGTTAGCAATTAATTAAGTGTACAATTTTATTCACTTTAACTCAGTGACTCTTTATTGAACACAAAAATGCCTGACTCCCAAGTCCATGACAGCTCTTGGCAAACCTAAAGGTAACGCTGTGGAATGTAGTAGGGAGATACAAACATAAATTAAACAGTGCATTCTTTGGACGACTATAATCTACGAGAAAGGAGGCAATTGCTGCATACCCAGTTGTAATGTAATAAAGTCTGGTGAATCCTCCTGTAATGCTATAAATAAAACACTAGAGAAATGATTTTCACACAGGTGGGGGAGAAAGTGAGAAACAGCGTTGAGAGAGGGCATCACAAAGATGGTCCCATGAACAGATTCTGCAGTCCTAATAAGAATTAATCCATTCCATTTACTAAACCAAGATAATTGCTGAGAGGAAGCCGAGGATTCCAAAGTCCACATAAGAAAAACTCTTATGGTCATATCTAATTCTGATAAAAAAAAATATACATAAAAGATGAAATTTTAACTCAATATTGGTATATATGCTATAGAGTATGCAAAGAGCAAGTTCTGCAGAGTGAAATTCAATATATATTCAATAATTCACAATGATAATATGTATGCACACATATACCAGGATCAGCTATAGGTTTAAGACAGTAATTCTCAACCTTTGGGTCACAACCCTTTAGGGGTTCAATGACCTTTTCACAGGGGTCACACATCAAATATCCCATATATCAGTTATTTACATTATAATTCATAACAGTAGCAAAATTACAGTTATGAAGTAGCAATGAAATAATTTCATGGTGGGGGGGTCACAACAACATGAGGAACTGTATTAAAGGGTTACAGCATTAGAAAGGTTGAGAACCACTGATTTAAGAAATTCCTACAAGATTATAGAAACAAATATATATTACTAGTAAAATGTCACCACATAATATCTTGTCTACTAATTAATACTAAAAAAATTGTTTGAGACATGGTCTCACCAGATAGACCAGGCTAGCTAAACTCACATAATCACAGCCGCTGCTCTCGAGTGCTAGGACTGAGGCGTGTGACCATGCCAGCTTTATACTAGTTTTTTTTTTTTTTTTTTTCAAATGCAAACAGTAACTTCATGAAGCAGCAGGTCTGGAAAGTATAGCAAGTGACAAAAAATCAAGAAAAAAAAGTCAAAGTTCACCTACACTCACCACAAAAAGCTCAAATGCTATGTAAAAAAAAAAAAAAAAAAAAAAAAATATGAAATGACAGAAATGGAGATTTCGCATTTGTAATCTTAGAAGTTATGTGTGAACCTTACATCACTACTAGAAACAAGGTGAAATACACATGCCAAAATGCTAGCATTATCATCCGATTATCACCGGACACCAGAGTGACAGTAGTTACCAGAATTATACACCAGATGACGTTCTCTTTGTACTTTGCTTTTGAAGCTGTCTACGCAGATATACATAATCTTTGCACTCAGATAAAAATCATTGAAAAAATATCAACATTATGAGTTACAGATGGTCTATACTGAGGGCCAGAAATAACAAAACTAATGTTGTACTACTTGAGTTTGCCTGTGAGAATATACTGTGAAACACACCCCCCTCTACAATAAAACCTCAGCGCATCTATTTGAAAAGTCAGCAACATTTCCTTTCATCTTGAACACAGGGGTGAGAAGGAAATGAAGACAGACAGCCTCTGTGGACCTTCAACTCCTGAGCAAACCTGCTGTTTGGAGACAGGACCTCACCACATGGCCCTTGCTGTCCGCGAACTCCCCATGTCATCGAGGCTTGTCTCAAACTCAGAGACGCACCTGCCCCTGCCTCCCTCGAGCTGGAACTAAAGGAGCATGCCACCACACCTGGCCCAAAGACGAAGCTTAGTTCTTCCGCGAGGAGCCAGAATCCAGCAGAATCCAATTCTCTTAAGAACCCGTGAGTCTGATGAGATCCAATGCTGTGTGCTAGCCCGCTTCTTTTCAAGGATGCCCCAGAGAAAATGAACCCTATAATCACCTCAGACTATAAAAGTTGACTGAAATAAAATGACTAATATTAGTGCTGACAACTTTGTGTGTTAAAATCCCTAACCTAAGGCTCGGGGGATATTGCAGAAAGGGGTGGGAAGGTCTTAAGCCGGCAGACCAGGATGTGTGCTATGAAATTGGTTTTTTCTGCGTGTGACAGGGAAGCTGAACTCATGACATCTCAACAATGTGATCACCTAAACAAGACCTGCCCAGTGACAATTCCAGCTGACACAGCAGCATGGAAGAGGGGACCCCACAAGGCCTGACCCCGAGATAAGAGCTACGGCCAATTCATGGCTGCTGAGAAAAGGAGAAACAGTTTCCTCCAAGGCTGAGTCCCCAATAGGCTGTCTAATCCCAAGGAGTCAGCCCTGAATACATACACATCCAAGCCACACTAGGAAGAAGGAGCAGGCTGTTATACATGCATAACACGTGTATCTATGTACCAATAATAACTGAAGAGGAGATCATGAATACGAAGGGAGTTGGGAGAAACAGAAGGGGTGGCAGGGGGAGAAGGAAGGGTGGAAATGACATACAGTGTTCACATATAATCTCAAAATTTTTTGAATTAAAAGAAAAAATCTGTTATCTTCTCAAAGAGTTCATGATACAACTGTCTTTTACTCTTTAAAATTCTAACAAAATTGGGCTGGAGAGATGGTTCAGTGGTTAAGAGCACTGGCTGCTCTTCCAGAGGTCCTGAGTTCAATTCCCAGCAACCACACGATGGTGCATAACCATCTATAGTGGGATCTGATAGCCTCTTCTGGAATAAAGGTGTACATGCAGATAGAGCACTCATACTTAAAATAATAAATTCATCTTCTAAAAAAATTCTAACAAAATTGGCATAAAGTGCTTCACATTAACTCCATAAACTCAACAGAAAAGGATGTATTTTAATCTAAAAAACAAACAAAAACAAGCCACAAGAAACCACAGTAGCCATGGCTTATGAACACTCTTGTCAGTAACAGGCTAGCGACTTTCAGGCCGACTTCCCCCTGGCTCTGGTGGTGTTTGCTGTGGTGAGGAGACCACTGGATTCTGGTTCACGAATCAGGATTCTGTTCTCTGCTCTGCGATACTGTAAAGCTGTGAGCCAAGGAGGCTGTGAACTAACTGACACAGTCCATGTATTACAAAAAGAACAAACAGACCAACGATGGCCAGTCCCTGAGGATTCCTTCTGGCTGTGCATGGCTCGATTTTGAATAAGAAGTCATCATGACTGGAAGGTTAGGGAACTGAGAAAAAAAAGAGCCCTCGTTTCTTACATAATTTCTTACACACAAATAGGTGTGTGGCCATCTACTACCCAAAAGGAGTCTCCTGCACAGCTCCAACTTGGAAAACAAGGATATCAGTTGTCAGAGGGACCCTCCGCAGCCTCTCGTCACAGCTATGGACGCATACTAGCAGTGGCGGCGTATCTCACAGAGAGCTGTTGACCATCACTAAACTGTAAAACCTAACACTGCAGTGGGTGGGAAGGGAAGGGAAGGGGCTGGTTAGACGGTTCAGTGGATAACGGCACTTGCTGCAAACACCTGATGACCGGAGTTCAATCCCCAGACCCAGTGATGGAAAGGACAGAGTGTGATGTCCCCTGGCCTCCTCGAGTGGACCACAGCGCATGCACATGTGGCATAAATCACAAATGTTCTGTTTTGGTTTTTTAAGGAAGGGGAGAATTTGCCCTGACACACTAGTTTTTCCTCTTGGATTATGTCTAACGAGAAAATGAACATACATTCCTACAGAGTCTTCTCTTTTATCCGTGGGGTCTTTTTAATTGGTAGACTTTATTTGACTGCACTTTAGGTGTCCAGAACTATGGAACAAAAGCTCCTGTGCTGATCTCACTGCCCTCACCCCTTCCTCCCTCCATTTCTGCCATGGTCAATATCTCACCTGAGTGTGGTTATGTGCTACAGCTAATGAACAGTACAGACACATTACAAGTCCGCAGAATCCTTGAGGGTCACCCTGTAGTGTATATATAGGCTTCAGCAAATGCTGTTGTCATGTTATCCACCATTACAGTAACATGCGCAGTAGTTGTTCTGACCTGCCCTCTCTGCAGCCTTTCAGACCTCATCTGTCTGCTCCAGTTCACTGGAAATTAAATAAGAAATGTTAAGCTAATCTCCTAGGACAAATCACTTGGGCTGTACCAAATGTCAATGTTATCGTATGCCAATGCTCATGCATGTCTCCCTTAGAAATACATTCACAGCCCAAAGCACTACATATCAATTATCTCTTAGGTACCCCACCCCCTCTATCAGAGAGCTGAGAGGAGATATTAGTGGTCCCCAAACATCTTATACACCTATCATCATGCTGTTTCCTCTCCAGTTCAAGTCTTCTTTCCTCAGCCCCAAAAGATACTCCCCCTATCATTCCTATTTGTAAAGCTCTGGGAAGTTTGCTCTGCTAGCCTACTTTTGCTATCCCTGCATTTACCAAGACTTAAATGGCTATAAAAACTATAAACTACCAGTAGGTGCCACTGTCCAACAGAGGATGCTGCTGCATTACTTCCCTGGACACTTAGAGATTTCCAACTGGCTACAAAGCCACCAACCCTTAGACCAAGAAACAGTAAGTGAAAGGACATGTAATCGAGCAGCTCAGAACCAAGACACTACACTTCACTACCGGATATACAATCACACACCCAGCATGGGGGTGAGAAGTGGTGTCTGAGGATCAAACTCAGGGCCTAGGGCATGCTGGGCAACTAGGCCGCACCCCAAAGCCCACTTTTAAAATATGAACTCTTTAGAGTCTGGGATACTCTGACTCCTAAAAGCAAGCATGTAGTTCTTGTCCAGTGAGAATTTGTATTTATAATATCTGAAGAAGGTACATGTCATTGATTCATTTTGACTAGTAATTGACTACAGTCAATCTATCAACTATTACTTCTCATATTCATCGATTTCAATTATTGTGATTCATCTATGATGACAACTTTCCTTTATGAGTAGTAAATACCAAAGCTTAGCAAGTACTTTAAAGAACAAGATCTTTAAAGAGCAGTCAAGGATTTAGGACAGAGTGACAGTCTAACTCATTATTTACCTTGTTCCCAGGTTTTCCTCCTACAATTTGTTTTTCAACTGTTTTCCTACTAATTAGAACCTCCACCTGAAGTGAATCAAGAAAACGGAACATAAAGAGGAACAAAGCAGAGGCCTTAGGGCTGGAAAGAACGGCTTAGGTATTCGCACTGGACCTGCAGTCCGGACACCTGGGACCCACACCAAAGCCAGGCATGGCAGACTCAGGGAAGACAAACAGATCACAGGGTCTCGCTAAGCTTAAACAGCAAGCTTCATGTTCAGTGAGAGACCCTGTCTCAAAAAATACAGTGGAGAAGTGACTGACTGGCTTCCACCTGGGAGTACATGGGTAAGTACATCCGTAAGTGCACGTTTGTTAGCTCTGTTTATGGATCTCGTGAAGAAGCTGGTATATCTTAATATCAAAATCAAGTCAATAAATAACCTATAGAACTGATTTAATCTTGTCATTTCAATCTGTACTATGGAACATTTTATACACACACACACACACACACACACACACACACACACACACACACACACACACACTATAATATTACAAAGGCCACTCTACTAAGTGGCCATGTTTTAGCAACAGATTTTTTAGCCCCAATGTGATTGCACTGGAAAAATAAGATCTTTACAAAGGACTCTATGGCACTTGCATAACACCTTTAAAACTTCTCCCCTGTATACAAGCTGGATTTCCAGCGTTCATCCCATTGCCTTGACAACTAATCCACAGTGGACATCCTTCAGCATCTCCCTAGTGTGGTACCCATCACTATTCTACCTCCAGCACTTGACATCGCAGTGATTTGTTCGTTTATGTCTTCCCAACTGTATTCTGCATCTTGCAGCAGAAATATCTCATTCATTTTTATTACCCTTGGACCTAGCACAGCCCTGGCATAGAGGAAGGCACCCCAGGACATCCGCTGCACGATTCTGTGAATTGGAAAGAAGGGCCTTCCTCTCAGCTAGTCGGCTTTTACATCACCAAGAAATGGAATTAACTCCTCATTACTCAGTCCAGTGCAACCCCGCAAAGAGAAAGGGCAAGCGCAAGCCATTCCACACCACAAATCAACCACCCTGTAGATGGGGATGGCTGGCTCAGCCAACGCCGACCGTGACGGCCTGCACGGAGCATACAGAAGCAGAAAGCCAGGCCAACATAATGACATGGAATTACAAGGAAAGCTTTTCTTGGGAGCCTTTATCTTTTCCCTTCAAAAATCTGACATCTGAGCTGTAAAAACCTTCCGTAGTGCTCATGGATTTGGAATGTCTCAACTCAGCTAGCCTGAGACCAAACAGTGAGCTGGGGTGAAGGCATGTTACGCAGCAAACAGGTTCACAGAACATCCTGAAAAACACCTGCCAGCTCCGTGTGAGCAGCAACTCTCAGGTCCCAGCTGGAGCCAGGAGGGAGTTAAAAGAGAAAGGAGACAGAGGTCCACAGCAGTGCACTCGCCTACAAACGGCCAGCCACTCCAACAGGAGATTAATTCTTAAGTATTTAAAACTGCGGGACAAAGAGACCGTATCGAGGTGTGGCTTAGCAGTGAGACATAGATCTGAATTATGGCATCTTTTTATTAGCAAATGGCAAATAATATACAAGTGGAAAAAAGGGGGATAATAAGGAAATAAATACATAAACAAGTAAGAAACTAGAGAATCCCAGATCATTTAGAGAAAAGACAATAGCAGAAGGATTCAACGACATAAATATTACGATTCAAAGGAAACCTTGGGGACATTATTTTTTCAGCTTTCCACGAAATGGCCAGGTAGCTTTAGGTAAATTACGTTGAACCTGGTCCCAATCTTCTAAAATGTCAGTGTGGCTGCAATAAGCCAGGTGTGGTAGAGCAAGCCTACAATCCCAGCACTCCAGAGCACGGTGAAGACCCCGGCTCGAAACACAAGATGACCGCCATGGTTCTCTCACCATAATGTATTCCCTAACTTGGGCAAAATTTAAAAGTAAAGACTTTGATGTAAAACATGAGGTACAAGAAAAGTTTTTTAGTCACTAGTCCATTATTTCTTTCTACAGTGATTTTTAGAGAGACACTACCCAAATGTCAATTAAAGACTAGCAATTTACCAATTAATGGGCAAATAAATGGCCTTTCTTTATGGCACTAAACCATAGTACAGTTATTGTACGAAGTCCTCACTGACCTGGCGCAACCACATTGACTCTGATTTTCTTCCGCGCGACCTCCTTAGCGAGTGAGCGTGAAAACCCAATGAGCCCTCCTTTGCTGGCGCTGTACGCCGACTGGCCCACGTTGCCTTTGAAACCAATGATACTTCCTGCTCGGAAAGAAGAAATGGAGTAAGTGTGAGCCGATGGGCTTGTTATTTGAAAATTCACATACTGTACAGTCAACAAACCAGAAAGGGAAACCCACCTTCCTCCACTCTTGGCTAACATGAGTATCTCTAAGTATTGTCCTTTAAGGAGTAGCATTTAAAGGGCTCAACCAGACCCAGACACACAGGGCAAACAGAAACGAAAAGAAAAAGGTGTAAATCCCCCAGGAACAGGGAAGAGGCTTACATGATTTGTTATGTATGTGAAAGATTGGAAGAGGTCGGGGAGGAATGCTGGTCTGACGATGTGATTGTATGAATGAGAAAAGTCCCCCGAGGCTCAGACAGCTGAACACCTGGCCCCCGGGGGGTGTCGCTGTTTGGGGAGTTTTCGGAGGTGTGGCCTTGCTGGAAGTGTGTCATCGGGGAGGGGTGGGCTCTAGGAGTAGATCGCTTCACCCTGCTCCCAGTTCTCTCTCTACTTCAGGCTTGGGGTGGAGAGGCTGTCTGTCACCTCTCAGCTTCCTGCTTCTCCCACCATGCCTGCCTCTTGCCTCCCCACCATGATGGACATCATGGTGTCCGTAAGGGACCAAGCGCCAAAATAGACTCTCTCTTTTATAAGTATTCTTGGTCATGGTGTTTTTATCACAGCAGCAGCAAGGTAACAAGCACAGGCAGAAGTAAGATAGAGCCAGAAGATGTAAAATGAAGGCTGATTCACTTTATGATTCTATTGTAGATATGAATGAGTATTCACGTTCACCCACAAGAGGAGTCCAGTACATTTCAACTACTGTCAATCAAAATCAACCATACAAACTTCCTAACAGTGCAATTTTGCTACTTTTGTTTATATTTACCTTGTACTTGCTAATAAACATTACTCAGTGACCTTGTCTAATAAATATGTAAGAATAATTTATAATTCAAATATCAATTTATGCAAATACATGCTTGCAAAACAGAAATAGGGAAGTAATTTTCTGCACCACTGGCCTGTGCTTACAATATAAAAATTGAACAGGAACCTAACACACACACACACACACACACACACACACAACACACACACACACACACACAAAATTGAAATTACTTTAGAAAAAGAGAATATTCTCCTTTTTTATTATAATCAAGAAGCCCAATGTTAAAATGTTTACTTGTATTAGACAGTAAACCATTGCTTTATGACAGTAACTTGCCCCAAGAAATACACTGTAAGGTGGGTTCACAGGGGTGCAAGCACCCCAGAGCATGCTTACATAACGCAAGCTGTTACAGTCCACTTCCTCTGCACTGTATGGTATTTCCCACTGTGCCCAAGCTACAAACCTATGTAACATGAATGCACAGATCGGCAAACAATGACAGGCACACATGTATCTAAGCATGAAGAAGAACAGTAAAAATAGTAAAAATAATCTACAGAACAACTGCCACGTATCTGTCCTTCACCAACTGACTTGTCACATGTACATCACCAAATGTGCGCCCTCAGTTAAGACAGGAAGAGAACAGTGCGGCACAGGAAGAAGGACAAGCCATCAGGTGAAGGAGAAGGGTGGACAGGAAAAGGGGTGTGGGGGAGAAAGAAAGACAAAAGCCAAGATCCAGGCATGGCAGAATGGTCCAATGGGAAGCTTCGTAACTAGCAATCAGACCACACTCCGTTTTCATTTGGTCAAAGTCATGACTTCTGAATAGCAACCAATCTCCAAGTTCAGCCTTTTCTGTGGTACTTTTCTATAGAATAAGTATGTCCACTTATAAATACACCAGTCTTAGCAACATTCTAAGATTTGGGGGACTTAGGTTTCTGAAACTTATCTAAAATGCAAGCATCTTAACAAATATGCCCTGTGATATCCAGGCACAGTCTTGGGTCTGTGTGGCGGGTCTTAAGAACCCCAAATCTGAAGTGGCTGGGTCCGAAGGTCACAGGTTCTCAATTCCTCCTAGGAGAGAGCTTTAACCAGCACTGTAACTCTTCTGTAGCTGTTCAAGGTATTGCTTGTCACTTAAAAATAAAAAGCAGACGGTCTGCTACAATTTTCAAATTCTAAACTGAAATTAAATCCCATGTTACTCTGCACTCTCCACTCTTCAGGCACGCATCCTGCCTCTTCCTTGTGGCTCCAACAAAGTAAAGGCTGCTTCCCTCCACTCTGAAAAGCGGAGGTTTATTTAATCTTCCTTAAATCTTGACACTAGACCGATCAGTGATCCATGCAATTGCTATAAATAATTATTATGTAGCCTCCATGTCTACAAGTTTTCTTTTTAATTTGAAAAATTAGTTTGGCTATCTTTGTAATTTTTAAAGATAAAATATAATGACATCATTTTCTATCTCCTTCTTCCAACCCTCTCATTTGCCCCCTCACAATACCTCAAATTAAGACTCTTTTTCTCGGGGGCTGGAGAGATGGCTCAGCGGTTAAGAGCACTGACTGCTCTTCCAGAGGTCCTGAGTTTAATTCCCAGCAACCACATGGTGGCTCACAACCATCTGTAATGAGATCTGGTACCCTCTTCTGGCCTGCAGTCACATATGCTGTATACATAATAAATAAATAAATAAATCTTTAAAAAAAATAAATAATGGAGAAATTAAAAAAAAAAAAAAAAAAAAGACTCTTTTTCTCAGCCAGGCAGTGGTGGCACACGCCTTTAATCCCAGCACTCGGGAGGCAGAGGCAGGCAGATCTCTGTGAGTTCGAGGCCAGCCTGGGCTACCAAGTGTGTTCCAGGAAAGGCGCAAAGCTACACAGAGAAACCCTGTCTCAAAAAACCAAAAAAAAAAGAGATTCCTTTTCTCTTTGTTATTATTATTGTTACATATATAGAAATACATAAAAACAACCTGTTGAGTCTTTTTAGTGCTGCTTGAATGTAATGGTATCAGGCCTGACCACTTGGTATTGGATGACCAATCAGATGGCTCATCCCTGGGAAGGCTATTTCTCCTGTTCTCAGCAGGCCGTGGTTTCCTGCAGTTCTTTGTTTAGGGGTAGGACCCCTTGAGATTCCCCCCTTCTGTCTTAGCAATGTCTACTGTGGTGGTCTGAAAGAAAATGGCCCCCAAAGGGAATGGCACCATTAGGAGGTGCAGACTTATAAGAGGAGGTGTGGCCTTGTTGGAGGAAGTGTGTCACTGTGGAGGTGGGCTTTGAGGTCTCGTATATGCTTAAGCCACGCCCAATAAGACAGACTACTTCCTGTTGCCCGTGAGTAAAGATATAAGAATTCTCAGCACCTTCTCCAACACCATGTCTGCCTGCACACTGCCAGGCTCCCTGCCATGATGATAATATACTGAACCTCTGAAACTGTAAGCCGCCACCTCAATTAAATGTTTTCCTTGTAAGAGTTGCCATGCTCATGGTGTCTCCTCACAGCAATAAAACCCCTAACTAAGACATATACTGATATATCACCATCCATGTCTTGTTTAGGCAGCCATATTGCTGTGGTATCATGCATGTAGCATCCTGGTCATTTCTAGGAAACACAATCTCACGGTACATTATCTGGCCCTTTGGCTGTCATTATAGGTTTGACAAAAAAAGAAAAGAAAATGAGATGCCTGATTTCTCTTGAAAATTGAAGATTCTGACAAAATTGGTATGGCATTCATATACAGCAAGTCTACTAGACTTGCGCAGCTGTGGTCCCTCCCATTCCATACAGTCTTGGAACACTGAATCTAGACGTCACTTATCATATGGCGTTTACTGTCGTTTTTTAATACTTGGCAAGTCAGTCATTTAATGCTCACTGACTCCTGTGGGGATGTGCATCTGTGAATTCTGTCTCCTTCACTGAGCAGTTAAATATTTTCCCCACAGATAACAAAGGGATCCACAATTTCACTGTTGATCAAGTAAATCAGTGGACTAAGTACTCTGATGTTTATATGCAATATAAATAATATAACATAAGATAACGCAATCAAGCCACGAGGGTGGGAACTCACCTACATTAACGATGGAGCCACCCTGCTTAATCATCGTCCTCATGGCAGCTTTGCAGGTCAGCATGGAGCCCAAGAGGTTAGTGTGAAGCTGAGACACCATATCTTCAGTTCTTGTTCTTACGAAAAGAGCATCTCTAGAGGAAAGAAGCAACAGAAACATCAACAAGTACATCAAAGAATCCCAGTTGGGGGGCGGGGGGGGAGCTAGGGAACCGGCGGAGTTAAGAGTTCCAACTGCTCTTTCGGGAGAACCGAGTTCCGTTCCCAGCACCCATGTCAGGAAGCTCACAACCACCTGGAACTCCAGCTCCAAGGTACTCAACATCCACTTCAGGACTCCACAGGCAACTGCACTCATATGCACATTCTCATACACACACACACACACACACAGACACACACACACACGCACACACGCACGCACGCACACCCACACACACAAAATTTTAAAATGGCAAAAGCAAATCTTTTAAAAAATCAAGTCAAAACGTATGTACAAGTCTGATTTAAAATACAGTATAAGCTATGCTTTCTAGCTAAGTGCTGGGCCATCCCACTTTGAACCTCACTTTAAACCACTAAAGTAGCTGCTGATGAGCCAGAGAGAAATCGCGTGGTGGCAGGATCCTCTGCCTCTCTACTGGAGTGGCAAACGCTGCCAGTGGCTAAACACAGGATCAAGCAACCAAATGGCCCAAGCAACTGCCAGTTTTGCCTTGTTTAATGAGACTGTGAATCTAAATACTGTTCCCTAAACTCCGCTTTTAAAAAAGGCAGCCCTCTACCCTATTATTATTATTACATTTATCATTCTATATACTAGATTAGGGGTAAGCTCGTGATGACCAATGGAACTCAGAACACTGGTTTCCTATGAGAAAAGATTAAGTGGTCTTCTGGCATGCTGGGCCATGTGCTGGTGGTGATGGTATGTTAGGATGGATCCAACCGGACATTTATCTCAACATAGAAGAATAAGGCTCAGTGATTGAGAGCACATACTTATCTTAGAGGACCCGAGGCCAGTTCCCAGCACCCATATCAAGTAGCTCACAACGGCCTGTATCTCCAGCTCCATGGCTCTTTTAGTCTCTGCGGGAACCTACACACATGTACATACTAACAAACAGACACACATGCATGCACCTAATCTTTTTAATAAAAGAATGTACGGATTGACAGTTTTCAAAGCATGTCTTTTCAACTAGAAGTAAAAACAGCCTAACACATTACCCCATACTACTTATGGTGGTTTGTATGAGAATGGTCCCCATGGGCTCATAGATTTGAATGCCTGGTCCCCACTTTGGGCCCAAGTTTGGGAAGGATTAGGGAGTGCGGCCTGGTTGGAGGAGGCATGTCACTGGGAGTGGGCTTTGAGGTTTCCAGACTGGTCCGTTCCCATTGTGCCCAGCTCTGCCTCCTACATGCAGATCACGATGAGTCTGCAGCTGTTGCTGCTACCCTGACTTTACTCCACTAACATGACTCCAGGACTCCGAAACCATTCCTCAGTTCAACACTTTATTTTATACATTGCCTCGGTCATGGTATTTCGTCACGGCAATGGAAAAATAAGACATGGACCGATTAAGAAAAATCTCTTTTGAAAAGATATAAGAAATTTACCTTCATCTTTGACCAACCTGTTAATACCAGCTGCATTTACCAAGAAATTTACTGGACCTAAATGCTTCTCCATCTCTTCAAATGTATTCTGAACATCCTGTTCTTTAGCGACATCACAGCTAAATGCCAAATGGTTTCCTACAAGACAAAGTGAAATCAGAATTGCCTACAGATCTGAATTGGAATTTTGAATGTATCTACTATATGATTAGCCTATAAGGCAACCCGGTGTTGAGCCTAGAGATGACCGCATGTTGTGGGTTCCTGTCCTCATGGACCATCTAATGAAAGGGACAGAGTGGGCAGGAGTGAAGAAGAAATAGAGAGGTTTGTTTCTTCCTTCTTGTTGTGTTTGTTTTTGCTCTGAGACAAGGTCTTACTGTGCTGCCGAGGCTAGCCTCAAAACTCAGCCTGAGATTACAGTGGGCACATGAAATACGATATCACAGAAAACTAACTTGAACTTTGGCGTTTTCTGGCTGGGCGTAGTGGTACCAGGCTATCCACCATGCCAGGGTTTGCTGGATTCACAAGTTGAAGGCTATCCTGGGTAGGTGAGACCTCAGATCCTTAGGAAGAAATAAGCTTAGAATGTTTAAAAACACAAACAGTCCGGGCCAGCAAGATGGTTCATCGGGTGAGGGTACTTTCCACTAAGCCTGATGATCTGGATTAAACCCTTCGGATTCACATGGTGGGAGGAGAGAGCAGGCTGTCCCCTGACTTGTACATGTGCACGATGGCACATACATACCCACCCACCTAAGTTGAAAAGAAAAATTCACTTTTAAAACCTGCAATAAAATCTGGGCATGGTAACTAGCACATGCCTGCATTCCCAGCACTGAGACAGGAAACTGGGGCTGTAAGCTTGTGTGGCCAGCATGGGCAGAGGAGGTGGCTCAGTAGAGCTCTGAGTGTGGTCTCCATCACCACACACAAGCCATTATACTTCAAAGGAAAGGAATGCTCTATTTAACAAGCTCCCGTGTTCATTCCCATGCCCTTCACTTATGATAAGGATACGCCTCACTGTGTAGCCAAGTTGAAACAACGGTACGTTGGAGAGCCACAGGAACAGGTGTTAGCACCACAGAGCACCGTCGAGTGTCAGTTGTCTGGCCAACTGAAGGCAGGGCTGACTCGGGGCTGGAGCTTGTGCTCACACCCGGGATGTACAGATCCCACACGGTGTTCCCCTGTGTTCCCAGCACTGAGGAGGCAGAGGACGGATCTGGATCCAAGGGGAGCCTAGGCTGCACAGTGAGGCCCAGGGTCAGAGAAAGTAGGCTGGGAGTAGACATCGCACGTAGGTTCAAAGCGTGCTTTGTCCTAAAGATGTCACTGGCACAGCACAGGAAGGTGTAGTCTCAGCAGCGGGGCCATTGAGGCACAAGAATCACGAGTTCAAAGCCAGTCTGAGTTACATATCAAGATTGCTTCCATATAAGTAAATAAATAGAGCAGACACCCGACACACCCTCAGATCTCTAAGACCCAATGCTTTTCCGACAGTGACATGTATTTTTTTTTCTCCATTCTAGTAACCACACTGCCTTCCGTGTTGTCTTCTCACAATCATCGAGACTTGAACTTGCAATTCAATGACAAATCCGTTATTAATAATCGGGGTGGGGGTTGGGGAGGGCTGGAATTGGAATGCAATTTAAAGGACCTGGCGAAACAAATTAGTAACTTATTAAAAGTGTTTGATCAGCTTGGGGAAAGCAGCCCTGACCTAGCAACTGGCTTGCTACTTAAAGAGTTTCTCTTTGACATACTGTTGTGTGCCTTCGCATGGGGCAAGGAGAGCCCACAGCCAAATACAAGCTAGCCGCTTCTACCCGGCAGCCTGACCTTCCTGACTTCACTCCTTTCGGTCAGATCGCGTCCGGTTCGCTCCTACCAGAGGCCGGAGCAAGGACGGCTCTCGATGTCAGTCCTGGCCGCGGGGTGACAGCCCCACTGAGGACTTGGTCCTGGGTCGCGAGCGATCAGGTTCACAGTCTGATCTACAGGGCCAGGGACCCGGGGGCTGGTGGACTCAGGCTCGATGGCTGGCACCATCTCCCGGTACCTACCGCCGAGCTCGCCGGCGGTGGCTTTGGCCACTTCCAGGTTTCTGGCGACGATCGCCAGACGATAGCCCTTCTGTGCCATGAGCTGAGCTACAGCCCTGCCGATCCCCCGGGAGCCTCCAAACACCGCACAGACTTTGTCCATCTTGGACCCCCGGACGGGCCAGAAGGATCCCTGGGAGTCAGAACGCCTAATAAAAGGAACAGCTGTAAGGGGGAGCAAAAAAACGAGTAAGCACTACCCTTCGAACAGCCCGACTCCGGGCCACCAAACAGGGCGCGAAGAGTTAGACGTCGGCGCGCACGGGCTCGTCGGTGTTGCATTGCATGCTGGGACTTGAAGTCCTCGCGGTGAGGCCTCCGCCCGCCCGCGCCTGTGAGCATTGCAGGAACGTCGCTGCTGGCTGCCTCTTCCCACGCCTTGGATAGCCGGTTGGCACTACGGTTCAGGGGACCAAAGGTCATTTACTAAGAGATAATAGAGTTGCCAAAACCGTGGGCTTTCCAGACCGTAATTAGCAGCTACATTATGTCCTTTTGGGTGTGGACGTGTCCTGGCTTATCTACGATTTTTACTGTAGTCAAAACCTGTTGGAGAAATATGAGGTCGTCGTCCCCCGCCACCCCAAGTTACCGCAACATTATTATGAGGGTGGATGTCCTGTCGAAAAACACTAGCCGGACGTGGTGGCATAGGCCTGTACTTCCCGAACTCAGAAGGTTAGGGCAGAGGGATCACCGAGAGTTCAAGGCCAGCCTGGTCTACAAAGTGAGACCCTGTCTCAAAGAAAACAGCAAAGAAAGAACACTGTGTAGAGGTTCAATAAATGTATGTGGGGCGGTGGTGGCAGCGGCGGCGGCGGCGGCGGCGCTCGCCTTTAATTCCAGAACTCAGGAGGCAGAGCCAGGCGGATCTCTGTGAGTTGGAGGCCAGCCTGGTCTACAGACTGAGATCCAGGACAGGCACCAAAACTACACGGAGAAAACCTTGTCTCGAAAAACCAAAAAACATACATACATACATACATACATACATACATATATTCGCTCCCCTTTTTGAGACAGAGACCTGCTATGTTACCTAGGCTGGGCTAGCACTCACTGCATAGCCCAGGCTGGCCTCAAACTCTCAATGAGCCTCCTCCCTCAGCCTCCAGAGTGCCGGGAGTACAGGCATGGGCCACCACACCCCTTAAATGAATGATCTAAATAGTCTGAAGATTAAAGAGCAAGCTTAGATCATTATTGACAATATTGGGTTCCTATACTCCTAAATAAGATGTTCTGAGTGCTTTAAAAAAAAAGCAGCTGGGTAGGGGTGGTGCACACCTTTGATCCCAGCACTCCAGTGGTAAAGGCAGGTGGATCTCTGTGAATTTGAGGCCAACCCGGTCTATAAATCGAGTTCCAGGACAGCCAGAGCTACACAGAGAAAGCCTGTCTCAAAACAAAAACAAAAAAAAATGCAGCTGGGCATGATGTAGCTAGCATGCCTTTAATCCCAGCACTAGGGAGGCAGAGGCAAGTGAATCTCTGAGTTCAAGGCCAACTTGATACACAGAGAGAGCTCCAGGACAGTTGGAGCTACACAGGGAAACCCTATCTCAATTCCCCCATCCCCCCAAAATAAATAAGTAATAATAAGTCAACATTTGTTACCATTCTAGTGTAAAAGGAAACATTTCTTGACAGAGTATTAATAAACTAGATTCAGAAAATATAAGCCATGGTTAAAAAAAAAAGAAAAAATACACAACCTGGGGCAACAGGACTAATTCACATAAAACACTAGTGAGTTGAATTATTTAGTAGAGTTGTATTAACACACCAGAAATCAAAGAAAGAGGTCAGTGGGGAATGAAGGTGTGGAAAGCTGAATCTGTGCACTGACCTGAAAATGGGGAGGAAAGTTACTTTATGAAGGTTGAGTCACCATAAAGTAAGGTCATAAGAAAACTTGATGCAAATTAAAGTCATGATATAAAAATATTTTTAGTGCTAAAGATATGGTTGAGTGGAAGACCAGCACTGAAGAAAATAACCAATTCTAGTCAGCACTAAAGAGATACATATATTACTCTGAGTTTCCTAGTAGCCACAAAACAATGGACATATAATTACATGGAGTAATTTCTGTGTGTGTGTGTGTGTGTGTGTGTGTGTGTGTGTGTGTGTGTGTGTGTGTGTGTGTAGTACTGGAGACTGAATCCAGGGACTCATGCATGCTGGCTAGTGCACTGAGCCATATCCTGAGCCTGTGTAGTAACATCTGTGAGAAACAGACATGGTAGTTGTGTAGCAAGTTGGTCAGAGTGATATTCCCCCCTTGAGAGTCCTCCCAAAGGATACATAATGCTAAATAGCACTCTTTATGAGGGGGAAGAAAGACTGTAAAAGTATCTCTATAGCATCTATTCTAATATATTAAAAGCAAATACGTTAGGATATTCAACACCATAACCCAACATTCAGACATAATAATAAGTCTTTGTGTGACCAAAATGATTAGGAAAGAAGGCTGATTACAGGAAATGTGGGATAGGTTGGGTTATAGCGAGCTTTAAAGCCATATGCAAACATTATATTGGGAAGACTCTGCCTCCTTTTGACTCTGGAAGTCAAAATATAAAAGCTACATTTAAGAATTACTAATGTACACCAGGAACGTTGGTGCATGCCTGTGATCCCTTGACTAGGGAGGTTGAGGCAGGAGGATCATGAGTTGGAAGTCCACCTGAACTACAAAGGGAGACTCTGGTTCAAAAGTAAAATTAATCCATAGGTGATGTTAAGGTGTGTTGGGTCCAATTTAAAGCCCCTCCCCCCAATGCACCCTTATGTGATCTTGGAAAGGAAAAAGCTAGTTGGTCAAACCATCAAAAACAGCGGTCATATTCTTTGCATCTGGCAGCTTACACAAAGCAGAGTTCAGTCTTTTCAAATAGTTCTGTCCACTTCATAGCAAAATTTGGAGTGCTATTTTTCCATGAAGAGTTATTTTAACAAAAGCATGTGCTTTTGGAGTTGTGCCACCCGTCAAAAAGATGATTAACATGTGATGCGGGGTGACATCCGGCACTCTGCAAACCTTCCACCTTTCTCCCAGTGCACACACAGTAGACAGACAGACTGAGCTTTCCTGTCAACACATACATCAGCTTAAACCCCCAAGGCTATTATTTATTTTTCTCTCTTAATAAAATATCATTACTACCCCAGGTAAAGAGTCCCTCATCACAACCTGTCTGCCTTTAGCAGAAAGGATTACTGAGTGAGGAGGCTTTGCCCTAGTCCCCTGGTAACAAAGTCAGGACCTGTAAATTAAACTGGGTCTCCCCTACCCAGCAGGACAATGAAGAAAGCTATCACGGGAACACACACTCCATCTTAGAACACATGTCACTTTCCAGGTATGATTTTCATCATATTCTATACGTTTGTTTCACTTAAACCCACATAGGATTTTTTTCCTCTGGGCCCTAATAATCAAAAGAGAAAATTCCCATATAGAAGGTCTGTTCTACAATTTTTAGAACATTCTTTATATTATATTTCTGGTTTCAAAGTGAGACAATTTCATTGCCAAAAAATTTAATTTTCAAAGTAAGTAAGAATTAATTAGAAGCATACATTTTAAATATGTAAGTTGTATAGTATGTGAATGTGTTCCAGTAGAATTATTACAAATATGTTTTTAATCAAAAGCCTATCACCTCAGTATATGAAGTTTGAAGCTACAGTTAATTGTGAGTGCATTGTGCTTTCATGGACATTTCTTACCACAAATGAAGACTTATAAATCCTGGGATTCCAAATGGAAAGTAAATTTTGTTTGGTTTTGTTTCTATGTATCTGGGTGGTAGTGAGATAGGGTCTCATGTAGCCCAGGCTGTACCACGTAGCTAAGGATGCCAGGCATCCTATTCCTCTCTCAGCCTTTCAAGGGCAGGACTTACAGATGCACGCCACTATCATAGCTCTTCATTCCATTTTTTGAAACAAGTTTTCACTATGTAGCCCAGGCTAACCCCAAACTTAATATGCACCCCAGCTTGCTGAGAACTCAACAGGTTCCCGTCAGCTTCCTGAGTGTAAGATTATAGACATGCACCGCCACACCAAGCTAGAAGATCTGTTTATAAGAATCCACACTGAGCCAGATGGTGGTGGTGCTCTCCTTTAATCCCAGCACTCTGGAGGCAGAGGCAGGTTTGAGGCCTGTGAGTTTGAGGCCAGCCTGGTCTGCAGAGTAAGATTCAGGACAGGCACCAAAACTACATGGAGAAACCCTGTCTCAAAAAGCCAAAAAAAGAAAAAAGAAAAAGAATTCACACCAAGATGTTTTGATTACTATAAAAAATAAAGTCACCTGGGCATAGTGGCACATGCCTTTAATCCCAGCACTCAGGAAGCAGAAGCAGCCTGGTCTACAGAGTGAGTTTTAGGACAGCCAGGGCTACAGAAAGAAGCCCTCTCTACCCTGTATCAGGGGGAGAAAAAAAATAGAATTCACAATTCTGACTGTGTGTTGATGGATAAATCCTCTCCATACCAAGGGCTCACAACTGGGCAGTCCATAACTGAATGTCCCCCTTTGCTGCCAGGTATAGTGTCCCAGAAGTCTTTGGGAGGTGGTGAGCAATCGGTTTGGCCCACACTGTGTGGGTCATCATCTAGCACCCCAATTCAGCAAAATGATGTTATTTCCAGAAGGAAAATCCGAAGGCTGCCCCTCTGTGTGGCTGCACAGAGCTCACCGTATTGATTACAAAGCAAGTTAGACATTCTTGTTGCCATGCTTCATCCTTCCAGATCATGAGTCCGAGAGCAGGTGCTCTTCCACCATGGACAAAGCGCCCTTCATTTTGGGGTGTATGTGTGGGGACAACCCCTGAGATCTTCATTTTGTCAGTTGAACCCGTATTCATGTCTAAGAGGTTGGCATGAGGGATATTGGTTATCTAAGGCAACTCTGGCGCTTGTGCCTACCATCTCTTCCTCACCCCACATGGAGTCACAAAGTCCTGCTGACTCCCCAGCCCGCTGTCCCTCTAGCTAATCTCTCCTTACTCCCAGGGGCCGGTCCATCTTTGTTCGGACCCTGAAAGACAAATACAGCTGCCTCCTCAAGGAACCGGCCTTGTCCATAGGCCCTCCACACCACCACCAGGGGGCGCTGTCTAAACTGCAAAGCCAGTCTGAAGAACACCCTGAAATAGCTCCTACAGCACGAAACGAAGTCCTCCCGGTGAGCGAGCGACCAGCACCCCGTCCCCCAGCCTTCCCCCACACCACCTCCATAATCGCACAGTCCCGCCCACAGCTTCCCCG
Organism: Peromyscus leucopus; assembly: GCF_004664715.2. Classification (NCBI taxonomy): domain Eukaryota; kingdom Metazoa; phylum Chordata; class Mammalia; order Rodentia; family Cricetidae; genus Peromyscus; species Peromyscus leucopus. The sequence continues at coordinate 44,431,310 of NC_051077.1, read as the reverse complement.
GCACTCGGCAGTCTCTGTGGTAACCAGTTATGCCACACATCCATGCTTTGGCAAACAGTGTCATCTCCATTTCTAACGCTGCCTCTTCCCTTGGTAACACCCAATTTATCATCCAAGACGCAGCTCAGCGCTTTTTTTTTTTCTTTTTTTGCCGCGGACACTGTTATGTTTAAAACTGAAATGTTGCCCTACAGGCCTAGGTTTTGAACATCTTGTCTCCCAGCTGGTGGCAGTGTTTTGGGGAGGTTGCAGAACTTTGGGGATGTGGGGGCCCAGTTGGAGGAAGTGAGTCCCTAGGTCTAAGATGTGAAAGTGACGCCCCGCCTCTGGTTTGGGACCAGCTTTCTCTGCACCATGATCCCCGTGATGAGAAGACCCACCACCTCACACTCCCCCGGTGGACCAGGATCCTCTGTCTACCTGTGGTGAAGATCTGTCACTCTGTTTGCCATAAAACAATATATGTCACGCCTTACTTCAGCTTTTTCTGTCGGGTATTTTTATCCCAGAGACGTGGGAAGTGATAAATGCACATAGTATTCCCAGTCCGTGGGGGAAGATAACAATGCACTTTTTCTTTTAAATCTTTCTCATGATGTTGGAAGTGTCTGCACGTCTGCTTTGTGGAAAGACCTTGACTTTAGATTCTAGAGAGTCTTAGGGAGATACTGAATGCCCTTCCAGGAAAGTGGGGCCTGGCAAGTTGAATGGTCAGCTGAATGTAAAGTCTCACGATCATTTGAAATGAGTATTTTGGGGAATGAGGTCACCTCTTTCCCTGGATTCTCAAGGGGAATTTTTTACCTAAAATGATAAAGAACTTCCTTCGCTTAGTTGTGAAATCTCTGAATGCAGAAACTCTATTAACGTTTGTTTTCCTAAGTGGAGCGTACTTCCTAGGGTTTGTGAATGTGATTAGTGGATGAATAAGTGAGTGAATGGAATAACTCATTCCAAAAGAATTTATTGCTACGGGCAAGAACCCCTGATGGTTATTATTATGATTTAAATGAACCTGGCTGTTATTTTCATTGGGAAAACAATTTGGCGGGGAAGACAGACCCCAAACAATTGTGCAATTACTATTTAATTACAAATGTGGGCGGGCCTACAAAGACGTACAGACTGTTAGGGCATAACTTGGGGCTTAGGTCAGAAAATTTTCTTTGAGGACACAATGTTCGTAAAATAAATTACTAGTAAAAACACATTACAAAGAATGGCAACTCCGATTTCTACCCTATGATAATTTCCCATTGCTCTGACCAAATATCTGGTGGAAACAACTTGAGGATGAACCTCTTTGTTTTGGCTTGTGGTTTTAGGGGATTTCACAGGGGGCAAACCATGGTAACTATGGTAACCTGTGGGCCCCATCAGATTCAAATCATAATATTAGGTTCACCAACAGACATGGTCACGTGCACACAAAGAATAAAATCCAAATAAAAAACTTCACATCAAGCTCAATGGTTAAGAGCGTGGGTTTAGTTCCTAGGACCCACATTCTCCCATAACTCCAGTTTCAGGGGAACCTGACACCTTCTTCTGGCCTCTGTGAACACCTACATGCATGTAAAACTAGCACATACATTCAGACACTACACATAAAATAAAATTTGAAAAAAAAAAAACTCCATTCTGAGGTGTGTGTGTGTGTGTGTGTGTGTGTGTGTGTGTGTGTGTGTGTTCTACCAGACATCTGAGGCACGGATGCTGGTTACTCAGTCACTTTCCATCTTGTTTTTTGAGACAGGGACTCTCAAACTCAAACTAACCAATTCAGCCAGGCTGGCTGGTAGCCAGCGCGAACGAGACACATGCCTCTGCTTCCCCAGGGCTGGGATTACAAGTACAGGCCACCACACCAGGCTTTTGTGTGGCTGGGGATCAAATCAAACCCTCACCCTTGCCCAGCAAACACTTTACTGACTGAGCAATCTCCTCGGCCACTAAACATGCACTTTGAACGAGATTGTTAATCAACGCAGGGGTTTGGTGTGTTTTGTTCCTGGACGAGATCTCTCAGCCAGGAAAGGCTACGCGGAAGCATAGTGCCCTGTTGTGGAACTTTTTGTCACCTGACCAAAGTTCTCCAGTGGTTTGAAGGTAGCTCTGCGTGTTTCAGATGATCTAAGCGTGGCCTATCTGCCAAGCCATGCATAAGAAAACTCGATGTTCCCGAAACTTGTTCTGTAGCTGGCCAGCCCTCTGACCCCACCTCCCTCTCTCTGTCTCCCTGTCTCCTCCCCATCTACCCTTTCTGTGGCAGTTTTATATCATTCTCAATTCACCGGCTGTGCATCTCAAACCAGAGAGAGCCTCCCCGATTCTACAGGTGCTCTTACTGACAGGCTATACCGGAGACTCTGGTGTAGCTCTACACCACTGTGGTGGCCTCGGGGTGACGCCCAGGCTCTGTATGTTCTTGGAAGCACACCTGGGAAAGCCAGAGTCAATACCACAAGGTTTAACCTGTGAGACCGGACTGCAGTGTGGTGGCTTCTGCATTCCTCAATGGCTCCTATGTGACCATGGGGATATTTGACTGTGACGGTTTTATGTTCCTTCCTCACATGCCTTTCAGAGACCCAGCCCACAGCTTGATTTAGGACTGCACAGTCATGCAGACTAGAAGCCCTGGACCTAGTTCTAGTCTGTTTCTTGGATGTGGTGATAAACACCAACCAAAACCAACTGCGGGGGAGGGGGGGTTGCCTCCATGAGACTGGCCTGCAGGCATGTCGGTGGGGCATGTTCGCGATTGTTGATTGATGTTGGGGGACCCAGTCCAGTGTGGGCTCTGCCACCCGTGGGCAGGTGGGCCTGGACCGTATGAGAAAGGAAGCTGAACATGAGCCTGGGAACAAGCCCGCAAGCTGAGTCCCTCTGTGAGGTCTCCTTCAAGTTCCTGGCTTGAATCCCCCCTGTCTTGGCTTCCCCTCCGTGATGGAGTACAGACTGTAAGACAAAAAGGCCCTTCCTTCCTCAAGGTGCTTTTGGTCAAAGGGTTTATCACAGCAACAGAAAAGTGACTGATCCAGCCCCTACGCCAAAACATAATCAAAATAGGTCTCTCTATGCTGAGACTGGGAGCAGGTTTAAAAATAAAGAAATAAAAAGCTCCCCTCAAACAGGAACCGAGATCTAATACCCTGACCCCCAACATACAAGATTGACATGTTGAAGTCCTGACCTCCGCTGGGACCTTGTTTGGAGTTAGAGCTTTTAGGGAAGTAATTGGGAGTAATGAAGTCCTAGGGGTGCGGGCCTGGAGTGTGACTGTCTCCTCCAGGCCTCTTGACGTGACCACTGCCATACTGAAGCAGAGTGACTTCGACAACATACAGGAAGTCACGGCAATGAAACCAAGAGTGAGCTCTACAGTCATAGTCCCGGAGCTGCTCACATCTCCCCTTGGGGAAGGGGCCATCGATCTTTAGGGGACCCTTCTCCGGGTTTCCAAATCCCCTTTCCCTCCTGTCTGAAAATGTTTCATAACATTTCAAGTAAAGAACGCCTGGGGGTGGGACTTTCTGGTGGCGCGTCGCTTATGAGTAACCTTTGCTCCTGGAAGTGACTCAAATAAAGTCATTTATTCACCAGACTGGACTTAACTGGATCTTTCTATGGTCTGTCCACTGCTTCCCTATTTGGGGGTAAATAAATCTCCTATTTATGTCTCCCCAGACAAGTCACATGCTAAGCCCCTGATGCAATCGGACTGTGTTCTTGTCTGGAGGGTTAAGAGACACATAGGGAACGCTCACAGGAATGCACTCTCCCCGGCCGATACCCTTCTCCCTCAGCCTCCCTCTCCCTGTGTCTCTCCCTCAGTGCTTGAAGAGGAAAGGCCATGTGAGGACACGGGAAGGCAGCTGTCCACCAGCCAGGAAGAGAGGCCTCTCTCTAGAAACTGGCATTGATGACACCTTGACACAAACTTCTAGCCTCTCGAACTGTGACAGCACATATCTCTGTCATTGAAGCCACCCGGCCTGATTATTTTCTTATGGCATTTGGAGCGCATAATGCAATGTGACTGCCCGGTTTTTCTTTGCCACAAGCAAATTGAAAAAGAAAAAAATCCTTCTTAGGCCAGGCACCAGGGTGCATGCCTGTGATCTCCATGCCTGGAGACAAGAGCAGGAGGGTTGCACATTCCAGGCTTGATCTTGTCATTCCGCCCTTGCTGAGCCCTCCTCGGCTGGGAGAAGAAATGTGTCCGTGGGTTCTGCTCCAGAGCAAAAGGATGAAGACCAGGGACCAGCCCTTCCCTTGTTGGCTCTCTAAGACACCCTGACTCACCAGTCTCTCTCCTACCCTTTTACAGAGACATGCGCATTAGGAGAAGAAGACACTGAAGTTTGTTCAGAGTAAATAATGAAGCGCTAAGTCATCAAAGTGTGAATGTAACGGGGAGTCAAGGGTTAAGCCAAAGAGATGGTAAGCGATCTGTGAATTTTTAATCTAGCATCCATACCCAGGTATACAGGTGCGTCCATGAAAAAAAAACATATCTTACTGTAAGTATGCATTATTATATTACACACATATGTGTATTTACACACACGTTTGTGTGTGGCGGGTGTTTGTGGTGTAGAGTGGGGTTGTATGTGGGCAAAAGCAAGGCCTTGCTAGGTTAACAACTACCCAAATAGCTACGTATCAATCAGCAGTTCGTGTTTAATCCTCACAACAAACTATGCCACAGAAAAATACTGCTACTGTTGTGTTTGTAAACAAGGAAATCAAAGCAGAGATGTTAGGACAGCCCAGGATCATAGGCAAAACGGGAATTTCTTCCCAGTCTGGCCAGCGAGCCTGCCCTTTCAGCTGGGAGAAGAAATGTGGCCTGGGTTCTGTTCCAGAGCAGATCACATCAGATTGTCTCTGGTCATCCCAGGAGCTCTGAAAGTCTACCACGTCCCCATCGGCCCAAATCGGCAAAGAGCCGTTCATTAGGCAGGTACAACTAGAGTCAAGATAGTCTTGCTGCCGAAGAGAAACACACTAAAGCAATTTGGATACTTGGGGACTTTGTTACAACAGATGCCACTAAAAGCAGTAAGAGGGGTCCCTGTGGGAACTGCAGGTGTGGTTGGCTACCCTGGAGGAACAAAGCCACACATCTCTCTGCCCCTTAATATCCACTGAGGCCACATGGTCCTCCTTTTCTACTCTCCTCTACCCCCCCCAATGTTTCCTTCACGCAACCCCATTTTCTCTGTCCATGCATGCCTAAGAATGTGGTGGAAATGGTCACCCTTGCGCATCAGTAGTTCACTTCTTGTGGCCAAACTCTAACTCGCTTCCCTCAAGACGGAGAATTTGACTGTGCATCTGCCTGTCGGCAGATGAGCTCCCCACTGAGTGTAGATGCTGAGGAGCTGCTGTGTGAGTCCGGTGCCCAGAGATTTAGAATGTGACTAAAGGTGATGGCCACCGAGGTTCAAAGTGGAGGTCAGTTACCGAGAAGACGCTGGGTGGCTTTGTCATAGCAGGTCACGTGAGCTCCCATATCAGTCCCTCCTCCCAAGGAGTACTCGGTTCAAAACAAGCCCCTGTTTTAAATGCCAAATGCCTCTCATTTTAAAGTACCTAAGCTCCAGGGCGTCCGTAAAGGTTCCCTTCTAAGGAATGAGTGGCAGTCTCAGGACTAGCACACGGCATAAATGTCTGCAGGAAGAGAAAAGAGGGCCACAGTGTCAGAGAGGGGGTACAGTAGAGGGGTGGTGACGTCAGAGGCGGGTACAGCAGATGAGGACTTTCCAAGTGGGACAGGTGCCACGGAGATGATTTGTCAGTGAAGTGTTTGATGCACGAATATGAGGACCTGGGTTTGGAGACTCATCTGAAATCTCCGTGTTGGGGAAGCTGAGGCAGACGGCTGGAGGAGGCCTGGAGCTTGCTGGCCAGCCAGTCCAGCTGGTGAATGAGCTACCGGTTCAGTGAGAGAGCATGTCTCCAAAAGTATGACGGAGACTGATTGGCTAGGATGACCCCAGCACTCCAGAGGCAGAGGCAGGTGGATCTCTGTGAGTTCGAGCCCAGCCTGGTCCACAGAGTGAGTTCCAGCACAGCCAGGGCTATACAAAGTAACCCTGTCTTGAAAAACAAAACAAAAGATACCCAACATCTATCTCTGGCCTCCACACAGACATATGTAAATGTACACACACATATGAACACACCACACACACACACACACACACACACACACACACACATACTTTCAATATGTTCCTTAAAACAGAGTATGAATTTCAGCTTCCTGTTTCCTATGTATTGATTGCACCTTCTCATATATTATCTCCTCGACTCAGTAACTCAAGCACATGATGGGTACAGTTTCCCAGAGGGAATTGGTGTTTGTTTCTTATAAAATCAATACTTGTTTCACTTTGTGTGTGTGTGTGTGTGTGTGTGTGTGTGTGTGTGTTGCCCGGCTACCATGAATCACCTCCTTGTCTCCCTTTCTACCCCCAGTCTGCATTTGCCTGTGGTTCTGGGAGAATCAAACAAAAAACGGATACTCACTAGAGAAGTGATGCTGACCCTCCACAGGGTGCCTCACAGATCGTATTTACTACAGAGAAACGGGACCGCTCTAAAACTAACAGAAACAGCCAGGCGGCCCCGGAAAGATGCAGGGATTTTTGTGAGGTACCAGGAAATACAGATATCTTTAGTGTTACTGCATAATCCAAGAATACCCTCAGTAACAAGATCACATACTTAATTTAGGAAATGAATGCTTAATTTCTGCTTTTTACAGTTGTTCTTATTTTATTTCATGTTTGCCTGTGTATACGGCTGTGCACCACTTGAGTGCAGTACCCACAGAGACCATAAGGGGGCGCCGGGTGCCCTGGAGCTGGAGTTACAGATCGTTTTGAACTGTCATTTGGGTGCTGGGATGAGCCTGGGTCCTCGGAAGTGACAGCCAATGCTAACTGGTGAGCCACCATCACTCCAGCCCCCTATACGTAACATTCAAAATACATTGCAATCTGGGCATGGCAGCTTCTTGGGAGGCAGAGCTGGGACTGTGGCTTCAAGCCATATGTGTGGGACAAGCCTGGGCAACATAGAACCCTTACAGTAAAAATATATTACAGACATGGGTCCACACACATGAGAGGAAACCTACATCTCAAATTGTATGTGCTTAGCTATTTTTAAATTTTTTTTTTATTACTAATATTGGATTAGCACTTCTTTGCTAAAATGGAAGATCAACTAATGTTTATGAGGACCCAGGTCAAAGAGCTTAACTGGAGAGAAGACAAAACTGTGGAAAAACATACTGCATTACTTATTTCATGAGCACAGGGGAAGGTCTCCATTTCCTCCACTTCTCAGGGACAGCAACGGGATAGTTGGGGATCGCTCACTGAGAGCCCCTGTCTGCAGATGCGGGATCAGAAGAGTGTCAGTACTGGTATTTCATCACTTTGTTCAGGCCTGGGCGAATCAGGATGAATGTCAGATGTTCCCCGCATGCTGCTTATAGTCCAGTGTGGAAGGTAGATGCTGAAGAAGCGCCTTGAACGATGTTACCATGGAGTTAAGACTCTGTTTGGAAGACAATAAATAAAGCAGGGAGAGACAATGTCTTAGTTACCTTACGCGTTGTTGAAACAAAATACCCGACCAGAGCAACTTAAGGAGGGAAATTCTGACCTACAGAATATTCCAGGGGAACTTTCCATGAGGCTGACAGTCACAGTCATTGACTGTCAGGAAGCAGAGAGAGAACAGGAAGTGGGACTGGGCTGTAAAACCTAAGTCCCCCCTCCCCACAGTGACACACTTCCTCCAACAAGTGTCTGCCTCCTCAAGGTTTCACAGTCTTCCCCAACAGCGCCACCTGCTGGAGACCTCATGTTCAAACATGTGACCTTACGTGGGACCGTTTCCAATTCAGATCGTAACAGACAAGAAGAGGCAAGATGCTCGGAGAAAATAGTTGAGAAAGCAAGCTGAGAGGCTGGAAAGTCAGTTGCGTGGAGAGAAATGATGTCTTGATGGGTCATTTCCTGGATAATTTTAGGAGGCAGACACAGAGGTAAAGTCATGGACAAGGAAGGAGATCAGTCGTGTCCGTTTAGAAGTCAGGCAAGCTGATTCTGAGCAGAGAGTACAAAGAAGGCCCCAGGCCTGGTGATAACACTGCTATTGCATCCTGGATAGTATCTTGGACAATGGCTGGTGGTCAAGTGCAGTCAACATTGAGCTTGCCTTGCAAGCGTCAGGACCTCAGTGTGCTCCCCAGAAGCCGGGGTTACAAGAAAAGAGAGAGGTGTGGTGGTGAGTTTTTATAATGGGGGAACTGGGGCGCCAGAGGCAGCAGAGTCTGTGCTCGATCGTTAGCTGGCCTAGTCCATTTGGTGGGACCCAGGACAATGAAGAGACACTATCTCAAAGAAAATCGCAGTGGACAGCTCCTGAAGATGGCACATGGAGCTACCTTCGGCCCTCTGCATATGTGCGCGCAGACACACACACACACACACACACACACACACACACACACACGTGCATCTACACAAGAATGCATACATGTAGGAATGCATACATACTCTAGACACGTACACACGCAAAATACCTAAGATGAGGCACAGGACACTCAGAGAGAGGGAGAGACAAGATTCTTAAAGTTTAAAAGTATTAAATTGGCTAGAATGCATAATGTTACACCGACTTGTAGACGAATTTCTAAGCAGTCTTATTAAATCAGAAGCAGAGAGTCAAATAAATACAGGGATGCAAGCCGTAGAGATCAGAGCAATAGCCGCCAACTAACCTTAGCTCACCACTTCACCATAGCTTCCCAAGAGAGCCTCTTCCTGTCTAACCTGTGCCTTTATTGCCTTGCTGTTCTGCCTTCTCATTGGCTCTAAGCCCAGACACATCACTTCCTCGTCACTGCCTGTCTGTACAGACCTCCAGGTCTCTATGGTTGGTACTGGGATGAAAGGTGTGTGTCACCACGCTTGGCTGTGTCCTTGACCACACAGAGACGCTGTCTGCCATGTGATCGGATTAAGGGCATGTGCTACCACTGCCTGACTTCTATTTATGGCTGTCTATGACCTCTGATCTCCAGGCAAACTTTATTTATTAACATACAAATAAGATATCACATTTTAGCACAAATAAAATATCACCACATTTCCCCTTTATTCTAATAAAAATAAAAAAGTTATAACTAATATAAGAAAAACTATATACAATAAGTACAATAACTATATACAATATATACAGGCAATACACACGGCAGGATATAAAACAGGGTTCAGATGGGTGAACCACAAGGAATGACATTTCCTAAGAACTAAGTGCCATTGGAGGAGAGCTCTGCTTTGCCTGACATTTTGCCCATTTTTCTGCAGATCTGGTAAGGCCAAAGACTTAACACAATCTCCCAGCCCTTAAAAACCAGGTCACCTAATCCAGAAAAAGAAACCTCTTTCCTCTGGGAATGTAAATCTTCCGGAAAGTCAAGAGTAGGTGAAAACATGTCTGGTCATCCACAGAGGTGACTGTGCCCGGAGCGTGGTTGGGACTTCCTTCCACCGTGACGCCGGAGTCCCCAGTTCTGAAATGCGGCTGTTTGGCCGCTTCCTGGATTCTGAAAGAGCTCCTGATCATTCTAACAAATGTGCTGCTGTTCTCCCATTCATCTGGTAGGGTTGGTTTCTATTGTTTATCACCCAAGGACTCTGATTCAGAGTCTGTGTGCTGTGTACTTGACATGATAGCCCATTGAAAGTGAGATCGACAACGGCCTTGAAAAGAGGTATCGGAATCCCTATTGACAGACAGGGTGAGTAAGGCTCACCGGAGGTAAAGTAGCTTGCTCACGCACGCTGGTAGGTGGTAAGATTGGCCAAGGCACCCAGGCCGTGCCCTGGTACCAAGGCTATGCTTCTTCCGCAATGAACGGGAATGTCAATAAACTTAACACTCCACTTGGACTCTGTTAAATGTTATTATGTACTTACTGACGGATATGATCTCTATTATCTTAATGAATCATATCTCACCATTTCATAAAATCCAGGTACTCTGTTCTCTATTTATTTGTATTAAATTTTGTTTTATGCCACAATAGAACGATATAACTGTATGTTGTCTCACAGTGCTTGTAAATCTGACTCCAAGAGCGTGGTTCACAGCCATCTTATTAAATAAAGCTAAAAACACACAAATCAATGAACATGTATTATTTATGTAGTGAGCTGGATTAAGTATCATATAAAAAAATAAAGTATAAGATGTGATGGGCTAAAAAAAAGAAAAAGATGTGATGGGCTGAGGATGTAGCCCAGCTGGGAGACCGCCTCCCTAGATAATCCTAGGCTACACAACCAATTTGAGGCGAGCCTGAAAATTTTTTTAAAAATGAAAAATTTCCTGGAGACACTTTACAATTTGGAAAGACCAGTCATGAAGAACACAATGGTAGATCAAAAAATTGAAATGAGAAGAGCATGTGTGATTTACTGTGAAATGGAGTTTTGTTTTCAAGATTTATTTATTCATATATCTTATGTATATAGATGCTTCGTGTAGATGTACATCTACACACCAGAAAGAGGGCATTGGAGCTCTTGAGACTACAGTTATAGATGACTGTGAGCCACCGTGTGGATGCTGGGAATTGAACTCGGGACCTTGGGAAGAACAGCCTGTGCTCTTAACCTCTGAGCCATCTCTCCAGCCCCATGAAGTGGAGTTTTAAGAGCAGAGACCATTAGGCTGACAAGACGGCCCACTGTGGTGCTTGCTCTCAAGCCAGAGTACCTGATTGCTGGGACCCCCATGGTAGGAGAGAACCCACTCCACAAATTACCTTCTGACCTCCACATGCTACACAGTGATACCAGCACACCTACCTACATGTGTACACAAACACACACGCACACACATACTGCATACACACAAACCACCCACCACCCACCCACCTATACATACACACACACACACACACACACACACACACACACATACACACTGCAAACACACACTGCAAACACATGAACCACACCACACATACACACATACATACTGCATACACACAAACCACACACCACCCACTCACCCACCCCCCACAATACAGCATATACACAAACCATACACACACACACACACACACACACACACACACACACACACACACACACCAAATAAAGTTCTATGAAAACCCTAGAAGGAACGTGCTCTGGTCCAGGAAAATAGGCGATGAAGGACAATATGCTGGTCTCTGTCTCTAAGAAAAATGCCTGGTGTCTAAATAACAACATTAAATAAGAAAGGTTTCCATGATGCATGGCTGACACACTGTATATCTTCATCCCAAGGGAGAACGTCCAGAGATGGATTACACAGATTTATAGAACACAGTTTCGGAGTGGTCACTGTAGCAAATGGGCCATTTTCTGCTTCTTCTGGCTGAACAGGTGACAAGTTACATCACTAATCCTGAGGTTTTTTTTTTGTTTGTTTGTTTGTTTGTTTGTTTTAAAGAAGTGTCACCATCTCGTGTTAGACATCTCTCTGGAGGGTCTGGTGCCTTCTCTGGGTTCATTATTAGAGATTTATATCCTGAAATGCCAAACTGCATTTTTAATCTATCATTAGAGCAGATTATCAGAACCAGAACTGACAAGATTTAGCACCCAGGTCTCCATTCCCCAAGCCTGAGTCTCACAGCGAGAGCTGCAATGCACTACACCATTCAGAGTAAACATGATGTATGAATGAATGGGTTTTCCTCCTCACTGAGTAATTACGGGTTCCTTCTTACTAAAAGCAAATTATTTTTACTCCTTCTGAAGAAGACCATGATTAATTATACAAAATTGCCCTTGTCTTTAATTGAATAAATTTCTTCCTTCCCTGTAAGTTAGTGGGAAATTATATATTATTAAATAGCTTGAAAATCTAAGGGAAGAAAAATCTCTCTTTTTAGAACTGAATGGAGTTGGTGATGGAGACTGCAGAACTGTAAACACATGGCTTCACATTGAGTTTCTGGGGCAGAATGACCCACAGAAAATGACCACTGTGCCTCAGTGACACACAGTTCCAATTCTACATTGCTGGGAGTTCAGGCATGTTGCCTACCTCTTACCTACAAGCACATGTTTCTAAGAAGGAATGAAATGAAAGCTAAGAGGCACTTGCTATTCACGCATGGTGGGTTGAGGCTTGATAGGAACAGACCCTGAATCAGGGTTTCTCAGCTTCTGTACTGTAGACAGTTTGGGCGACACAAGGTCTTTATAGAGAGTAAACTACTGAACAGAGTAGAATGTGTACCAGCATCTTCCTGCTGGCTGCCAGCTGTGCACATACATGATCCTGGTGTGGCAGCCAACATCAGCCTGACATTGTCAAATGTCCCCCAGTGAATGAAGTTGTTTCTGGCTGAGAACCACTGCCCTGAATTGTAGCATTCTGTTCTGGCTCAATCTAGAAGACATTGTGCTAAGTTCTGCTAGTTACATCCCAAATCTGTAACCTTGTCTGGTAAGAGAAGCTCCGATCAATAGGATGGCTTTCCAGAAGACTGACCATGGTTCCCAGCCTCCCTTGCAGCTAACTGGTATTGTTGGTTGTTTTTGTTCTTTTAGGGGGCCCGCCACCCAGCTCCCAAATAAATCACACATGGAGGCTTAATTATTAATTATTAAAAGTGCCTAGCCTTAGCTTGGCTTGTTTCTTGCTAGCTTTTCTTAAATTATCCCACCTACCTTTGCCTTTGGGCTTTGCTCATTCTCTTACTTCTGTAAATCTTAACTCTTACTTCGTGGCTTGCTGTGTAGCTGGGTGGCTGGCCCTTGGAGTCCTCCTCCTTCTCTGGCTACTTCTTTTCGCCTCCCAGATTTCTCCTTCTATTTATTCTCTCTGCCTGCCAGCCACACCTATGTCTTCTCCTGCCTTGCTATTGGCTGTTCAGTTCTTTGTTAGATCACCAGGCACTTTAGACAGGCACAGTAACACAGCTTCACAGAGTTAAACAAATGCAACATGAACAAAAGTAATGCGCCTTAAAATAATATTCTACAACAAACTGGAGCAATGCTGCCAAGGTTAGGTTAATAAAATTTAAATGAAAACTATGGCAATAATCTCCTAATCATATCCATAAGAGTAAAGGAGTTTTATTTTACTTCCCCACTTCCTGCTATCTGGGAGTAAATATGATAGGGAGAGATTGCATTTGATCTATTTTTCTGTGACTATAGAAAAACGCCCAAGGCAGCTAGTGGTGAATATGATCGTGAGAGTTGCTATTAGTCTGTTTTCTGCCACGATAATAAAGCCCATGAGGCTGAGTGGCTTCAGAAGTATGATACTGGCTTCTGATCAGCTCTGGTGAGACACTGGTGACAGATGGTGCCACAGGACAGGAACCTGTGTAAGAGCGAGGGATGGGGAACCAGACATCATGGGTAGGATTACCTTATCGCCTTACTTCAAGACATATCCAATGTCCTACCACAGTTCATCAATCCCCTCTAAGCCTTAGAGCCTAAGGGTAGTTAGTGCTCCCAATGAGCAAAGACTTCTCCATGGACTAACTCTAACCTGGGACCATGGTTCAGGAGATGAGGATGTTGTCACTGATACAGTATTTGCCAAGCTCGTATGCAGCACTGGGTTCGAGCCCCAGTACCACACTCACGGCTTCCTACATCATTTATGTCGACACATTGGGGGAATCTCTTGCTTCTCACACATGAGCCTTTGGGGACAAGCTGAAACTATGTCCAAATCACAGAACAGCTCCACTCACCGAATGAGACCCAGGAACTGGAGATACGTGGTGAATGTGGCAGAGCCATTGCATACATAAAGGGTCACTGACTGTTTAATGTATAGAGGTAACATATCTGTTCTAAGCCCTGAAAGAAAAATAACTTACTTCTTTCATACGCCATTTTTGTATTGGTTTTTTTTTATTATAGTAACAAAATTGTTTCTGACCCAACCAGAATTCTAAGATCTTCTCTGTCGATGTACCCAACCGTCTTATTAAATAAGAAACACAGAAACAATGTAAAAGAGAAAGTCAAGAAGTCAGAGCTCAGCCAGGCGTTGGTGGCGCACGCCTTTAATCCCAGCACTCAGGAGGCAGAGCAGGCGGATCTCTGTGAGTTCAAGGCAGCCTGGGCTACCAAGTGAGTTCAGGAAAGGCGCAAAGCTACACAGAGAAACCTGTCTTGAAAAACAAAAAAAAAAAAAAAAAAAAAAAGAAGTCAGAGCTATATCTACCCTTCGCCTGCGTGGTCCAGCTTCCGAAAGAGAGTACTTCCTGTGTGTAAGTCGATTTTCCCATCATTCTGCTTCTCATTGGTTGTAAACAAAACTGATGCTCGTACTGTCTGAATGTACGCCCTAGTCTTAAGGCATATGTTCCAATGCTGCTATATCCTGAACACACAGAGATCTATGGATTAAAGGCGTGTGCACCACTGCCACACTCTGTCTATGCTCTAATAGCTCTGACGGCACTTTATTTATTAACATACAATCAAATCACATTCAGTACAATTAGAATACTACACACTTCTCTCTACAATCTTCCAACCATAAGGGTCTATATTACTCTGTTTTCTGTGGCTGTAATGAAACACTTCAGGTGAGATAGTTTATTTTAAAAAATTAACTTAACTCACCATTTGGAGGTGCAAGAGCATGACACCAGCAACTGCTTCCCTCCAGTGGGCGTCTCCTGGCTACGTCACCACACGGTGAAAATGATGTCTCACCTTCACTGTCGTCTTGACTGGATCTGGAATCACCCGGGAGACACCTCCAGGTGTCACCTAGGAGACGCCTCTGGGTGTACCTGTGAGGGCAATGCAAGAGAGACTGAACTGAGGAGGGCAGAGCGCTCTGAACGTGGGCAGCAGCATCCCCATCCGCTGTGGTCCCGAGCTGAATGAAAGAAGAGGAAAGAAAACCGCAGAGAAGCACCAGCATGTAACTCTCTCTGCTTCCTGCCCGTCAACGTCGACGCAATACAGCCAGCTGCCTCATGCCCCTACTACTGTGCCTCCTCAGCCATGGTGCGCTGTATCCACTCAAAATTTGGCCCAAATTAACCGCTCCCTTCCTTGAGTTGCATTTGTCACCAATTTTTGTAACTACTACAGTGAGTGATTTCATGGTGGGACAGAATGAAAGAGAGAGACCGTGTGGTAAGGCAGGAAGGCAGAGCAATTCAGAGGCGAGGCTTAGTCCTTCTGTACGACAACTGCTCTTGAGGAACTAACCAGGGTCCCATATAACTACAGTCACCCCTCCCCAGGGCAGCATTTCCCAGTGGCCTAATGACCTCCCACTGGGACCCCCCCTTTGTAAAGATTCTTCCACTTCAGCATGCCACTCTGGGGACCAAACCTCCAACATGTGAGCCTTTGAAGGATACCTTTATATCATAATCCAAACCATAGCAAGACCCCAATCAGTGTTCTGGGAAACACTGTAATAAAGCCAGACGACTGTGTGTGCCTGAGAAAACATTTTTTTCATTCCGTATATACACAATGCCATTTCTCGATTCTTCCTGAAGGAATGTGGCCATGATTCCTGGACTGGTGGCCTCCATCATCTTTGAACTTCTGCATCCACTGATGTCGGGACTTCTTGTTCTCTGATGAAAACAGCCCACATGTGGTTCCAATGACTATAGTTGGGGTTTCTGTCCCATGCCGCTATTGCTAACTGATACATGGCTACTGGCTGAAGGACCTGGGGAGATTTATAATCAATATTGCCAGCCCTTCTCAATACTCTAAAGACTAGAAAGAGGCCAAATAGCTCAGGCTATCTATGTGTGACCTTTGTGTGACTTCTTACAGTATTTTGATGTTCATCTACCAATCTAAAAAGCTTTGGCACTGCCAAGGATGCCAAATTGTGATGGTGCACACCTGAGATTCTAGTGCTTGGGAAGCAGAGGTGAAAAGATCCAAAATTCAAGTCCATCCTTGGTTACCTAGAGAGCTAGAGATCAATTTGAGCTACATGAGATCCTGTTTAAAAAAAAAAAAACAAAAAACAAAAAAAAAAAACAGCAAAAAGAAAATTAGGTCCCTCCTCATGGGTAGTAAAAATATAAGGTGTATTTTGGGATATTGGCAATTTCTTGCAAAAGCAAATCAGTCCTTTCTGTGTAACCTAGTGATCATTTACTTTGGAAAATTAATCCCAGAGAAATGAAAACCTATGTTCATAGACACACAAAATAAATCTGCCCATGAATATTCATCGCACCTCTGTCTGTAATAGTGAAAACCCAAGGCCAGTCCAATTGTCTGTCAGAGCACTAGCAAATAGCTAGGTGAACCTTGGCTTCACACAGTGAGACATATGAGCCAGCAATTAAAAAAAAAAAAAAAGAATGAAAATGAAGTCAACTGTGAATACAAAAACAGATCAGGTGGACCTCTCTGTATCGTGTTTACAGAGAAGCGTCAACCTCAAGGTTTACAAACTCATGTAGGCCATTCTTGGCTGCTGCCGCGGAACTCCACAGGCAAGGGAACTCATAAACAAAAGAAGTTCATTCCTCCAAGTGCTTGCGACTGGGAAGTCGGGACATCAGCTTCTCGTGAAGGACTTCTGGTGTCATTTGATGACGACGGAGGAGATGACAAGGAGGCAGCCGGGGAGCAGCCCGGGTCTCGCCAGTCTTGACATTTGGGAGGCGCAGCTTCGAGAGAGCAAGCAGGCTTGTTAAAAACACAGGCCTGTTTTCTTCACCTTTTCACCTGGAAGGCTGGAGTGGATGTTGTCTAACAACCTGGTGATCTTCTTGCTATTCTCTGGAGCCAGCCTTTCGGAACACCCCCCAACCAACCAACCAACCAACCACACACACACACACCCCAACATCTTGAGCCTTGTTAGGCCCCAATCCTGACCTTAGTCTCTCAGTGAATAGAACCCATCCTTATAAAAAGGTCCCATCAACAGAATGGGACCAATAGAATCTTTCCTTATGCTTGTCACAAACCCTTCCTCCTAGACCCTGACTCCACCATGACTTAACAGCCAATAGAATTGGTTCTTATGGTAAAGGTCATAGGCGCTTTGCTACTTTGTAAGGGAGTTTCAGTGTAGTTATGTCTGAAGGTCTGTTGTGATCATTGTCATGTGGAGACTTTTCCTAAAGTTTTACTGTGTTTAAGTGTGTAAGAACAATAAGCCATGAGGTCAGACTCTGGGAGTTCCGACCTGGTGCCTGTTAAAGCGGTTCTGACTCCAGGTTCATCCCTTACCTTGCATGGCAGATCTTTTCTGTCAAATCTCAAATGGCTGACTGAGGAGCTTATTTAACATATCAAAGAGGCCTCTGGTCACCAGTCTCCCCCAGTCCCGCCTGTTACAGAGTCCCGGCTGGTCCGGCACTTTTCATCCCTCCACTACCCTCAAACTCTCCAGCACAGTCCATGGGCTGAGTTTCCCTCCCCTCGCCTCTGACCCCTGTATAACCTCAGCCATTCTGCCTACCGGTCACTTGGTGCTTTTGGCCTCTTGGTCTCTGGGTTCCCAGGTATTCTCTTTGCTCTCTCTCTCTCTTCTCTTCCTCTCTTGCCCTCCCTACCCCCTCCTCTCATGGCCTGGTTTAGCATGGACCCTTCCAGATGCCTCTGACTATTTCTCTCTCATATCTACAACAAACCTTCTCCACCATACTAAGGAGCTTCTCATCCTCTTTTTTTTCCTCCAGTTTCCCTGACAGCCATGATGCTTGCAGGGCCCCAGATGTTGACATGAGGGCATGCCTTTATAGTCTCATCTGCCCCTTACAGTGGCCCCACCTCCAAATACCAACAGCATAAGAATTCCAGCATTAGTTTAACACAGTGGTTCTCAAACTGTGGGTCGTGACTCCTTTGACAAACCTCTATCTCCAAAAATATTTACACTATGATTCACAGCATAGCAAAATTACAGTTATGAAGTAGCAATGAAAATACTTTTTTATGGTTGGGAGTCACCATAACATGAAGAATTGTGTTAAACTGTTGCAGCATTAGGAAGGTTGAGGACCACTTGCCTAATACACCAAAAAGATCATCCACCATGATCAAGTAGGTTTCATCCCAGAGATGCAGAGATGGCCCAACATATGTAAATCAATGAATGTAATCCACCATATAAACAAACTGAAAGACAAAAACCACATGACCATCTCATTAAATTCAGAAAGGGCCTTTGACAAAATCCAATACCTCTTTATTGTACACTGTATAATAATGTATTGCTGCTGTGACTGTAATAAAAAGCTGAGTGGCCAATAGCTAAGCAGGAGGTATAAGGCAGGACTTCCAGGCAGAGAGAGAGGAAGTAGAAGATTATCAAGGTGCAAGGAGATGCCAATGATACATGGAGGAGTTGGACATACAGAAGGAAAGAAAGGTAAATGCCACATGATAAAGCATAGAAGCAAGTTAATTTAAGTTATAAGAGCTAGTGAGACAAGCCTAAGCGAAGGCCAAGCTTTCATTATTAATAATAAGTCTCCATGTCATTATTTGTGAGCTGGTGGCCCAAAGAAAAGTCCAACTACACCAGAGAATACAAGGGTCATATCTCAAAATAATAGCAAGCTCATAGCCAACATCAACTTTAAATGGCCAAATCTCAAACAAATTTCACTAAAATCAGGAATAAGATAAGGTTGTCTACTCTCTGCATACCTATTCAATAGAGCACCTGAAGTCTTACCTAAAGCAATAAGACAGCTGAAGGAGATCAAAGGGATACAAATAGAAAGGGAAAAAGTTAAAGTTATCTTTATTTGCAGATGATAAGGTTGTATATACAAATGACCCTTTAAAAGCCCACTAGGCAACTCCTACAGCTGATAAACACTTTCAACAAAGTAGCAAGATACAAAATTAATACTCAAATATTTGTAGCCTTCCTATATACAAATCACACAGGGATCAAGGAAGAAATCAGAGAAACAATACCATTCACAATAGCCAAAAGAACAACAAAATAAAAAATCGTTATTGACACTAACAAAGCTAGTGAAACACTTGTATGATAACAACTTTGAAACATTGAAGAAAGAAATTGAAGAAAATATCAGAAGATGAAGAGATCTCCCACACTCATGGATCAGTAGCATTAATATAGTGAAAATGGCCATCCTACCAAGATCAATCTACAGATTCAATGCAGTCTCCAACACAATTCTTCACAGACCTTCAAAGGACAATTTTCAGCTACATATGGGGACATAACAAACTCATGAGAGTAAAAAGCATGCTGAATACTAAAAGAACTTCTAGAGTATCACCAATCCCATCTCAAATTGTATGACAGAGATATAGTAATATAAACAGCACAGTATTGAAACAAAAACAGACACATTGATCCATAGAATCAAATAGATGACCTAGACATAAATCCACGTGCCTATGGACACCTGATGTTTTATTAAGAAGCCAGAAATACACACTGAAAAAAGACAGACTCTTCAACAAATGGTGTTTGTCAATCTGGGTAGCTGCAGGTAGAAGAATGCAAATAGATCCATACTTATCACCCTGTGTAAAACTCAAGTCCAAGTGGATCTAAGACTTTAAAGCCAGATACACTGATCTGATAGAAGAGAAAAAGGAGAATAGTATTGAGCTTATTAGCACAGGAAAAGGCTTTCTGAACAGAAGACCAATAGCACAGGCACCAAGATCAACAATTAACAAATGGGACCTCAGGAAACTGGAAGCCTTCTGTGTGACAAAGGATGTCATTACTCAAAGTGACAGGTTACAGAGTGAGAACAGAATTTTACCAAACACACAACTGAAAGAGAACTAATACACAAAACATATAGAGAACTAAAAAAAATAAATAAATAAACTAGACATCAAGAGAACAAATGATCCAGTTTTAAAAATGGGATGCCAATACAAACAGAATTCTCAAAAGAGGAAATGAGAGAAATAAATGGCTGAGAACTTAAAGACATGCTCAACATCCTTAGTCATCAGAGAAATGCAAACCAAAACTGCTTTGAGATTCCATCTTACACTTGTCAGATGGCTAAGATCAATACAACACGTGACAGCTCATGCTGGTGAGGATGTGGAGTAAGAGGAACACTCATCCACTGCTGGTGTTGTATAGCCACTATGGAAATCAATGTGGCAGTTCCTCAGGATGGTGAGAATCAATATACCTCAAGATTCAGCTATACCACTCTTGGCATGAGCCCAAAGGATGCTTCATCATACTAAAGAGACACTTTGCTCAACCATGTTCATTGCTGCTCTGTTCATAATAGCCAGAAATGGGAAGCAGCCTAGATGTCCACCAATGGATAAGCGGATAGAGAAAATGTGGTACATACACAATGGAATATTACTCAGTCATTAAAAATGAGATTCACAGGTAAATGGATGAAGCTAGAAAAAAAAATCATCCTGGGTGAGGTAATCTAGACCCAGAAAGACAAATATGAATGTATTTGCTTATATGTGGATATTAACTGTTAAGTCTTTGATAAGCACACTACAATCCATTCAACCACAGAAGTTCAGTATAGATGTATAGAGTAACTATACATCAGTATATATATGAAGGAGAGCTAAATGGAATTGTCAAATATGGGGGAAACAGAGTCCCAACTGGACAATTTCTCCACTGAATGAAGCTCCCTGTACTGGGAATAAGTTACATCTAATAGAGTTGTTGCCTAAAGGAGCCTCATGGGAACCCCCAAGCAACCTAGGCTATTGCCAAGGCTATTGGTTGTTCTCCAGAAACTGATGGTAAAGCCCCATTGCTGAAGACAACACTTTCACCACTTATTAAACACAGAAAAGTGTGGGGGCCCACAGAGACTCCGTAGTGTGGCCTTACTCCATCTTGACTCAAGGTCAGAGAATCCAAGCTTGTTTTGCCCCGCAAGGCTGCATAATAGGATGTTTTGGCCAAACGCATGGTTGCCAGGTGTCTTATACTTCAAGGCCTAATTACAGGATGCTTTGCCATAAGGCATGGCTACTAGATGTTTTGAGAATTAAGGAAGTGTTTACACTTGTCTGTACTTTGTACCTTGAACCATAGTGTCCTTGAGATGGGAGGGTCTTTTGCCTCTCCCCTTGCTGGTGTATAAAAAGTCCATGAGGAGCAAACTCAGGGCGATGATGGTATTGACCCAGAGCCCTCCCAGTGCTATTCTGTGTCTCTGTCTTTTTCTTATACATCGCCTACATCTCTATTTTTCATATCTATTATTTCTTAATTCTTACTCCTCTATTCAAGGACCGTCCAATCGTCGGGTGGGACTAGCAGGGAAGTTGAGCTGGTGCTGACCTAGAGCCTTCACCCTGCAGGCTAGTGTTCTTGGTACCAGAAGGTACTCTGCATGCTCCCACAGGAAAAAAAAAAAAAAGTAAACACCAGTTCAGCCACAAAACCTTCAGTTTACAACAGTGTCCTGCTTGCAAAATGCACTAATGCACTAATGGTACGCAGCTTATGGGAGTAACCAACCAATATCTCATTGGATGTAAAGTCCACTTTATGGGAGGGAACCCACCTCTAATTCTACTTGGGTGGACAAGAACCTGAGACCACATACGCCAGGGCCTGAGGGGGAAATCAAATACTACTGATCTGCTAAAGGAACACAGCAATAAAATGACTCCTGATGACATTGTCCTCTACTCATAGATCAGTGCCTTGCTCAGACATCATTAAAAAAAAGCTTCCTCCTACAGCAAGTGGAAACAAATACCCCACAGCCAGACAATATGAGGAGAGTGAGAAACTCTGGAACACTCAGTCCTAAAAGAGATGTCTCCATCAAATCCCTCCTCCTGAGGAAGAAGAGGTAGAAAGAGTGTGAGAGCCGGAGGAAGGGGGTGAAGACACCAAGGAAACAGGGCTTCTAAACACAGCAGGACCAAGGTGTATTAGAACTCAGAGACTGTAGCTAGAGTTTTCCTGCCTTGCCCACAGTCAGGACAAACTTTGTCACCCGCCAGTCCCACAGCTGCTCAGACCCAACCAAGTAAACACAGAGACTTATATTGCATACAAACTGTATGGCCATGGCAGGCTTCTTGCTAACTGTTCTTATAGCTTAAATTAATCCATTTTTATAAATCTATACCTTGCCATGTGCTTGTGGCTTACCAATGTCTTCACATGCAGCTTGTCATGTGCGCTGGCAGTTTCTCTGCCTCAGCTTCCATTCCAGAATTCTTCTCCTCCTTGTCCCGCCTATACTTCCTCCTGTCTGGCCACTGGCCAATCAGTGTTTTATTATTGACCAATCAGAGCAACAGATTTGACATACAGACCATCCCACAGCAAGAGACTATAGCAGCATGCACATAGTCTGCACCAGACAGGGGCCCAGAGCTGAGAGTGGAGGTGGACACAAGCCCACCCTAACCAGAAGTCATCTCCAACTGCTAACCACTCACAAATGGAAAATTCGTTTTCTCCAACAGAGTCTCACTGGAGATACAAACCATTCTTTTCTTTTTTTTTTCGAGACAGGGTTTCTCTGTGTAGCTTTGCACCTTTCCTGGATCTCACTCTGTAGACCAGGCTGGCCTCAAACTCACAAAGATCTGCCTGCCTCTGCCTCCCTCGTGCTGGGACTAAAGGTGTGAGCCACCACCGCCCGGCAGAGATACAAACCATTCTTAAGGGCAGGTCCCATGCCCAGCAGTAGATGGCCAACACAAAATGAACTCAATGGCTTCTTTGGAGGTTCTTTGTCTCACAACGTTGTGTCAAGACTCTTTTTTCCCCTTACAAGTCCTTTGAGTATGTGTTATGGCTTCTGGTTTTGTGTTTTTATGGGTGTCCTATGTTTGTGAATGTGTGTGCCTCTGCATCTAGATGTGTTTCTTGTGTTTTTCTTTAGCTCTTTTTCTTCTGTTTGTTTGTTTTGCTCTACCCATTTGTCTGGTTTTGTTTAGTTTAACTTAATTTAATTTAATTTTGCTATTATTTTTTATATGCCTGTTTGTTTCCTAAAGAGAGAAAGAAAGGGTGTGGGTTCAGATGGGAGGGGTTGGGGGAGGAGCTGGGAGGAGCTGGAGGAGGGGAAACTGTAATAAGAACATACTGTATGGAAAAGAAATCTGCTTTCAATTAAAAAAAATGTTTAAAAAAGTTTCTAGTACAAAAACTTTTGGGGAAAACACCCTCAAACTACAACATACACTGTATGATTCCATTTACCTAACGTCCTTGAAATTTCAAAAGTGTGGAAATGGTCTCAGAAAATAAAATACAGAAAACCCAATAAAGCCAAGCACACTGGTATGCACTATACATCTCAGCAAGAGACTCAGAACCTCAAGTCCAGGCTCAACTACTTGAGGACTTGCCTCAAATACAGAAAAATCTGGAGGTAGAGAACTGATTAGTGGTGGCTGGGGTTTAGGGACAGGGAGGAATAATGTGAGTAGAAC
The DNA here is from genome assembly GCF_004664715.2 of Peromyscus leucopus. Classification (NCBI taxonomy): domain Eukaryota; kingdom Metazoa; phylum Chordata; class Mammalia; order Rodentia; family Cricetidae; genus Peromyscus; species Peromyscus leucopus. The sequence continues at coordinate 44,407,830 of NC_051077.1, read as the reverse complement.
GTGACAGAGCCAGGGAGGATTTCGTGTCAGTGGTACTATTCTGAACATTAGTTGAGGTGGTGGTAATTGATCTGAGTGGGGTCACTGTGTCTAGAAGTAGGTCAGGAGATGTAGCTCGGCAGAAGAGTGTTTACTGAGCATACCTGAGGCCCCAGGTTCAACCTCTAACCTACCAGAAAAAAGACTCACAGAACTATAAACACAGATCCACAAATGAGTGGGTAGAAAAACTAGTAACACTGACTGAGTCTCTCTGGTCTAGTTAACATCGCTAACCTACGACAATGTGCTGGCTTATTAAATTGTGCTCCTAGCTAATTATATTGTGCTGTGGTTATAGAAGAGGCTCATTTGGAGGACGACGACAGAAAGGTGCACACAGAACTTTCTGTGAGACTGTCATTGCTTCACAAGAAAGGGTTTTGTTGTGTCTTTAGACTCAGCCTTAATGATCTAACAAAGTAACAACCGACAATCCAGCCTTACTTGTCTGACTGGAATCTCCATTCATTATTTTAAAACTTTCTCACACAGATAGGTGCTGGTGTTAGAGATAGGGATATCACCACAATGAGCAAGGACACAGCCATTGAGCTCCAACCTAAGGTGTTGAACCTAAAGTCTGATGTTCAAATTAATGGAACCTAACAAGAGGGGGGGGGTTGAAGGAGGGAAGGAAAGAAGAAAGAAAGAAATGAAGAAAGGAATGAAGGAAGAAAGGAAGGAAGGAAGGAAGGAAGGAAAAGGAAAGAAAGAAGGAAAGAACGAAAAGAAGGAAGGAAGAAAGAAAGAAAGGAAGGAAAGAAAGAAAGAAAGAAAGAAAGAAAGAAAGAAAGAAAGAAAGAAAGAAAGAAAGAAAGAAGAAGAAGAGAAGGAGGAAGGAAGGAAGGAAGGAAGGAAGGAAGGAAGGAAGGAAGGAAGGAAAGAAGGAAGGACTGTTTGCATAAATGTATAGTCATCCTTTGGACTTAGAAATGAATGATCAGGATACAAAATATTTTCATAAATGTTTAGTTAGGAAATTGTTCTAAAGAGTCTGATTCAAGCATTGATCATTGTTGAATTAACAAAATATACAGAAATATGATAGAGATATAAAATTTTAAGTCACCAATGCAGTTCATGGAAAGTCCATATTCAATTGTATTTTTTTATGTTTGTTTGTTTGCTTGTGTTTGGTTTAGGGATAAGATGTCTTTAGGTAGCCCAGGCTGGTCTTGAACATGAGCTCTGCCTGCTTCTGCCTTCTGTGTTAGGATCACAATCTTTTGCTACCACATCCATCTCTCTCCCGGTTACTTTTCATAGACCAAAGACAGACTCTGTCAGTCACCACATAAGTGGTCATTGGTCAAAAAGATGAAATTAACAAGTCAGACTATTAAAGAGGCTACACAAACACAGCCTGCATTTTCCTGGGAAGACAGAATTGCACATATTTCAAGGAGAGCAGGAAATGCCTGCGAAGTTCTTATGCTCACTCTTTTGCAGGAGAAGAAAAGAAAAGCCCTCCACTGGGCTCATCATAGTTGCACAGATGAGCTGGGCAGTCATGATTCAGTCTCAATCCTTGTCTCTATCTACAGGCGATAGAAAAGCTTACTTTTTTTTTTTCACTCAGTCACTTGATTATTTATAGAATAAAGCTGTAGGTGATGGGCAAAATTTCAGCATCAAATAAGAATGGGGAGTCCAGATTGTTAAAACTTTGAAAACAATTACTATAACCAAAGCAGGCATGCTATGTAAACGCAGTATAGAATTATCTTGGGAAGAACATAAAAGATGAATCAGACAATCTGGCTTTAGGCACCTAGTGTAGCTTAAGGACCGTTGCTTATTAAAAGGAACTAAGGTGGACATGGTAGCTAGCTCTTGTTCCACAGTATCGGGGAGACAGAAATGATAGGATTTCAAGTTCAAAACTATGCTGGACTATATAGCAAGGTCATCTCTCAGAAATAAAAAAAATATAGAAAGAGGGGAGAGAGATGTGGAAGGAAGAGAGGGAAGGAGGGAGGAAGAGAGGGAGAGAGAGATGGAGGGAGGGAGAGAGAGATAGAGGGAGGGAGGAGGGAGGGGGGAGGGAGGGGGGAATACAACAGGGAAGGAGTGGCCCTCATTCTGACAAAGCTCTAGCATGTTTACAAACTGGTACATTGTTCTCAGTTCTGTTCCCCCACCTGTCAGTTTGAAAACGTGGAGACATTGAACATGCTCTGGAAACACTAACTGGATTATATACAGACTGAAAAGTCACATGTATCTTCCCTGAGAGTAGCCTACCAACATCAGATGCACATTAAAACTGCAACAGTGCCGGCGGTGGGCACGCCTTTAATCCAGCACTCGGAGCAGAGCCAGGCGGATCTCTGTGAGTTCGAGGCAGCTGGCTACAAGTGAGTTCCAGAAAGCGCAAAGCTACACAGAGAAACCCGTCTCGAAAAAAAAAAAAAAAAAAAAAAAAAAAAAAAAAAAAACTGCAACAGTGTTGACTGCTGAATGAATACCGAGCAAGTGAAAGTTAACATACATTTCTTGTTTCCCTGTTGCACTTAAAAAATTAACTTGGATGTATTATATTATTACATTCACTTGGCGATGGTACTTCTCTGAGAATTTAAGAAAAAAAAAAGAAGAGAAATGTTGGATGCTATGTCTCATTTATTTGAAATTATTTCCTAGAATTAAACCTTTGGAGAAGAGGAGCATGCTATTTTGGGGAGGTGGTTGTTTATTTGGTACCACATTTGCAGAAGTGCATTTAAAAAAAAAACCGCTGAATGATAGCATCAATTTAAAAGCCCAAGGTATCCAACTGTGAGCAGAGACTGGATCAGGAAAGACTGTAATTGTGACCATATTTCACACTGTACAAACTGGTCAATTCCTTTATCTTCAGGAGTGGCTGCAGGAAAATGTCAGGGCTCCAGTTTTATGTGTTTCCCTCCTCCATCTCTTTCCTCTTTTGCTGTGTGACTCACATCCTACAGGGTGATGGGAAAGCCTTTGGAGGACATCAATTCCCAGGACTCAATTTTCTCTATCAGATTGCTACAAATAAATCTTATTTTATATCTCAGCTCATAACCTTCAGTGGAAACGCTTCCCTGTGTCTCGGCCCTCTATTGCTGTGTTTAACGCTGCGGCTGAGGACTTGATCATCAACTCTCCAAGAGATGGGAGAGAAGTGGGGATGCGCCCTTCCCCCACCCAGGGCTCCCAGGAGCAACCCAACATAAAGGTAGTAAATCTCCATCATAATTGTCTAGATATAGCCAATCAACTGGCTTAATGAGATGGGAAGTAGGTTGCTGGGGAGGAGGGATGACATTTTAACAAGACAATTCGCATCAAACGGCAATTTATCCTTCACAGCACATTTAATTTTTCTAGAAAGTTCTCAGAAGCAAGAGTGCCATTCGGAAAGATGTTCGGCTTAGCTCACCCGTTGTGAATCACTTCAGCCCCTCAACAGAAGCACACAGAAACATTCCTAAAATATTTAAAATACTTTCTGTTATCTACCTCATTGCTGAGGGGTTTGCCTGTTTGGGGGTTTGAACACATTTTCTTGGAAATGGCAGAGGTTGAGGATAGTACTGCTTCCTTCCTGCCTCAAGTATGGGACTTGCAGCCCCATGTCCCTCTGATAGGGAATTGAAAGGGCATGACTCTGTCTACCTCCAAGCCCCACTAAGAATTCTCAGATGCATGGCATCCAAGCCTCCCCGACTCTGCTTGGGGCTGTGGTTCATGGTTTCTGTAAGTGGTTCCTGCAGATGTCTCTAGGGACCCGGCAGGGCTGGTTTACCCTAAAAAGGACACGCGGAAGGCTGCAAGCCAGACTCAGGGCAGCCAGGCTTGATCCTTGATTTGTGGGAGCTTTGTGAGAAGCTGACTGTAGATCAGGACCGAACAGAAAACAAAGCTGAGATCACAAATGCGTCTCTTAGTTCTTGCTTAGTGAGAGTGACATGCCTTGCGCATGCTCTCTTTTAGCTTGAACCCCTGTACAGCCTATCCCCAGTCACAGAGCAGCGGGTCTCTCTTGCGCTAAGGGTTTCTTGGAATTTCCTCACTTTTTCTTTTCCTTCATCCTAACTTACTCTTGTGTTGCTGGAGATCAAACCTAAGGCATTCTTCATGTGTTTACCAGTCTTTTGTTGTTCTTTTAGTTTCTGGGGTTTTTTTTCGACGCAGGGTTTCTCCGCATAGCTTTGGAGCCTGTTCTGGAACTTGCTCTGTAGACCAGGCTGGCCTCGAACTCAGAGATAAGCCCGCCTCTCCCTCCCGAGTGCTGGGATTAAAGGCTTACGACACTACAGCCCTGTCTTTTACCAGTCTTATACCTTGTAGCTATCCCCACCCCCGCACCCCCAGTGCTCTGTTATTTTGAGAAAGGAGCCTGCTGCGCAGCTCAGGCTGGTCTCAACTCCTGATCCTTCTGCCTCAGCTTCTGGGGGGGCCCAGAGATTGCAGGTGCCGCACCACCGTGTCCAGCTCAGCTCAGCTCAGCTTCTTCTTGCCCATCTTCCCTCCCTCTCATCCTCCTTCCCTCACGCACCCCACCCACCCCTCTGTGTGTTCCAGCCTCACAGATATTTAAATTGCTCTTGATTTAAAGGGAAGTCCTAAAACCGGTACTGCACATGAATCTTTGGAGCCAGAATTTTGCCGTTAAAGTCAGAAGTTCTGCTGCGCTGTCGGGAAGGTTCACACAGGTTAATTGCCCACACAGGCACTGTAGTTTACTAGTCAAATGCCTGACACACAAAAGGCCCTCTGTCCCACCCACGGGGACTGGGGCTCTGTTGATTGTACTAAGAATAAGGATGCTCCCTGAAGCCTTGGAGAATTTGTTTCTTTTCTCTCTCTAAAAACACTTTGTATGTGTAAACACGTGCACACACCACTCTGTAATCCAGCCAGTGTTGGTGCGGGGAAGTGAACTCAGATCGCCTGGAAGAGCAGCAGGTCCTCTTAACTCTGGAGCCTCAGCCTTGGCTAACTTAAGCAAGAGGCTCCACTGTGGTGGAGCAGCCCTCTTGTCCTTGTCCTGAGAGGAATAACCTTCTCCTTAAACTGGAGTTTCATTTGTTCGTTATTTTGACTTTAAGACTTCAGGCAGGGAAGAGGTAGACTGAACAGTGACCGCATCCGGTCACCCTGGGTGGTCTCTCTGCCCCTGTGTGGTGGATACCCAGTGGGCACAGCTGGTCCAGGTGAGAGTGAGGCAGTGGATCACAGGCAGAGCCTCCACCTAGACCTCTCTATGCCCATACTACGTCTGTAGGTGAAGGCACATGCAGGATTTAGTTTGGAAGGTCTGAAGAACACAGATTTTGCTCACTAGCACTGTGCATACTGTTCTGACACACAAAAACCATTTCCCAGGCTGGTGCTGTAGTCTATGCATGTAATCTCCACACTGGGGAGGCAGAGGCCCAAGGACAGCTAGCTGTCAGTTCAAGGCCAGCCTGGTCGACACAGAGATTCCCACGCTAACCAGGGCTCACAGGACAATCCTGTCACAAACAAACAAACAAAAACCAAATCATTTCGCAGAGGTAACAAGAGTGATCGCTTAGTGGCAATGGGGGGGTGGGCACCTTTTCAGAGCTAATCATGTCTTCAACCCAGGTGATTGTTGTGCCCAGATCACGACCCCCAGAAAGACCACTGAAGACGAGCATGCCAGAATGCAAAAGCAAGGTCTAATTCTGGATATCCAAAAGCAATACAAGCCTAGGCAGGGACTTCGTCCAATACATCCAACGCAGTGGAGGCTGGAGGAAGTGCCCACCTCTTGCAAGCTCGGTTTTTAAAGGCAAAAAACACAAGGTTACATCATTTAGGGGTGCTAGTACGGGTACAATTCTGATTGGCTCGCTTCTAGGGGCTTTCTAGAAATCATGGCTTAATCTTACTTCTAAGGGGGTGGTTGCCCACCACCATTTCTCATTGGCTGCCCTCAGATGGGGACATTTCTGTGGTCAGTTACCCTGGAAACCAGGGAGAGGACATTCCATAGTCCGGCAGTCGTTACCTCATGGCTATCTTGTGACTCTGTACTTTTACACTTCCTGGTTTCTGGAATCTGGACTTAATGGTTTTAGTAACTCGTGGCCTGTACCTACAAGGAGAAATCTCAGGCCTTAGTTTTAGGGTGAAAGCATTTTGGTCTTATTTCTAAGATGGCTCATTTTGGTCTCATAGTGATGACTGGTAAAACTATGAAGTATTGAATACACACTTCAAAATGATTAATGGTTAATTTTAAGTTACATAAATTTTACCTCAGAAAACCCGCTCTTGGTATCTTAGACCCTTCTGTATGCTTTGACAGTAACCAACCTAACTCCTCCCTTGTCTATGGATGATCAAGCCGTTCCCAAGCTTGTATGGCTTCCAAGGATGCTCTTGGGGCTGGAGGTGTAGCTCACTGGTCCAGCACTTGCCTGTCACACACAAAGGCCCTGGTTCCACCTCCAGCACCACCACAGACTGAGCCAACCTTCCGAGGAGGCAGGCTTACAGGGAAAGAGGCTGCTGCATCGGCCTCGGGGCTGCCACAGAACAACCTCCATCCTTCGTGCCCACTGCCACACACTGCACCCACCCGCTGGACCTTTCCTGCTATGGTGGACTGAAACCTTCTAAAACCAGGAGCCCACCCACCTTGCCTCCGGTCCGTTGTTCCTTTCGACTACTGTGGACTGAACAAAGCGGAAGTGACTAGGGCCCCACCCGGAAGCTCTGGAGGGCTACAGAGAGTAGTCGCCTTGGGCTAAAAACTGTGGCTGATGCTGGCTTCGTCGGGCCTCCCCTCTACCCCTTCATTCAACTTTTATCCTATATTATGCAAAGTTGCCCCACTTGGGCGTCTGGAGACCTTCATCTAGCCAACATGGGATGCTCACTCAGCTCCTACCCAAGGGGTTGGAAAGGTGACTCTCTCCAATTTTCACAATGGCTACTAAAAATAGACAGTATTTTCATTCCAAAATGTTACTAAAAGTCTTCTACCTCAGGAAAGAAGGTGCCTGCTGCTGAGTCTTTGTGGAAAAAAAACGACTAGCCTTCTCCCTGGGAAATACCTTTCCCGCACCTTCCTCCTCCTACACTAAGCACAGGACAGATCTGCTTCTCCGGCTCCTTAATTAACGCTCTGTCGGACTGTCCTTCATCAGCTGAACAACGCCCATCCGGTCACAAAGGCGTCTCGTCTTCTCAGCAGATAAGAGGAGAAAATTGCTGTGCCCTCCCACAGCTCCCCGGGTCCTGTCGCTTCCTGAGGACATCTAACACCCCTGGGCACGCACACACCTCACTCACAGCCAGGCTCATGTCTCAAGTTTTCCCTCAAGCACTAGGAAGATTCAGGCGTGGCCACTTTCTCCCAATGTTGACCTTGTCCTAGAGATCTAATCAGCAAAGGCATTGGGGGAGGGGGTGTCTCCTTGCCTACCCCACCTTAGGAGATAGAGCAACTGTGCTTGTTTTCCTACTGTGGTGAGGAAATGCCTGCCAAGAATCAACGTTAAGGTGGAAGAGTTGGTTTTTCCGCTCACAATCTAATGGGGATCCCACACATCATTTGGGGTGACTGGGATAACCACGGCGGCAGGGGTGTGAGGTGGCTGCTCACTGCCCACGTTGTTAGGCTCCGGGAAGCAGAGAAGGAACAGGAAGTGAGAGGTCAGGTTATAAACTCCCAAGACCTACCTCCAGTCACCCACTTCCTCCATCAAGGCTCCGTCTTCTAAAGGTCCCAGGACCCTGCTAAGCAGCAGCTACCAGCTGGGGACCAGGTGTTCAAACGCATGCGCCTATGGGGCACATTTCATTATCAAACCACAACATAGCTCTTGCCTCTTCTATATTTGAGGTGAATTTTTTGTTGTTGTTTTTTCAGTTTTTGTTTTGTTTTGTTTTTTTTTTAAATTACGGGGTGCGAGCGTGCGTGCATGCTTTAATAGAAAACACACCACCCCAGAAAGTGTATCTGTCACTGGTGAATTTTCAACAGTAATATCTTCCAAGATGTCCAATATTCACGCTCTTCATGACTCAAATTTTTAACTTTCTAGGGTTTGGATTTTCCCTATGGTATACGCGCCCCTCACACACCTTGGGAGAAGGGAGAAGGGCTGAATGGAAAGGAGGGTGTCTTAAGAGATGGCAATTATTCTCACCTGTTACATGCCAATCAAAGCCCGGAAGCACAAAGGCCCGCCCCTCATTTTCTGACAGCTAATTGTTCCCGGCCCAGAGGGACCTCCGCAGAATCAATGTCTTCAGAGACCCCATTCCCTATTCAGAGTAATCTTCTCCTTTCTCTTGTTTCTCACTGTTTCTTTCTTTTTAATTTTTTTTTTCCCAGTGAGCCTGACCTATTTAACTGCATCTAATTCTTTGTCAGAGTTGTATTGTCCCTATGGACTCCTATTTTAAACGCATTGTATACTTCTTTTAGGGAAACATTGGTGTTGTGTGGTGAGTTTAACTTGAGTTGTGCCTACATAATGTCAAAAACACCTCCCAAATTAACCAGCCATGGTGAGGAGGGCAGGGGAGATGCCAGGCAAGCACTCTACCACTGAGCTGTGTCCTGAGTTTTAATTTCTTCATTTTCTAAAAAAAAAAAAAATAATAATTATATTTTTGGAGAGAGAGAGAGGGTCTCTCTATGTAGCCCTGGCTGTTCTAGAACTCCATATGTGGATGTGACTGGACTCAAACTCACAGAGAGATCCACCTATCTCTTCCTCCTGAGTGCAGGTGTTAAGTTGTTCTTTTTGTTTGTTTGTTTTCTCAAAACAGGGTTTCTCTGTGTAGCTTTGTGCCTTTCCTGGAACTCGCTTTGGAAACCAAGCTAGCCTCGAACTTACAGAGATCCGCCTGCCTCTGCTTCCCAAGTGCTGGGATTAAAGGCGTGCACCACCACTACCCGGCAAGTTGTTCTTTTTTAATGGCACTTTAGCTGCCTGAATGACAGAGATGAGCATGGAATAGAAGCATGGGGACAGGAATGTTCAACAGATCCAATGCTTATGTGACTGTTTTCATTACTGACACACAGGGGAAGGGGGCTATACCAAGGGTACTCTAGGCAGCGGGGCATTATAATTTGACATTTTCAGAATACACAGAGATAAAGGGAGAGGGGGGAAGGGGAGGGAGAGGCACTGAAACCAGACCAGTGATTGATTTGCTCATCTCCCAGACAATTGAGTGCTTTCTTCATGGAACTAGCTGAAGCTTCCCTTAGTGTGACTTGTTAATTTACCTGAACCGTCAAAGGATGCGGTGTGAAGTTCCAGAAATTCTTGCAAACAACTTCTGAGTTCACTCCCCCTCCATACACACACAACACACACACACACACACACACACAACCCCAAAATAAGTAGAAACAAGTCTCCTATGGGTGTGTGTGTGTGTGTGGTGGGGGGGCAATGTTCTGCTAACCTCTGATGACTGTTAGGCGGGTCAGAGTCATACCAAGAAATGCAGCGGCAGAAGTTATAAGCGCCACGAAAGCCAGCTAGAAAGAATGGATAACACAGGCTGCCGTAAAGAAGCGCTGGAAAAGAAATCCCTTGGCTCCTGGGGACTCTCATTCATCACGTTGGGAGTTCCAAAATGGCAGCCTCTCTCATTCACGAATTATGAATGAATTCATTTTCAACTTTTTTCCCCCCAGTAACAAATGGTAAGAAGCTGCTTTTTCAATACATCCTCTGAGGGACTTCCTGGTGATCTGTACGGTGGTCCTCAGTGAAAATTCGCTGTAAACTGCCATCTAGGCAACGGTGGGCTTCAAATGGGATCAGATGCCAACTGAAAACCAGGCCTTCCTTTACAGTCTGAAAGATTTTATTCCAACGGCGTCCTGGGCTGACAGAACTACAGCCTCATCTGGCTCTAGCTCACAGATGATACCGACCTGCAGGGTGGGACAGTGAGTCCATTTTGAAGTTGCTGAAATGAATTACCTTCTGCTTACCCATCTTCCCATCCTATCAGCCGACCCCACACCAAGACATCCTCCAAACACGTCTGTGCACACTCACAAGCCTCACTTAAGAATCGCACGACAAAGGTGGCAGCTTAGAAAATTAAAAATCCCCCTTCAAACCCTTTTCTGTTCATCCAGTGGAGTTTCAAATGCAAACCATTGTCACAGCTGTTCCATAGAGACAAATCCGTGGGCTGCGGTGATAACGAGCCTTTCACCATCCCACTGAGAACAGAAACACCGGTCTATCTGCACCTCAGTCTGCACACGCCCCCACCCCTCCGAAAAGAAGGGTGCCTGTATCTGCCAGTGTGGTTTGAGAAAGATTAATAGACTCAGTGCTTTCCAAGTCTCTTTAAGTTTCTCTGTAGGATGGTGCCCGCAAAGAACAAAGTAACATTTTCCTTTGGGCAGAATAATTAAAACAGAATCTCCCGAGTCCCATCTCCGTGCGCGTCTCTCCAACGGATCACGCGGTGATTTTTAAGAACAGAGCGGCCCCTGTGTCATTTATTTATAATCGCTCTTCATTGTTACAGTGGGGCATTCACACACATCACCTCCAGGCTCGGGAGGACTGTTAGTATTCATTAGGGAAAGGAAACAGTCTTTCTTGCAAATAAGCAATTTGATTGCTTCAGGAATAGGCCTGTAATTACTGCAGTGCTGGGATACGTTATTGTTAATAAGATTAAAAAAAAAAAAAAGAAAGAAAGAAATCCAAATCAGAGGGGATTCAGTCTCTTCTTCCAGAGACTGTAATTAAAAGGGTGACAGTGGTTTCCTGTGCCCCAAGATAGGATGGGCACCAGACTGAAGGCACCAGGTTAGAGATGCTGCCTCTGCCTTACGTTTTACAGAGTAGAGCGACCGTTAGAATATTAAAAAGCAGCCCTGAATTGGGAATGTAGCTTAGGTGGTGGGGTGTTTGCCTGGCATGTACAATGCCCTGAGTTTGAGCCCCAGGACAGAGCAGGGTGCGACAGTACATGCATGTAATCTTAGCATTTGGGAGGTGGAGGCAGGAGGATCAGAAGTTCAAGGTCATCTTTGGCTATTTATGGAGTTTGAGGGCAGACTGAAATACATGACACCCTTCTCAAACAAAGAAAAGGAAGAGGAGAGGAGAGGAGGGGAGGGGAGAGGGGAAAGGAAGGGAGAGAGGAGAGGAGGGGAGGAGCAGAGAGGGGAGGAGGAGAAGGGAGGAAAAGAGAGGAAAGAGGAGGAAGAAGGGGAGGGGAGGGGGGGAACACTGTCCCACAGAGATGGTACAGATCCAACCCTCCTATTCGTGTATATGACGGGAAGGTCAGGGCATTCCGATTGCAATAATATCTACATCCCAAGTAGGTACAAGGGTCTTAACTATGGGGCCTGAGCAGCTTTTAGAATTTGAATTTATATAAGCTGGGAATCTACCCGGGTGAACACCTTCAAGAGAATCACAGACTTTAAATTGGACACAAACAAATTCACATCCAGTGAGCGAGGAGACCCAGTCTTCTGGTGCAGCCTTCAATCTCTGTTCATCACACGGGTTCACTGCATGCACCGCACTGGTTTCCTGATCCAAGTCACCTGAGCTGCCAGCCTTTCTGCTGGCTGGCTTTTATTTTTGTTTTAATGACTTAGCTCACACCCAGGCTGGCCATGAACACCCCCCCCCACCCCCCCCCCCCCTCTTGCTGCCTTTCTCATTCATAGATAATACTTCCTGTCATCTCGAGGGGCAGCTTGTCGAGGGGCATCTTGTCGCACAGCCCTCTAGGTTAGAGCTATAAACAGGAAGAGATCGAGGGGTATTGCCTCTCCTGTTGCTAACCATTCAAGAACCAGGAGCACCACCCACTCATCAGGAGAGATGCAGTGGGGCTGGATCTGTCTGGTCACGCTCAGAGAGTTTTCCTGAGGGACACTGTCTGGGGACAATCCAGGTCTGGGTTATCCAGAGCAGCTTAGTTTTGAAATCGTCCTTTGAACAGAAAATTCTCCTGTCTGTACCTCAGGGAGAGCTCTTTTTGAGTAGGACAAAAAAGTCCATTTTGCCACTGACTAAGGAGCTTTCCTGGGTCTGTGGGATGGACAGAATTGCCCTTTGTATACAAATAGGCTATGATGTCTTCTAGAAGGGGTGCTCTTAGATTCTTTCCACCACAGTGATGATAGTGTCATTCTTACCTGCATGCCCCTTTCCAACCCTGATGATCCACAGCATCCCCTGGAGAGACAGGACAAGAGACAAATAGAGTCATGTTCAGACTCTAGGGACAAGTGACAGAAAGCAGCTGATCCCTGTGTGAGCACACAGGGAGTCTGATATAAAGATACAGCAGTGCTGTCATGGGCAAGAATGCTGTCATGGCTTACGGGCTGGAGATGAGAGTATCCCAAAATGCTTATGTGCCGAGGGGGAAGGAAACGGGGAGATCTAACTGTATAGCCCAGGCTAGTCTGAAACTGTAGCTTTTCCTGCCTTGATGTCAAGTGAACGAGGGCCACAGGTGTGTGCACCATCATATCCAACCCAAGAGGCTCTTTTTTTTTTTTTAATGTATTCATTTGTTTTTATTTGATGTGTATCAGTGTGTGCCTGCATGTCTGTCTGTGTACCACACGCATGCCTGGTGCCCTGTCTTAGGGTTCCTATTGAGTTCACCATGGCAACTCCTAGGAAGGAGAGCATTTAGTTGGAGCTGTGTCTTACCGTTTCAGAGTCCATTATCATCATGGTAGGACATGGCGGTGTGCAGGCAGACATGGTGCTGGGGAAGGAGCTGAGGGTCCTATGTCTAGATTTGCAGTCAACAGGAAGCGAGCTGTCACATTGGGCATAGCTTGAGCATAGGAGACCTCAAAGCCCACCCCTTCCGTGACACACTTCCTCCAACAAGGACACAGCTCCTAATAGTGCCACTCTCGGTGAACTTATGGGGGCCAGTGACATTCAAACTATCACGTGCACGGTGAGGTAAAAAGAGGATGTTGGGTGCTGAAACTGAAGTTACAGATGGTTGCGCGCGCTGCCCTGTAGGTACTGGGAATAGAACCCAGGTCTTCTGCAAGATCAGAGAGTGCTCCTAATTGCTGAGCCCCTCCAGCATCCCAGCCTCCACCCTGACCCCCATCCCAACCAAGAGGCCATCTTGGTCAGTCTCCTCCCCTTTCTTTGCAGCTCCATTTCTGATACTAGGCCCTGGATGTCTCTGCTTGTCTGTCAGCAAGACGGTGGCTGAACTAACAGCTAATGGGTCCAGCTATGAGTACATTGATAAAGACAGATTGGTTCCACGTTCTCTCTCTCTCTCTCTCTCTCTCTCTCTCTCTCTCTCTCTCTCTCTCTCTCTCTCTCATGGTCTCACTGTGTAACACTGGCATAGAACTCCATGTACATTAACTCAACCTCAAACTCATAGAGATCCTCCTGCCTCTGCACCCCAAGTTCTGAGATTACTGACATGACCCGCCGTGCTCAGCTGGCTCCAGTTTTACTTTTGGGGAAAGAATCTGATTTGCCCTGGTAGAGTCGAGCATTCACCCATTTTTCAACGATCTGAAGCTAAAAAAGTGAGTTAAGTAATATAGACAAACTCTCTAGAAGACAACTGGTATGAACCGGTCGTTGGCACCAAGCGTCCCCATTGTGGTCACCATTTCTTGAAACCCAGATAAATACAGACTGAGCGATTTCTCAGCATTGTATGATGGACCAGTTTTATATGTGCTTCCAGATAGGGAAACCAATTTACACCACACAAGATGGAGCCCAGAGCCCTCCAAGTAGGAAGCTGCAGGGCATGAACGGCGATGTTGTCTTTGGCTGGTACCCGTACACTCATTTATCTGAGCTAACTAGTCCTGAATGCCCAGGTGGATCATGTAATAAGATTCATGAATAATAAAGAGATCATTACCTCAGCTGGCTAGTTACAACCAAATATCCTCTAGTTTCAGAGGATACTTAGCAAACTAATTAGCATTCATTACCCTCCTGGTCCCACAAGAATGATTCATGCTAAGTCCTACGTAAGCCAAATCCTGGTAATATGATTTGGAACAAAAGGAGCCTGGAGCTAAAGATGACACCAGAAAGAGTTAGCTTCGGCACAGCCGAAGAAGGCAGATTCTATAGACGCTTGCGTGAAAGAATGGGCTGGACCCCTCGGGCTTAATATTTAGAATCTCAGTGTCTCTCCCCTTTGCTTTCTCTGGCAAATATAACAGGCTGTATTAGCTGTGTTCCTTGTGCTGTGAGCAAGTACCCGACAAGAACCACCTCAAAGGAGAAAGAGTTGATGTTGGTTTACGGTTCAAAGGGAACCCGCAGTGAAGTGGGGTGGGCAGGGCAGCAGGAGCAGGGGATGGCTGGCCAGGTTGCGCCTGCGGTCAGGAAAAAAGCCACCAAACGAGAAGTGCAGCCGAGCAATAAAATCTCAGGGCTCCCTTCCTCCACCAAGGCTTCACTTCTAAAGGTTCTAGAACCTTCCGAAACAGCACACCAGCTGGGCATCAAGGGTTCAAACACTTGAGCCTACAGGGGACATTCAGGTTCAAACCACCATACGGATCAGTTGATGGTACCTGCAAATGACCAAGTCGCCCACCAAGCTTCAGAAATGATGGGAACAACCCTTTCTTGTGCGTGTGGGAACCCAGTTGCCCTCCAGCCACAGTTTCCAACAGCTCTCTTTCCACACACATCCAGGTATACTTAAAACTCACGGTGCCTTCCTCTGCTGCCAACTTGCATGCAACCTGAAGGCATCTTTTCCTGGCTACTGCCTCAGCTTTCTAACTGGGGCTCTGCTCTCCACAGTGTGTTTTTCCAAAAAGGCAAGTTGTCAAATAAATGGCAACAGATGCCGGCAAGGACTCGGACGAGGGGAAATCCTTCACACACTGCTGGTGGGAATGCAAACGTGTTCGGCCACTGTGGGAGTCAGGGTAGGGGTTCCTAAAAAAATAAATGAAAAGTAGATCTTCCATTTGCTCAGCTGTACCAGTCCTGGGTGTGTCACCAGTGGATTCCAGGTATCACAGAGCTATAGATACACTGACACATCACTGTTGGCTGCAGTACAATTCACAACAGCTAAGCTATGGAGCCAGTGTGGGAATAGATAAAGAAAACATCACACACACACACACACACACACACACACACACACACACACACGGCAGGCTGTTCTTTTGTCAGCCATAGGGAAAAACAAAATTATTTCATTTGCAGAAAATGGTTGCAACTGGAGTAGGCAAACTGAGCCTGTCTCAAAAAGATCAACATCACATGTTTCTCTCACATGAGGGTCCTAGATGTTTTTATAGATACATAAAATCATCATGTATATAGGACATAAAAGTAGCTGCAAAAATGTCTAAGGGAACAAAGAGGACTAAAATGAAGGGTGAAGGGGGAGAAAGGGATGGCGGGAGTATAAAGAATATGCATAATGTGAAATATATACATGTATGAAAATGTCTCTGTGTAATACAATGCCTCATACAGTGACTATGTACAATGGAAACTTTTAAAAAAATGCAAAGTAAAATTGGAAGTAATACCATGACATTACCCTTTCTAGAAAGTTCCACTGCTATAGCAGCACTACACTTATTTACAGTAACTCCCCATTTCCACAACTGTTTGTTCAGAACCTGATCGATCTGGCTATGCCTAACCCCTCTCTCCCTCCTCCCTACCCCCACTTTCCACTGGTCTCTGCCTTCCAACCTGTGAAACCCACCCTGCTGTCAGGGCCTTGGTGTGTGGGTGGTGCTGGGATCCAGTTCAGGACCTCCAGCATGCTAAGCAAGAGCTCTACACCATCCCCAGGCTTGGGCACTTCAGCTGCAGCACGCCGCACAGCTGGTGCCTTTCATTATTTATGCCTCATGTCTAAGGTCTAGGCAGAGATGCCTTCCCTGGCATTTCTGCCACAGTAAACCTACCTAGTTCCCATTTCCTCCTCAGCTCCCACGCTCACGTCTTCTTAACAGTCACGATGAGAATATTAATATATGCTTTTTGTGAAGCAAAAAGGCATTTATCTGAGATCTTAGAATTATAATTCATGGAGCACAGATTCCAGTAGAAACCTTATCCTGGTGAGGAGGGGTTTAGAGGGTGGGGGAAAAAGTATAAGTGAATTACTTGTTTATCCAGAACGATGACGGAGGCTGCTTGCTCATCAGTGGACAAATATCCAGCTCAAACCACACCACAGTTATAGGAAAGACTCTGGTTTGTTCAGGTATATAAAGAGTGGTAGGCAAAACCCATAAACAGAGGCTGAAATCAGGGAAGGAAAGTTTGAGAAAACCCAGAAGCATCCTGATAAGCTGCTCAGGAGAGACCCACCAGGTTCCACTGCTCCCAAGTGATTACGGTTATGATCAAGAAAAATTATTTCTGTGGAATATGACCCCTGGTGGGATGCATTGTACCAAGGAGGGCCCAACATTCCCTGTGCAATCATCTTGCTAAAAATGCTTTGCCTTCATCTGATGTCAGGAAAACAGATGAACCTGGATCCACAGTTGTTCCCTTAGCACACAGCTCATAGCATGTTCTCCGTGAGTGGGTATAAACACTGACAACAAAAGAGTAAAGAAGAAGCATCCGGTATGGCCAAGATGTTTAATTATAGCAATCTATTAGTGGAAATGTGTAATATATATTCATGTTTTGTAGGGAACGTGAGGTAATGGCTCTGTGCTGTACTTGAGGTTTTTAGATGATGAGAGTGAGCTTTACCCAAAGAAATATTGTGCCCCCCCAATATATTGTGTCCCCTAATAAGACTTATCTGGGATCAGAGAACAGAACAGCCATTAGATTAGACATAGAGGCCAGACGGTGGTGGTACACACACCCTTAATCCTGGCATTCTGGAGGAAGAGATTCATCCGGATCTCTGTGAGTTCAAGGCCCCACTGGAAACAGAGCCAGGCATGGTGGCACATGCCTTTAATCCCAGCACTTGAGATCTCATGTCTTTGCTTGGGAAAGACACATGCCTTTAATCCCAGGAAGTAATGGTATAAGGTGGGAGGACCAAAACTGGAGACTTTTAAGCTTTTAGGCTTTTTTAGCAGCAGTTCAGCAGAAACACTTTTGGGTGAGGACTCAGAGGCATTCAATCTGAGGATTTGTGGAAACAGGATTGGTTGAGGAGTAGTCGAGGTGAGGTTAGCTGTGGCTTGTTCTGATTCTCTGATCTTTCAGCATCCACGTCAATACCTGGCTCCAGGTTGTTTTTTATTAATAAGACCTTTTAAGATTCATGTTACAAACATATTGTATTTCCTTGGTGAGATTGTGCTTCCTGGATCCTGGTGGTTGGTGTTCACATGGGAGGCCGAAATTAGAGGGTCAAGAGTTTGAGGCTGGACTGTTTTAAAAAACAAAAACAAAAAAAAAAGAGGGCCAGTGAGATGGCTCAGTGAGTGTGTAAGTATTTTTGAATCCCCAGTATTAGGTTTCTCCACTCATGCAATACGCCAGGTCAAGTCGCATTAACAGTAAAGGGCCAGGTTTAATCTGAGCAGAGCATTCCCAGGCGATCTCAGGGAAAGAGAAGAAATCACGTGGCAGGTCTATGGACTGGAGCTTAAATACCCTGTAGGCTCAGTCTTTAGCAGCTCCGAGGGAGGAGCAGCCCTTGGCGGGCTTCCTTAGGGTCAGGGCTTGGAGAGGGAGGAGGGGGTGGGGCAGAGCTTCCAATGGAACAGGTACTGCCAAGCTTGACAACTTGAGTTTGATCCCCTGGACCCACATGGTAGAAATAGAGAACCAGATCCCACAAGTTGTCCTCTGACCACCACACATATACCATGGCATGCACATACATGTGTTGTGCACACACACACACACACACACACACACAACACACACACACACACCGCTGCACCTGTGGAGGTCAGAACGTTGACCAGTGAGGAATGTTTCTGGCACGCCCAAATCAATCATATCCTGAAGCAGCAGGGGTGTTCTGGTCATCCACGCCGCCACCGCGTGTGAAAACCCTCACTATGGCTTAGGATTCTGGAACTTAGTCAGGTCTCACTCGCCTCAGCAGCAGAGGGGCTACCATCCCACGTCTGGAAAAATCTCACTCACCCACTCACTGCTCTGGAGGCTGAGACGGTCAGTCTGGATGAACCTCCTTGAATGTTGAGCCGTCTGCAGTCAGGATCCACGACCGTGAGTTCCATTTGCTAAAGCAGTGAGCTAAAGTGGCTCCGGTAAAAAACCGGGGGGAATTTCACTTTTTTCCTTCTTCTCATGGTGTTGTGCTCTGAATGTGGAACGCCCCTTGTAGGCTCACGTGATCGGACACGTGGTGGCCAGGTGGTGCTGGTGACACTGTTTGGGAAGGTCATAGACCACTTAGGAGGCGGTGCCTCCATGGAGGAAGTGAGTCACTGGAGGCAGTCCCCCGAGGCTTTAGAGCGGTGGTTCTCAACCTGTGGGTCATGACCCCTCCGGGTGTCGAAGGACCTTTTCCAAAGGGTTGCCTGAAGACCGTCAGAAATATCAGGCATTTCCATTATGATTCGTAACAACAGCAAAATTGCAGTTATGAAGTAGCAACAAAAGTAATGTTATGGTTGGGGGTCACCACAGCATGAGGAAGTGCGTTGAAGGGTCGCAGCATCAAGCGGGTTGAGGACCACTGATGCAGAGCCTGGCTGAACTTCGTGCTCACACTCTCATTTCTGGATGCAGAAGCAATGCGTCCAGCCAGGCCTCCCTCTGCCAGCATGTGTTCCCTGCTGCTGCCTCGTCCTCCCCACCATGACCGACTGTGTGCCCCTGAACTGTGAGCCACGATAAACACACTCTTCCCTCTTTGCTGCTTTCGTTTGGGACATTTTATCCAAACGATGAGAAAGGAACTAAGATAAGAAGAGAATCAGAGAAAGTGTGAGTATCCCGAAAAATGAACGTTAGAACTTTCTTCCTCTGGGCGGGTGAGATGGCTGGGGGGGGGGGGGGGGGGGGGGGGTAGCAGGGCTTGCCCTGAAAACTTGATGAGCCCTCAGCGGGAGAAGAGAACCAATTCCTGGATGGTGTCCTCTAACTTCCACACTCACACTGGGACATGTGCATGCCCACAACCACACGTGCACCTCACACATCAATAATAATAATAACAATAATAATAATAATAAGCAAATAAGTGAATTAACCAGATTAAAAATGTAAGCTGTTTCTGGCACAAGTAAGACAAAGATCGCCACATCAGGGCCATTACGTTGGCTCAGCAGTACTACCAACCCAGACTCCTCCGGCCTTTCTTCTCTTGGCTTCTCTGGTCCTTGCCGATGTTATGTTCACATCACAGCTGCTCATCTCCTGGCATCGCATTGGATTCTAGGCAGGAAGAAGGCGGGACGTGGTCTGTTCTTTCCTCCCCCGCGCTCTTATAACCCAGGCTGACTTTCTCTTCGATTTAATTGCCCAAGATGTTTCACATGGCTCTGTCAGGAGCTCGGTTGAACCGGAAGAGGGGCTGAGCTGTCAGGGTGGGAGAAACCAATTAAGATAACAAGGAGTCAAAATGACAGCAGCAGCTGTGCCGTCTTTTATCTGCTACTGCGGTAGAGGAGCTGTGCTCCTGCTTCCTAATCTCCCATTGGATGCTGCACCTCCTGGGCCAGCATGGGCTGCAGTCAGGTGCATCTGTACAGATGTGGGGCCTAGACTGCACTCTCCGGACTGGACTGAGAAGCAGGACAACTGCCCCGGGTCCACTGAGGAGAGGCATGCCAGATAGGGCAGGTCTAACTGTGGCCAGACCTGAGGAACTCACACGGCTGTCCAACCAGGAGTTAGACTCCTCGTTTCTGCCTGGTGTAGTTGGAGTTTTCTCCAGTCCTGCTCGGGCCCACAGCTGCTCAGACCCAAGTAAACACACAGAGACTTATATTACTTATAAACTGTATGGCCGTGGCAGGTTTCTTGCTATCTAGTTCTTATATCTTAAAATTAACCCTTCTCTATTCATCTATAAGTTGCCACATGGCTTCTGGCTTACCGGTACTTTACATCTTGCTTCTCATGGTGGCGGTTGGCAGCCTCCCCTCACGCAGCCTTCCACTTCCCAGCATTCTCCTCTCTGCTTATCCCGCCTATACTGCACCTCCTGCTTGGCTACTGGCCAATCAACGTTTTATTTATCAACCAATAAGAGCAACACATTCACAGCATACAGAAAGACATCCCCAGCAGCCTGGGTAGAGGGGAGGTTGACCCCGGTGAGATGGTTGACTGAGGCTCCGGATCATGAAGCTGGCTTTATTCATGCTAGACAACAGCTTTGTTGCCAAATTACAACTCTGGCCTGTGTTCTTTGGGGGTTGTTGTTATATTGGTATTGGGTTTTCAGACAAAGTCTCTCTACAGTTCTGTAGGCTGGCCCAGAACTCTTTGTAGCTGAGGATGACTCCATATTTACAATCCTCCTTCATCCATCTTCCAAGTAAGTGCTGGGATTACAGGTGTGAACTGCCATGCACAGTTCATGATGGACTGAGGCTCGAACCCAGAGCCCTGTGCATGCTAGGCAGGGGGCTTTACCAGCTGAGTTACATCCCGAACCATGACTTTTGTTTTTGTTTGTTTTTGAGACTGAGTCCTGGTATGTTGCCCAGGATACCTTTCAACTGGAGATTCTCCTACCTCTACCACCCGGTGCCGGGATTACAGGAATGCGGTACCCGGTGAGGACGTTTCTCTCATGACTACAATACAATGGCAAGGCAGAGGTGCAGAGTGAGTGACGAGATGGGCATCGGCTCTTAAGCATCACAAGCTTGAAGGAGGAGGCTCAGTTTTGTTAGATATTCACCTGCTTGGTAATTCAACTCTAAGTCTTAATATAGTTTGCATTATACATATTTCTATGTATATCAATAGGACTGATATCAAGTAAGAGTAAGAGGAGAAAGTATGTATTTGAGCAGAGAAAAACTGAAGAGTGGACAAAGATGTGTCCTCTGACACCCACCAGGTGGCAAGTGAGGTTGGTGACTCAGGACACCAGTTTCTCACACTGAAGGCAAATGGGTCTGGTTTCCATTCAAATGCTATGACAGGAAATGGTCTGGTATCCTAACTCTTCAGTCATTCCTGCCTGCCTTGTGTGACCACAGCACTACAAAGTGGATTGGGGGTAATTTTAGGCAGGAGCAGATTAGCATGCTTGTCTGGCGTGAGAGATTGATCATCCAAGATGGAGTTCGCAGTTCCTCGGACTCTCTGTGGCTCTGTGTGGTCAGTTATCATTCTCTCATCAGTATTGGAGGGTCATGCTCAGGAAAAGAGAAGAAGACTCGAGAGAGAGGATGGGAGGAGAAAGACAGAAAGACAGACAGACAAGAAGGAAGGGAGGGAGGGAGGGAGGGAGGAAAGGAAGAAGGAAGGAAAGGAAGAAGGAAGGAAAGGAAGAAGGAAGGAAAGAAGTATGTTGGAAGGGAGAGGGAAGGAGAAAGGAGAAGGACAGAGGGAAGGAGGGAAAAGAGAAGGAATAAAGAGGAGGAGAGAAGAGAAGGGAAGACAGAAAAACAGAATGAGAACAAGAAAACAAAACAAATCAAAATCTCCCTGCTAAGTTCATTTAACATTTAGCTCTTTCTGTCAAAGTAAGAAATGAATTAGCCATTTCTTGGCAGCTAATTAAAATTCCTGGTAAGCTCTTGCCTGACCCTTGGGTCAAAAACAAGTTCCCTGTGAGCCTCAGGAGAGCTTCTCTCCTGAGTGTCTTGGAAGGGAGGAGAATTCACATCCTGTTCTCCAGTTCTCATCCAGTGCAGGGGGCAGGCAGCAGTGGTCCTGGGGCTTGGCTCGGGAAAGCTGGACCTGCTTCTTAATTCTCCCCTTGGTTTTTCCTCCACTCTGGAAACAAGGTCCCGGGCACAGCTGGCAGGACACAGCTCTCCTTCATACTGCTGTGAAAGCATTGGATCAAGACGAGACACGAAGCAGTGGATGAAGGATGTCTGTCTGCTGCAGCTCTGAGCCTTGATCACTCGGCGGAGCTGAGGGAGGCGGGACTGGGACGGTACTGCCAGGTGTTTCACAGGTGTGGAAACATGCCAAGGTTGATGTCTTCCTTTCCATGAGGCAGTGGAACCCTTGTCTGCTTTAGGGCCCATGAGTGAATCCACACGGACAGTAGAC
This sequence comes from Peromyscus leucopus, assembly GCF_004664715.2. Taxonomy (NCBI): domain Eukaryota; kingdom Metazoa; phylum Chordata; class Mammalia; order Rodentia; family Cricetidae; genus Peromyscus; species Peromyscus leucopus. The sequence continues at coordinate 44,385,625 of NC_051077.1, read as the reverse complement.
TCTTTTGCAGCATTCGGAATTTTCCATTCTCGCAGGCTTAGCCAACGCTCAAATTCCTGGTGATTGACAAACCTTCTTCTGTTGACACCAGATCCTGAGAAAAGAAAATAATCTTTGACCTTAAGTTGTTAAGGGGGTTGGACACATGCAAAGCATCTCTCTATGTCTGTATTTATATGTGAGGGCTTTCCAGTATGGAACATCTGTGGAGACAGAACGTGGTTCTGATACTGTGCTGTCAATGGAACAGAAGTGTGTGTGGGGGGGGGGTACACATATAAAGAAATTCAAATGATGCTCGTCTAGTTAGCCCGGGGAAGGGAGACTGACGTTAACCTGATCTTCAGAGTTGCTAAAAACCTGACAAGGGAAATCTGAATTTGAACCAGCTGCTGAGACCCTGTTGGTTATTCATGTGTGACCAGAAAGAGAAGCCAGCTTTAATTTTCTCCTTGTCAGTTTTCAACAGGGAGGCTGTCACTCAGGCCGGCGTAGCTACGGAACACATTAGAGAGGAAGGGCAGAAGCCAGCCTCCCGACGACACCCAGCCCAGGACAGCTGCGCCATCACCTTTCCATCACCTGTCTCAGTCAGCCCGGCCCTGTTAGCTGTTCTTTATTGTCCTGGCTGGCATGATGCCCCCAGAGCCTTCACACACTGCATTTCCAGTGAGGAAACAAGAAAAGGCATCAGGTCACCGGCAATTTCTTTTTTCCAGTGGTGAAGGCCAAACCCAGGACTTACACAGGCTGTGCGGTGCTCTGTCCCTTAGCTCCAGCCTCGACTCAGACACTAGGAATTTTAGCCATCGCCACTGTGAGTTCCTTTTCCTGGGTCACTATCCGGCACCAAGAGGGGATTCTATGGTCCCCAGTCACAGATCTGGTACTTGGTTCCGGTTAATTTAACAAACATTCGTGAGTACTGTGCTAAGTGCTGCCAAACCATCTGTCAGATGTTAACAGTCACAGACATCTCCCCCAAACCCTACGGTGTTTAGAAAATGTGGTGTATATCCATCCATTCAATAAATGTTTATTACTATAAATTGCTGTGATATTCCTGCTGTAAGAATACAAAATAAGCTGCAGAGATAAAGAGGTACTGTGGGCAAAGGTATGAACTACAAAAGACAGAGCAGCCAGGAAATTCTCCAAGGAAGTATATGAGCTGAACCCCCAATGATGGGCGGTGAGGCTAGCAAAGACGGAGTGAGAAGAGATCCAGGCCTATCTATAGCCCAGAGCAAGCTTCTGGAGAACGCACACATGCAAGCAGGACCAGGCCCTCCGGAGCCGCGGAAAAGCTGTAAGGAGACAGAATTCACGGTGGCTATGGGAAGTGGTTGGAGAATTAATCGGCTGAATTATGATAACACTTTGGCTGCAGAGGGTAAAAGACACCGCAGCGCACAGGAGGACGAAGCAAGGGCTGCATTTTGGAGGCTGGACAGCAGCCTCGGGCGGAATACTGTTCTTCCCAAAAGAACTCAGACTCTAACCAGGTTCATGATCAAATTCCCGTTGAGTCAAGTATCCGACACTGAGACTGTGTTCAGCTGGATGGTTTTCTCTCATGATTTGAATCATTATGTCCTTAGACTATCAGGATTCCACCGACTCCAGATTTAAGAGCTCTGGAAAGAAATTAATCTTGTCCTATCTATCTATCTATCTGTCTGTCTGTCTGTCTGTCTGTCTGTCTGTCTGTCTGTCTATCTATCTATCTTTTTTTTTTTGGTTTTTTGAAACAGGGTTTCTCTGTGTGGTTTTGGTGCCTGTCCTGGAGCTCACCCCTGTAGACCAGGCTGGCCTCGAACTCACAGAGATCTGCCTGGCTCTGCCTCCCGAGTGCTGGGATTAAAGGCGTGCGCCACCACCGAGCACCCAGCTTGTCCTCTCTATCTTGAGTGTGTCATTTTGAAGCACTACCAGATATGTTTGACAAGAGGCAGAGTTTGAGGCTGGGCCATGGAGAATGTCTTAGTGAAAATGACGCTCCGCTTTGTGTTCATGCTGTATCCCCAGCACCCTGGGCAGAGCCTGCCCAGACACGTTACCATGGCAGTCTAGGGCAGGATGATGGCTCAGCAGGCAAGAGTATCATCAGGTGGAAGCCTGATGACCTGAGTTTGAATGATCTCTGGATCCTTAGAAGTAAAATGCAATAAAAACAAAAGCTGGGCGCACACATTGTAATACCAGCACTCTCGTTGGGAATGGAATGTGCAGACAAAAGAGTCACCCACAAGCTTGTGGGACAGCTACCCTGACTATGGGACCCTGCCTCAAAAACAAAGTGGAGAGCAAAAATTGAGCCCTAAAAGTTGTCCTCTGACTTCCATATGCACTGTGATACAGGCATGTCTGTACACACACACACACACACACACACACACACACACACACACACATTTTTAAGTCTAGTGAGCACCACAATTCATACTACAATGCTACAATTCGCCCTCAGCAGTACTGCACTCTAACCACCGGGAAGTAGCCTTAGGGATCAGAGGGCAATCTGTGACATCTGTCGTCCTCACTGATCATCAGGGTTGTCAGTACAGCCTTGGACACTAGTCTCAAGGTTTAAAGACTGTCTAGTGGGAAGGGCCAGAATGGACCGCCATCTAATCCGACCTTGGCATGCTAGCATCCAAGGCTCATGGCCCCAGGAACTTCCTGCCAGTGAGGCAAGGCCCCGTCTATCTAGTCCCCCCGCCCCTTCCACGGCTTCCCACCCTCAGCCCTCATCCTCTAGGAAAACACTGCAGATCAATATCTTGCTCACACACAGGGTCTTCCCTGTGGACCCCAGGCCACCACCCACCCTACTTCCCAGCTGCATTTTCCTCTACCCTACTTCCCACCCTGCACCAAGACAGGGGAGCCCTTTGTGGGAGCAATCAAGCCCTAAATCACTATTTATATTTCTTGGAGTAAACTTTATGCTGAGAAAAGGTTCTGGAATGACTGCCCTGGGGACTGAGGCCCATCTGGAAACATGAATAATGTGAAATTTATCCCTCCATGGATCCCCCTCAAGACCAATTACAATATCATCCTTTCCGAGAATTTCTGCCAATTTTTTATGGGGTCACCCGAAAGTTATATGTAAAGTGAAGACTGCATAGATTTATATAGGGGGGCATTTAGCTGGTGGGAGAGGAATGCAGAAATAAACTACAGGAAACAGTGATACTCCACAGATGGAGATGTGTGGAAATTTGGCTCTTGGCTTCAGGAAGTGAAATGGATTTATTCATTTATGGAAGGACTACTGTGTCTGATGCTCTTCTAGGCACTGGGGAGAAAGCGATGGAAGACACTAACATTGCCTCCATGGAGCTGGCGTTTCAATGGCATGGGAAGATGGGCCAGAAAGGGTCATTTTGAAAAAAAAAAAATGTTGCCAAAAGTCAACTTGTGACTTTTAGCTCTACTTGTGGCTATGTGAAGAAACGGAGTTTCTTGCATCAGTCTAGCTGACGAGGTGTGTTACCTATACTTTTTAAGAATGTTGGACGCCTGGAATTGCACTCATTTTTGGAAACTTCTGGAATAAGAAGAGGAGCAGCGTGTATGTGTTCCCTCAGACTTCTCCCCAAGCTGCAAAAGTTCAAGTGAGTGGTATTTGGCAAAAGGCTCTTAGCTGAAGCAATCCCCTGACAATGTGCGCGGGGATCTGAGCCAGCCGGGGTCTCACTCAGCTGCAGCACTCTGACTAGGTGATGAGCACACATTATCATAAAATTGCCGAGTGGTTGTAACTCACCACATCATGGCCAGAAATTATCTGCTGCTTAGGGAAAATGTCAACGAGAGGTCACCTTCTTCGGTGTCGGTAGTGCTTACGTTTTTTGTTTCCAAGGACTCAGCAAACGTGTCTGTTACAGGATGATACCAGCCTCTCCCCCTAGAAATTCCAAATGAGAGGGTCTGGGCGATGGTCCAGGCAGTTCTAGCTCACCGGCGTCCCTGCCGATTCTGCAGCAGCAGGTGGCGCCACACTTGGTGAGGAGCCACGGAGTGTTTAACGGTTGGCTAGGGGGTGGGGCGCACAGACCTCTACTTCCACCCTCCGGGTTGCAAGAGTGTCTCGGCCAAGATCTCTTCCTTGGAAGGGAAGGAGAAAGGGAAGCTGATGGGAGTAGTTTCCATGACTGATTATGATGTCTTCCTTTCTCTCATGCATTCAAGCAACATAATCCAGCAACTTCTATGGCCAAGGTCCAGGCTCCATCCAGAGGAAGGGTGTCACACAAGGCTTCCTCCTGCCCCGGAGCATAGGAACCGGAACACACGCGAAGCTGACCAGCCTGAGCCTCCTTGACCCTGAACTCTGCCCGGGGCTTGCTCAAACACTCTCTCATTTATCCGTCTCGAGATTTCCTTTCTCAGTCCCCTCAAACATATACCCATTTTCTCATTGCTGGGATGAGACACTTGGCAGGAAGCAATGTAAGGGAAGCAGTGTTTATTCTGATGAACAACTTAAGAAGGGATAGAGCCCGGCATGGAAGGGAAGGTATGGTGGTCCAAGTGTGAGGCAGCTGGTCACCTCGCATCAGCAGTCAGGACGGAGAGAGAAGGGAACGCGGGCGCTCAGCTTGCTTTTCACTTTTATTCAGAGCTTCACCCCAGTCCACAGGACAGTGCTGCTCACACTTCCCAACTTGGCCAAACTTTCCCAGAAACTCCGTCATAGACATAAGTGTGTTTCCTTGGCGATCCTAAATCCCATCAAAGTGATAATCAAGACTGACCATCACAATGTACTTCCTGCCTGTCTCCAAGCCCTTCGCCCATGGGCTGGGGTTTCAGATGTGAACCTCTGTGCCTGGCTGTGTGTATGGTTTCTGGGGATCTTCAGTTTTGCAATGGCTGGCACTTTTCCAAGGGAGCCGACCTTTCCTCTGTCTCTTTAGTTCACTCTCGCTTTTCCACTAGACCATATCGATTCATTTTCCCCATCCCCCCATAGACATCAGCATCGCTACTTCCTCACAAGCCTCTTTCTCTTAAGCCTTGTTTCTTATCCTCTTTCTTCTACCATAGTATAGGCTCCATAAAGGCAAGCATTTTTCTCTGTGTTCTCTGATACGTCCCTGGGTCCTGGAACAGAGTCTGCATATGGAAGGTTTTCGATTCCATTCATTTAAAAAATGTGTCAAAGAATAAAGAAACCAATGAATGAGCGGAAACTCCTTGCCTGTACTCCATATTCCCTGCCTGGTTCATTTTCTCCGGAGAATGTACCACCCTCCACTTTGTTCTACAACGTATGCATTTGTTCTCTTACTGTCTGCACACACACACACACACACACACACACACACACACACACACAGAGTTAATGTCATATGTGGGTTTCTCTCATTCTCTCATGTTTTCCCTCTTCACCATGAAGAACACCTTGACCTTACACTTTATAAATATTAATTGAATGGGTGGACTTTGTGATAATAGAGTTAGGCTCTTTGCAAGTAAGGAAACAGATGCCCAGTAAGATTGCATGCCTTTTGCCCAGTCATTTATACAAGCAGCATGTGGCGGGGGTGGGGGGGGTCACGGGTAGAATTCAGACCTGTGTGACCTGAGGCCTGTGCCCTCACAGCACCCCACCTGTATAGTCAAGAAGATATGCGGAGTGGGTGCCGACGCATGGGTGGAGTCTGGGAAGCATGGTTCCCTCTGCTCTCGAGATCTTCCCCTCCTCTTCACCTAGCTAACTGTCAGGAAGACTAAGTCATGCCTGGGAAGCCTGTTTGGAATACCCACATGCCTGGAACTGAGGCCTTTGTCTCTGTTCAGCCTGTTATGCCAGTTGCCTGCTTCCTCTTGTTCTCTGAGAGGTTGCAAGGTCTGCGTGAGCGAGCAAGTACCACTGCTGTTCTGCTCTCTCTTGTTCCGTAGACTACATCTTTCCATCTGGCTTGTGTTAAATACCCAGTGGGGGCTAGTTAGTCTACTGGATGAAGGGAACATAGATTCAGACTGAGGAACTAATTAAACAAGAATCCGGGCATGGTTGCACATGCCTGTAATCCCAGCACTGGGCAGGAGGATTGCCATGAGTTTGAGGCCATCTTGGAAGGCAGAGTGAGATCCTGTATCATTAAGTGAGCGCCGAGGGCAGGATCAGAGAAGTAGGGTAAACAGAGGTCTGTGCCCAAGGCACGTGTGTTAGCAGTGTGAGTGTCTGGAAAGGTGGGCATAGGAAGATGGTGGGAGACGACAATATGATATTCCACAGTGGAAAAAAAAATTGCCTTCGGAAAGTGATTTAGGAACCGAAGAGTTTATGCTGAGCAGGATCACATAAAACCCCCCATTGAGATTTTTCAGATACAGTTAATGGCTCAGAAGAAGGTAAGAGGCAAAATCTACTGCAACAGTCAAACCAAAACAGGGTAAAAATCTCCCAACATGAAGAGTGGAGGTGGAATCAGAACGAACAGGTACAAGAAATGCCTTTAGGAGCAGCTCTAGAATTTAGGGAATTACAGGACCTCAAAAGCAAGTGAGACAGGAGAATTGAGTCCGCTCCTAGGCTTTGAATCAGGGTGGCTGGAAGAACCACGGTCCGTGGGCTGAGAACGAGGAGGGTGGTGAGAGGAGTCAGAAGGAGGAGATAATTGGATGGAAAGAGATGGAGTTCGGCCTCAGGCATTTCAAGCTTGAACCATTTACAGTACATTTTAGTGGAGATGAACTGAAGTGGAAATCCATGATTAAGAATCAGGAGAGCTGCCTTCTTATAAACCCTTCCATAGCCTCTACAACAGTGGTGAATGAATGCTCAGCTCTCCAGGAGTTTAGCTGTTCTGAGCACTGAAATTCACTGAACAATGTTTGAAAAGTTGTTCCATTGAAATAAAATTAATATCACCTTAATTCTTCTCTGGGGCAAACTTTTGAGTAGGTTATTGTACACGCTGCCGCACCTGCTGTATTTGAAGACCCAGAGCTCTTAGTTTGGGTTGGAACGCTCACTCATCCTATCGACATTTGGCAAAGTGGTAGAAAAAGATACACAATAGCGGTTTGAGAAGATTTGTTCAAATCATGAATGAACATGTTATTGGCAATCATGGGGTTGAGCAGACTTAGGGACTTAGGTACTGTCCTGGCTATTTTCTGTTGCTATGATAAACATTGTGACCAAAAAGCAACTTCAGGGAGGAAAGGATTTATTTCAGCTTACAGGTTACAGTTCATCAGCCAGAGACGCCAGGACAGGAACTCCAGGTGAAAACTCTGGAGACAAGAACTGGAGCTGCGACTTCGGAAGCATGCTGTTTACTGGTTTTCTCTCAGAGTTGCATTCTGCTCACCCTTCTTATACAGCCCAGGTCCAACTGCCTAGGGATGGGACCACCCACAGTGGGCTGGGCCCTCCAGCATCTCTCAGCAATTGAGAAAATGTCCCATAGACATGCTCATAGGCAAGCTATTCTTCAAATGAGGTTCCTCTCCCCGGGTATATCCAGTTGGCAACCAAGATTAGTCATCATTGGTGTTCTACACACATTCACAGTTTTCATTGTCTGAAGACATCAAGGAAGCCACTGTGTACAGCCAGCAGCCCACTGGAATTAGATGGTTGATGCTTTTCTCTTCACAAAGAACAGATAAGCAAGGATTTCATTCCAACAACTGTAAAAACACAGTGAGGCAAACTGTTAATTTTTAAAACTCTAGGTGATAGTTGGTTCATATTGTCTTACTCTCTAGATTCTTCTATGTGCTAGAAAGACAGCAATTACAAATTATTCCTTAAAAGTTTTCCAAACAAGATATACAAAACACAGCAAAGATTCCGAGGCTTAGACATGTCTGGGAAGATGACCCGAGGAAGCAATGGTACAACCCTGCCTCCAAAGTCCCTGTCCTGTCCCAGAACAAAAGGCCGTGTGGGGACCGGAGGGCATGGGATAGAAATGGGGAGAGCAAATTCTTTTCTCAGGATGTGCATTGCATAATGTCTATAATAGTCCTCTAGAGGTCAGCCCCAGCTCGGGAAGTCACAGCCCCCCACTGGTAGCTTGAAGTCAACACATGTGGCTTCCAGAATTACTTGTAACTCCAACATGGTACCAGAGGAGCTTTGCCTATGTCCACTCCACACTGTACCTCTGAGCTCAGGCCTAGTCCTGTGGACGGGGCCATTGTATCATTTAATGTATAGTGCTTTTCTGAGCGGTCATATCATAACCAGTGACTTTGTTCATTGCTGTGACAAAATACTCGCTAAAACATGTAAGAAAAGAAGGTGTCTTAGTCACCGTTCTGTTGCTGTGAAGACACACCACGACCACGGCAACTCTGACTAAAGAAAGTATTTCATTGGGGGCTTGCTTGCAGGTTCAGATGACTCCTGATAATCACAGCAGGAAGCAGACAGGTGCAGCTGGAGAGTTTCTCTCCGGGCCCTGCCAAGCCCCTGCACTCCCACAGTCTACTTATAAAATAAGTACTCAGAAGCTCATATTACTTATAAACTGTATGGCCGTGGCAGGCTTCTTGCTATCTAATTCTTATATCTTAAATTAACCCATTTCTATAAATCTATACCTTGCCACGTGGCTCATGGCTTACCAGTATCTTATATCATGCTTCTCATGGCAGTGGCTAGCAGTATCTCTCTCCCTCAGCCTTCTACTTCCCAGAATTCTCTTCTCCCCTTGTCCCGCCTATACTTCCTGCCTGGCTACTGGCCAATCAGCACTTTATTTATCAATCAATCATCCACAGCAGACAGGCATGGTGCTAGAGCAGTAGCTGAGAGCCCTATGTCCTGACTGGCAGGCGGGAGAGAGAGAGAGAGAGAGAGAGAGAGAGAGAGAGAGAGAGAGAGAGAGAGAGAGAAAGAAAGAAAGAAAGAAAGAAAGAAAGAAAGAAAGAAAGAAAGAAAGAAAGAAAGAAAGAAAGAAAAGAAGCAAAGCACATCCCAGTGACTCACCTCCTCCAACAAGGCCACGGCTACTCCAGCAAGGCCACACCTCCTAATTCTTCCCAAACAGTTCTACTAACTGGGGACCAAACATTCAAACAGATGAGCCCATGGAGCCCATTATCATTTAAACAACCACAGAACGGTTTATTTTGGCTCACCGTTTAAGGGTACAGTCTATCGTGGTGGGGAAAGTCATGGTGGCAGAAATGTGAGCCAGTTAGTCACATGTGTCCACAGGCAGGAAGTGGAGAGAATTGGATGCTGGTGCTCAACTCTCTTCTTCCTTTGTATTCAGTCAGACCCACCAGTCAGGGCAAGTCTCCCCACCTCAATTACAACATCCTCTCAGACATGCCCATGGGTTCGTTACCTGGGTGATTCAAGATCTTGCCAAGTTGACAACTAGAATTATCTACCACACACACCAAAGCACGCTGGGACTCTCAGGGAACCAACGTTTCCCCCTAGGACTAAGGCCCTGTGACCTGGGGAAGGTAGAAAAGGACCCAGATGATAAGCCCTTCAAAATATTTCTACCCTCCACTGTCTTCCTCTGGGCAGCAGAGGGCATCTTCTGTGGGTTCAAAGCAGTCTTTGTAGCGGGCCTTTCCCTCTGCTGTAGGGAAGCTAGCACTCACCAAAGCCAGCAACCACCTCTGTCTACTGTTCCTCCCCTCACAGGCCTATGTTGGAAATGTCCAGTCAACCTCAGCCGCATCAGCACAGGTGAGACATGTGCATGGTAGCAATCTTCCACTAAATCTGCTCTTCACCCTGAATACATGAAAATTGCCTTTTAAAGAGAGGGTTGTACCCCGGGAACACACGTGCTCCCTCGACCTCTACTAGGAGCCAGTCTGGGGAAGGAGGAGAATGGGTTCTTTCTTTCAATCCAGAACCTAAGGAAATGCTCTTCATCTTTCAAGGAGCAGAAGCAAGCTTGCCTCTAACTTCTAAAAGTTTCCATCTAGTTCACGGCTCAGCACCCCCTGAGACAGAGCCCTGCCCAGAATCCCCACAAAAGTTTCCTTTGGGCTCCCCACAAACCCCCATGTAGGGAACGTGGATCGATTTATCTTGGGGCTTCGTGTGTCTTCTTTGATCTGGGTTTCTCTAGATCTCTAGATCACGATCTCCTCTGTCAGAAGCCTCCGATCTCCCTGCCAGTCCTGAGGATCGATCCCTTCTTCCAGCCAACATGCTGCTTTGCAAGTCAGCAGCACCCATCCCCGCTCCCCCGCCCCTCCTGTGACAATTAGCAACAGTTTCAGGGTTGTCAGCCTCTCCTTCCCCTGCCTGTCACTTCCCTCACGAACACAAGCTGCTTTGCAGCCTAGTCACACGTTACCGAGACAGGTCGGACGTATGGTGCTGATCAAATCTGCTGTACCAAGTTGCCAGCACTTTCTGGAACAAATAAAAATTTAACATTCAGCTCTCGGAGCACCCTTGAAACCAGACCTCCTGAAGTCTGCTTCACTTCCAATGAAGCATATGAGCCCCAAATTTCACTCAGGGAGATTCGTGATCAGAGATTTTAAAAGACCATGTGGACTGTGGTTCTCGTTTTCTGCGGCCTGGGACCCCCGAGGAGAGCATTGCCAATTGGCATCTTAGGCTTCGCAGGTCACCATCATTGAATTCTCATTTCTATCGAGGAGCCTTGGAAAGTTACCAACATATGTTTCTTCTGGTAGCTCTTGCTTACCACTCTCCCTGTGTATTTTCCTTCATGGATAATGTGTAAGAACAAATATTATCTTCTTGTTCATGGCCAATCATGTGTCCATCACAGCGTGCAAATGCTCTGGTGTGTAGCACGAATCTTAAATGGTTTTATTTATAAAATCAAACCTGAGGCCAGTTATTGGGGTGAATGCTGGAAGATCAGAGAAGCAGAACAAGCCACAACCACCTTGCCTTGCTAATTTCTCAGCTGATCTCACTTCTTCAGACTGGGAGCTTCTGAGTCCTCATCCAAATGGATCTCAGCTGAACTGCTTCTTGAAAGCCTGAAAGTTTAACCAGCCTAGTTCCTGGTTTTCATGCCTTATATACTTTTCTGCTTTCTGCCATTACTTCCTGGGATTAAAGGCGTGAGTCACCATGCCTGGCTGTTTCCAGTGTGACTTTGAACTCACAGAGATGGGATGGATCTCTGCCTTCAGAATGCTAGGATTAAAGATGTGTGTGTCACCATTTTCTGGCCTCTGTATCTAGTGGCTGTTCTGTTCTCTGACCCCAGGTAAGTTTATTAGAGTGCACAATATTTTGGGGAATACACTACCACCACACTGGTGTTCCATTATCATGAGTGGCACTTACTGCCAGCGTGGACTCAATACACAGGTTGATACACACACACACACACACACACACACACACACACACACACACACACACACGTTTGTTATAAAGACCCGCCTGCCTCTGCCTCCCAAGTGCTGGGAATAAAGGTGTGCACCATCACCACCCAGCACTGGTTTATATTGAGTGTCAATATAACAGACTCAGTTTCTATGGGGTGCTGTTGCTTATTTGGGAGGTCAGAGCATAGGAACAGAACCTGGCTGTGCCATAGCAGAAGAGGAAATGACTTTCTTGCGACTGTTATTAGTTTTGTTGTCAAGGAAGAGAATGGCTGTGCCTACTGATACACACTATAAATGTTCTCTATCTTGCAGAATATGGGGAGATCCACAGGATGTGTTCTGTTTTCTAACCCAAAACACTCGAAAATTCTGAGCTTTCAGATTCAAAACTGCGGGATATTGTCACCACTCTGTCCTGAATGAGGTCACCAAATGTCACATACACAATGCTAAAGTTCAAAACAAAAGCCAACAGGTTTGGGAGTAACAATTCTGCTTAACCTTTTCATCCTCTTCTTGTCTCAATAATACATAGAATTATAATAATAGTATTCTAAGGGCAAAAAAAGGATGCCGCATAATGAATGTTAGAACCCAACAGTACAAAGAAAGGAAGAACCCACAGGTGACAGACACAAGGGTTACTATTTGCAGATGTCTCTTGCTTTCGAAGCCTGGGGCTTGTCCTGTTAGGTGTTTCTCACAGACCTTGTTCTGCATGTTAAAAAAAAAAAAAAAAAAAATCATTGCTAACATCTTTAAGTGTCACAGGACTTGTAAATGGCACAACCTGTTTGGTATCTAATAAAACCCAGAGGCTTTCTAAATTAAACCAACACCCCTTTACTGGGGTTTTATCTTGCTCTGTAGTCTCAGCCCTTCCAACATAAGCTTCTGCCGGCACCAGCTAACACAAAGTGGACGTGGACATGGACGTGTGGGCCCAGCCACAGAGTGCTGTTCAGAGGTTGCTTGCTAAGCCTCTCCCATGCTTGCCCCCCGCCCATCAGCATTCTGACCTTCCTCCCTGGGCTCCCAGCTCTAAAGTTATATGACTCTAGTTACTCTGGCAGCAATTCAAAGGAAAGAGAGAATAGGGAGGAAAGAGGCGGGGAGGTAATTACTTATGCATCACCCCTAAAATTCAGGTGGCATTAAAGGCAGCAACACTTAAAACAGTCCTGATCACAACAAGTGGATGGGCAGTGAAGGGATCAGCTGTGTTTTGTAGCCACCGAGGTTCACTGCTCCATGGTGACTTCTCATGAATCCTAATGGCCTTGGTATTAATTAGTGATGCTCGTTCAGGGACAGATCCCAGATCTGTGCATTCTTATCTGTTCCCTTCTGGATGGAAGAGAAAAAAGGCACTTTCACACCAGCTCTGTGTATTTTTTTTTAACCCCTTTGATGGTCCCTTAGGTAGTCATAAAGCCAATGACTGTTTCATAAGACAGCTATTGTTGAGCAAAGATCTCCCAGGGCCCAAGTCCTTTCCTAGTAGCAACCGTGAAACACATTAACTTTCCCAGGCAAAGTAAAATACACCCGGAAGAGTAACAACCGTAATTCCTCACTAAATGCTACCATGGCGGCCTCTCAGTCAATGTGAGCGCTTCCAGCCTCCAGCACTGGAATCCCAGAGTGTCCCTGTGTTTATATGTGTCAGAGTGCACCCCTTGTTCACAGACCTGTCACAGAGCACCAAGTCCGACCAGCCATTCAAAGAAGGAACATAGCACAGAAGAAACACAGAGCTACTTTAGCAGCCAGCTCTAGGGAGCAGCAGCCTTACCTGAGTCTCATGGTGAGGCCATGGTAACACCATCCTGGTGAGGCCATGGTAACACCGTCATAGTGAGGCCACATGGGAGGGACCGCCGACGGTTTCTGATTATAGAGACGTCTCTGTATGGAGTTACTGTCAGTCATCCCAATGGCTTCCAGGAAGGGTCCCACACACTGTTACCACTCACCCTGCGTGGTGGCACGAAGGTCAGTCTGCATCACAGTATAAATGTGTAACAGGCTTGTGCACCACAGTCACCGGCTCTTAAACCTGAAACAGTCTGAAATGGGCAGTCAAAGGCAGTCTGGGGAACATTCTTTCAAATTTTATAGTTTGCAGTAAAGAGAACTTGATAAAAATTATTCCAAATTCAGAAACAGCCCTAGAATTTTGAATGGCCTTGCCAAGCCACACTTTACATAAGCAAACTTCAGTCGACCCTGCACAAGAGAAAGATGGGAAAACATAATGATTCTATAAGATGTAGTTACAAAATTTTCTTCTTCATAAAGATGACCAAAGGACACAAATCCAGAGAAAGTGGATGAGAGTCTAATAGCCATATGGCAGGTAATTAATTCATAAAATAGTCTATTTTATGATGCTGCATTCTCAACTTTTTATAATATATAATTTATTTGGATTTCTTTACTCGGTATGTCATAATACACAATTCTATATTCTTCTAGTTAAAGGCCCCACCCCACCCCATGACCTGTGTAAATTTCAGATTTTCAAAACCTGGATCTACTTCCACCTCCCCAGTTTAGGGAAAGTTCTGGGCAGGCTGCTGAAGGCAAAATGCTGTCCACGTTTGCTAAATTAAGCACAGTTCCTTCTTCCTCATTAAAAATGATACCCTCTTGGGGGCTGGGGAGATGGCTCAATGGTTAAAACACCTCCAACACGAGTATGAGAACCAAATGTAAATCCCCAGGACCCATGTAAATGCCAGGTGGGGTGGCAGCCTGCTGCCCAAGAAGGTGGAGACAGGGAGAGCTAGCTAGCCAAGGAGGCCAGCCATGTCGGCAGGGTTTGATCGAGAGGCCCCAACTCAACGAAGAAGGTAGAAGAGTGATAGAAGGTGGTTCCCAACATCAGTACTCTTGCACACACATGTTCACACACATGTAATCACACAAGTGCAAACATGCAACACAAGTGTGCACAAAGCACATGCACATGACAACTAGGAAAAGGAGAAGATCCTCCCCTCTGGTTTTCAGTCACTCTCTGATGTCCCCACACCTCTCACCTCTGCTCTCATCAGGCTCACATGATTTGGGGGTCCCCCAGGGCAGCATCCTCCTGGACATTCTTTCTACCTGTCACCAGAATCCAATGCTGTGTGAGATGTCTACAGACCCCTACAAAGATCCAAACTGGCAGGGCACTGTGTCTAGGGGAGGAACAGAAGATGGCTGCTAGGAATGAGGGGACCTTTCTCCGGTGACACACACACTGGCAGAAACCCCTTTGTTGAAGGCTACAGAGGCAGGGCAGGTTTCGCAGTCATCATGGGTGTGAACCTTGCACCAACCTGAGCCATCATTTCCACCAGAGGTATCTGCAAAAACCACAGTCGAGAGCTCGTGAAACTAGACCAAGGCAGATTCGAAGAGCAGAAAGGCCCTGACCCTCTGAGATATAAAGCCTTTGTGCCAGGCTACAGAACACAGCGTGACCTCTGTGCTCAAAGACCCACCAGTTGTTACAGGTGGGAAGAGGACTCACTTGACGTGACGTTCCGTAAGAGTATCGGGAAGGCTGTGAATCCTTCATGAGACTTTCTTCATGGGTGGTTTAGCAAGAGAAGAATGCTAACAAGCAAAGCCAGTGCTTTTGACCTCTAACTGGAGATAACTGCTTTTTCTTCTGTAAGCCACGCCGGAACTGGGTCCGAGTAGATGGATGTCATCTTGACTTGTATTCACATATTTTGATCTTCCTTGGTTTGGAGTAGAGGCATAAGAATGATCAAAAATTAAAATAATGTTTAAATTTTAATCAGAGCTCCCTTTCTTTCTCCAAGTCGTTGGCTCTGCCCCCCAGTGGCTCCAGGGCTGTCACCACTCAAGGAGACAGAGTAGAACAAAGCTGTTTGTGGAAGCGCCAATCTGACGTGGAATTCATAATTATCCAAAGTCAGAGGCACTCGAAAGAGCTAGTCATGTGTGTGGGAGAGAGGTGCTTTTGTTTTCAATTCCGAAAGGGCTTCATTTTAAGATGCTGGTAAAAGCTTGGGTGGGGGAACCAAAACGTCGGAGTTTATAGATACTAACGTCTAAGGGATGTAGGTCATGACATAAGGTCATTTCTCCTTCACAAAGGAGAGCAGTAAAAGCTGCTTCCCTGACTAGGGGTAGAGGAGGCTGAGGACCAAAGACCAGGAAGGCCAGAGAGAGAAAGGATAAGCTATGGAGATATATGTGTATGTGTGTGCATGTGTGCGCATGAACACACACACACACACAGAGGCTATTACATATAACATAGTTTATGCTGCATATATACTATGAGCACATATCCACAGGGGAACTATGGGCCTAGCTCCAGAGTAGCAGTTCTGACGACAGAGGCAGAAGAAAGGGAGCGGAGCAGAAAGGGAATAGAAAGGTGTGGTGGTAATCTAATTGTACTGAAATGTGATTTTGATTGTATGTTAATAAATAAAGTTGTCCGGGGGTCAGAGCTATTAGAGCCATAGACAGAGTGTGGCGTGGTGGCACACGCCTTTAATCCATAGATCTCTATGTGTTCAGGGATACAGCCAGCATTGAGACATATGCTTTAAGACTAGGGGCTGTACATTAGACAGTGACGAGGCAGTCACGTGTTTGGGTTTACAACCAATGAGAAGGCAGAATGACTGGAAAATCGACTTACAGACAGGAAGTAGCCCTCTTTGGCGAAGCTGGGACAGCAGGAGGAAGGGTGAGATTTTAGCTCTGAGCTCTGACCTCTCGGCTTTCTCTTTTACATCGTTTCTGTGTTTCTTATTTAATAAGACGGTTGATTACATCAACAGAAAGGTGTTGTTTATTTTTGCTCTTTTGGGGGTCCTGCCACCCAGCTCCCAAATAAATCACACATGGAGGCTTATTATTAATTATAAATGTCTGGCCTTAGCTTGGCTTGTTGCTAGCCAGCTTTTCCTAACTTTAAATTATTCCCATCTATCTTTTGCCTCTGGGCTTTTATCTTTCTCTATTCCTGTATACCTTTCTTTGTTTCTTACCATGCCCCCCAGCTTGCTGTGTAGCTGGGTGTCTGGGTAGCTGAGTGGCTGAGTGTCTGGGTGTCTGGGTAGCTGAGCGGCTGAGTGGCTGAGTGGCTGGGTAGCTGGCCCCTGACATCCTCCTCTCATTCTCTCTTGTTTCTTCTTCTAGATTTCTCCTTCAACTAATTCTCTCTGGTTGCCAGCCCCACTTATCCTTTCTCCTGCCTTGCTATTGGCTGTTCTGTTCTTCATTAGGCCATCAGGTGTTTTAGACAGGCAGAGTAACACAGTATCACAGAGTTAAACAGATGCAACATAAACAAAAGTAACAAGCCTAACAATAATAGTCCCCAACAGAAAGGACTCTGGATTTGTTTCCTTGTAAGCCCCCCTTACATTGCCTTGTAGAACACAGAGGAAGGGAGCAAAATGGCAGCCTGGTGATCTGGCCTGGAAAGGGCCCTGGACAACTGTTGTCCCTTCTGTTTCCATCACTTTTTTTTTCCTGTGTGGGGAAATCAGCACTGTGAACCTTTGAGGGGTGTGGAAAGCATCAAGAAAAAGACTACGGGAAGACATCACCCGCCCGGCAAGGTGGGGCTAGGACCATGGGGAGCAGTCATGGTATGCTTCCTGAGAGCAGATGATGTTCTGGAGTGACGTGAAGGCAACAGGGATGAGGACCAGCATCCATGGCCAAAGCGAGTGGGAGAACAAGAAATGAGAGGTTCAATTCCAGCGCTCACCCAGAGACGAGGGGAGCCAGGGCTCATCCGGCAGAGAGTGAAGGAAGAAGGGGCCTGACCAAGCTAAAAATTCCAAATTGACCAAGGACTTCCAAGAGGCGTTCACGTCAGGAGGGATCAGCTATCCTACCATGTCAAGAGTGAGTTCCTCCCACTGATAACCGAGAAGCAGAAAATTAGAAGACAGCATTAGGGTAACCGTCATCTAGAAACGCCATCAGCCATGGTTAAGAACACCCCACAGACACTCCCACTCCCACACCAGGCTGGGCCCGGCCCTGCAGGTGTTCAGCCAGTACGACACTGCTGTGTTTCTCTTTGTTCGGCCTCTGAATTATTTATCTCCCGGTATGTGGGGGAGAGGCTCAGACAGGGCTCTTTGAGTGCCCCGGAGCCAAATGCCCTAGCTCTCATGCTTTCTCTCTGAAGTAATTTCACTTGTTTCTCTTCCCCTTCTCCAGGAGGAAGGGCAGCCCACAGGCCTATGGGCAGTGACTCAGGAGGATTTGAAATATGAAACCTTAGGAGCCCTGTAGGTAAAACTGGGATGGTCTTGAAGTCCCCCTATGCATTGGGTGTAGCCCAAGTATTCAGTGGGGGAGTGAATGAGAGATTATTGGTTGTCTGCTTGGATTGCCCCCAAGGAATAGCTGGTTGGTTTATGTGGGCGGCCAGAAAACACTCTGCTCCCTGGGCCAGCAGCCACAGCTCTGCTCCAAAGCCTTCCTTGAAAGAGGATTAAATTACTAGCAATTTATTTCTTGGTTATTGCGGCCCCTGCTCATGGAGTCCAAACCAAACAAGCCCGGGGGAGACACCCCAGTGGCTGCGTCCAAGGTTCCTCACTGTCACACGCTCTCTCCGTCTTTGAACTTTCTGTGTAGGTTCCTGTTCAGTCTTATCAACCTCGACTCACGCATGAAGCATTTGAATGCTTTTCACATTTTAGTTGTTTTTTTTTTTTCTAATAATAACTGCGCTCAGGAGGCTGAGGCAGAAGGATGAGAAGTTTGAGGCTAGCCTTGAGCTACATACAGAGACACCGTCTTAAAGGGGAAAAAAAAGTCTAAGAATGTTTACAGAGCTGGCTTTCTTACCTTGAAATACCGTATTATTTATTTTTTTAATGAAAAATAGAATCTTAAAGCTGATAGTTCACTTATCTACCCACAGCTTGACGTCTCTTCAACGGCACCCTTAAATATTGACCTTCTAATTTCTCCTCTGACCCGTTTCAGCAATGGTAACACACTCTTTCTCCACACGGGCCAAGCCATTTGCAGATGGAAGATGATAAATTGCTTCTGCTGCTGGCCTATCTGCCATGTTAAAGATTATCAGTAATTAGAAAGCCCTGTCCTGGTTGCTGCTGTTCTTGGTCCTGGGATGGAAGCTGAAAGTCCCCATGAAGCACATTCTTGATTTTCTGTTTTTGAAATGCGGTCCCACTCTGTTGTCCATGCTAGCCTTGAATCCCTGGACCGAAGTGATCCTCCTCTTTGGCCTCCCAAGTCACTGAGGCTCCAGGTAGATACCATTGCCTCCCCCAGCACTGTCATATCCTGTTCCTTCAATCCCCTGCTCCAGCAAAGGTCCTCCGTCCCTTCACTTCTCCTGTCCTGGCTGAGGGGCCATCCCGATGACCTGACCCTCGGACAGACCCCGAGAGGGTCCCTTCTAGACTGTAGTGCCGTCACATTGGCACAGGGTTCAACTGTGTTCTCTCGAAGGCGGATCGAGGCAGAAGGCTTTGTTCTAACTACTACATATCTGGTAAGCAGCCTAGGATTTAATTAGCTTTCTTGGCAACCGCATTAAACTATGCCTTGTTCCTTAGCAGCAACTACATGGCCGAGGAGATGGAGTTTATAACCCCGGAGCCTGCTATTTCCCACTGATGCTTTGTTTTGTTTCTGGGTTGTTGTTTTTTTTCCTGTGCTGGAGATGGTCCCCAGTGCGCCATGCCTGCTAGGAAAGCACTCTACATGTTCCCACCCCCCAGCCCCCACCCCTACAAGCCAGGCATGAATGGTTTAGCATTTGAAAGATCTTTGGGGATTTGGATGTTGCTCTGGAATATTTATTTTGTCGTTCCACATTAGCTCTGTGTCACCTGAAGTTCCAATAAGCCTAGTTTGGGTCTTTAGTCAAGCTAATGATTTTTTGAAAATCATATTTACGTAGCACAAAAAACACCAAGTCGTATGTATGCGCGTGAATAAAAACCCAGATTTAAAAAGACTGATTAGTAAGCTGTGTTTGGCTGCAATTCTTCAAACAGCTATCAACCAGCTCAGCACCCCACGAGCTATTCTCTGTGGCAGCCTAGGTCCTGAACGACCTTTCTACTTGAGAGAATTCTCAGCCTTAGGAGCCTTTTAGAAAACAGAGTGACAGTAGAAAGCCACATATCCAGGAATATTTGGGCAGCAAAAATTGGCCTTGTTTGAGGAAAACAAAAAAGAATGCCAAGCCGGGTGGGTACAGAGGGCAGGGTCGGATCTGGGACAGTTGGTGGAGAGAGGGTGCATGTGATCAAAGCAAGTACGGAATTCTTAAAGAACTAATCATTTTTCAAAGAAAACAGTAAATGTCTTACTCATCGAGAAAAATGTCAGCCGCGGGCCCTCCCCTCACCCCTGGAGCTGACATTTAGCATCATCTTATGTGGTCAGCCAAAAAGAGGCTACATGAGGTAGAGATGCATACATGTTGGGGTCTGAGGAGTCTGCTTTGATAGTGGTGACAGCTGGATGCCATTGGGAGGGCGGCGGCGGCGGCGGCGGCGGCGGCGGCGGCGGCGGTGTCACCTGGGCAAACTATGACGCTGTTTGGGTGTGGTTCCAACTTGTGACAGCTCAACCTGGCTGCCTACCCCATTCGGAGGGTACGTGAAGTCCCCTACTGTTTAACCGGAGATTGCTTCTGTTATTTTTAACGTAAATGCAAGTGACACGACACTGCTCCACCTCATCCCCCCTGTACTGGAGTGGCCGTATCAGATTCCCTCCAGAAAGGTAAACACGCCATGCAGGCCCACGTCACTAGTTTCTCAGCAGAATAATCATGTCAGCAGAGAGGAAATAGCTGGCCTTTCCTCTTTTCTTTTCTATTTTGTTTTGAGACAGGGTCTTCTTACTCTGTAGCCAGGCTGGTCTCGAACTTGTAATCCTCCTGCCCCTGTCTTCCGCATAGCTTGGATGATGGGTGTGTGCCACTTCACCCAGCATTTACAGCATTCTCTATGGGAAACTTGCTAAGGACCAACATCATGCGCACGAGCCCATGTTTCCTAGAATCTGCCTCCCTTCTCCTTTTGGAACATACCCTAAGGAAGCTGGGATGCATTTCAGTCGATAAAATGCTTGCCTAACAGACAAGAAGCCCTGGGAATGATCGCCATCACTACAGGAAACGTGTGGTGACATACGATTGTAACCCCAGCACGTGACTGGCGGAGGTAGGCGCATCATGGTTTCAAGGTCACCCAAGGCCACCATGTCTCAAAGAAAGAACATCAGAACGACTTTCTTCCTATCTATTGTGGCTCTGCCATGTCACAATTCCTCAGAGATTACCCAAAGATCCCCACACATAGGTTATTAATCATACCTGCAAATTCCCTCGACATCTTGGAGTCCTTTCTAGGGAAATATTCTCATATAATTATCCTATATGTTTGATTTGTACTTTCTGGTCTGAAGGGTGTTTTTCTCTGAGAAAGCACAAGTTATAACTGTGGGCCTGGGAAGAGGGAGGTATTCACAAACAACCTGTTTCTAAGGTGTCAGTGTTTACACAACTCCCACAAAAGAGCTTTATGGAGCTTACAGCAGGAGAAAACATAGACTTCCGGGAAAGATTCAACCACCATGTCACCTTGTCCCTAACCCTCAGCTGTCTCTGCCCTCTGCAACTCCGGCACCCTCACCCATGAACTACTGACAAGGAATTGGTTCCCAGCCTCCAAAGCCAGTATCACTCATTTCTTCCTTTGCTAAGATCAGAGGTTTTGAACCTGAAAGTTCCCAGCAAGAAGAGAAGGGTATACAGTTTGAGACAAGTTTCTGTAGGAGATACTGCCTCATTCCGGGACACCTTGGCCCCTATGTGAGTTGAGGGTATCTTAGTGAGGATTTCTATTGCTGCACTAAAAGACCACGACCAAAAGCAACTTGGGGAGGAGAGGGTTTACTTCAAGTTACATGTCCCAGTCACAGTCCATTGTGAAGGGAAGTCAGGCAGGAACTCAGGGCAGAATCCTGGAGACAGGAACTGAAGCAGAGGCCAAGGAAGAGAGCTGCTGACTGGCTTTCTCTCCATAGCTTGCTTGCTCAGACTGCTTTCCTACAGCAACCAGGACCACCCGTGCAGGGGTGACTGTTGTGGAATATTATTTTATGGTGTGTTACATTTGTGCTGTGGAACATTTGTCTAATGATGCAAAGATATGTTGCATTCTTTTATGTTGCATTTGTTTAACTCTGTGAGGCTGTGTTACTTTGCCTGTCTAAAACACCTGATGGTCTAATAAAGCGCTGAACGGCCAATAGCGAGGCAGGAGAAAGGATGGGCAGGGCTGGCAGGCAGAGTGAATAAATAGAAGAAGACCCAGGGACCAGCCACCCTTTAGGGAGTGGCAATACTTGACAGGAATAAGGAGATATGATCTTGGAGTGGGTGTGGCTTTGTTGGAGGAAACCACTGGGGGTGGGCTTTGAGTTTTCAAGGGCCCACGCCAGTTCCAGTGGCTGTCTCTCTTCCTGCTGCCTGTAGATTGGAATACATAACTCTCAAATTCTCTGCACCATTTCTGCCTGAGTGCTGCATGCTCCCCATGGCAACAATGGACCAACCCTCTGAAACTGTATGCAAATTAGATGCCTTTCTTTACAAGAGTTGCTGTGGTCATGTGTCTCTCCGTAGCAATAGAACACTAAGACACTCCATCTTCAGGGCAAAAGACCTCTGAGATGCCAGTGGCCCATTCAAATGTAATAAAACCAAACCAAACAAACACAAAACCATAGAACTGTTTAGAAAGAAAAACACTTATTTTTTGGAGATAAGTTCTCATGTATCTTTGATACCCTACAACTCTATGTGTAGCAAAGAATGATCTTGAACTTCTAAGCCTCTGGCCTCTACCTCCCAAGTGCTAGGACTACAGGAAAGTGCCACCATGCCCAGTCTATATGGTAGAACCCAAGGCTCTATGCATGCAGGTCAAGCACTCTGCCAAGTGAGCTACATCCTTAGCCCCAAGTGTCTTTTTGATGAGTAATTACCAAAGAGAAAGAGCAAGAGTTTCCAAACACTTAACAGCAGTGTTCCTCAAAACCTTGTTTTAAATAGAAATAAATAAGTAATAATAAATAAGTAATGAAAATTTTTGTCTGAGTTTATCAAATGTTACTGGACTGGACATTGTGTGTGTGTGTGTGTGTGTGTGTGTATAATGGAATTTTTTTGTCTGAATTTGTCAAATGTTAATGGACTGGACATTGTTATATATTAATGGAGTTTTTCATCTGAATCTGTCAAATGTTAATGGACTAGACATTGTTAATGTAATTCTTGACTGTATATATTGTATATACTTATTGGATATAGTTTTTTCTTGTATTAGTTATAAGCTTTTTTTAAAATTTTAGACAAAAAAAGGAGAAATGTGGTGGTATTGTGTTCCCCAAAATATTGTACACCCTAATAAACTTATCTGAATAAACCTGCGTGAAGAGGAGTGAAGCCTGGGCACTTGATGGGGCACCCAAGGTGTGCAGCGGCCCCCACCCTCCACCCTGAGTTAGGCAGTTTTGCAGCACTGTGATAAAACAGAAAAGGTAAACAACCTAAAATAAAGGTTGATTTTGGCACAAGGTTTCTGCAGTTTCAGTCAGTGGTTATCAGCTAGCTGCACCGCTTTTTAAAAATACACAGACATATTTCAAGTTTATTATCTATGTGCATGAGTGCTTTGCCTGCACGGACATATGTGCACCACACATGTGCCTGGTGCCCATGGAGTTCTGGATGGTCGTAAGCTGCTACGTGGTGCTGGGAACTGAACACGGGTCCT
Organism: Peromyscus leucopus; assembly: GCF_004664715.2. Lineage (NCBI taxonomy): Eukaryota > Metazoa > Chordata > Mammalia > Rodentia > Cricetidae > Peromyscus > Peromyscus leucopus. The sequence continues at coordinate 44,362,460 of NC_051077.1, read as the reverse complement.
CTTCAAGAGCAGACAGTGCTCTTAACTGCTGAGCCATCTCTCGAGACCCTCCGGTGCTTTTTGACATGTGGCTAAGTGGAAATGTCATTCAGGAAAGGCACGGAAGAGAAAGGCTGTTTATTTTATGGTGACTAACAGTGGCCAGGAAGCGGAAAGGGACAGGAAGCAAACAAAGACAAGACACATCCTTTTAAAGCATGTGCTCAGTGACTTCTACCCACTCTGCCCCCTCCTCCTCATAACCCCGTCAGTTCAAACTAGTCAATAGATAACTGATTCACAGGTTAGGTCAGCACTCTCGTGACCTAATCAACTCTCAACAGTACCAGTAGTTCAGAGCTGAGTCCTCAACACACTAGCTTTTTGGAGGGCATTTCCTATCCAGACAGCAGCCCTAGCTAACAAAGGTTACTTCCTGGAATTCACTGACTGCCCCTCTCTTTGTCAGGACTGTGAGTAATTAATTAACCCAGGGCAGAAGACATAGATAAAAAATGGTAGGGGATTTTGAGTCTCATCAGATAACCCCAACCCCAGGGCCCCTCACCCGGGAAGAAAGTGGACCCATGATGGAAATTATGGTCTTCCAACATTTGTGCAAATTTCATGGCCTTGACTTGCTAACTTTGGGGATCAACAAAGGATGTTCTAACTCCCAGGACATGACATCTCTCTTTCCTGCAAGGAGAAGCAAAGAGTTCCAGTAGTTTTTCCATTTGTCAGAAAACAAAACAAAACAACCAACTAATCACACACACACACACACACACACACACACACACACACACACACACACACAAAACAAACAAACAAAAAAAAGCACACATTTTCAAAAGTCACACCATGTTCTTGAAAAATCACCATCAGAGTTAATAGATACCACCCCCAGCCCCACCCCACCCCCAAATAATCAACAGTGTGCACTCCCTCCCTCCCCACCAGCCCCACAGAATCAACAGTGTGCACTCCCTCCCTCCCTCCCTCCCTCCCTCCCTCCCTCCCTCCTTCCTCCCTCCCTCCCTCCCTCCCTGTGGCCAGATGCCCAGAAGGAGAGATGTAATGTAGGAAGCAGAGAAAATTATTTATTAGAGATGGAAAAAAAAATCACATAGATAGAGAGACTGGCCAAGATTCCTACCCAAATAGAAAATGGGATGCTTGTAAGAAAATTGGACGCTTGGAAGTCTTCAAAGCAGCAGCGTCTGCCACAGTTGCTGTTCACACGCATGGGATGTGAGTTCTCAGCACACATCGTAGAACAACACCATAAAGCAGAGTGAAATTCGCCTGCTTTCAGAAATGAACTTGTTTCACACCCACCAAAAAAAAAAAAATCAATGTAAGGAAAAATCATTGTCATATTTATACATCAAACATCACGCTGTGTTCAGTGAGGGGTTTTATATGATTTTAAAGACATCCTTTTAAGATGTCAACCCTTTACGACCTGCAAGCAGGATTTACACATCATTGCACAACCACATTATGGGAAGAGCACAGAAATTGCATTTCAATGCTGATTGGGCCTCTAACAAAATCCTTGCATTCTTTCCCCAAAGAGAAATAGCAGTATTTTGTTTTTGTTTTTTTTTTTTCTTTAAACAGAAGAAATTAATAAGAAGAGGGTCAGGGCCTCTGTTAAGAACTGCAGGGCTTGCTTCTGCATATTCTGTACAGAGTCTCTCAGGAATGGGATATCCCATTGAAGAATTTGGAGAAGAGACCAGGAAGCAAGCTATCCTTTTTTGTTCCCCTCTCTGCTGCAGCAGAGGCCACTGAAGCCTTCGGATGTGTAGCTAGTTCACCTTAATCCTTTCTTCTTGCCCTCGCTTCCCAGAGAAGATGCTCTGAGGGTCCTGTTCTTCATGCTGCTGATGCTCTGAAACCATTTAAACACTGTTGTCATTGTCCACCTACCCATGCACACTCTTTTTAAAAGTGTGTGTGTGTGTGTGTGTGTGTGTGTGTGTGTGTGTGTGTGTTCCTGTGGAGCCAGAAAGGGGCATCAGATCCCCTGAACCTGGAGTTGCAGGCAGTTGTGAGTTGCCCAATGTGGACTCTGAGAACTGAACTCACATCCTCTAGAAGAACAGCAAGCAAGTCTTAACCCCTGAGCCCCCCCTTTTTTTTTCACTGAGACAGGGTCTTATAGCTGAAAGTTTTCCTGTGTCCTGCCCAGTCTGTAGCCACTCAGACCCAAGTAAACACACAGAGACTTATATTAATTAAAACTGCTTGGCCATTAGCTCAGGCTTACCACTGACTAGCTCTTACACTTAAACTCAGCCCATTTCTGTTAATTTATATGTCACCATGTTTTCCATGGCTTAACCTGTGTGCCATTACATGCTGCTCCCTGGACAGCGGGCTGACGTCTCCTCACTCAGCCTTCCTCTTCCCTGAATTCTCCTTGTCTGCTTATCCTGCCTATACTTCCTGCTTGGCTACTGGCCAATCAGAGTTTTATTTATCAACCAATCAGAGTAACACATTACAGCACACAGAATGATATCACCCATCAGGGTCTCAAGTAGCCAAGGCTGTCCTCATGCTCCATATGTAGCTGAGGATGATGTCAAGCTTATGATTCTCCTGCCTCTACCTTCTAAGTGCTGGTTACAAGCATGCACTACCACTCTCTGTTTATGTGTTGTGGGAGACTGAATCCAGGGCCTTGTACACGTCAGACAAATGCTTACCAACTGAGCTACTCCCCAGCCCCAGTACACCCTTTCATTGTAAAGTTAGGAGTTCAGATTCACCCAGTTGGTATTTAGCTGTCACCCGCATGAATTCAAATTTCACATGTTCAGCTGGCTTTATAGGAGACATTTAGTTTCAGCCCACAGTATCATTTCAACCACAATATTTCTAACACAAAACCCACCCTGGAAACACAGTTCTTACACAACCTGTGCAACTGTTTCCAAGGCCCCATTACTGACACAGCCTTTGGATGTGAAATTAAGTGTTACATTGATTTATGTTTTGGTTTGGTTTGATTCTGTAGACGTGATCTCACAGGCATAGCCCAGGCTGGCCTTGAACTCACGATATTCCTGCCTCAGCCTTGGGAATATTGGGGTTGCAGGTGTGTGCCAGAATACTCAATTTGTGTTTAGCCTCCTGCATTTCCTGTATCCACTCAAACACTAACCCCTACTGCTTCTCATTCTGAAACATGTCTCTTCTGGCTCTGCTCACCAGTCCATCCCTGCATCACAGCCACCATCTCCTCCGACTTTCCTTGACCCTCAGCTTCACTAGAGGGTCTCTATCACTCTGCTCCACCACAGGCTAGCCCCGCACCATGTTCTCTATAGGACATCTGCCATAAAGCACCAAGATGAGATTTCTGCTTGGCAGCAGGCATGGCAGGCACGGTGCTGGAAAAGTAGGAGAGATTTCTATACCCTGATCTGAAGGAAAAGAGAAGAGCGTGGTGCTGGGCTTGCCTTGGGCTTTTGAAACTTCAAAGCCCACATCCAGTGACACACTTCCTCCAACAAGGCCACCCCTCCTAAACCTTCTAATCCTTGAGTTCCATACCCTGGTGACTGAGCATTCAAATATATAAGCCTATTGGGGGGAGGCATTCTTTTTCCCCCCTTTTACCTTTCTTTTTTTTTTTTTTTCTAATTTAAGACTTTTTTTTTTTCAGTTTACATATCAACCACTGTTCCCCTTCCCTCCTCTTCTACTGCTCCCCCACCCATCCACTCCCCACTTTGGGTAGTCAATACAGGCTAGCATACCAAGTTGGTGCAAGACCAAGCACCTCCCCACTGCATCAAGACTGAGCAAGGCATCCTAACATATCTAAAAAGCTAGTTCATGTGCCCAGGATAAATCCTGGTCCCACTGCCAGGGGTCCCGCAAACAGATCTAGCCACACAGCTGTCACCCACCTTCAGAGGGCCTAGATCAGTCCCACAAAGCCTGGGGGAAGCCATTCTTATTCAGAGCACAACAGTGCTCATAGCTTTATTGGCCTCGGAGTTCATAGGGCGTTTGTGGTTTTCTCCTTGAAGTTATGGGAATAGCACACTCTTTTCTATGGTAATGCTTTTCTTCCTCACTCAAGGTAGCATGTATCCCAGGCTGGCTTTGAACTTCCTATGTCGTCAAGGATGGCTGTGAACTTCTGGTTCACCTGTTTCCTCCTTCCTAATGCTGGAATTGTAGGTGTGTGCTGTTGTGGGATATTTTGACCGAATGCTGACACTCCCAAGAATAACAATAAAGTCTGCTTTGAATCAGATGGCGGAGCTAGCTACTAGCTGACCAAAATTGTCCACAGAGGTTTTGGAGGACCGAGGACAGATCAAGAGACACAGGAAGTAGGAGGGCAAGGTTCAGAGAAAGTCTCGACCCTTTTTGGATTAAGAAACAGAGAGAGAGAGAGAGAGAGAGAGAGAGAGAGAGAGAGAGAGAGAGGAGGTCACTGGTCATTTCTCTGCTGCTTCTCTGATCATTCAGGTTCTTACCCCAATATTTGACTCCTGAGTTTTTATTGATAAAGAATAATGAGATAAATGCTTCAGTGTGCCACAGTGCCCAGTTTACACTATGCTGGGAACTGAACCTAGGGCTTTGTGAATGCCAGGTAAGTACCCTACCCTTCCTTCCTGCCTCCCTTCTGTCCATCCTTCCTGCCTTCCTTGCCCTGTGTCACTTTCTTCCTGTTATTTTTTTTTTCTTTGCTGGAAATTGAACATAGGCCCAGAACTGGACTCACCCTGCCAGTGAGACACCACTTAGACCCTGACATTTCTTACAGGTTTGAGATTGTATTGCCTCCCCAACACATTATAATCTGGAGGGCAAGGACAGTGTCATCCATTTTTGGTTATTCCTTCTTGAGGGCCTATTGATTTTCCCCAATCCATATCTATTTTTACTTTTCCATCTTTATGTTTATATTCTGGTAAGTCATCTACAACCATTCGTGAAATAAAGTATTTCTGGGCAGGAAGGGTAGTTCAACAGTGATGGTTTGATCCTGGGGGCTCACATTGTGGGAAGAAAGACTCAAATCCTGCAAGTTGTCTCTCTCTCTCTCTCTCTCTCTCTCTCTCTCTCTCTCTCTCTCTCTCCTCTTCTCTTCTCTCTCTTACTTTCTCTCTCTCCCCCACACACAGTCATTGCCACACTCATATGAATGCATGTATACACACACTGTAAATAAATGCCACAAAAATACTTCCAATATTTCTCCTGTCTCTGAAGCAGACAGGTCTCTGTGAGTTCCAGGCTGGCTTGGAACTGGACCCAGACTGATAGTACTCATGTATAATCTCAGAATTGGTTGTGGGAGGGAACTGAGACAGGAGAATCAAGAGTTCAAGGCAAGCCAGGAACATACAGTAAGACCTTGTCCAAAGAGAAGCCCAAACCCCAGACCGCCCCCCTTATCACCATCACCGTCTTTTTGCACAGGAAACTTACAGGGAACAGGTGGGAGTGTCCCATTCTAAACACTTATTTACAGATGATTCCACTGCACATCAAGCTCCATACCCCTAATGACTACCAAGGAGAGTGTGGGGCTGGGGAGTGGGTTGAGGCGGACAGACAGACAGACAGACAGAGATGGAGCCCCAGGAGAGGGATGGAGATGGTGACATAGGAGAAGTAATAATGGAAGAAGAAATGCAGAGGAGCAAATATTTTAGGAAGAAAAGAAAAAACTCCACTGTCTGGCACATGAGGGAAGGCCAGACCAAAGGCCATGGGGCTGGATCTAAAGCTGTGGGCCTGCTTTCTTTAGATCTAAGTCACCGGGTGAACTCAGTGGCCGCGGAGACCAGGACACCCTCGTCCCTCCCAAGACCCCCCATTCTCAAGGCTTCATTCACTCCCGTTTTATTATAGGGCTTGGATGATAATATGCCAATCCCACAGTCTGTTTCGGGCAAATAAATCACAGGAAAGAATCATTGCAGTTTAAAGGGTAGAAACTGAATCCTGACTTTGATTTCTGTAAAACCATCACCACATCACAGGCATCCACAATTGCTACCCTGTAGAATGAGCCGCCGCCACCGGCGGTGTGGTGGGGCTATCTCTGGAGACTTCCGTCTTGCTTGTGGTGGCTGAGCAGGGGAGGGGGAGGCAGCCAGCTGGACAAGCGTCCCTCCTGCAGACCCAGCAGAGCTCTGCTCTCTCCTTGCAGTCAGGAATGAAGGACTCTGCCCTTCTTTTCTCAGGCTGTGTCCTTGCAGGTTGCTATTTTTCATGGGCTTGGCTGCTTGAACACCCTGGGGGCCAATTTAACAAATGAGGTGCTTTCGAGCACTAGGTTCCCGAATTCCTTTCTTTATCCGGCTCTCTCCGCTGTACCAAGAGGGTTTCAGCAGCCGAGGTGGTCTTTTGTGACCCAGAGCCTCCAAAGCCAGCAGTTGGTTTGGCATAAAAGCCCCACAAAGCCTTGGTGGCACTATTACTGCATATCTAAACCATAAAAGGAGTCTTCACTCACAGAGTCAGTCCCTGCTACCACACCAATTCCAAATGCGAACTTAGAATTACGGGTTTTTTTGTTGTTGTTGTTTCTTTATTGTGTGTGTGTGTGTGCTGGGGACTGAACGGAGGGTCTGGTGCATGTTAAGTCTGTGCTGTGCCACAGCAGTGGCCAGACAATCCTTAACTGGGGTTTTTACAAAACCTTGGTAGAAAAGGAAAAATAAAGAGGAATTACAAATTAAACCACAGGGGACAGTTGAATTAGCTTGTATTAAAGAGTGAGCTGGCGGCAAGATATCCGTCCTCACAGTGATTCTGCCAGAAGGGAGTTTGTTGAATGTGCGTTTGTGATATAATTTATAAGGAAATTGGTTTTACTTAAAAGGACATTTTTTGCTCCATGTTGTAGCTCCCTTGAGTGCTTGGGTGGGGGAAGGGAGAGGTAATTCCATTAAGCTTTCAATTTCACCCGCAAAAGACATGAACTAGATGGGGCCGGGAGATAAGGTGCAGGCAGCTGGCCATCACTCCCCTGACCTTGCTCCAGGGGTCGGGGACTAAGAAGCCGAGCCTTTGTGCCTGAGATGTCAATCCCTGTTTAATTACAGGGCTGAAGTGCCATTGTTCCCCTCCGTAAGCCCCAGTCTCAATTTGCTGAGAAAATGTCCATTCTGTTCACAGTGGGCAGATCATGTGACCGTCACCCCAGCAGCCTGGAAAGTCACATGCTTATTCTGGGGCTCTTCAGTGGATCCAAGATCAGAGCAAATGTGAAACTCGAGACAGGCTGGAAGAGATACCCCTGACATGTGGAGAATCGCACATCTGTGTTTGCTTGGACAGCCATGGTCCACTTAGACAAACGGAAGGCTTTAGTAGTAGAACTCGCCATTTCTCTCCCCCTTCCCAATTTTTAAAATTACAATTTATTTAATGTGTGGGTATGGGTGGGGGAATGTGCCACTGCACATGTACGGAGGCCGGAGGACAGTTAACAAGAATGCGTTCTCTCCTTCCACCACTGTGGGCCCAGGCACTGAACTCAGGTCATCAGGCCAGGCAGCAAGTATGTCTAGCTGGCTGAGCTCGGCTAGCCCTCCACACTTCTCTTCTTGAGTGTGGTTCCTTTTCTTGTTTGTGAGCATGTGGGGAGGAAGAAACTCTTCAAAATTCAACTATCTCCAGGAAAGGTGCAAGCTCAGCATGGAGCATATTTCTAACATGTGAGAGCTGGGGGTCTCATCCCAGCGACACACACACACACACACACACACACACACACACGCACGCACGCACGCACACACACACACGCACACACGTACACACACGTACACACACACAGAATAATGCTCAGATTTCAATGTTTTCATATATTGGGCAGGGTTTCTCACATCAATTTCTGTAATCCTTAATGGATACATTGGTGGAGTGAGAAATTCACCTCAGTAGGTAGATCACTTGAGAAGTACGGAGGATAGACATCTGAATTCAAGCCCTAGCAAGAGGAAAATGTGAAAATGCCCAAGTTGTACCTGGCGACAAGTGACTGCGTACAGGGTGCTTTTTGTTTTTTCCCTTCCTCAAGCAATATCTTAGAGGCAGAGGCAGGAGGATTCCAGGTCTGAGACTAGCCTGGGCAAATCAGGTGGGCTTATAATAAAATGGCAAGGGCTGGGGTGTATAGCTCAGTTGTAGGGTGCTTATGTAGCATGTGCAAGACCCTGAGCACAGTCCTTTACCCCCTCCCCCCACATGCAAATGAGCTGTATTCCCTAGAGCTGCACTCATCCAATTCTGTAAGTAGTCCCACTGTAGCTACTTAAGTCTGAATTAGTTAAATAAAGTCTAATTAGAAATAGGGTTCTGCAGTCCAAGTAGCCACATTAAAGCATCCACAGCCATGTGTGGCATCTCAAACATAAAATGGATGTATTTAACAAGTTTTTTTTTTTTTAATCATGAGACAACCAGGTTGTTTCCAATATTTTACTAATTTGTACAATACTGTAGGTAGGTCATGACTTTAATCCCAGCCCCAGGATCATGATAGTAAATTCCAGACTAGCCTAGGGTCTTAGTTAGGGATTCTATTGCTGTGAAGAAACATCATGACCATGGCAACTATTATAAATGAAAACATTTAATTGAGGTGGCTGTTTATAGTTTCAGAGGTTTGGTCCATTATCGTCATGATGGAACATGGCAGGCATGGTACTGAAGAAGGAGCTGACAGTTCTACATCTTGCAGGCAACAGGAAGTGAAGTGTGATGCTGAATGTGGCTTGAGCATGTATGAGATCTCAAAGCCTGCCTCCACAGTGACACACTTCCTCCAACAAGGCCACACCCATTCCAATAAAGCCACACCTCCTAACAGCACCACTCCCTTTGAGAGTCATTTTCTTTGAAACCACCCCATTCTACTCCCGGCCCTCAAAGGCTTGTAGCCAGATCATAATGCAAAAAACACATTCAGTCCAACTTCAGAAGTCCCCATCGTCTCTAACAGTCTGAAACTTACTTGAAAGTCAAAAGCTCACAGTCTCTTCTGAGATTCATATGTCCTCTTAACTGTAATCCCCTGCAAAATTAAAATAAAAAAGCAGATCACATACTTCCAACATATAATGGCACAGGATATTCATTACCATTCCAAAACAAAGAGAAGGGAGGAGCATAGTGAGGAAATACTGGACCAAAGCAAGACTGAAAACCAGCCAGGCAAACTCCAAGCTCTGCATCTCCATGGCTGATGTCAAAGCGCTCTTCAGATCTCCCACTCCTTTCAGCTCTGTTGACTGCAGCACACTTCTTTCCCTTGGGCTGCTTCCACTCCCTGCTAGCAGCTCTCCTGGGCAGGTATCCCACAGCTCTAGCATCTCCAACATCTTGTCTGGATTGTCTCCAAGGCAATCCAGGCTTCAACTTCACAGCTTCATGAGATGGCCTCTCTAGACCTCCATTTAGGGACACCCCTGACACATGCCTGGCCTTGGTGGCTTTCCTTAATCACAGAGGCAAATTCCATATTCTCTTTGTTCTGTCCTTAACTTCAGAACCACAGGGTCAAAGATGCCAAGTTCTGATGCTTGCTGGGGCTAGAATATGGCCCCCTTATTCATTCCATCTTCACCATTTTTCTCTTTTCCATGGTTACCTTCATTGCCTCAGCTTGGCAGCTCTGGAACTTGCTTGTGTAGATTGAGTTAACCTCAAACTTAGAGATCCACCAGCCTCTGCTTTCCAAGTGCTAGGATTAAAAGTGTACACCACCACACCTGGCTCTAAGCTTCTCTTTAATTCCTTTTCACAAGTTGGAAACTTAGCTGGGTGGGATCTTGCCCTGAGGTCATCACTACTTTTAGTCCATTTCTTGATCCTTGAATACAGGATTTAGCTCTGTTCTATTTCCTGGTGCTCCTTTTCTCCTCAAATTTTACATTTTCTTGCTTTTTTTCATTATAAATCTGTACAAGAGTGACCAGTAGTAACCATACAACAGAGCAATACTAGGCTGTTTTGAGATTTCCTCTGCCAATGAAGTTAATCCAAATCTCTTCATTTTAGTCTCAGGTAGACTCTTTGGACAACAGTGAAAAGCGGCCACTTTCTTCACCAAAATATCACAAGAACAATCTCTAGGCAACATACTAAAATTATTCTTCTCTGAAACTTCTTGAGCCAGCTCCCCACAATTCAAATCATTCTCAGCACTGCTGTCTTCCAAGTTCCTACTGATATGGCCCATTAAGCAGTGCTTAAAGCATTCCACTGTTTTCCTAACCCAAACTCCCAAAGCTCACATTCCTTCAAATAAAAGCATGGTCAAGCCTATCACAGCAATGTCCCAGTCCCTGGTACCAACTTCTGTTTTAGTTATGGTTTCTCTTGTTGTGAGGAGACACCATGACTATGGCAACTCTTATAAATGAAAACATTGAATTGAGGTGGCAGTTTACAGTTTCAGAAGTTTAGTCCATTATCATCATCATGGGACATAGCAGTGTACAGGCAGATGTGGTACTAGAGAGGTAGCTGAGAGTTCTATATCTTGCAGGCAACAGGAAGTGAACTGAAACACTGGGTGTGGCTTGAGCATATATGAGACCTCAAAGTCTACTTCCACAGTGAAAAACTTCCTCCAACAAGGCCATACCTACTCCAACAAAGCCATACCTTCTAATAGTGCCACTCCCTTTGGGGGCCATTTTCTTTCAAACCACCACATTTGGGCTACTTAGCAAGACCCTGTCTCCAAAACAAATACAAGACTTCTGAATATGTGATATCATTTCATGCTTGATGAATGCTAAGCATATCCAGACCATAGATTCCTAAAAGGGGTTAAGACATTTGTAATTTTGATATGGAGTATCTTTTGTTTTGCCAATATAATGATTTCAACTTTTTAAAAAGTTCCCATTTTATATGTGAAAAATAATATCTCACATTTTTAATGTACATTTATGTAGATGAATCTCATCAGGTCTTATTAATAAAAACAAACCCAGAGCCAGGTATTGGGCTGAACGCTGAAAGATCAGAGAAACAGAACACGCCTCAGCTAACCTCACCTTGCCAACTTCTCAGCTGATCTTGTTTCCTCAGACTGAAAGCCTCTGAATCCTCATCCAAATGGATCCCAGCTGAACTGCTACTAAAAGCTAAAAGCTTAACAGAGCCTTTAGTTCCTGGTCCTCATGACTTATATACCTTTCTGCTTCCTGCCATCACTTCCTGGGATTAAAGGCAGTGTGTCACCATGCCTGGCTGTTCCCAGTGTGACTTTGAATTCATAGAGATCCAGATGGATCTCTGCTATGGAATTAAAGGTGTGTGCTACCACTGCCTAACCTCTATGTTTAATATTGTGCCTGTTCTGTTCTCTGACCCCCAGATAAGTTTATTAGGGTGTACAATATATTGGGGAACACAATGTCACCACACATTTATACAAGGAATAAGACTTTTAATGTTTTATGTTATCCTCTCTCTCTCTCTCTCTCTGGCTTCCTGATCAATATTTTTGTCTCTTTTATTGAAAGTAGATTTTTTTTTCCTACATAATATATCCTGATTATGGTTTTTGCTCCCTATACTCCTCCCAGTTCCTCCATATCTCACCCCCCATCCAAATCTATTCCCTTTCTGTCTCTCATTAAAAATAAACAGGCTTCTAAGTGACAATAATAAAATAAGATAGGATAAAATAAAAACTAACGCAACAGAATTGTACAAAACAACCATAAGGAAAAGAACCCAAGAAGAGAAGGCACAAGAAACAGAGGCCCACTTGTTCGCACACTCTGGAATCCCATTCTGATTCTAGAAGCCATAATACACATGCAGAGGACCTGGTGCTGACCCCTGCAGACCCTTTGTATGCTGACATATGAGCTCTGTGAGTTCATATGAGTTTTGCTCACACTGATTTCGAGGGCCTTGTTTTCCTGGTGTCCTCCATCCCTTCTGGCTCTTACACTCTTTCTGCATCCTCTTCCATTGGGTTCCCTGCTTTCTGAGGGAAGGGATTTAATGAAGGGAGACTTCCCAGTAGAGTTGAGTATTCCAAGGTCTCTCACTCTCTGCATAAAATCTAGCTGTGGGTTGTAGGTGTTTTTGTTTGTTTGTTTTTGTTTTTTGTTTTTTTACTCTCATGGGGGCCTGCCATCCAGCTCCCAAATAAATACAGAGACTTCTTATTTTTACTTATGAATGTCCAGCCTTAGCTTGGCTTGTTTCTAGCCAGCTTTTCTAACTCAAATTATCTCATTTCTCTTTAACTACATTTTGCTTCTGGCTTTTTTAACCTTTCTTTATTTTGTATATCTTGCTTTCCTTCTTACTGGCTGTGTGGTTGGGTGGCTGGACCCTGGCGTCCTCCTCTCTTTGCTCTTTCTCGCTCCTTGTTTTCTCTCTTCTTCCTCTCTCTTCCTATTTATTCTCTCTGACTACCAGCTCCACCTAGGCCTCTCCTGCCTCGCTATTGGCCATTCAGCTCTTTATTAGACCAATCAGATGTTTTAGACAGGCAAAGTAACACAGCTTTACAGAGTTAAACAAATGCAACATAAAAGAATGCAACACATCTTTGCATCATTGAAAAAATATTCCAAAGCATGAATGAATTAACACATTTTAAGCTAATATTTCACAACAGTAGGTCTCTGTATTTGTTCCCATTTGCTGTGGGAGAAAGTTCCTATGATGATGGCTGAGCCAGGCACTTATCTATGAGTGTAACAGAATGTCTTTAGGAGTCATTTTATTGCTATATTGTTTTTTTTTAGAACAGTAGTATTTGGTTTTACCCTAGTCTCTGGCCTATCTAGTCTCAGGTTGGTGAGCACCCAAGCAGTGTTGGGTATGGGGTCTGACTTGTGGAGTAGGTCTTAAGTCAAATTATATATTGGTTGGTTACTCCACAAACACCATTCCACTAACATGTCTCGCAGACAGACATGTAGATCTACAAACCACTGTAGAGCAAATGGTTTGTGGCTGGGTTAGTGTTTACGCTTCTCTTTGGTAGCCTGCAGAGTACCTTCCTATACCAAAGACACGAGAATGTGGGGTGAAGGCTCCATGTAGCCACCAGCTCAACCTCTCCATGTTCAATGAGTTCTGTGGGTGTTGTTTTAAGCAATGGGGCCTTGCTGTCAGTTCATGGAGAGCAACCTATAGTCTTGGCAAGAGCCTGGGTTGTTTGGGGATTCCCATGGGACCTCTTTGGCCAACCATTCAATTAGATGTAACCCATTCCTGGTACTGGAAGCTTCATCTGGTGACAAGAGATAGTTTATCTCCATTATTTGGTGATTTCATTTAGATGGTCTTCGTATATGTATATGTTTTAGAAAGCTTCTACTGTATAATTTTATCTCTCTCCCCATACTCCCTCCCTCATCACCCTCTTCTGTCCCACTCTCCTGTTCCAGTCCCCACCCCATCTATCCATAACTATTCTATTTCCCTTTCCTAAGGGAATCTATCTGCCCCACCTCAACACTGGGCCCTTATTCTATAACCAGCCTCTGTGGGTCTATGGATTATAGGTTAGTTATCATTGACTTAACAGCTAATAACCACATATAAGGTAATGCATACTATATTTGTTTGTCTGGGTCTGGGTTACCTCGCTCAGGATGATTTTTTTTTTCTAGTTTCATCCATTTACCTACAAATTTCATATTTTTTTAACAGCTAGGTAATATGTCATTGTGTAAATGTACCACATTTTCTTTATCCCTGCATCTGTTTGCGGGACAGCTAGGTTGTTTCCAATGTCTGGCTGTTATGAAAAGGACAGCAATGAACATGGTTGAGCAAGTGTCTCTGGGAATGGGGGTAGAGAGTAAGGAGAGGCCAAAGCAAGTGGTCTGCCACAAAGCTGGGGATGAGACTGGGGGTTTGGACTCCAGAGGAATGGATGGGTAGTAAAGCTCAGCAGTTAGCCTCCATGATTTGCCTGTGTGTTCCTAGGGAGTGCCTGCTGCAGTTGGGCCCAGAATAAAGTCATGAGTAGTGGAAGCCATGTTCAGGGGAGATCTGTATGATCCGCTGGAGATGGAGACAGGGAGGGGAGGGAGGCCTCAGCAGATGGTCTGCTGCAGAGCGAGGGTGAGACTGGGGGACTGGATTTGGAGGAGTGTAGGGAGAAGGGAGGAGCTCTGATTAGCTCACCTCCTTGCCTGGCTGAAATGTTTCATCTTCTTCTAATTCTTGTTGCTGAGATAGACCCAGACTATCTTCTAACCTGCAATCCTCATGCCTTCTGGGACCACAGGCATGTGCCACCAGAGCCCAAGTAATTTATTTTTGGTAAACCACCAGTTTCTGTGAATAATAGACTGATGGCGGAAAGAGCCCGGAGTATGGTAACTTTAACTCAAGAGTTTATTCTTGTATATAGCCCACCTAGAGATGAAGAGTTTAGGTTGCATTAAGCCTGCAACTTTGTCATGATCTTGAACTTTCCCCCATCACTGGGGAAGGAAGGTAGGACCTCTGAGGTGCCAGATGAGTGTTGCTTAACTGGATGATGTGGTGTTTAGCTGGGATGAGACTTAACCTTCAAGGTCATTCTCTATCATGTCAGTACATGAATATCTTTCATTTTTAAGGTTACTTTGTAGTTTATATACATTTACAATTTTTCTTTGTGTTATGACATCTAAAAAAAATAAGGGCTTATGAGATGGCTTTATGGATAAAACTATCAAGCTATCAAGGCTGATGAGTTGAGTTTGATCCCTGAGACTCATAATAGGAGAGAGAGCAGACTCCCATGAGTTGACCTCTGATCTCCACATCCACACTGTTGTGTGTGCAGGTACACAGACACACCCTCTCTCTCTCTCCCTCCTGGGTTTATTAGACATTGTTCCTTTAAGGGAAGAGCAGTTGCTAAATGTAACCAAGGGCCTGTGGGAACAAGCCTTGATATACAAACTAACCCACCCACACCAGCACCAGACCTCCTCTACCCACGGACACCCCAGCATTCCTCTGCCTTCATTGCCCAGGGCCAGGTGCCAGGCATCTAGAGACCACCCCAACAGCCTAAAGCTGCTGAAATTGCTCAAACTGTTCATCCTGTCCAACTTGGATTTCCTGCAAAAATCCGATACAAGCAGCAGCCTAAATATTTCCTTTGTTCCTGCCTTCTGCCTCCTGACCACTCTGAGTTATTTTGTTGGTTTGTTTTTAATTTTTCTTTCCTTTAATAGCCTTGAGTGTTGCACCCTGCTCCTTGAATTCTCTAGAGACCGTGAGTATAATAAACAAGGCTTTGCTGAGCATCTCTTGGTCCTGCTTGTAGCTCTGTCTGAACAATCTCCTCATAAAAATACAAAATGTGGCTCAAGATAGTTGCTGAACTACAGTCACCCTGGCTACATGGTATGCTTGAAGGAAGAGGCAGGAAGTAAGAAATCCAGACAAAGGGGATACGCCTCCCCCAAGAATAATCTAACGGAAGTTTCTTTTAACACTTTACTTTTTTGTTTTGTTTTGTTTTGTTTCTTTATTATTTATTTTTCTTTACAATACCATTCAGTTCTACATATCAGCCACAGGTTCCCCTATTCTCCCGCCTCCCACACCCTCCCCTTACCCCCAGCCTACCCCCCATTCCCATCTCCTCCAGGGCAAATCATCCCCCGAGGACTGCGATCAACCTGGTAGACTCAGTCCAGGCAGGTCCAGTCCCTTCCTCCCAGACTGAGCCAAGTGTCCCTGCATAAGCTCCAGGTTTCAAACAGCCAACTCATGCAATGAGCACAGGACCTGGTACCACTGCCTAGTTGCCTCCCAAACTGATCAAGCCAATCAGCTGTCTCACTATTCAGAGGGCCTGATCCAGTTGGGGCTCCTCAGCCTTTAGTTCATAGTTCATGTGTTTCCATTCATTTGGCTATTTTTTTTTTCAATAATTGAGTAGAACTGAAATTTATTATAAGTTGTCCTAGGGACCTCCATACTATATATATAGCCTCTATGGTTCTATGGGCTGTAACACTTTACTTATATCTCAGCAAGAACCCAGCAAAGTCTAGGGCATGGTAGCAGGTGTCTAGAATCCTGGCACTGAGGAGGCTGAGGCAGGAGGATATTGAGTTTGAGGCTAGCCTGGGCTACACATCCATACTGTGCCTCTCACAATGACAACCAACCTAGCTAGGAAGACCACTGTATCTAACTTGGAGGACTGGACTAGCCCCAGATGCCAGTTTATAAGGGAAAAGACACGAGACAGAGGCAGGTTCTGTCATAAGACACTGGTTAATTGCACTTTGGGGATTTTGTTCTGATCCACAGAAGTCCTTTGCATGTCAAGGCAGCATCTTGCTGTCTGCTACAGCCATTACAGCAGTGCTCCCCACCTTCCTGATGCTGCTACCCTCGTGTGGCGGTGACCCCCAACCATAAAATTATTTTTGTTGCTACTTCACTGTAATTTTGCTACTGTTATGAATCATAATGTAAATATGCATTTTCTTATGGTCTTTGGCAACTCCTGTGAAAGCGCCTTTTAACCCCCAAAGGGGTCGCAACCCACAGGTTGAGAATTGCTGAATTACATTCTTCCCAGCTCATTCTTTTGACTTTCGTTGTGGTGTTTTGTGGTGTAGATACTTCAAATTTTCTGTTGCTGAATTGACCAGTTTTCTTCTTCTACAGATACTGGGTTTGGGTCCTGTTTAGGACTGACACTCTCTCTCTCTCTCTCTCTCTCTCTCTCTCTCTCTCTCTCTCTCTCTCTGTCTCTCTCCCTCCCTGCCCCCCACCCTCTCTTATTATTCCTTTACAAGCACTCCGACCTTGAAAGATTCAACTCCAAGGTCAGCAACCTCTTGGAACCAAATATTTTATCTAAAGGTGAAAGCCATAGCCGTGGTATCTGGCCCACTGCTCGTAGCCGGGATAATTCCCTTATCTTTGGAGACTTAATAGTACCACAGTTCTACTTTGTCTGACCCTGTACAAGTTCAGGGAATGGGGACTCAAAGATCAATGTCAACTGCAGTTCCCTGCACACCATTACCAGACTCCTGACCCTCGTGCGAGACAAGAGTCCACACTGAGCAAGTTCCGTACCGTGGTGTTCTGAAGTGGAAATCTAAGCTAACTTCCGAGTGTTTTGACATGTGAACAATAGAGGTGTCAGGGCTGCCCATTTCCTCAGGGAGTCAAAACTCCTACATATACCTCTCTAAAAACTCAGCTACCGGTGGCTTAGAGTGGAGGAGGAGCCTCACTACAGATACCAGCAGTCGATTAGCACATATACTGCATGTTTATAGTGCGGAAAAATAGGTGCGAACACTGTGGGCCATCGCTGGTGACTACTGCTTCCTTCCCCGGCAAGAGGAAGGGTCGCGCGTCGATCATGTGCTCACAAAGTGACTGAGCCGTGCGTCAACTCCTGGGCTCTCTGCAACAGCACCAGCAGCTGGCTGCAGGGTCACTGCAGACACTTCTATGCAGTTATGATTTATGCTGCATCGTATGTCTATGAGCATGTCTTTTTTTTTTCCCTGTTTGCATTTCTTCACTTCCGCTGCAGACAGTGCCTTGGACAGTCTGTGTTTGTGTAAGTTTTGATTTTAACTTTTAAAATAACAGCTCTATGTGTGTTTTATGGTAGTAAATGACAGACTGTTATCTACATACATTGTATGCTTTTTGGTCTTGCTTGATATTGCTAGGGTTTGTGGTCTGTCTCTCCCTACCCCCAACTGTTACAAATCTCCAAATCTTATATATACAGTGGACCTGCCCAGTTTAGAACTGCATTGTTCAAGGGTTAACTGTAATAGGAAACACAAATCTATCAACCAGAGACATCGAATGTTAAAGCTGTCACTGTTTACTTTGGCTGGTCCCTACTCAGTCTAATAGCTCCTTCCTGTGTCTGCTGATAAGGGCCTGTGGGGCAGGCAGAGCAAAGTCCCAGGCACTCCCCACAGTCTGGATCCACAGAAGGGTCCCTCCCTGCTGCCAAACTTGGACACAGTCTAATCTCCTTCGTAAGTATACTCGGGTTTATTTTCAGAGGCAGACAAGTTCCCTTTCTTGGAGTGTTTTCAGTTGGACTTTCCTTGATAAGGGCAGTTTAATTGGTTTAAAGCACATTAAAAGAAATAAATAACTTCACATGAGCCAGCAAGATGGTTCAGCGGGCAAAAACACTGACTGTGTAAGCCTGATGGTCCAAGTTAGATACTCAGCGCACACAGTGGGAGAGCTGATTCCTGATCATTGTGTATGCCCCTGCTCCGTGTGTGTTTTATGTGTGTGTGTGTGTGTGTGTATGTGTGTAATAATAATAACAATGGTTGAGATGGCTGAGTAGGTAAAGGCGCTTGCCATGCAAGCCTGCCAACCAGAGTTCAATGCCTGGAACCCATGTAAAGGTAGAAGGAGAAAACTGATTTCACCAAGTTGTCCCGACTTCCACACGAATGCTGTGGCACACATACTACACACATACACACACAGCACGCATGTACACACACATTTACACACACACACACATTTACATACACACACACACACACACAAAAGAAAAAGAAAAACTTCCCATAGATACGCATGAAAACGGAGTTAAACAACTCTAAGCATCTTTTCTAGTGTTGTTCTAATCCTGGGTTAAAACAGTCGCTGAACTTCCAGAGGCATTAAACACTCGACCCTAAACTGAGCATAGTGGTTTTTGTCTACAGTTCCAGCTTCTGGGGAGATCTGGAGTCTAAGTCAGGAGGATCGCTTAAGCCCGAGAGCTTAAAGGCAGGCTGACCCACATGATGAAACGCATCTCAAGAAAAAGAAAATGTCCTTTTATTACAGGAACAGAACATTAAGTGTGCAGCAGCACTTGTAAACAGTGCTGAAGTCTGCTCCTCTGGAATGCACTTAGACCCTGAAAGGCTTTTATAGCCTATGTCCTACAGGGAAGAGGTAAAATATTTTGATTAAAATTTGATGAGACTATTACATATTTCAACATGATATGGCACATTTCTTTAACCCTAGCACTTGGGGGAGGCAAAACAAAGCTGATTTCTGTGAGTTTGGGGTCAGCCTAGTCTACATAGCAAGTTCTAGGTTAGCCAGCTACATAGAAAGACTGTCTCAGAAGAGAAAGAGAGAGAGAGAGAGAGAGAGAGAAAGAGAGAAAGAGAGAAAGAGAGAAGAGAAGGAAGGAAGGAAGGAAGGAAGGAAGAAGGAAGAAAAGAAAGAAAAAAGGGAGGAAAGGAAGGAGGAAGGAAGAAAAGATAGAAAGAAGGAAAGAAAAGAAAAAATAGAGAAAAATGATTAGACTCTTCAAACAGTGACACTTTCTTCTTTGTCCCTCACATGCACCCATGGGACACACAGGACAAGGGCACGAAGAGACTACATCCTCATTGGCTTACACAGGCAGTCACAAAGGGAGCTTCTGGCACAGCTACAATACAACCTAGAATTCCTGATCTTTAATTCTTTCAAGTCATTTGATATGGTAACCCAAAGTCAATAGAAAAATATATTTTTAAACAACACTTACGCGGGCCTTTCATTTCATGGGAGATTAAAATCATGGTGAGCTGAGGGACGGCGTTCCCACGCCACATCAGACCTGTGGTGGTCATGTGTTTGGCTCTGCCTTCGCTGCTCCCACACTTAGAAATCCTGCACTTGCTAGGTTATTTTAGGAACGCTGGAGGGACCCAGCTCAGCAAGTGTTACAGATTATCTTCTGAGACCCAGAAACTCTTTCAAGAGTTTAAGCTTCTTGGGGAACTGAGAATTAAGGTTTGTTTGAGAGGGAAAAAATAAATCATAGCCACCAAACTGACCATCATAGGATATACGCCAGTCTGAGCTGCATGCAAAGAATTTTACCATTTAGAAATTAAGTAGAGAATAAATTAATTAAAAAAGAAATTAAGTCAAAAGTGACCAAGTTTTTGATCTCTCTCTCTCTCTCTCTCTCTCTCTCTCTCTCTCTCTCTCTCTCTCTCTCTCTCGTGTGTGTGTGTGTGTGTGTGTGTGTGTGTGTGTGTGTGTGTGCACAAGCCCAATGGTTGAAGAGGACAGAAGAATGTTGGGTCCCCTGGAGCTGGAGTTACAAGCAAACCGTGGAGCTGACCAATGTGAGACCTGAGTTCAGGTCCTCTGTAAGAACAGTCCATGCTCTGAACAGATGAGCCACCCCTCCAGCTCCAAAGTTGTTTTTATTTTTGTTCATTTTAAAGAGCAAACACTTCGCAGATTGATACAAAGGGCACAGAAGGGTTGAACATCAATTTTTAATAATGAAACCTTTTATCCAGTCCTCAAAATTAACCAAAGGAATGACACATTGTCGTTTTATCATTACCACCACTGTAAGAAGCCCTTGTTACAACATCCATCTACTGTCTCCAAGAACCCAACAGAAAGCCCATACATCACATCACCTAATGATCTACCAACAGATGAAACTGTAACCAACTTTAGACTGTAACCAGGAAACTATTACCAGGGATACTTCAATCACATAGCTGAAAAAATGGAGAAAAAACAGGTAAAAAAAAAAAATCATCTTAACTTGTAGTAGTCTTTTTGCTTTTTTAAAATTTCTATAAAATACACTAATTTCCCAAAATAAAGAATATTATGACACATTGGTGTCAACTCACACAGATGAAAGCTGATACCAGCTTTTTTTTCTAACTAAAGTTCATTTCCCCAAACCTTTATATATTACATGAATATCCAAGTAAAGTATTTTTTTTAAAAAAAATTCAACACAAAGGAACATAATATACAGCGTTTTTATATATAAAAAAATGGTTAACAGGAATGACTCCACTTCCAACCACATTATGTATCTTTTTAAGACAATGGAACCTCTTGCCATTTCTAAATTCTTGAGTTCATGTCAATATTTCCCAGCTACTTTTTTTTTCTTAAAGTTAAAAAAAAAAAAAAAAACGGAAAAGGAAAAGGTTGGTTGTCTGTTGACTTTTTCCTTTCTTAACTTACCCAGGTGAGAACTGTAGCACAGTCTCATTCACTACCCGGCCGTCTTTCCTCCAACCCACGGGGGCTGGGATGAAACTGGAAGAAGACACCACCGGACAGCAAAGGATGGGTCTAAAAAGTTGGGCTCGGCTGGACCCTGCCGCCGTCGGAAGGCGTGGGCACCGCCACGGCCAGCAAGCCTTGCAGAGCTGAACACAGTCACAGGAGTGAGCGGTCTTCCTGGATAAACTCGCCCTTCACATCAGTCCGCTGGGAGGGCTCACACACCAAAGAGCGTGCTAACTAACCACGGGATGGGCTGGCTAACGGATGCTTCACCAGAGAGCGAGCAGGCACACTCGAGACGTCTCGGTCAGTAGTGGTGGTGGGGTAGGAAAGAGAATGCTGTGTATTTTTATTTTTTATTTTTTAAACCTCCTGTATCGGTCAATTCTGAGTGAAAGCTGCAATGATTAAACACACACACCATGCACAGTCCATAGCACTGTGGGAATCCGGTAACACATGCAAGATGGTGGAGGGATCACAATGGATGGATGAGTGGGGACTTTCACAGTGTTTCTTACAGCCTTTGACGTCAACACGGGCGCACCTCTTACCACCGACTCACAAATGTTTACTGTGTCTTGGGCATGCAGGTAGTCACGTGAGGGGAAACCGGGGATTGCGTTTCAAAGTCATTCACACACAGCCACCGCGACTACAGCTTCAGATTCTCCTACTTCCCAACCAACGCGTTGAGCTGGTGTTAGCAAGCAAACACGTATTTTTAGCCAAGGGTTGTGCTTTTTTTATTTTCCTCCTGACTTCACCCACTCCACTCTAGGAAAATGAAAAACTCACGAAATGAAACCGAGGATTAGGTCTTCGGGTTGGTTTTCTGATCAAAGCAGACAGATGGGAGCGGGGCCACTGTCTCCCCGCCCCAGGTCCTTGCTGGTACTGATTCGGTTGTCTGTTTGGAAAACTGGCATTTTTTGTCTAAAAGAAGTAAAATATCACCGGGGGAGGGGTGGGGGAGGGCAGCGAGCAGGGGAGGGGGGAGATGCATTCTACGTCAAAAGAATCTCTTGCTCTCAGTAGGAGAGAATCCAGCTTCTCCTTAGCCATCATTTCATAAATTAATAATTTTTTTTTAAAAAAATCATAATCCAAAGAATTTGCTATTACAAGAAAGTTCAAGTTTTAAAAAAGCAAATAAATTAGTTAAGCCTTGTAAACAATTGTCCATTTTAGTTATACATCTTTAAAAAAAAAAAAAAAAAGACATTGCTCTGTATAGTTCATCAGACAGTACAAGGCACGCTTTCCACATGAGAACCCAGAGGGGCGGGGCTTCCGCAGGCGCCGCCCTCACCCTGCCCGCTGGGGTAACCAGGCCGGGGCTCTGGAGTCACGTGCCCATCCTCTGCTCAGCTCTCCAAGATCTGGAAGTCCACAGATGTGCTCACTGCGTTGTGTGCTCTTTAGTCATGTGATAGGATGTTGTCCTTTCTCGGCGGCGTGGAGTCTCCTCAGATGTTTTCCACAAAGCTCCCCGGGAAAAGGCCGGTCTTCCCATTTCTTTGTAATGTGCCTTTGAACCAGCCATCTTCGCGTTTTTTATGAACGAACACAATATCTCCTTCTTTGAGTTCAAGTTCCGCCTCACTCTGAGGCGGGTAGGAAACCACCACCCTGTGCCTACAAAAGAGAAGTAGACTATTCAGATCAGCAATAAAAAATGATGGGCCACCCTCCGTCTTCAGAGCCAAGAGGATTTACACACGAATTTACAAGGGTTCATAAAACTCCAAATACAGCAAATCTCTGTTCAGCAGACTTGGGATTAACAAAGACTGAGTCTCAGTACTCATTTTAATCGACTAGTGATAGCCAGGCTGGTGTGGTTGAGTTGCCTACACAGGCAAGAACATTTTTGTCGGCTTCTAGTATTTGTATCTTGGCCATACCAGAGGCTTGTTTCATATGGATTCTTAAGAGGGGAAACACTTGTGTCCTACCCACTACTCTAGGAAGAGACGAGTAGATTTGATTTTGGAGCTGATAGGAGCTCTATCTTGCTCCCTACAGGCTATATGGGCTCTGTTCTGCCTTCACACTGTGAGTCGGGAGAAATGGGGTGTCAGGTCTGTGGCCTGGGGGTCGACCTAGGGGATGCCTCCTGTCTCCTTACACTGAGTTTGATATCCAGAAGGCAGTGGTTCTGAGGAAGCTTGCCTGCCTTACATAGCCGAGTCCCTTGTTGAGAAGAATGTCCCAAGGTCCATACAGAGAGTAAAGAACTGTGGGTCAAATTTTGTCCACACCATCAGCAACGATGCTGCCATCCCAGTCTCCATCAGTCCCAATCTATTTGCTTGTCCTTGGTTCTCAACTCAGATGGTGAGTGGCAGGAGGTGTGGCTTAAATACCCAGCAGCCTTGTAGATTAGCATCACCTCACCTACCCCCCTGCCCCATGCCTCCTCACTCTCTAGTGCAGGGTTATGGTTAGTTAGCAGGTGAGGAAGCGAAGTGGAGGTGACTTTGGGGTTCCTTTGCCCCCCAAGTCTTTTCTCTACTAGACATTATCTTCCTCCTTGCTCCTGCCTTTCCCAGTTAAAGTGGGTGGTGGTGATGTACCGTAGCCATCTTCTAGTCGACCTTGCCTCTGCTCCTCTCACGCTTTCACAGTCTCCTTCTGCAGTGCCTAGGGATGGCCTGTGACAGTGTGAGCCATTTCAGAGGCTAGGAAAGATGGGGGAAACCAGGCGGCATGAAGGAGGGCTACCAGACACCCCGAATGAGGGCACCACATGAGGATCTGAAGCTTCTTCCCCAAATGAGTCAACAGTAACACAAAAGAGCTGACTTAAAAAAAAAAAAAAAAACAGGACCCTCTAGGCTCAGGCGATCATCTTTATAGCCTCCAATCCCCACCCCATAACAACCAGAATCTACCCACAGTAGGAAAGATCACAGCCAAGTGGTCTCATTTTTTTCACCAAAGCTAAATAGCTAGCCAGCAATTAATCAGCTCCCTGGGGGGCGCAGGGACCGATTGACGCTCCCAGGTCTGCAGCTGAAGCACAGCACCCGGCTGGTTTACCCTTTCCAAGAAAGGTTCAGCCAACTCAGACAGGAGGGTTTACAGATGAGGTCAACCAAATGCAGAGCAGGGGGAGAGGCGAGGAGGCCCCGTGGGTGAAGGGGGATTGACAGTCTTTATGGTCACTTAGAGCACCTTTACTTTGAGCCAGTTAACAGGGTCTCAGTTTCCACCCCTGAGGACTGGTACTACAATGACTTAGGCAAATGGATTTCACAAGCAGCATGATGAGATTTTTAAGAGTGATGTCCTAAGTACGGCGGCACATATAGTTCATGCCCAGAATGTCAGCTTCTACTTCAAGCATGTGGCTTATTCAAGGGGATACAGGGGTCTGGAGGGGAATTTTGAGTCACAGGCCAGCCCATAACTAACAAATGAACTCAGGCCACAAGCTAAAGAACATCCCTACGCTGAGAGTTCACACACTTTAAGAATGACATAGAGTTTTGGAATCCTTTCGCCGACATCTTTAAAAGCAAGCTCACAACTTCATTGTGGGCTGATCTAAAGGAAGGACCCAGATGTGATTTCTCAGGTCTGATGCCAACAGGCTAAGAATCCACATAAAACGCAATGATGTAGTTGCCATTTGGGGCGAGTTAAAATTTAAGCAAAGCTTTGCAGTTCTGGAAGGGAACAGACCACTGACTGAAAGCATATTCCGAGTCCGTCTCTCACGAGATCCGTTTCTGACTGACAGTCCGCGAGCGGCTTTAAGGTAAAAATGGAACAAAAATAGTTTGAAAAACTCGAAGTGAATTAGATTAATATTTGCATGTTATAAAAATGCACTAAACCAATTTTGTCAGAAAGCTCAGAACTAGAATGGCTGCTGGGCTAAGAACATCATCTTCCTGCCAAGTTCCCAGTGGGAGCAAATTTTCATTGCTAAGTTATAGACCTCAAGGGGGGGAGGGGGGGAGTGAGAAACCCTGCTCATAATGGAAACTGTGACACAGTCTTAATCACGTGAGGACTGCCAGGTGCAGGCAGCGACAGACTCCACTGAGAAGCCTTCCAGCTCAGCCCTTGGCCTGGAGCCTCGTGAGGTTGGTTTGTACTGAGACTTCTCACACAGACCCAGAAAAGCCAAGTGCTGGCAGGGTAGCCCAGTGAGCTCTGGCACCGAAAAGCTCTACCAAGCCGAGTATTTACAGAGACCAGCAAACAGATGCACGCACAGCTGGGAAGGCACTTCTGAACATCCTGAACCAAAGCCGCGTTCTGCACACCTTCCGTGGCACCCCCTGAGCTACCTCCAAAACCTGCGCCCCAATCTGTCCTTCTCACTGCCATCCTCACCATCCTGGTTGGCGACCTCGCTATGTTCTACTCCCTGAGTCTTGCATCATATGTCTTCCTTGTCCCCCAATCCATTCCACATGCAACGCAAAGATTTACACGGGGTGACTCTGCCTGTAGGTACCCATTGTGAAAAACCATTAACGGGATCTCACTGTCTGTAAGGTTAATCCTCACACTGCGACACAAAGTCCTCAACGATCTGGCCTTAATCCTGCTTTAGAGCCATAGCCGCCATTGACACCACAAACATTCCAAACACGCCCTGAAGCCTGACTATGTCTTCTCTTCAAATACAGTCTCCCTTCTCCTGCCCCACGTACTGGCTCGCGCAGCTCCTTGCATTGGGGATTTCTTTGACGATATCTCTCTCCATCCACGCCCTATCAATCTCTCAAGATCTGGCTACAAATCTCCCCCGTGAAACCGCTGGCCCCATACCTGGAAGTAATTTCACGCTTGACTAGATCCCAGAGGACCCCATGTATATTTCTCATGGCCCTCAGCTCAGTCCACACTG
Source organism: Peromyscus leucopus (assembly GCF_004664715.2). Classification (NCBI taxonomy): domain Eukaryota; kingdom Metazoa; phylum Chordata; class Mammalia; order Rodentia; family Cricetidae; genus Peromyscus; species Peromyscus leucopus. The sequence continues at coordinate 44,336,566 of NC_051077.1, read as the reverse complement.
GATTTTTACCATCTGTGTTCCCGTCTCATTTGTTCTCTGCTTGTGGGGTGATGCCAAGTTCGGTCTATCTGCCTCACGCTACCAAGAGCAGAACATATGATGATTCTTATTCAGCATATTGAATGATTAAGAGATCTAATAACACAGCAAGCCTTTAAAAAATGTACGATATTCTTTTTTTTAATTTCAACAATATTTATTTATTTCTATTCTTCAATTTAGCATTTATACACGTTTTCCCTTACAAGATATTCAAAATACTTCATTAGAACTATGGAAGAATTAAGTTCGATATTCTTTAAAAAACAAATGGAGCTGGGCAGTGGTGGCGCTCGCCTTTAATCCCAGCACTCAGGAGGCAGAGCCAGGCGGATCTCTGTGAGTTCAAGGCCAGCCTGGTCTACAGAGGGAGATCCAGGAAAGGCACGAAAATATACAGAGAAACCCTGTCTTGAAAAACTTTAAAAAAAAAAAATGTAATTCTGAGGTATGCCACAACACGTAGAAATCCTGACAGCATGATGCTCAGAGAAATAAGCCACACAAATAAGGAAAGCTATTCTAGGACTCCACGGATAAGGAAGCATCACGTAGAGAGAGAAAGCAGAATGGATTCTTCAGGGGCTGCAGGATGGGGGAAGAAACACGGACATGTGAAGGATACTGTTTCGGTGTGGGATGAAGACAAATTTCTAGAGACGGACAGTGATGAATGACCAATGTAAAGGCACTCCACACATCGGACTTTACTTGTGAATAGTGGTCAATTTTAACTATATTTTATTTTTCTTTTTATTGAAAATAGATTCTATTTTCACCTACTATATTCTGATTATAGTCCCTCCCCATCATTCCAGTTCCTCCCCACCTCCCCTCTCACTCGGACCCACCCCCTTTCTGTGTCTCATTAGAAAAAATCAGGCTTCTAAGGGATAATGAAACAATATAACAAAATAAAATATAATAAGATGAAACAAAAACGATCACACTGGAGTTGGACAAGACAAACCAATAGGAGGAAAAGAGCCCAGGAGAAGGCACAAGAATCAGAGACCCACTTGTTCACACACTCAGGAATCCCATGAAAAAACTAAACTGGAAGCCATGGAATGTATGCAGAGGACCTGGTACAGACCCATGCAGGCCCTGTGAGTTCATACGAGCTTTGCTCAGTTGATTGAGAGGGCCTTGTTCTCCTGGCGTCCTCCTCCACCCCCTCTTACACTCTTTCTGCTTCCTCTTCTGTGGCGTTCCCTGAGCCCAGGGGGAGGGATTTGATGGAGACATCCCATTCAGGACTGAGTGTTCCAGGATCTCTCACTCTCTGCTTTATGTCTGGCTGTGGGTTAACTCTCTTTTACACAATTAAAAAATGAGATAAATCAGTGACTGCAAATAATAGAAATATTAGTTTAAAAAAGGGAGAGAGTGAAAGAATGCAGGATACCAGGGGTTGGTTATGTTTACATACGTGTGCGAAAGAAGGAGAGAGGTGGGGGAGGAGGGGAGGAGGGCTGCCCGGGATTCTGGTTATTGGAAAGCACATCGGTCCCGTGAACGAAGCACACAGGTGTGGCTTGTTTTTACCTCCAAACGGGCTTCCATGTCTACGTGGCTAGGACAGGCACAGGGTGGAACTGGAGAAACAGACTCTTTCATTGTATGAAGAAGGTACCCTATAGACATGCCAAACTTCCGGTTTGGGCCATCCCATCTGGGCAGACACCGGTTAGTACAGAATTTTCTATTCTTTCATTTTTTTTTTCCTGCCTCCATTGGCTGTCTGTAGTTCACACGTTGTCATTTCTAATGTCCCCTCACATGACTGCGGCGAGTCCCCTTGTGACTCTGAGAGGCACTCTATCTATCAACCTGGTCTGGGTGAGGAACCATTTACTGCTTCCTGACCGTTGTCACAGCGATCTGATATCCAATTAAGTATTTTACTGGCAAAAACCACCCTAGCTGGCTTTGGATCATGTGCAAAGTCCAAAGAAATTATGTCCATTGCTTCACCCCGTGGGCTCATTGTCACTGACTCAAAGAAATTAATCATGCTGGTTAAGCCCGACTGCCTTTCTGTAAATCTACCACTATCCAATTTGTATGTTTCTAAGAACACTGGTTTAATCCCTGATCAAAGACCACGGGTTCTTTCCCAATTTGGGGTATGTGGTTATTGCTTTAATCCCTACACTTAAAAATACACACAGGTAAAAGTAACTTGACACAATTCCGTAAGCCATCTGTGCATGCCTGTGTGTGTGTGTGTGTGTGTGTGTGTGTGTGTGTGTGTGAAGTCACATGTACTTTTATTTTCCATCTCTTCTGAAATATTTTATTTCTACTTTCACTTTGCAATTTCCTAATTATGTTTCCTCCATCCTCTAAAGTAGAGCCTGAAAATATTTGCTCTATTCTGTGTGCTGTGGTCAACGACACATCCTCTGCCTCCAGGACACCATTCTATGTCTTGCTTGCTTTCTGCAGCGGTCTCTCTCATGAACACAAAAGAATGCCTTTGTTCCCCAGGAGACTTTCTCTCAGCTGACACCGAGACCTGTCAACACACTTCAAGGTTCATCCTTCCTCATTATGAGACCGCGCCCCTTCATGTCATGTGACTGCTCCTTCCCCTGGACAGCTGGGCTGCCTCAGCCCCCCCCCCTTTTTTTTAACTTTATCCTGTCCCCCTGCCTCTTCCAGCGATTTATGAAGTAGGGCCGTGGTGGGAGAGGGGACTTTCCACTTATTCCTGCGGATGAAGGTGGACTCATTCTGTCCTGGCAATACACCCCAAGACATGTTTTCATGCAAGTTCCACGTGATGAACCCAGGGCTGGTGCGTTTTTGCCACGGTTGGTGTGTACCCTGTGAGTGAAGGGACAAAACACTTGACATGCTTTCTGAATCACACGTCCTCCATTTGAGGCTCTAAGTACTTCTCCTTGTGTTGAAAGTTTTGAAATAGGCAAACAGGTAATCCTTAAACGACACGCTTGCTAGGTCTCTATTAACCCAAACCCTCCATTCCCCGTGGACAACAGACCACTTTCCCATTGTTTTTACAGTCAGGCTTAAGCATCCAAGCTCAATAAATACCATCGCCAGCATTGTGGGAAGGCAAAGGGCTACGGAAAGTTGCTGGGGATGGCTATTACATTTAATATGCCATTGAGCATATGGATTATGAAAATATAAAGTTGGGCCGAAATCTTTCCTAAGGACCCCCTTCCCTCTCCTAAAAATTGAAATGGCTATATGAAAACCTGCCAGAGATTTCCAGAGTGCCCGTTCCATCTGCCCCGTCATTAAATTCTTCACGTTCCCTATCTGATGGGCCTCCCTCGATCCCGAAACGCCGTCACCTGTCTGGTTCGCAGCTCTCCTTTCAGATGGCCTATAAGGCAGAGCCCTGCTGTCAGAAAGTGCTTTTTAAGAGGAAAGAGTGGGAATGCAGAAGCCACAGAGATTGAGGACATCTGGCGATTGAAAAGGAATGCATAATGGGGGTGGTAATGAGGCCGAGGTGCCCAGCGGAGGCCTAGGGAGAATGTGGGCAAAGTGAACCATCATTCCAAACAGGCACGCAGATTCCACAAAGGATGGGGGGGGGGGCGGGGTAAAGAGCCTCAGGGTGCGAGGGCAAACTGCAGATCAAGGTCTGGAGGGAGACGGGGAGCCTTTGTGACTGAACGTGAATACACAAGTTAACTAACTGGACGAGCTCCAGGGACAGGGGGCAGCGGCAGAACTCTGCAGGGGAAAGGCTCACTCCAGAATCAGAGCACGGGAGTGGAGCTGGGACTCACGGAGATCACAATGGATGAGGAGAACCCACAGAGGGATCTGTGTGTAGGGGGAGGCACATTTTTTGGGTAATGTGTCATTTCAAAACTGGCTTTATGTCAGTCAGAGCTACAGAAAATTATTTTCCCTCTTTATGAAAATGCATGATAAAGTGTACTTTATAAACATAGGTTGTTTGATGTTTATTCTCCACTTTTATTTATAGTTTACTCTTAATTGAAAAATGTGGCACGGAATCATGAGGCGTCAATACAGATGCTTATACAGTTCCAAAGGAAAAGTGAATTTCAGCGATTCTGTTATTATTATTATTTAAAGATTTATGTATGTGTGTGTGAATGTGTATGGGTGTGTGTACCTGAACGCAGGTACCCGAAGAGGTGAGAGGCATCAATTGCTCTGGGGCTGGGGCTGAACTTTGGGTCCTCTGCAAGAAAAGCGCATGCCTCCAACTGCTGGGCCATCTCTCCAGCCTAAATCCTTTGAGATGATACCATTTCACGTAAACTTTCCAATCCACACTACAGAGTCAGGCACGGTGGGGCACCCCAACAGTGCTAGCCAGCTGCTTGGCAGGCTGAGGTGGAGGCTGTTCGAATTCAGGAGTTTGAGACCAGCCAGGATCAACATGAGGAGACATCATGACTACATGTCAAAGCTCCCAGTATCACCAACTCTGCAACACAGCGGATGTCAACCCCACGGGACACCTCTAAAACCCAGAAATTGATTAATCTTATAAAATTCAAGTCTAGAGAGAAGGAAGTGTACAGAAACTATTAAACAGATGAGGCTTGAATGTTTAAATGGCATAAAAACAACCGTAATTTGAAGACACGGCGTGACATTTTCTTCGGTAGTGAGCAGCAGTTAACGCTCCAGTTTTTATAGTCCTGGTAGATAGGTATCTCATTAAGTATATTTTCTTCCCTGACACATGCCTAGACCCCCACAGCTGCATGCAACAGAATTCCCACTTGTAAGCGCTGTTCAAAGCCCAAGCCACTAAAAGAATGTTCATCATTCTGAATGTAGAAACCAAGAGAGCCATCTGAACCTACACTGTGCTCTTCTAGCTCAGGAGACAGAAAAAGCATTCTCTGGGTGGCAGGAGGGTCCGGGTGCCTTACCTCCAGCAGATAGTGGTGTAAGCTCTTAATAGACACAAAGGATTTCAGCGGTTCTCAACCTGTGGGTTTCGACCCCTGTGGCAAACTGCCACCTCCAAAAATGTTTACGATTTATAGCAGTAGCAAAATTAGAGCTATGAAGTAGCAATGAAAATTTATACGGGGCGGGGGAGGGGTCACAACATGAAGAACTGTATTAAAGGGCGCAGCATTAGGAAGGTTGAGAACCACTGGATGAGACGGTGATTGACAGATGTCATGTGTCTATGACTCTGGAGCCACTAACTGGAAAGTGGGGGGGAAATGCTGGTGTATTGGTAAGTAATGAAGGAGTTCCGTTGAAAGATTTGCTGTTGCAAGCAGAAAAAGAAAGCCCGGGCTTGAATGTCATTATCAATTTGGCTTGAAATCTTAGGACGTTGTAGAAAATTATCTTCTAGACCTTCTCTCTGAGAGAGGAGCGGGACTCACCTTTCACAAACAACAGGCCTGGCCTCGTTCATGACGGGACCCAGGGAGGAGCAGGCCTGCCGAGGTGGAGGAGCGATGGGCACTGCCGAGTCCAGGGAGCTGGCCTTGCGGTGGAAAGCATCCTGGGCTAAGGCTGCGGTCCCGGAGACCACTGGGCCGTCTCCATCCGTGGGGCAGGAGCCCGCCCGGCCGTGGCCGCCCCCTAGCGGTAACTCGGGACCCACGGCTCCCTGCAAGGGCACCTCCCCCGCACCCAGCTCCATGTCCAGGGTAGGAGACGCTGGAGGGGAGACTCGGGGCTTGCGTTTGGTTGAGGCGCCAGAGAGGAGCTTCAGTAGACCCTTTTTTTCTTTCTGGAAAAAAAAGAAACACGCATATTATTAGTTGGAGATCAGCCGATCTGTTGCTCCTGTAATCGCCAGCGCACTCCGACTTGTTGATGGCGTTACGGTCACTCCTTCCGGGCAGTCTTTGGTGTGAAGTTAACCTGACCTTTCGCTACTACTTCTCCCTTTCTGCTTGCCTGCTTCTGTTTGTGTTGGACATTCTCTTGTTCACTGCTATCTTCTATGGGGGCAGCAAGATAAACAGATTAAAAAGATGTAAAACTATTTTTTTTTTAAATCCAATTTGTACAAGTAGCCAACAAGTCAGAAGAGCCGGTCCATCCCCACACCCCAGGTGGTAGAAAGAGAACCAAGAACTACAAGCTGTCCTCCTCTGACATCCACACAGGCACTGTGGAGCGAGAGCCCATGTGCCCGCGCACTAAACTCCACCAATGGACTAATCAACAGCACCAAAAGATATCGCAGAGTGAAGTGGAAATGTCAGATTATGAGCTCAATTTCTTGAAACACTGCCTGTCCTCTGATGACTGTTCCGTGAGCCAACTGTGTACTGAGTCAATAGAAGCCTGACAACAGCCGACTCCACATCAACACATTTGAGCCTTATCATTCTCGGGAAGGATGCCCTGATCCGAGTCAAGGGCTAGAGCACTTCTTACATGTCAGCACCTTGATTGAGTTTAACCAGCCACAGTGACAGAAGCCAAACTATTCCTACCGTGAAGGTACTTCCCTGATTGCAAACCCAGAAAAAAGACCACAAAATTTTAAGGCTAAGCCTCAGTGCACGAATATCTTTATGGTTTTTATTTTTATTTTTTGGTCTTGCAAACAAAAGCACAGATAAAGCCCCACCCCCCTCAACAGCCTCATGCTCTTAAAACCAGATTCTGAATCTGTCTCTTGACACTTTCTTTTGTGGCTCTACAAAGAAAGCCAGATGTTGAGCTAAGTGCTTTATTCTCAAAATCTGCCACTGTCCTTTCCAGTCACCAGGTGTAACGCCGTCGTCATCATCAGATCTCTGAAATTGTTTTATTAAGATGTCAATGATGCAATTAGGTCCTTTGAGTAGCAACACTGCCTGAAAATGACATGTTTCACGGAGACGTATTTCTTTAGAATTAAAGCCCACTAACAGAGATACGGAGTAAGGGCTCAAAAGGAGATCTATAACAGTGAGGAATTCTTCTTGGTAATATGAGTTAGTCAGACCCAATAAAAATCCCCTTGGGGAATGAATCTCTATCTTCAATAACACGATTCCACTAGAGACAGAACGGCAGAAAACAGGAGGAGCCCGGAGAAGCCATTTATCTGATGATGAGCAAAGGTGTCTGAGAAACCGCACAGTCCCCCATTATAAACACTGCTCAGAGTGTGTGGTACTCCATGGGCTGGAAACAGGAAAAGCAAAGTGTGGGAGGGGCTAGAGTCATCTGTCTTCAGGTCTTCTCGGCCGGGGCTACAGATGAGCAGAGCCAGTGCATCTCCTTACCCCTCCCCCACACCTTTGCATCTTTCATCTGATCTCAACTCATCCTGCGGGGTTTTGCTTCATTCTCTTATTTGGATGTCACATTTTCTGAGGATCAGCAAGGCACATTCCAATGAATGACCCCACAAACTTGCACTACCTGCTTGGGTGTGGTGACAGTATTGTGCATGCCTCCTGCATCTCACTCACTGCCTGGGACAGGGTACGGCACCACTGGGGTGAAGAGGCCCAGGAAAATATTGCAAGGGGGTAAGATAAAGGGAAGGATGGGAAATAGTTATCGAGTGTCAGGGCAGGAGGTTTTGGGTTTCCCGAATCCAGAAGAAATAAAACAGTGATCCGTGAAGCAACCTGGCCGCCAGTTCTGTGGTAACACTTCTTTGTGGGGCATCTGCGCTGGGAAAGGGCAGGATGTCTGATAGCTTCGACTTCTAAGATTGTCAGATGCAGCCTCCAGCTATTCCTCCCATGGTATGAGACATCGCAGTCTAATTCCCGGGGCCCCACAGATTGGCTGAGAACATCAAGTCCATTGATAAATTACAACCTCAGCAAGCCCCAGCTAAAGATGCTGCTTGGAAGCTCAGATCTGGGCACTCAAAAGAGCATCAGATAAGTGGCCTGCGCTCAGGGAGCAGCTTCTAAAGTGATTAAGAAGAAGGATGACTTGCCTCATTGAAAATGATTAAACGCATTAAACACAACTTGCGTTAATGACTTCTAAGGGATGTGTTATCATCATCAACCAATGCCGACTACCCATGGAGCAGAAGGCAGAGGATTAGGTATCATGGTGGGGTGCAGAAGGGAGAGGGTAGGGGTGCTATTTATATCATATTCCAATGCTGAATTAGAAGAACAATGTGCCACTTGAGAGAAATAACTTTGCAAGTTCAGACACACTTATTATCCAAGGGCATCTTTGTTTATTTCAAAATCCAATAGCACAAATGAAGGACATTCATAGTCTACGCTTTGGTAAAGTGACCTAGAAAAAATAAGGTTAACATATATGAAAAATGGGGCATATCTTTCCTGAGGAACCTCAATAACTCATCTCCCGGAGGGGCTTGCCTAGAAGCCATTGCCAGACGAAACAATGTATTTAGCATCATTTCAGATACAATGATCTAAAATAGTATCGATATTAAAAATAAAAAAAGAACGATCTGGATGCAAAACCAATCAGCCGATGACCAGAGTTACTTTAATATTCGAAATGTTTTCTAGCTGGATCTGGTGATACACTCCTAAAATCCCAGCTACTTGGGAGACTGATACAGCAAGATCCCACATAGAAGGCTGGCCTGTTAAGTGAGCCTCAAAACAAAAACTGACTGAGCTCTGGGAAAAGCGGCTTGGATGGTAAAGAGCTGGTCACACAGGCACAGGACTCTGAGAGGAGTGCTCCGAACTTCTGTAAAATCCCGAGCAAGGTGGTCCGGGAAGGTGAAGACTGCTGACTGTCCGAAGCTGAGGGTCAACCTAGCCTATCATTAAGGGCTGTGCCCATCAGAGATCCAGAGACTGTATCTCAAAAACAAGGTGGATGCCTCTTGAGGAACAACACTGGAGACGGATGCCTGGCCTTCGCCTATATACACGAGCGTGCCCACGCACACACGCCCACGCACCAATGCATGGGAAACAAAACCAAGCCGAGAAGTCAACAGGGCACTTTCCTGATGTGTGGGCAGTGCTGGGTCAATCAATCCCTACTACACACGCAGCATAGGGGGCGGGCAGACAGACAACCAGAGATCCATCATCCATTTAATCCCTACTACTAGATATATAATAAAAGATGAGTGCAGTAGAGGGAGCATGAAATCTGGGCTGTATCCCAAGCAACATAGTAAATGTTTTAAGCAACTCAAAATTAACAACATGTTCTCTCTCTCTCTCTCTCTCTCTCTCTCTCTTTCTCTCTCTCCTTCTTTCCTTCTTTCCTTCCTTCCTTTTCTTTCTCACTTAGGGTACATGAAGAAATTAGCAAGAGTCTTCCTGGTCCCACAGGTCAACAATTCATACACCAGTTTTCTAATATGCAAGAGTCATGGTCCTCAGGTAGGGAATCTCACAAAAATAAAAATAAATTTAAGCCATGTGCTTAAAAAATAATCACTCATACTTTGAGCAGATATTTCTGAGTGTCCAACCCGAAGCAGGCGATGTGCTCAGTTCTGGGAGAGTGACGTGTCTAGGACAGTTCCTGCCTGATGGCAACAAGTGTGGCTGCATAATAGCTCCTCCGCCCAAGACCCAAGCAAGGAAAAGTCTAGAGTGCTGTGGGAGACATGCAGGGCAGGAGAGGTTTCTTGAAGGAAGCTTCCTGAAATTCTAGGGATGAGGAAACACCACCAGGTTCAAGAGTCTCGTTAAACGCTATGAGGGGGATTTCCATATTTAGTCTTCACGGCGACCTGATGAGGTAGGAATTAATTATTCCCATTGCCTGAAGTTCTGAAAGCCTGCCTGAAATCACCATGCTAGCCAGGGGCAGGAATGCAATTCTATTCTGCAGAATGATAATAATAGACCAACCCCCCTCTCTTTCTCTCTCTTTCTGTGTCTCTTTCTCTTTCTGTCTCTGTCTCTCTCCCTCCTTCCCCCTACCCCCACCCCGTTTCCCACACCTCCCTGCTGAACTCTGTACAGGCAGGCATTCTGAAGGCCGGATCTGGATCCCAGCTCTCAGCAAGAGCAGAGATAGTGAACGTGTCCATTTATAGATCCCTAAGGAAGTTCCATGACAAAGCAGGCAGCTGAGCTTGTTTTGGACAGCAAAACAGAACTGGAAAGGATGAAATTCGTCCGAGCAGAGAAAAGAAGGAAGAAAGAGGACAGAGGAGCAGACAAAAGTGACAGGGTCCTCTGTGTGAGGATTACAGGAAGGGCCTTCAAACGAAGTGGGGATAGGACGCCTGAGGTCCCCCTAAGGGAGACAATCACCAGCAACTAGAAGCTTGAGGGACCCGAGGCACTAAATGGTGACTGTGTGCTCACTGGGGACAATGTCTGGACACTGGGGGCTATAGCTTAGTTGGTGGGAGTTCTTGCTGTGTGGACATGAGGACCCGAGTTAGAACCCCAGCACACAGGCAAAAAGCTGGGTATGGCTGTGCACGGTCTCAAATAGGGAGTAACGGAGACGATATTTGAAAATACAATTCAGGAACTTAGCATCAAATAAACATATCAGAGCTGGCTAGGGTTTTGACCTCGGAACAAAATACAGCATCCGGGTTCCCTGAGATTTTGTGGGAGAGGACTCCCAGACTCATCAGAGGAATGGCCCCAGTTAGGGGAGTTCCAGCAGACCTGGAAGCCCATCCACACGTGATCCACACTGAAGTGCACCAATGGCAGCCCACCCACAATCTGGGTCCCGAGAGTGGTACCATCCCCAGGGCAGCCGGTGTGCCACGCCATCATTGAAGAACACCTCACACACTGCCTGGTGGATGGTGGTGACCCAGACAGACGGGGAAAGACATGACCAGAGGGCACCGCAAATACCCAGAGCTCTGCCCCAAGTCTCAACCCCAACTCCCGTCTCCTTGGACTTCCCTACAGATTAACCCCACGGAAAGCAGAGCCAATTGCCACTTTGACCCTAATTCTGATCAACTGGGGGGTGGGGGCGGGGTTAAGAAGAAGCCAGACAGGAGGGGGGAGGCAGACATTTGGAAGACTTAGAAGAACGTGTTCCCCCTGAGAAGAAGCTTGTGATAAAGTTGAAAAGGACCGATCTTAAAAAGTTTAAAGAAAACATGTGCATAGCCTGAAGTTCAAAAGGGAAAATGTTGGAAGAGGAATGGGGGGGGGAGACCCTCAAAATGAAATCCTGCCATTGCAAATCATCCTGCAGATGAAAATGGAGAGCCTCTAAAACGACCTGGTGGGAGCCCCCAAGGTGTGGCATAATGGGCTCAAAAAAAAAAAAAAATCTTAAAGGCCACGTACAAAAAGATCAAGGGGAAGGCCCAGTCACAAAGAACGGAGCCTGGCCCCAGTGATGCAAGAAGGCTCCCAATCAGAATGAGCTGAACTTTCCAAAATTCTAAGGGAAAAAAAAAAAAATTAAAAGGCTATGTTAAGGTTACATTTGAAACAAAAAGAACACAGACCTCCTGCCTGGGGTGAACAGTGGCTCTTAAGTAGGAGGAAGAAAGGGGATGTTAATATATTCACCGGAAGGGGAGAGCAAACCCTGACATGGAGGAAGGGAAGAGGTCCGAGCAGATTCACCTCCACACACAGAGAAAATTAACAGTTGATGTGCAAACTAGTAATTTCTGAGCAATTAGGGTGAATCTGGAATCAGGGTCAATTCAATAGGGAAAGATGGGTATGTTTGGCTCCAGTTTTCAACAAGAAGATGAGGTGTTTTCCAGAAGTATTTTTTTTTTTTTTTTTGGCGGCGGGGTGGGGGTTCCTCTGTGGTCGCCAGATGACAGACACCAGGGCAATCGGGTTCCCCGCTTCCGATCTTAGCTTCATTAATAAAAGAATTTAAGAACTGGCTTACCAGAAGCCTGAAGACAGCTATATTAGAGATGAAAAGATCAACACAGGCAGACCAGCCCTAGCTACAAAGAGCCACACCTCTCAGAGGCCGGCTTGTAAGTCAGACATGGTGAACAAGCAGTTACCAGGCAGGGAGGGAGCGTTTAGAGAAAGGGTAAGGAAGCCCAAAGAATCAGAGGAAGCAGACTTGGGAGAGACAGAAAAAAGAAAGAGGAAAAGCTGGACCTTTGCAAGTTAGAAAGGGCAACAAGACCCAGCCTAACCCCATAGCAACTTCACCACAGACTGTAGGGACTGCACTGGGAGCAGGAATTCTGGGAAGGAAAAGTACAACATCTCACTAAGGGAATAATTATTCCATCTAACTCTTTATCATGACCACCTTCCTAGGGGCGGTCCCTCTTTCTAGGGGTGATCCCTTGACCACCCAGCTAGAAAATTAGGACGCCATGCAGGCTAAAGATTCTATTTCTTGACCAGGAAACTTTTCCTTCCTTCCTTCCTTCCTTCCTTCCTTCCTTCCTTCCTTCCTTCCTTCCTTCCTTCCTTCCTTCCTTTCTTTTTTTTTTAAATGGGTCTTTATAGCTGCTCTAAGGCAATAAGACCATCTGGGAGATTGTTGGATGGCATTAAAAGAAAGATTTACAAGCGCTTTCAGGCGGAAATGGGACTCTGCGGAGGGGCTCTTCCAGAAGATGTTACCACCAACGAACAACAGCAGAAGTGTTGGGACAAGGACTGGACCTCAGAGTGGCACCTGGCGACATCTCTTGTGATATGACCAAGTGGGCCATGCTTCAGTCCTGAGGAGTCATGATTTTCTAAGTGAGGCTAGCCACGGGATTCCCGAACTAATGCCACCAGAGGTGTCTACGGTGAATTCGGAGCAGGGTTAAGAAGGGAAAGCTGAAATCTGCGACAAGAGTTAAAAATGAAAACCTGAGAGAGTAGTTTCAATTCCGAAAACACCTCAGGGCACCGTGTAAAACAGCGATCTCTAAAGGCTCTTAAAAGTGAAGGGAGGGCCTGGGGAGACAGATGTGTGCTTGATGAATTTCTGCAGTCAAGACTGAAGAGGGCAAGAAACCATCTGGAGATGGGGCACTCGGAATCACTGGTATGTCCAAAAAGAGAGGCCAAGGGCCATTTTTCACTGATGGCTAGTCAGAGGGATGACACTTCATGTCATATTCAAGTGGCTACTGAAACAAATCACTGCAAACTTTGGGGGGGGGCGGGGCAGGGAGAAAAACCAGATCCTCAGATCCAGATGTTGCAGGGAGGCCTCCCATGTGGACAAGGAGAGGGAAGAGCCTGCTTGCTTCCTGTTTCTTGGCCTTCTAGCTCCTCGAAGCCGCCTGCATCTTCCCACGGCTTGTGATGTATACCCGATGTCATTCCCCCTGTGTTTACCCATCTCCATCCCAAGTGCCCCGTCCCTCTGTCCCCTTGCAGGAAGACTCCTGTAGTGAACATTGGGTCTACCCAAAAGGATACGCCCTCATCTATTTCCATCTGCAAAGTCCTTTGTGCTACAGTAAGGGAACGGGTAAGAGTGAATCCTGGGACCAAGAGGAGGATGTCTTTAAGGGCATTGTTATGCTCGCCCCGGGGACCTGTCAATGAATTCTATTAATGCACCCAAGAGCCCCTGTTCTAGGACACTGTGCCCAAGTTCAAATGATTAAAGTGAGTCTTTGAAAATATAAAGCTGGACGTGTCGGTTTGAGTACAAGTTTAACATAGTTAATTATAAACACTGAGCAGATACCGATCTTTTTTAAAGTTCATGTTAATAGTTAATTAAATATTAACTTGTCAGCAGGCTATAAAGTTTATTTCCTTATAAAGTTCTATTTACAGGCTTCTCTGGCCACTTAAGTAGAGACATACATTACCACTGAGCCAGGGGGCTCAGAGCCCCGGTCCATAGCTTTAAGAGAAATGCATGGAGTCCTGAGCAAAAAGTCAAAGCTGAGATACAGACATCTAGACTTTATCCACAATTAATCACTACCCGTGGTTTTTTTTTTTAAATTTTTTATTTTTTTGGTTTTTGAGACAGGGTTTCTCTGTGTAGTTTTGGTGCCTGTCCTGGATCTCGCTCTGTAGACCAGGCTGGCCTCGAACTCACAGAGTGCTGGGATTAAAGGCGTGCGCCACCACCGCCCAGCTCACTATCCGTTTTATTCTCTTTCACAACCACAGGGAAGTCTTTCAAAACAGCTTCCCATTGTATTTATTGGGAGCCAACTCCCAAAGGAGAGATGACTTCTCCCCTATATTTCAGGTCCTATCTCTCAAGGAACCCTGCTGATTTATGGTTGAAAGTACTATAGATATAATAAATTTGCAAATAACTTTAAAAAATTTTTTAAATTTATTTTTAGTTTTTTTTTTTTGTGTGTGTGTGTGAGTGTGTGTGTGTGTATTTGTGCACGGGAGTACAGTGCCAATCAGATCCCCTGGAACTGGCATTACAGGCAGTTGTGAGCCACCTGATATGAGTGAGCACTAGGAACTGAACTCGGGTCCTATGTAAGTGCAGTAATGCTCTCACGCTGCTAACCGCTGAGCCACCTCTCCAAACCGGCAAACAACGTTTTTGATGGACGGTTTCCAACCTCTCATCGATGAAAATACTTTTAAATAGGGAGCTGTCCACAAGCAAGAACTCTGGACAGGAAAATGTGAGGACCGCGGGAAGATGGAAGAGTAAGTGACGAGAAGAGAAGAAATGCCTCCCGGAGGCAGCAAGCTGCAAGCTGAGGTGGACTAAACCCTAGTCACTGTGGTCTCCCTATTACCCAGCAGGGGGCCCGGCAACTTGAGGGTTATCAAAATGTCAAGGGACACAAGATCTAGACATGAGGTTGGGGCAGTGGCTGGGTTTCTGCGCCACTGTATTCCTGGCAAGAACTTGCCCATGGTAAGACATGGCACACTGTGGAATAAAGAGTCCCGTCCTTGGCGAGAGACTTCAGGATATAACGGAGCAGAGAAAGAGATGCTCTTACCTTACTGTCCTTGTCTGGTTTCACAGCTGAACTGTTCCCACACGCTGAGACGGCACTGTCAGGAGACGTGGGCAGTCCAGGGAGGATGGCCACCGTTCGACCACTGGGCTCGGTCTCCAGAGTGGCGGTGGTCATGTTGGGGGAGGCCAGAGAGGCCCCCGCCGCAGTGCAGGCCAGGGGAGCACTGGTTCGGTTGACGCCGATAGCAGCAACGTGGGCAGCAGGGCCTGCCAGCGGAGGCAGGGGTTGGGAGGCCAGTGAGTGGTGGGGCAGGCCCACGGATGCAGGGCCGAGGCAGGCGGCATTCTGGACCTGGATGGGTGTCACTGCTGCTGTGGGGCGTTCCTGGTTGTGGGCTGTGACTACGAGGGAAGGGAGGGAACACAGAAAGGGTCAAGGGCCCAGTATAAACACTGCTTACCAAAATGTGAGTCGTCCTATTTCACTGTGTCAGGCCATAATGAGAGGCAGCTACTGCTATTTACTGCAGGAAAGCGTGGATGGAGAACAGACTAACATACTTAGGCCCTAGCTGGATCCCGAGATAATACTTTCCTTCCAGATGAGCAGTTGAGGCTGCTGAGGACTTGGAAAGATACGCTATCACCACCCCCAAGGCCCTTCAGTTACGAACAATCATCTTCGGCAGCATTAGAGACACTGGACCAGTTTCCGATGGCTCTCCATGGCAACCAACAAACCAAACAGCCGTCTTAAATCCTTATTATACTCTCTCTCTCTCTCTCTCTCTCTCTCTCTCTCTCTCTCTCTCTCTCTCTCTCTCTCTCTCTCTCAACTAGCCATTTTTCTGCATGTTCTTTCTGATAGAATTCACGTGTTCTTAGTTTACTCCATTATTGCTACCCAAGACTCTGGGTAGGTTTTCAGTGCTACAGAATGGAGAAAGGCACGTGAATGCCTATCGAGTCCAAAATAGACTTGTGACTAAGTTCATCAAAAATAACCAGCACACGGCTCAGCGGAGAATCGCACAGCAGTCACACAGCTAGGAACCGTGAGCTTGGAGACAAGATCTTGACTGGGAACGTCATGTTTCCAGTCCCACACTACTCACATTCTTAGGATCAGCCCCGTCCTATTTAGAATTGAGATCTATCCATTTTGAACGAATGGGCAGGGCATGCTGAGCCCAAGAAAATGGTTATAAAACGCCTGTTACGGTGTAGACTTAAGATGCCCCTCGAAAGGCCTCAGGTGTTGAAGGCTCGGTCAGAAGCCGTGGAGTACTGAGAGATGATTGGCTCACGGGGTGCTAACTTCTTCAGTGGGCTACTAGGAAGTAGGCCTGATAAGAGTAAGCAGGTCACTGAGGCATCTCTCGGAATGGTCTATCTTGCCCTGGTCCTTTCCTTGTGCTTTGTGGCCGACGCAAAGATGGCATCTCTGGCCCACCAAACCCTCTCTTCCGCCATGTCCTGCTTCACCACAGATCTCCAGTGATAGGGTCTGGCAACCACTGAAACAGTCCCTCCTCTTTGAATATTTCTGTCATGGGTATCTGTCACGGTGACGAAGAAGTACTGATGATAAGGTGTGCGAGCATCTATCTCTAAGTGGCAGCACTTATTTTAAATTCTTCCCTGTTTTTTTCTCAATGCCCGCCCGAGTGACCTGCTCACTCACACGGGTAAGCCCTTTCCTCGTGTGTTCCGGTCCCACCTCCCTCTTACCTGTCCTCACGGCATTGCGGGCCTGGTTGACGGTCATCTGGCCGGTCATGTGCAGCAGGACCTTGGCCTGAGGACTCGTCTGGATGTGTGCTGCCGACACCACAGCTGTGGGGACCACGCTGGGGTTCCCAGCCACCCCATTTCCTTGGAGCTTCTGGGTAGACCCTCCCGCAGCAGAAGGGCTGACCATAGTCACCCCCCGGCTCGCCTGGCCCGCAGTAGACATAGGGACTTTAGCTTGGGAGACGTTTGTCACTGTCCTGTTGAGATAGAAGCGGACGGAAAACCCAATCCATCAGCCAAGTGGGAGACAGAACAATTAACGCAAGAAACATGACTCAGAGCTTTAAAGACAGAACATTTTTAAAAAAATGAATGGAGTTATTTTTCCAAGGTTTTAAGAACAGCATATTCAAAGAAACGATGGCCCCTCGAAAAGAGAATGGTCTTGGAATCACTCTGCGTCACCAAACCACACGTCATACTCTGCCTAAGAAGACAGTTACTAGGGTCGCCTTCTCATTTTGTGGCCACTCAGCTCCACTGAATTTCAAGACCCTGAATTTTCCTGCTTCACCCTGAGCAAGACCCACCATTTATATCACACTCTTCCTCCTTTGACTGTCTCAACCTGCTTCTAACATAGTACACAAGTGCCCGTGTACACACTGATACACACACACACACACACACACACACACACACACACAGAGTCTCAACCTGCCTCTAACATAGTACACAAGTGCCCGTGTACACACACACACACACACACACACAGTCTCAACCTGCTTCTAACATAGTACACAAGTGCCCGTGTACACACTGATACTGATACACACACACACACAGATACACACACACACACACACACACACACACACACAGAGTCTCAACCTGCCTCTAACATAGTACACAAGTGCCTGTGAACACACTGATACACACACACATACACACACACACACAGAGTCTCAACCTGCCTCTAACATAGTACACAAGTGCCCGTGTACACACTGATACACACACACACACACACACACAGATACACACACACACACACACACACACACACACACACACACACACAGTCTCAACCTGCCTCTAACATAATACACAAGTGCCCGTGTACACACTGATACACACACACACACACAGATACACACACACACAGAGTCTCAACCTGCCTCTAACATAGTACACAAGTGCCTGTGAACACACTGATACTGATACACACACACACTCCACACTATGCACACAATTGGAATGGCCCTTCTGGCTTTTTCCTGTTGAGGTAGCTCAAATCTCAAGTTCAAGATCCAGCACGGATCCAATCATTTCAAGAAGCTAGCTGAAAGTTCAAGTTAAGGCTTCTGATCTAATTGCTGCTTCCTGTAGATTGCTTCCTTCTTGCTGGCTTTATACACTCCATAAAGTGATTACAGCTTGACTCTTGATTACCGAAGATGGTATGGCTTGATTCTAATTTTTTGAGAATTTCGTACACACATACAACGTGCTTCGCTCAAACTCACTCCAACTCCTCTCCCCATCTTTCCCACCACTTTCCTGTCCCAACTTCAGATGCTGCTGCTGTTGTTTGTATAAACTCACGGGATCCACTTGGTGTTCCCATTATAAGCACGGGTGTAGGACCACCTCCTGGAGCACGGACAGCCTCTTAGGGGCCGTACCCCTGAAAAAAACAGACTCCCCCTCTCTAGTAGCCATCAGCTGCCAATAGCTAGGCCTGGGGTGTCATGAGCCCCTTGCCCAGCCCATCCATGCTGGGACTGGGGCCGGCTTGATCTCCTGCACACACTCACAGAGCTACTGTGAGTTCATGCATGCAAACCCTGTCTTGCCCCACACATACTGCTCTGCCGTAGACAACCACTCCCAACATAACAATCTGTGGAGTCCAGGCCAGTGCACAAGGGTTCTTCTCCACCTTTCCATAGTTTTCTCAGCTACAGCAATGTGGTCAGTTCCAAACATTTACTTATTAGTTGAGTTTAATCGAGTATGGAGGATTTTTTGTGTAATGCACGTTTTCAAATATTCTCAGCTAATTTAAATGGCAATTCTGTGTGTATAGCAACTTTATAATTAGTCTACAATTAATACTTCATTAACAAGAGTATCCTTCCCCAATTGTGAATTACAGAGCATCTGCTATATGAAAGTATTTCTTCAGAGTTAAATGTGCACAGACTTTTAACAATTTATTTTAGAATCTTGCAAAAAATGTGATCCTTTGTTAATTTCCTTATTATTGCTTATTATATTTCTCTTGTTTAATATATATATGTGTGTATTTCTATGTATTGATGTATATATACAAATAGATATATAAATATAAATATTTGCACCAGGAAGGTTGGCATTTTCTGGATGTGTCAGATCCTGAATGTATATTTTAACATGTACGGAAAAGAAGATTTATATTGATTAAAAATTTGCAAGTCAAATTAAAGCTAACATTCTGTCACCATCTGCAACAACAGTGATTTTCATTTGATTAGGCTGCTGGCCAGCCTATAAATCAAGGACAACAGCTGACGAACATGTCAGTTCATTAAGCCATTTGTTTAAAAAATCAGGAGGTTGGAGGCATGATTTAACACAGTTAGACCTGGATTGCTTATTAAGCGTCAGTGATCAAAATCTGGGGCAGTGTTAATTTCATTATAGGTTATTTCTTTCAGCTTTCAGGGCTACTTTTCTCAGTGACCAGAAGGTGTGCCACTTAAAAAAAAATCAGAGTTATGTAAATAAATATGTGTGCATGTATACATGCCTGCATGCAATATACATGTTGGGTTTCTGAACCTGAGTGACATATTTGGGGCAGATTATTCCTTTATGAGGATTATCAACTTGATATAGCCTATAGGCATCTGAGAGGAGAGCCTAAGATGACGAATTGCCTGCACCAATTGGCCTTGGACATATGTGTGGGGAGTTATCTGTTTTGTTAATTGAGGCCCAGACCACTGTGGACAGACTCTTGTCCTGGGCATGTGGTGCTGAACTGTATGAAAAGATAGATAAATGTACACCTGTCTACAAGCCAGGCAGCAGGAGCCACCATGGTACCTGCTAGACTTCCTTGGCTGTGAAATGGGTTCCCTGGTTGGTGTAACACAGTGTGGAATAGCAATCGGGCCTGCCTTCACGTTCCTGCCTTGACTTTCCTCCATGATGAACTGTGACTTGAAGCTGGAAGCCAAAAATAAACCTCCCCCGATAATTTGCTTTTGGTCAGAGTATTTTATCCCAACAACAGAAAGGATGGGAGGAGCTATGAGGGGGGCTATCCCCCATATTGCAGGATTCGGCAGCATCCCTTGCCTCCATCCACTAAATGCCAGCAGGACCCCATATCATCAACTGCAAGACTCAAAAATACGCCCAGGGATTGGCAAATAACTCTCGAGGAGCAAAACTACCTTCATTTAAAATTCACTTATGCCATGTTTAAGGAATTTTTATTTTCTGCATTATAAAGAATAACTGCCAGAATTCAAAGGTAATTAATAAGTTAATGAAATAAAGGCAGACCCAGCCAGTGTGGGTTTGAACACTTCTTTATGATGTGATCTCAGGCAATGTGATCTAGGTCTCCCTGTGCCTCAGTTTTCCCATTTATTAAGTGGGGGGATGATAAAAAGCAATTACATGAGTGAATTGAAGACCAAGAGTCAATCAATCAATAATGTAGTGTTTAGAAATTTGTCCATCTGGTATATAGAGCAGACGCTGCACAGACATGTAGGCATTAATAATATAGCCTTTGTTCGTTTAAATACTATGCCTTTTATTTCTTTAGTAGAAAAAATACTGAAAATGGCACAGTTGAGCTTTTTCACATATAAATTAAAGAAAAGAGATTATACCCCAGAAGCCTATAATTTCAACACATATCCACATGAAATGTGAGCTAAGAATCTTGGTATTAGAAGGAATTTTAGCAGATATGGATATGGATTTTTACAAACTTTGGCTATGTAACAGGTAATTATAATGCGAGCAGGGCTCTGAATAGGCTGAAAAAAGCCTGGGAACGAACAAAGAGCCTCTATCTGGAACTTGGAAAACCACTGATTCAACATCATACCTTGTGACGGGTGCCACGTAGTTGCCAGGGAAAACACCTATCTTGCTGGTGTGCATTGATGTCCCTTTGAACCAGCCATCCTGGCAACGCTCGAATACCAAAAACATCTCTCCTTTTCTCAACTCCAGTTCGTCTTCTTTCCGGGGAGTGTATGGGTATATAGCAATATATCTAGAACAGGGGGGGAAAAAAGATCTTAAGCTGACAGACAAACCCTAAGATCTCCAAACCTTTGCTTGGAGTTAAGTTCCTGAGCGTCTTATGCAGAAGTATACGGGATGTAAAATCTTAACCTGCAAGTAGCATTGGCAAATCTCCATGGAAAGAGGTTTCGCTGTCTGCACTTTAAATGCAGGCAGAGGTCTTCCTGATGAAGAGTGTTCCTCCTGGTGTGGGAATGATTATTTTGCCAAATGGTGTATGTGCGCTAGGAAAGAATTAATGCAGCTTCCAAGGGTGCCTACCTAGTGCTGTGGATTAGGACCCCAGTGGGGAAACTGAGCTCTTGAAATGGCACTTGTTAGCCTTGGGAACGAGCTCCAGATGAGGACAGACGGCATAAAATCCCCCTGGGCAACACAATATGTTGCATGCTGAACCCAGAGGCTTAGGTGCACCTGCGTTTCTGAGCTCGGCCATGAAGCTGATTGTACTGGAGGAAGCAAAGGAACGGAAAGTCTAGGTCATAGAGAACACAAAACAGCTGCCCAGAGCGAGGTTGCCTGTCCACACAGAGAGAGGCCAGGCAGGCAACTGACCTACAGAGCTGCCTGCGCTCTGAACTCTACGGGTGAGGATTCAGAGAGGGCAGAAGCCTTCTTTCTGTCGGCAGCAAACTGCAGGGGCCACTGGACCTTTCTGGATGCTTATTGCTGAGGATTTACAGCCTTCTGTATATGCTCACTGCAGGGAGACCTGATGCGTGTGCAATACCTTCCTGCTCCTGCTGCAGGGAATGAAAATGGAGACAAAAAAGGTCACCCAGGAGCTGTGCAAAAGAAGAGCTGTTCTCTATGCAGACAACCTATAAAGAGGAGAAGAGAAATTTCCCTAAACGCTGAAAGGCCTTGTCTCAGCAGGACAGCCATCGACCAGGCTCAGGTTAGGCTCATTTTATTTAAGTGTCTTCCTAATTATATGTACGACCAGGTAGAAGTTTCCAGAATACAAACCACTCACTTGGTCAGCTTTAAGCCTGTCGGCAAGCTCATCTCTGACACATGCTCCTTGCTTTCTGTTCTTTGGGCTTGGTTTGACAGGAGTGTTTGAACAGTGATGAAAGACAACCTCACTTACACGCTGGGGCGAGTCTGAGGCCGTAAATGTGCGATCTGGTCAGTGGATCCCGCCACAGGCCTGGGTCCCACTCCAGCAGCAGCAGCAGCAGCAGCAGCAACAGCAGCAGCAGAGGCGCCTGGCGACGTGGAGGCGAGGACAGTGGCAGCCAGGAGAGGGGGTGGGGGAAGAGGAGGATTCATAGTCTAATACAGGGGAAAAACGGGGAGGAAGGCACAAATGATTTATATATGTATGTGTGTATGTATCTATGTATGTATGTATGTATGTATGTATGTATGTATCTATCTATCTCTTCTATGGAAGGTGTAAGGGGAAAATAACCAGAACAGAATCCACATACAACAGAAACCAGCAGGCTGCTCATGAAACACCTTTTTTTTTTTTTTTTTTTTTTGGTTTTTTAAGACAGGGTTTCTCTGTGTAGCTTTGTGCCTTTCCTGGAACTCGCTTTGGAGACCAGGCTGGCCTTGAACTCACAGAGATCCGCCTGGCTCTGCCTCCCGAGTGCTGGGATTAAAGGCGTGCGCCACCACCGCCTGGCGGAAATACCCTTTTTAAAAATATAATTTTAAAGCCACAACGTTCTCTTTAGCAAACAGGTAAGCCGCCAGGCTTCAGAGGAAGGGAAAAATGACTGTACCTAAGTTTAAGATTCATAACATGCCCAAAGTACGGAATTGGGGCTGGAGAGGTGGCTCAGTGATGAAGAACCCTGGCTGTTCTTCCAGAGGACCCAGGTTTGATTTCCAGTGCCCACAAGGCAGCTCCCTACCATCTGGAACTCCAGAACCAATGATCCAATACCTTTTTCCTGGCTCCCGCTGGTACCAGACACCCACGTGGTGCGCAGACATATGTGTAGGCAAAACATTCACACACATAAAATAAATAATAATTTTAAAAAAAAGTACAGATTTGGACAAGAATTGAGACCCCTTTCAAGGGAGCTGCTATAAGGTTATGTTGTTGGCCAGAATTAATTTTACGATGGGTTTTTGTAACCTGAAACTTACATACATCACACAACGACTTAGCTGTGCTGTATCTAAAGCCGCTCCATTTCTTTTGATGCCTGGTCTCCGGGGCCCAAACAATGGCAAGCCACAGTCACAAGGCTATTGTTGCTACCTTTACTTTGCCTTTTCTTCCCTTTGCCAGTTTTTGAAATTCAGGACTATCAAGGCTGGTAATCTTTAACGCACACACCAGTGAGAAGCTGCTGGGTCCTTTATGGGCAGCCTAATGGGGTTCTGCCCACAGGGCTCCAGGAAAGTCAATGGCGCCATTGTTACCTTCTGATCTAGAAACCCCAGATAACTCTTCAGGGAAGGTACATTGAAACTCCTGGGAAAGCAGGCATACAAAGCCTGCCTGCACCCCTGCCTCGCCCTCCCCAAATCTTTGAACCGCTAGAGGTAAAACCCGAATCAAGGAGAAGTAGAGAGAGGAGAGAACTCACCTGGGAAGCATAAACAGCTTCTACACATCAGCGTGTTAGTGAGAAAAATCCAGTGGTTTGAAAGCAGATTTCAAGTCAATCCATTTAAAAAAAATTTTAAATGAAAATAGAATCCCATTAACACTTATCTATGTATTAAAGCGCACAGTTCCAGACATTACTAGACATGTAACTGTTTCACATGTTATATTTAAGTTTTTGCTAACGTGGCTTCTGGTGAGGACTTTCCCACACTGCCCCAGACCACTGAGTGTGGAAGTAAATGAGGCGTGGACTGCTTACAGAGTGCCAGCCTGGACACTCTGTAGACAGGGTGTTCAAAAGGTCATGAAGAAGTCACCTGGTGCTCTCCACACAAACAGGGCAGCATTTAGGTCCATTATTCCTCTGGAACTGCACGCTCCGAGGCTCAGAGCCCTGACCCTTTAAGTGGAGGAGAACCGGCATTCTTTCTGTCTGGCCTGCTTCCAACAACAGAGCAGAGAAAAATAAAGATAATCAAGGCAAAATAGTGAGACAACGTGATCTGTGCTGTTCAAAGATAAGGCCACGTCTGAGGCTTGACGGGTGAGATGGGTCGGGTCTAACTGCCCACAGAGGGATACACAGAGGAACCAGGAAGTCACCATTGACCTGATTATCACTTTGATCCGGTCTCAAGAGTGGCTACGGAAAGGCAGGAGGCGAGATAACATGTCTTCAACAAGGAAATATAATAAAAAAAAATTTTTTTTAATGAGCAACTGAGCCAAATTATGTCTTAGAAGGGGGCAAAAATAAAACAAAATCCCCTTATGGACCTGATTAAAAAAAACAGATCTCACACTTTAACAAAACATAACGAAGGGTCACAGCTTGTTATAAAAGAGTAACCAAATGTCGTTGCTTATGAAGGAAGAGTCATGCACTGAGATACAACAGACAAGGGGACATTCACAGGGACGGACAGACAGACCCGAAGCTGGTGTCTAAGGGAAACACAGCCATCTCTTTTCGTTTCTGACAGAGAAGAGATGCTCTTTTCCTAACACTGGGCAGACTGTTTCTTCCCCTCTCGACACTGAGGGAATATGTGTTCGACTGAGAATGCCTGATTAAAATCAGGAGTCCTAGACGCTGCTTGGTCCCGTGGGCTGGGAAAATGACAGGGCTCTCTGAATGCAGAGCTTGATACACCAGGAAGGTCTGTGGGTTGCTTTATAAACAGCCTCCACGGCAATAATGGCGTGGTGGAGGTTCAAAAGGTGATCGCCCTGCACTGTGCTGTAGGCAGTTTGCTATCTTATAAGACCTGCCATCTCTATAGAAAAGAACCACAACCTACGTTCACCCGGACTTGACCTGGAGACCTACCTATTATACTGGAGTCTAGCCCAGCCAAGGCACCAGAGATGCGCTCCCCCTACCAGCAAAAAACCCCTACATGTCTTTGGGTTCCATACTGCTCATCAAACACGGTACTCGGGTGTGGCCTGCCCATGTGAGATGGCCATCTTTTGCCATGCTAAGGTTCTGTCCCCCTAGCTTATAGACAGGTCTTGCAGAAGCGATGTCTTTTTGTTTTGTTTTTGTTTTTCAATCAGAAAGGGCAACAGATCTCCACCCTGGACAGCTTGTGGGGGCAGATCCAGTTTCCCAGGGAGACAGTGTCTTCTAGTCAGGAGGAGCCTGCTGCAGGGCACTAGGACCTCGTAAGTAAAAGGTTTACGTATGTGGGGGCAAGCTGGTCCTTTCTAGCATGATTTCCTCTTCTTGCCCTTTCATGAGACCAGCACGGAGAACAGCTAGATCTGAATTTGGCTAAGGCTGGGAGAAACACACAGCTGGTGTCCAGCCTGGGGGCCAAGGGATGAAGGCCAGCTTACCACTAGAGTGCATTGCTTTGGAATTTTAGGCACAAGTTCAGGGGACCAGTCACAGGCTCCTTTCCTTTTCAATGCCTCTTATGTGTGCCTGTTCCTCGCATGTCTCACAGAAACCGAGTCCGGTGGGGAAACACCAATTTAACATCCCTTAACCCATCACTGTCGCTACCTAAGCATCTACCCTCCATCCAAAGTACTTTCGACCCTACTCATCAGCATCTCTAACTGGTCTTCCTGGGATGCAGGATCTCAAACACAAACTCGTTAAAAAGAACAATGCCACTGATTTTAACTGTACTGCTATATGTAACTAACTTATTGCTTGACATTTAGTCTCTAAGAAAGAGAGATCTCCATGGTAGTTAACTGTGTAAATTATGGGATCTCTCTATCCTTACAGTAATTAGGGATGGTGTGTACGCTGCTCTCTCCAAAGGCCAATGGATGGAAGGCAGTGTTACGATTTAAGAGGCTCTGGAGGCAAAGCCAGACTTATTCTTCCACCACTGGCTCTTCCACCACCGTAAAGCTCAGGAGACCCCCCAGGGAATGCTCTGGGCTTGTGAAAGAAACATTCTGTGCTTCCCACTGCCTCTTAGGACAATACCATTCGGATCTAGAAGTTTTTATCCCTGAGATGCTAGGATGCTTTTCTGTGGTTGCTATGGAAGTTCTGAGCTGGGTGAGGTGGTTCCTGCCTGTAATCCCAGCATTTGGGAGGCTGAGGAAGAAGGACCATGAGTTCAAGGCCAGCCTGAGCTACATAGAGACTCAGGCTAATCTGGGCTACACAGCTAGTCCCTATCTTGAAAACCAAAACAATATATATCAAAAGAAAAAGAAACTTTTTGATCATACCCTACACCTCATCCTGATTTTCAGTTCTCCTGCCAAAGACTTCCCTTCTACCTCACAAAGCAACAAGGCTTGTGGCCTCTGCCTGTGCCCTACTCCTGATACAGTTCATTGTTCCTGTTGACAGAAATGGTGGTGTCCCTGACTACTAACTACATACTGTCTATTCTCAGACCTGACACCATTTAACAATCTTTTGTTTTTTTTATGGGCTTTTTTGTTTGTTTGTTTGTTTTTTTCACAGGAGGTCTCATGTAGCTCAGGGTGGACTCAATGTCACTGAGAGTGACCTTGAACCTCTGATCTTGCCTTGTTTCTGTAGTGCTGGGACTGCAGGTGTGCACCACTATGGTGATATATGTGCACCACTGTGGTGATGTATGTGCACCACTGTGGTGATATACTGTGTACCCTAATAAACTTGCCTGAGGATCAGAAGACAGAGCCAGCTACTAGATTACACAGAGGCCAGGCAGTGGTGGCACACACCTCTAACCCCAGCACTTGAGATCTCATGCCTTTGCTTGGGAGGCACACACGCCTTTAATCCCAGGAAGTAATATGGCAGGGCAGAGAAAGGTCCATAAGGCATGAGGAAACAGGAACTCACTCTCTTTAGGCTGAGGATTTCGTAGAGGTAAGAGCTAGTGGCTGGCGGTTCTGCTTCTCTGATCTTTCAGCTTTCACCCTGATATCTGGCTCTGGGTTTTTTGTTTTTTTAAGTAAAAGACTATCTAAGATTCGAACAATATACCACTAGTTTATCTGTTACCAGGGATCAAACCTGAGGCTTCATGCATAGTAGGCTGGCAGTGCCAACTGAGTGACACCCACAACCCTAATGTTTCTACACGCATGTTCACACACACACACACACACACACACACACACACACACACACACACTAAATCTCAGACTTCAAGTGGTTGGAAGGTAAAGGCAGGAGATCAGAAGTTCAAGGTTATCCTTAGCTACATAGTTTTAAGGGCCAGCCTGGGCTATAAGAGATACTGTCTCAAAAGGGAGGGAAAAAATATAAACAGGGTTTCTATACCTTTAGAATTAAACCTATCTGTAAGCTACTGCAGGCAGTATCTGGCTTTCATGACCCGGCTGCCTTGTGATGCCTCGCAGCTAAAGGTATCACAGAGTACCGGCGATTACTCCTTGTGGGCATTCTTCTGCCCCTAGACTGGAGATGCAGGATGAAGAGCTTCACCTTCCTCATCCCACAAACCAAGTCAGAAACAACAACAACCAGCTCCTATTAATAGGCTCATGCCTGAATCAGACAGCTGTGAGACTTCTCCTGCTCATGATGGAGGAGACTTAACATTCTCACTGTTGCATGTGAAATGCTGGAGACATATGCTCATAAATAACTTCATTCTGCATTAAAGATTTAAAGGTCTCAATTTATGAAAAAAAGCACTGGAAATAATTTTCATTTCCTATCCCAGGGGTGGCATTTACTTCCTATAAATCCATACCATGAAAAGCCTGGTTTTTTTTTGTTTTTTGTTTTTTTTTCCTATGGAGCTGCATACTATTGCTATGATAGCAAAGTCTCCTGAAATATTGCAGACTTTAAACAGAATCCTTGCCACAATTAACTGGAGGAACAAAGGGAGCAAGGGTATGTGCTATTAAGTTTTCCACCCAAACTCAACATTAAATCCACAGCGCTTCTACCAACCTACCGGAGACTTGGAGATCTACCCATCTCTTGGGATGATAGGCAAGCCTGTTTATAATTAGTTTTTCATTAAATGGAGCTGGCACAGTAGACAGTGTTTAATAAATCTCTCTCTTGCTTAATATGCAGTCTTTCTTATAAAAATCCTAGGATAAAAATGACTGAACATGAATTAATTTTTATATGCTCTCCTGTGGCCTATTCCATTGATTTGCCCCAGAGTCAACCCCCAGCAAAGAACTGGCCATTTACTATATTATAAAATTGTCAGTTCACCAGGGCTAAAACTTGGCCAGCCTTGTATCTTTTACACTAATTAATTTTTCTAAGATCAGAAAAGTCAGTCATCCCTATCCCCCTTAAGACATGGAGTCAGAACAGAAATACACTGTGGTTGTATGTGTTTTGTTGGTGAGAAAGAAAAAAGAAGTGACTACCCTGGAGATTGGAGGGCAGGACGGGTTATGAAATCTGGCTTTAGTGAAACATCCGTGGCTAACTGAATCTTATGGAAACCACATTTACTGAATGTTCACTGAGCGCCATCTTCTCCCCAGATGAATCAAGGCCATGTCTCCTTCACGGAGCAGCTGTCTTAGCAAGGAAGCTGTAATCACTCAGGGAGCATTTTAAAAAAGAAAAAAAAAAAAACAATCCAACAACTTTAACCTGTGAGCAGAACACACCAGTGTCCATTTAAATAGAACACGATTTACTCTGTGAACGTCTTTATAACTCTAAATGAAGTTAGGTAACAGCTGCAGTTATTTATGCTCCCACCTTGTTTTAAAACTCGGCTTTTCATTAATTATGAAATGTATGAAGCCAAAATTAATATTAAGGAAAATGAAGCGAATGGAAAATGAAGACAGTAAGACAAGATGGAGTCTAAATATTGACTAATATGTTACGAGGTCCTGGCTACAAATTCAGCTTTAAGGATATCAGCAGAGGAAAAAAAAAATCTCTTTACAACACACATAAAATCCACAACCTAAAAACAAACCAGCTGCATGGAGGCCTCACTGTGACTGGAACAGAGAACAGGGAAAACTCCACCCAACTCCACCAGGCTCTCCAATGGCATCCTTAGGGGAACCAACGTCTCACGTCCCAGTCCGCCTGGAGGAGTCCTCGGCAGAGCAACAGTGACCACCCCTCTCCATTCTCTCACTCCATCACTGAGGGAAGTCAGGGCTCTGAGGAGCTCAAAGAGGGACCCGGAGGCAGGAACTGAAGCAGAGACTGTGGAGGAAGGCTGCTTACTGGCTGGCTTCTGCAGCTTGCTCAGGTACCTTTCTTACATAGCCCAGACCTACCGCCTAGGGCTGGCACTTCCCACAGCAGGCTGGCCCCTCCTGCGTCTCTCAATAATCAGGAAGATGCCCTACGGACATACCCACAGGCCAATATTGTTGGGGGCATTTCGGTAATTCAAGTTCCCTCTTCCTAGGTTTGGGCCAAATTGACCAAAACCAAACAGCACAGACGCTGAGGCTGAAAGATGCTGAGTAACTTTCCCAGGGTCACATGACAGATGAAAGGCTTAACCCCAAGTCTGTCCTTTCCCAAGTCTGTCCTATCCAAGCCTAACCCTCCAACCAGCCACGCTGTGTCTAGGAGAGGATCATCAAATACTGCAGGTGCAGGACCAGGGAGAGTGATGCCAGGATCCAGATACCAGGCCGTCGGACTGAATGATGATGATATCTAGCCTCATTCTACTCAGTGCTGGAACCAAGAGCTGAACATGTAACCAAGACATTAGCCGGAGTGAGAGAAGTCTCATATTCTCCAGCTCCTTGCTGCTCAGTGCACTGTGATTTTGGGAAGCAAGGGGTCTGTTTTTCTCTACTACCCAAGGGTATATATATATTGCTTGTTTTTCTCCACTGAGTTCTTCTTTATCCATCTCCCTTGCCTATTATGATTCTCCAGGTCAACACACCCCATTCAGATGTCTGTATGCAGCTGATGGTTAGAGTTTCTCTGTGGGATGGCAAGTTTTTTAGAAGAAAAATCGACATACTCCCCAGGACCCTCCCTGGGCAACAGGGACCTTGAAAGAACCGCTATGAGCTACAGAGGAGCAGACACTAGAGATGAACCCTGAAAGCAGACATTTGGCATCAACTTATTGTGTGAATGAAATCAAGCCACTTAGCCTGGGAAGATCCAGTGTCTTCGGCATTTCTATAAATGAATCTCTAAAAAGAATAAGCAGGAGCTAGAAACCCCAAAGAAATAAAAGCGAAGCCTTTGGGAAATCAAACTGAACCTCAACAAAATTAAATGTATTTTTCAGAGTTCTCATAGCTCCAGGCCACAGATTGCCACCATTAAAAACTTTGCAGGCAGCTGGCAAGGAACCGTCTAACTTTTTTTTGTGTGTGTGAGACTACAGAGACAACAGGCGGAAGGCCGCCACTGATCCCACCTCGCCAGCCAGCATCCGTGCGCACTGGAGGTGTTGGTCGGTCGGAAGGGGCCGGCTCATCAAGACTTAAACACCTCAAAGAGAAGGAAAGACACAGAAATGATACTCACCCCAAGGGCAGCTTGGTAGGAGACTTCTGACGGGAACGTGAACGAAGGGCCAGTTGTCACAGGGCTGCTTGGGGGTGGAGTCACAATTAACCCCGTGGTGCTTATGTGAACCTGACAAAGAAAAACAACTTATTAAAATGACAGCTGCATTTATTTATTTTTTTGTTTGTTTATTTATTTATCTATTTGTTTGTTTATTTTTACTTTTTTATTTTGGTTTTCCGAGACAGGGTTTCTCTGTGTAGCTTTGCGCCTTTCCTGGAACTCACTCTGTAGCCCAGGCTGGCCTTGAACTCACAGAGATCCGCCTGCCTCTGCCTCCCGAGTGCTGGTATTAAAGGCGTGCGCCACCAACCGCCCGGCCAGCTGTATTTTTTTTAAAAAATGTCTCTCTCTGTTTCTGTTTCCCCCTGCCTCTGCCCCTACCCCCCCCTACCCCGTGTGTGTGTGTGTGTGTGTGTGTGTGTGTGTGTGTGTGTGTGAGTGAGAGACATGGAGACAGAGAGATGGAAGGTCAGAGGACAATCTCTGATGTTGGCCTCACCATCTACTTTATTCGAGATAGGGGCTCTTGTTCATTCACAGTTTACCTAGGCCAACAAACAAGTTGGCCTGTGAGCTTCTGGACAGTCTCCGGTCTCTGTCTCCCACCTTGCTGTGGGAGCGCGCTGACTACGGATGGACTGAACCTGGCTTTATCTGTTTCTGTGGATCTGCACTCAGGTCATCGCGCTTATATGGCAAGCGCTTCACCGAGCCCATCTCCCCAACCCAAGTTCACAATATTAAATGCAACAGATTCTACTGGCAGAAGTTACTCATTAAAAAAGAAATCTGTATATCAAGTTATTTGGGGAAGGCAAAATCCTTTTCACTGTATTCAATCTCATTTTTTTTAAATGAGCTAATAAGTACCGGAAGTGCCAGTCACTGCAATGTGCCATTGCATACAACACGCTACCTCATTTTATATGCCACCATGCGTGAATCCAACTGTTTGGACAGTCAGCCTGAGGTTAAACTAGCTTCACGGTCCCGTGAAGACCCCACTAAGGTAGGCTGTGGCTCAACACTCACCCCTCTACCGATCTGTCAAATCTATGTAAAATTCTTAAGGTATTTTGCTATTGTCCAGATCTTGCCTTCAGACTTCTGAACCTTTCAGTGAGGACCGGCAATGAAAATGCAGCGGCCGAGACGTGCCTATAGCTGAGAATCCGTCATAGAACCTTAGAGGAACAATGTCAAGCCGAATTGTTTTCAAAGGCGTCATCCACGATACTACCCGAGATTAATTTACTAGAAAGAAACTGAGTGATTCAGGTCATTTCAGGGCCTCCCATGACTTGGTCCCTGGGGCACTCGGGTTGCAGGGCAGAGACCACTGCAGCATGTTGGGGGTACTGCTTGATGCTGCGGACATGGCGAGAGTAGATATCCCGGTGGATGGGAGGATCTCTTGTTCTCCAGCACGTAGAACGATGCAGTTGGCCAGCATCTGTTTCCCTACCGAACCACAAACACTAGTCAGTGCCTTGTACAAGAGCTAGGGAAACGGGAAGAGTTGGGGACGGAAAACAGGGGCAATCGGATGGGCCTTCTTGCTTCTCCCGAGGACAAGGGCAATATAAAAATGCCTCAGAAACACTTGACATCATGAATCACGCCTCCGGATGGCACAAGCGGAAGAAGTGTCATGGCTATGGTCAGGGGCAGACCACATGTCTTCATGTGCTTGACGGATGTCAGTCTCAGGTACCCGTGAACATGTGTGTTGGGGATCCACCTGCACGGCACAGCTCAGAGGTCATCTTCTAGTTCAGTCCTGACTCAACACCCTCTGACCCTCTGCCACTTGGCCATCCTGCTGATGGAGACTGCGGATATGACAGTGAGATCTTTAAGTTATCACCTACGGCACAGAGACATGGACTTCTCATTCGATGCAGAGGTGCGGCCCAAGTCACCCCATTTTCTAAGTACCGTTATACCAGCACTCAGCTGTCCCTGCATCTGTATCCATGAGATCTCATTCAGAGAAACAAATGGATACAGACTTGTTTAGGTCTGTTTCTTTTTATTTTCTAGTAATTGTAACCCAATCAAACCCTAATTAATACACTGAGAGAAAAAAAAATTGAGTAAAAGAAAATTTAAGCTAAAGGTGAGTGTGAGTAAGGAAAAGGAAGACTTCGTGCCAGTGGCAAAGACAGATTCAGGGACAGACAGCATCTCCTGGGGCAGGCTGGTTTGAACAGCCTCCCAATGGCCATTTCCCGGCAT
This sequence comes from Peromyscus leucopus, assembly GCF_004664715.2. Lineage (NCBI taxonomy): Eukaryota > Metazoa > Chordata > Mammalia > Rodentia > Cricetidae > Peromyscus > Peromyscus leucopus. Next base: position 44,303,951 of record NC_051077.1, on the reverse strand, counting down.
GCGCTCATCTCCGTGATAAGGACAGTGTGCGTGCCTGGGGAGCAGGCGGTGCCCACTCACGCACTGGAAGCTTCCTTGTGGACTGAGGATCCCTCTGAAGCTTGCGGTGCCCTAGATAAGTGGTGTTTTCTGTAAACCTCAGCGGGAGAGCCAGGCGGGCACTTCACACACCTCCCCATCCCCGGCTAGAAATAACTTCTCCCCGAGGCAACACGCCACCACTGAAAACAACCCACTGGTTACAGAAGTGGGGGTGGGGGAAGGGGGACTGTTTCAAGAAAACGGAAAGAGCCTTGTTTCCCAAACTACTCTGACTCAAACAAAAATAGCCGGCTTTCACGGCCCTCATCTCCAGCTGTGGTGTGGCAGCGTCAGACATGCCGACACCCGACTGCTGCCTTCTCCATCGGACGCCACCCTTCGCTGGTCACCTTTCTTTCCCTTTTAATTTCCTCCACTACCAAAAAAACCCCCACAGTCCACTATTTTAAAGCTCTTCCTATTCAGGGCTGTCAACATGCCTCACCAGAGCTCGAATCTACGTCAGGAAAAATCTCACTGTGCAAATGTGGCTAGTGTCACACACCCAAAACAAACTCATTCAAAACGATTGATTTTCTGCTAGTGGATCGTTACCAACCCTTACTCAAAAATCCATTCTGAGTCTCCCCAGTTCACTTAGGACGTGTACTCTGATCTACACCCCAACTTCATGTCTGATCTAAGACCCATGTCTTTTCTTTCTTTCTTTTTTTTTTTTGATTTATTTTATTCATATGAATGCTCTGCCTTCACACATGTCCATGCACCACATGCATGCCTAGTGCCCAAGGAAGTGATGGGCCTCCATGGGAGTGCTGGGAATCAAACCTAGGTCCTTCACAAGAACAACAAGTGCTCTTAACCATTGAGCCAACTCTCCAGCCCTGGCATCTGTTTTCATGAGACCATTGGTTATATGAAAGGTAACAGCGTTTCTCTCTCCATCTAGTTTTCAAGTGACTCATCGCTTGAACAAGCATTTGAGTGCCCGCTGATGCATGCCATACGCAATGTTATCAGTGAGCAAAATGAAGACCCCCCTACCGTTCTACCACTCATGTTCACATATCTGTGTATGTTCTATTTTCCTTCATGAAAACCAAGAGTTCTATAACCTTATCACGTGCAAAACAACAAACAAATAAATAATAAATAAATTAGAAGCCAAAAAAAAAAAAAAAAAAAAAAAAAAAGCCCACAATCCCATTAGGAGTAAATACATTTAATTCCTGACTTGCTGTGTCAATCCAGAGATGTCAAATCAAACAGATAAGAAAAACCAACTTCTCATAAAATAAACCAGGAATGCTCAATTTGTAGTCTGCAGTACATATAGAAACTCATTAAGCTGGGCCATGGTGGCGCACGCCTTTAATACCAGCACTCGGGAGGCAGAGGCAGGCAGATCTCTGTGAGTTTGAGGCCAGCCTGGTCTACAGAGCGAGATCCAGGAAAGGCACAAAGCTACACAGAGAAACCCTGTCTTGAAAAACAAACAAACAAACAAACAAACAAACAAAACCACCAAAAAACAAAAAAACTTATTAAATTAAATAAACGACGTCTTCAGGATTAGGATTATGTTTTTTGTTTGTTTTTTTACTTTGCTTTTTTTCTTTAGTGGGAATTTCATATTTATATTTTAAGGAAAAGCAACCCAAAGCTACAATGTGGGGAAAAGTCTGCATGGAATAAATAAAATGATACATAAGCCCACACAGAAGTTCTGCCTGCTGTGTCTGGCCTCTTTGGAAACTGCTCTCTGACCTGCAGTTTGGGAGAAATTCAGCTGTTCTCTAAGTCGATAATGGCATAGTAATCATTTCCCATAGGGAAAGGACCGTACTTAAGCCACGATAGACCAGAAGGAGGCCTCCATACGGAACGCCTGCATCCCATGTATCTCATTACACACTGTACCCAAGAGTCTAATAATAAAACATTCAACAATCAATTGCCAAACGAGTGAGCGAATGCTTGCAATCGACACTTCAGTTTTTAACACGCAAATAACACGTGGCCATGTTTTAAGACAGTCCTGAGTCTTGATGAATTTGGGAGATTTTCAAAACTGCAATGGTCAGTTTCTAAGTTGAATGTTTCTCTCATTTGTCTTCTTGCTCTACTGTTTGGATGGGAGGCCTAAGTACCAAGGTGTGAGAAGCTGGAGATGGGAGCATCAAACTACTGTGATCGTGACCAGAGACCTCCCAGGAAAGTATTGGGTGGTGTTGCAAAACTGAATGAATGCCTGTGAAATGGATAGCACTATTTTTACACACTTTGTGGGTTCGAATACTGCCTCTGAGTCCTTCGTTGGGGAATAATACGCTCAAGCTAGCTTTCCCTTCTCCATTCTTCTATTTACAGTACTGCTATGCTCTGACTGTGGAGTATCACCCATAGGCACCTGGGTTTGAAGACCCGGTCGCCAGTCGGAGGTGCTGTTTGGGAAAGTTGTAAGACCTTTCGGAGACCGGAGCTAGAGGGAATGGATCACTGGGAGTGGACCTTGAGGCTTAGCAGCTGGACCCCACCTCCTGTGTGCGCTAAGCTTCCTAGGCATGGATGCAAGGTGAGTCATCCGTCTCCTCTCCTGTCTTCCCATCAGTGTGGACTGCATCTCTCTGGAACTCTAAGCCACAATGACCATTTTCTCCCTCAAGTCGCTCCTGTCAGGTGTTTTATCCCAGCAGCGAGAAGAGTCACTAAGACAAGCTTGCAGAAGGCAGCGGGGGAAGCTGACCCTGCCCCGCGGACCCTGGCCCCGGTTACCTGAGACGGGGCGCTGCAGGAGAGCCCGGACAGTTCGCTGATGCGAGCCGCGGCTGTGGGGTTGCTGGAACTGATGAGCACAGGAGGGCTGATCTCCATGGAGTGGCGGTTCTGGGACGCCTGGGAAGACTTGTTGGCCATGGTGAGGGAGGTGAAGGAGTGTCGCTTCCTGGTGTTCTTCTTGGTGTCCGGGTGCTTTGGGGCAGAGCTGCTGTTCTGCGCTGCTGTCGCCGACGGGCATTCTGTGGGGTCGACTCCCGGCACCGGAGGCTTATCCCACTCTATCAGCTGCTTGGCAGCGGAGTTAAACTGCAGAAGCAACCAGCAGAGCACACACAAGGTCAGACCCCGCTCGGGGGTTCAGTGAGAATTATTTTCCCCCAAGTGTTTTAATCTAGAATTCAAAGCCACTATGTTAACGCTTGCAGATGCAAGCTACGTTTCTTCTATGCGAAACGTCTTCATAAGGGGACCTCACTGTCTCTAATGCCACAGGTAGTTATGAACTTAAAAATAAATAGTTCCAACGTAAGACTGAAAAGATAAAGACACGTTTCTAAGAATTTGGGGGATGTTTAATTTGGGCATTTGCCAGTGATAAAAGGGTTCAGCTCACTGATGAAATTGAGGAAGGGCAATGGAAGAGTATCCAAGTATTCATCTGCCTGAACGCCGGTCCCCAATGATGACGGGCTCAGAGCTGAACATTGAAAGAACAACAGACCGGCTTGGTACCAGCAAACAAGGAAATAAAGACTAAAACCATGCAATGCCCAGGTGGTGTGTCCCCAAACAAGTCAACACCCCTAGTTTCTCTCTGTATATTTTGGGGGGAAATCTCACAAAAGCAGGTTGAAATTCTTGCCAGTTTTTTTTTTCCTTCCTCAGACCGTTTGCCAGTTATCACCATATGCGCTCAAAATCGTGCACAAAATCATGCAAGGTAAGAGCTGAAATTCCAGTCCGGCTGGCACTCTAACTCGGTCTATCTGAAGTCTCAGGGTAAAGTCAGAGCACACTGGGACAAAGCCCGTGAGCTAGACCGATAAGATCAGCAGGAAAGAAGGGAACAGGAGGCTGGTTTCCCTGAGGTGAAACAAAACATTTCCGGAAAGGCCTCGATGATAAAAGGCTGCATATATTAGAAACTCCTCTGATGAGAAACTCCAAAATGCCCAAAAATACTGAGAATGCAATCTAGGGAACTTAAAAGGAACCACATACTTCTGAAAGATACTGTTAGGAACAATGGAGGTTTCCCCAACATGACACTCAGCACCGCAGTTCTGGCTTTATACAAAGTAACATCTAATGGTTTTTTTTTTTTTTTTTTTTTCTTTTCTTTCTATCTACCTCAATTGTTCAAACCATATCTTCTCACCCTATTGATGAGACTTCCCTATTAGGAAAGAAGAAATCCTTTGGGTCAATATTTCAAGAGGAAATAGAACCTGCTTCCCACAGCCGAAAAGCAGGGTTAACTGCAGCCTGGTAGCCTAGAGCGTCCACAGATGACTGTAAATCGACTGGTCATTTGTTCCTGTGGCTCCATGGGGACTCAAGTCAGATGGTCTGCCCGACACAATTAGGAGGGCAAACCTTTTTCTAACATAAGCATTTTCTTTTAGCCTTTGAAAAAAAGAGCGTGCATGAGATAAGTTTTCCAGAATAGGCGATCTTACCTTACCAACAAGTAGATGGACGTCAGGAAGAGGCGGGTGATTAAGATACAACTAAGATGTGTTTAAGGGTAAAGGAACGTTGTACCAGGGGACATTATAATGACATGTGGCCAGGAGATCCACAATTTATCAACCCTACTTTGATCTAGGAGTGCCTCCTCTTCAGAGTGGGGGCACAAGAGAATCAAACACCCCAAAGAAGCGATTGTGATGCTGGTTATTCTGATGGGAGGCACAGCTCTAAGAGCTCCAGTCAACTGCAGTGAGCCCCTGGGGCAGAGTCAGCTTTCCTACACAGCCAAGCAGGCTGAAGAGTTACTTCTCTTCCTACTCCAAGCTCAGAACTCACATGAAAGGTAAAGCCATGCCGTGTCCCAGAGAAGGAGTCAGAGGGTACTTCTGTGCCCATGACCTCCATCCATATACCACAAATCCTCCCAACAAGAGCCTAGTGAGCACAACAGAGTGTGAAAAATCAGTTCTGTGTGCCTGTTCGGTTGAGTAAGGAATGGGATAAACTAGAGCTTTCTTTCTCACGGGAGCCAAAAAAAATTTATTAATAAAGGAAACAACCACATCTATCTGATACCACACTTAAATGAATTCTGGGGCCAAATCATTAGCTGTACCCGTTCTTTTAAATACACTTATATATTTTGTGTGTATATGTGGGTGGCTATAGAAGTGTCATGAACTTCTATAGTGGAAGTCAGAGAACAACTTACAGGAGTTGGGTCCTGTGACCAAACTCAGGTCATCAAGCTTGGTGGCAAACACCTCTCTCTACCTGCTGAGACATCTCACCTGACCACCTGCTTTAAAATATTGTGAATCTTGTCAGGGTTTCACCTAGCCAAGCACCAGTTATAATTAATACCATGTTAACATTGCTGGTTTCCACATGCTGTGCTCTGATATAAATATCTTGCTAGTTTGTTATGAAAATAAGACTGAGTACCTCATGTCTTTTTCCACATCCACCCTCCATTAAGTAAGTACAACTTGAGAACACTGTATGCTGAGTGAATTGCTAGATGCTGGAGATTATAGATGGAGAGAAACAGTCTGAAGGATTTTTTTTCTAATTATTAAAATGATTTATTTATTTTTAATTTACATGCATTGGTGTTTTGCCTATATGCATGTCTTTATAAGGGTGTTGGATCCCCTGGGACTGGAGTTACAGACAGTTGTGAGCTGCCATGTGGGTCCTGGGAATTGAACCCAGGTCTTCAGGAAGAACATCCCGTGCTCTTAACCGCTGAGCCATCTCTCCAGGCCCCTGAAGGAATTTATAAACTGACATGAAAAAAATGGGCATGCTTTCTGTCATCTCTTCTGTCTAGCATCTTTTGTTCAACTGCCTTTGGCAGTTTATCCAAGTCACTCGATGAATCAAATGCTCTTTCTTTCCAGCTGTGGCAAAGGACCCCACTATGTGTTTAATTCTATACTTGTCCATCAACGTTTCTCCCTCTTACCTTCCAATAGATTTATGCCTATGGAGAACAATGCTGCCAGGTTGGTGGGGGGGGCGTGATGGACATATTGTTTGGAGGGCACAAAGCCTCACATAGAATAACACAGTTGTTTGCAAAGCATGAGTATGCACGTAGACCTCACAGGGTGTGGTGGAACTAGTGAGCTGGCAAAGGCCCACAATTCTAGTTTTGGCACGGCTGTTGGCCAACTCTGTGCCCGAGGTAGACATTGTTCAGTGACTGATCACAACTTTCACTGGCCGGCAAGTAAATACAAGAAGGCCAACAACGTTCACGTCTCTTTCGCTCTCTCCCTTTGAAGGGATATGGCTCGATCTCCTGTCTCACTTCCAGCCCTGTAGATACCCTACTTTATTTCCCCTGCATTTCATTTTTTACACATGACAGTAATGTCTGCTAGCAAGATGCCGTCATCCTTTAAAACTACTTTAGATTTTTCAGGAACAGCAGAGGTTGGTATCAGTAGCTCGGCTCCTTACTTTTTTTCTAAATTCCAGAGAAAAATCATAAAATGAAAAGTTACAGCATGGCGTGTTAGGTAACTCGGGCAGAAATCTAAAAGGCCTTCTGTTGTGAGTATAACTTAGCCTTTGTAACAACAGGGAGCCAAGGGCCTGACAACTTTTAATGGAATTTTGAAAAAAGTTATGAATGTTTTGCTTGAGCTCAGTGGGCGTGGGCTTCCCCTGACATTTATCTCATGGTGACCTTTAAAGTTAAAAGTGCACTCATCACATGCAAAATAAATGCGTGCCCTAAAAGATCTTCTTTTTGGCATGTGGTAAAGGCCTCAGATAAGACTCAGGTGAGGCACAAAATAGAGTTCAGCATTCTAGAGCTAAGTGGAAGGGTCTAAAGAGATTTTCTGATCTTAAGTTTCTCATGAACTTTTATATTTTTCCTATTATTTAACTAATTTATTTACTTCTGTGGTACTGCGGATTAAATGCAGGGCTTTATACATACGAGGTAAGTTCTATGCCACTGAGATATATTCCCAACCTTCTTTTCCATGTTTTGAGGAAGAGTCTGAAATAAATCTGAGAGGAAACACTGATAACATAATGTTAAAAACACAAAACATGCTAGGCAATATTAAAATATATTTGTGTCTGGTTGACTTCTTTGTTAAAGAGAATATGGCTTTTTAAGGGACAAAGCAGCATTTTCCCCTAAAGGGAAAATAGTTTTGATAGGCTCTATTTCATAAGAACTCTTACACAAGAGTAAGTCTCCAGCTTTTGGATATTATACAAGTAAGTTTGAGAGGAAACTGCTGTAATTTATAATCCACTGGAGTAGAATATTACTGAACTTTTTTCTTCCCACAGGCAAATAAAACTCATAAAGTGTATTATAAAAGTAATTAAACAGGCAGCCCCGGTAGCTCCCACCTGTGACTCTGACACTGGGGTGGGGATGGGCAGTCTGGAAGGAGAAATGTCACAAGTTCAAGGACATCCCAGTCTACACAGTGATTTCCAAGCCAGCCTACATTACAGAGTGAGACTCCATCTCAAAAGAAGAAAAAGGTAATTTGTTACCTTTTAAAATGAAGTAAATGGTACAGAATATTATGGGATAAAACATCAAAGTTCTTAGCCGGCTCCCTACGCCTGTCTTTTCCCAAGCCATTTTCCGGGTGCATTTATGTTTTAGCGGTTCACAGCACAACCGTCTGTGAATTAAGTACTGCTGCCGCAGATGCACCTACTTTCCTGATTTCTTTACCACAGATGATCCAGGCAAAGCACATTGTTACTTAACAGCTCGTGAGCGTCTTCCCACGCCCACAGGAGCAGGATGGCTTTCTACCGTGTAGGGGAAATGACATCATTTACTATATTGCTGACATGCCTGTAGCGGCATATCCATGGAGTAAATTCCCGAAGTTGAAATTGTTACATTAATGTGTACATTTTAAAACATTTGAAAAAGTAGTCGCATTGAATCCCAAAGTCTCAATCTTCGCCACTTTATGCTGTTTTCCAAATATTAACCTTATAAATCATTGTTCAAGTCTCTGCTAGTTGAAAGAAACTGTTTCATATTATTTAATTTGTATTTCTCTCAATGAGATTGAACAGATCTTTTCTTTTTGTAATGTTTCCTATTTACATGCTTTAGCTCTAGTTCTATTAGTTTTTTTATTTTTCTTTTTACAATTTGTATTATAAATATTCTGTTATATAAACAAAGTACTCTATTTAACATATGTGAATTTTTATATGCATTTGTGTACATGTCTAAATTGAAATATTGGTTCATATTACTATTTTATAAATAAAATTTTATTTTATACTCCAAACATAGCAATATTTTCTACTATAGCAATTCAACTAAATATATTCTCAAGCTCTTATTACAGCTGGGTGTGGTAATGCAGGCTTATAACCCCAGCACTTGTTTCAAGGAGACTTGAAAGTTCAAGGCTGGCTGGGTTATCCAGAGAGTTCTAGGCCAAATTATACTACCATCTACTGTGCATAATGAGACTGTCTCAAAGAAAAATGATCTCAGAGTTAACTTTTAAAAGAACTCTGCCTTTTTTTCCCCTAGCATTCTAATCCGACTTCTTCTTCCATCTCTGTGGCATGGGCTAATGGGAAGGATGTGGCAGGGACCGGAACAGGTTTATTTCACACAGCCCAGCGGTTGTCCTATCGCTGCTGAAATAACAATCCACCCTTCCCTCTCTGCTGCGAAAACAGCCTTTAGAGAACCAGCTCACCAAGGCAGCACTTCAAATCCCAGTGCTGTGGATATCGCTCTATATAAATAAAACACTGATGGCCAGTGACCAGGCAGGAAGTATAGGCGGGACAAGGAGAGAGGAGAATTGGGGAAACAGGAAGAAGTGGGGAGAGACACTGCAGCCACCACCAGGACAAGCAGCATGTAAAGACGCCGGTAAGCCACCAGCCACGTGGCAAGGTATAGATTTATAGAAATGGGTTAATTTAAGATGTAAGAACAGTTAGCAAGAAGCCTGCCATGGCCATACAGTTTATAAGTAATATAAGCGTCTGAGTGATTATTTTATACGCGGATTGTGGGACTGTGGGGCTTGGTGGAACCGGAGAGAAGCCCTCCAGCAACATCCCAGCATAGTTCTACGTCCATCGTCTCTTCCCCCGGAAAGGTCCAACACTCTGGAGAAGCCAAGACAGAAACGCAAGCCCACTTCCAACTTCTTAAAAGCAATGACACCTCTAGCCTCACATCACTGTCCTTTGCAAACACTGCTGAAATAACTACATCAGGACTTCAGACACCCGTCTTCCAGTTTGCGCCCCTCCATTTGGGTACCGAGGTTTTGTGTTTGCCCAAATGGAAAAAGCCAGCTTAACCTTCATTTCTAAGACTTACACAGAGGAGAGGAATGACCTAGAGGACTGAATACTTAGGAGTTTTATAAAATTAGTAAGAGAGCCTTCCCAAGGCTAGGACGCCATTTAAGCCTCTACAAATGTTTGTGATGAATTTAAAAAAAAAAAAAAATGGCTCTTAGAATTATCAGAAGTGAAGTCTGCCTCTGGGCCAACACTAGGCCACGTAAGTCTAATATAAATCTAATATTGGAAAATAGCTAATTTTCCAAATAGCTACATTTAGAAGAATACAGAGAAAAAGCTATTAGATAGTTTTAATGATATATTTTATCTAGCCCAATATAAACAAAATAGCATCATTTCAACATATAACTAGTACAAACAATATACCAAGACACACGTGCGAGGTCCTGCTTTCACTCCTAACATGGTATCTGAGCCTGAGGTCAATCAAGTATTCACATCCCATGTCTGTGGGCACTGGCCACCTCTCGGCTTGCTCGGCAATGATGTGTGGGTGCTGGTAGCCCAGCTCTAGTCTCTTGAACGCACTTAAGGGGAAAGAGGCCATGCCAAAGGGAGCTATCCACCAAAGGCTACCCCCCCACACACACCTCTTAAACTACCCTTGACCACGCAAAGCCCGTAGTTCTGAAGCTCCCTGAGCCCTGAGAAACCCTAAGGACAAGAAGGACTCGTGTAAGCAGCAGGAGGACAAGCAACGGTCATACTAAGGAAAGGGGGGTTCGCAAAATAGCCGGCGCCCCTCAATGGGCCTGAAGGTCAGTGAGTAACTCCTAGTTTATCACGACGGCCTTCACTTCTATTGGGCCCAGTCGTGAAAACATAAATAAATAAACCAGAACTTTCCTTCACGGCTTTCTTAATTTTGAAGGGAAAGATCCTTGCCACTGAAAACCTAAGGAAGCAGGCACTGCCAGAGGAAAGCCACAGGAAGAGCCTCGAACTTGGGTTAGCCTCGGGTCCGCTCTCTGTGCTCACTGGCTGAGCCACGATGAGTCGCTCCCGCTATGCTGACTCCAGTCTTCTTAGCCGTATAAAAGTAAAGGTGGCGTTGCTCCCGAGTGCCTCACACAGGAGAGACTGTGGGCTAACATGTTCTGCAACCTGCAACATCCAGTCCAAATGAGCATTATTCTAATGACCCAGCGTCCAAGCTTACAAGTCACTTACTCTGTGGCCTCAGGCAAGTCACTTTTTCTGTACATGCCTCCCATTTCTCTTATGGAACATGAAGTTGGATTTAATGAACTGTAAAGTTTTATTTCTAAGTACACCTTTCCTCACCCCAAACACAAATGCCCCCCTCAGAACACCCAAGAGGCAGATCTCCGAGTCGGGTCCAGAGCCCCTGGGCCACGAGTGACCTAGACTCAGAACAAATGGAGAGTTGAGTCCATTCTGTCAGTTTTGGAGTTTGTTGCTGTCGAGTGACTGTTAAAAGCCAAGCACAGCACTGGATGGGAGAGAGCCACACACCTCTCTGACTCACGATAAACGAGGTCTTCAGAAACAAACAGGTTCCGAACACTAACGACAGAAGACACACGTTCACATGTCTGCCGAGCACAGGCAGGTGAGTCCATAAAGGCCAGACAGAGCAACAGTGAGTGATGGACACGTTTGGTGACCCAGGGAGAGTGCATGAGCCTTTCAGAGAGCAACTGCTTAGCATTGTCGGCTGGCTTTCTGTCTAGAAAAAGAAAGCTAGAGAATAAGCTTTAAGAAAATCTCCCGAGTCTATGCCTGACCAAGCAATTATAACAAAACCATTTGCAGGTCGAGCATGGGAGCCATCTGGGGTCATGCTGGGGTGGTCTATGCTTTATGGAGGGCGAAGAAGAAAATGGCGGCTATAGGAAGGAAACTACAAGGCACTCCGGATCACAGGTTAACGGAAGACCTTGCTGGGTGTTCCAAGACAGCTAGCCAACCAACACCTTGGAAATGAAAAGGGCAATGATCATAAAGGAGATTAAAAATAGTGGTAGATGTTATCCAGGGGACAGAAGAAGAGCTAAGAAAAGGAATTAGTGACAATCAAGATGTTGATTTCAGGCCCGGAGGAGCCAAGAACTAACTACAGAGACAAACAAGCAAAGACTGTGACGTAGGCGAGTATTGAGAGTGGAGGGTGGGGGGGGGGGTTCGAGCCACAAGCGGAGGTGAGTGTGATAATGTAATAGATTTTTCACGAGAGCCAAATCAGATCATGCTCTCATAGTAAGGGGGGAACCAAGGAAAGAAAATAAGTGGCATGCATGTCAGAAAAGACACATGATGTGATCAGATTCGTAGATGACGAGAGCCCTGGGGAAGACAGCAAGTCATAAGCAGGAGAAACAGCTCACAGTCAAACCACAGCAGAGCTCACAAGACAGATGCCAGCACAACCCCAAACCCCAGTTAGGACCTAGGAGGTGCTGGTACCCACCAGTCCCGGAGCAACCCATCTACAGCTAATCACAGAGCTGGGAAGAGAGACCAGCCCACAACTTGAAGATTGAGATCAGTTGATGTCCATGTCCTACAGGAGCTGGCAATACCTGCAGTCTGTATGTGTTTCTATTTTATACACATATACACATCGTAAATCAGAAACACCTATTATTAACAAGGAGGATACATTCCAACCATACATTTTTATTTTCCAGAACCTCATAACCAGACATAGGAACACAACAGAGGAAATACATATATCCCAAGAGGGAAAGGGAATGGAATTGTCATTAAATTCTAAGTAAAATTAGTCAATGAGATATGACACACAGACAGAAATTCCGCAGCAGTGTGTACTCAGTTAATAAATCAGTGAGCAGGCCCTCTCCCTGTCCTACAGTGTGGGGCCGCGGGGATGAGCAGGGGTGGACGAGGAAGGGTTACAGAAGAAGAGAAGCCATGGTGCTGAGCACAGAATCAGCACATTTGCCCACGGCTTCCCAGCTCACAGAGACGCTCCGCACAGCATGCGTGTGTCCAGGATGCGCACCGACAGGAGAGCCGTGTCATAAAAAGCCACACTGCCTTACAACACCTGGGGAAAAACTCTTCTGGAGCCCCCTACTGCATTAGAGACAAGATTTTTTTTCCTCCCAATGATTGTATCGTCAGAATGGTTCTGTTCAAGCCATCTCTGCACAACACACCTATGCTGCCAAGAAAAGCAGGAAGAATCCCGTTGGGTCTTCTCCATATGAGATCAAGTCGAATCCACTTTTGATTAGTAAATCCTTAGTTGCCAGCAACATTTAGGATGTATATGACAATATAAACAAATCTATTTTAAAAGTGAAGCTAACACCTATCGAAATATTATGGCTTTGACAAATTTGTAATTCTGCTCTAACAAAGGCAACCTCAGATTTTGAAGATGAGTAATTAATCATTCTGAAAACGAACCTTTTACATGCTAGAACTCAGAATGGCTTCGAATTTTTATGAAAAGTAAAAAAAAATCTCTGTACACTTCAGCAAAGCTGGACAGTAATGGTGGTTTTGTGTACCATTAGGAAGGCTAGTTATCACATGTCTTCAGAAGCAAGTGAGACAAGAGACCAGTCACTCGGCAACTACTCTAAACAAGACATTTGTCTAAAAGTGGTAAAAATAAATAAGCTATAGTCTACCTATTATGTAGTTAAAACCCATGGAGAGAGACAAAACAATGTAATATCGTTAAAACATGAGGGAAAAAGGAGGGATATTTGTTTAGTTTTCTACATGATGCGCTGAAGCTTCTTCATTTCCTCTCCATGTTTTCTAGATTATAATAATAATATAGGAGTAAAATGTTTAAACAATATTCTATATGGGACTGCATTCTCAAAGGAACCAGGAAAAAAGTGAATCATCCCCACCCATTCATTCCCAGAGCCATAACCCATGCCGGGCCTGTAGGGACGATGCGAAGTTAGTATTATGGAAGTGATGCATGTTTGGATTGGGTTTCATAGGCTGTATCTTGCTGAATGGAAGACTCAGAAAGAAAGGCTTCCTAAGAACTGCCTGAATCTACTTGGATCTTGAAGAAAGGGTGATTTTTCTATAGGGACACTGGCAAAGAAACATCCGAGGTTCTCAAGCCAGCTGTTCCAAAGTGTGACTCCAAAACAAGCAGCCACACTTGGCTCACGTCCTTGTCCCTGGCAGGGGAATGCCCAGGATGAAGAATCTGGGATCCTTGGGGAATCACGGTCGATATTAGATAATATTAGATAGTAACATTTGGTCATCATCCAAGGCTCTGATTAAAGCTTGCCAGGAGATCTGCACTTGTATGTCCTATAAAACTGCCCGGGGTATTGCAAACCATCCATTCATGCAGTGAGAATACAATCAACATTAACTGATCTCTGGACTCCCCACTCCCTGAATGCCCTCCTGATGGGAACATTAAATTCTGAATGACAGATGGTGCATGAACTTCCCTGTATCACCTCCTCACCAAACCTAAGCAAGTCCCCTTTTGGCAGCATCGACTACAGAACTGCCAGGGGAGCTCACAGGACAAAGCTCTCAACTCTGCTACAGAAATCAAAGCTCATTTTCCTTTCATTGTTGCGCCAGAAATAAAAGCAACAACTACCTGTGTGAGGCTGGGACCTCACCTACACCATGGGATGTGGCCCACCATGCCTATGGGGAAACAAGCTCCCAGGAGCACACCCAAGGTACCCAGTCAGTCAGAATTAAGAAGAAAGGATGGTGTTGAGGACATAGTAATTTTCCCTTATGGGTTTCTCACATGGATCTCTAAATTTTACTTATAAAAATAAGTTGACTTCAGAATTGCAATAGAAACTTGGACACTAATCAATACAGTAATTCCCCTTCTAACTTTCTAACAATTTCCCTAAATTTCTTTCATAAACATTGATTATGCTTTTTTCATTTTAAAGGGAAAAACATCAAAAATATGAACGATAGAAAAAAAATCTTTTTATACACTTCAATCAACTCTTTGATCATCAGATTAAAAGCTATTATTGTGCCCTTCTGCTATTATTATTCTCTCTCTCTCTCTCTCTCTCTTCTCTCTCTCTCTCTCTCTCTCTCTCTCTCTCTCTCTCTCTCAGCTTTAACAAAGTAAACGATAATAAAATCAACAATGCCATTCTTAGCTCCATTGAGATCGCGTTGGCAACATCAAACCCTGCACTCAAACCTCCACTTCTTACCTTAGACACAAGAACAACAGCCCAGACTTTACGGAACCAAGGGAGGAGCTGGGAGTCCCTGCTGGACTGGAACCATCTGTGCTGACGTCAGCATATCTGACTTCTCACTACTAAAGCTGATAGCACCATGTAGCCACAGCCGGAAGACTTCATCCCTTTCAACTGAAGTTTCCCAACCTCCGACTAACAATTCCCCAACCATGCCCTCTACCAGGAATTTTTTTTTTCTCTATTAACAATAAAAGTTCCAGATTGAATCTAGCATATGATTACTATTTTAGCCTGGGAAGATTCTAAAGGAGTTAAATACTCAGCCTACATTTTTATTTTATTTATTATTTTCGGGGACGTGTTGCTGTTGTTTTCATTTTATCTCTTTGAGGCAGGGTCTTGCTAGGAGCCCAGCCTGGCCTGAAACCCTTGACCCTTCTGTCTAGACTAGAAGCATATGCCGCCACACCTACCCAACCTAACTGCGGCCTAGTTACACAAAACAAAAACAAAAAGCAGGAAAATATCTCACCCAGGAGGGCTGTATGTGGTGGCACCTATCTGTGAACCTAGGACTGAGGCAGGGGGGAATCACACAAGTTTGAGGCCAGCTGGGCTAGAAAAACAAATGACCTCACCAGGGTCACACACACCTACCCCATGGCTCCTAGGCATGTAACTTCCTAATGTAATGACAAGATGAACCAGTAACAAAATATATGCCAGATAGCAAAAGGTGAGACTACAGGCCGAGAAAATTCAAAGTGGACAAAAATCTACAAACTAGTTTGGTTGGGGCTTCGAGAGGTTTGCTCTCCGATTTCTCAGACTGTCCGTCTATTCATTCAAGCGGTATTTCCTGAGAGGCTGCCGTGAGCCACACTTGATGGGAACCCTGGGAACCGCAATAAGCGATGATATATAGTTCAAGGACTGCCTCGGGGACCCCCATTGTGATGGGGGCCGGGGGTCTGGGGAAGAGTGGTTAATCATTACAACAGAAACCCTGACAGAAAGATCACAGGCAGAAGGGGCAGTGAGGAAGCAGTACTGACAATGGCGATCCCAGGTACCGTGAAGGGCCAGGCTCCGCTCTTAAGGGTCTACAGTTTTAACAATGGGAAGACAAGGCCCAGGGTCACAGAGAGAATTACTGGTTGGGCCGCCACCCCCATCCTGGCCACCTGGCTCCAGATTTCCAGTCTCCCCCTCTACCACACCGTATTTGTTGAGAAAAGGCAAGCAGAGGGGAGGGAGTGTTTTTAGGTAAGGTCCTGAGGGAAAGTCTACCCCAAGATTGACATCTGGAAGGTGCCTAAAGAGTGACTCCAGCCTTCCTTCTGTCAGGAATGGAAATGGAAGAACACCTGTCTCCTAAGCCACTCCAACCCCGCTCTACCCCATCCACGCAGAAGGAGCGTGCATCTTCAAACTACCTCTATGACCAACGCCACGGAGCTGAACAGCTTCTTATTTGTTTAAAAACTTGGGTTGAGTGAGTGAGACTGCAAAGAAATGACTGGGAATCAAAATCAAAGGAGAAACTCAATAAAAACGTAGAGTTCAATATCCGTCTACGCTAATGACTGAGAAACGCCCCAAAGTCCATAGGTAGCCATCGTCTTCAACGAAACTTTCTGCCTGCCGAGAATCCTGCCATCCTTGTCCAATGACTGCTAAAACCAAGCAAGTCAGCACGGGATTAATGGGGTTGCTAAAATCTTCCCATCTATTTTGCAGGCAATTGGCATATCTGAAGAAAGAGAAATAGGGAACTAATGTCTTCCTTCTGACTGTAAATCAGTCCTTGATACGTATCCTGGGGTGGTGTCTTCAAGAATTCCCTGGGCTTCCATAAAAAAATCTCTTATCCCTAGGTGCTTTCCGGGTTGCTCAAGTCAAAGAAGAGACTGTCTATACAGAACACAATGTACAACCGAGAAGGTGTGGCCACAGGGACCTGATGAGAGACTGTCTTGGGAGGGAAGAGTGAATCAGATTTAAGCAAAAGAATGTTTTTGTTTTTGTTTTTTTCTTTTAGTTTTTCCAGACAGGGTTTCTCTGTGTCTTAGGAGCCTGTCCTGGAAACCTCTCTGTACACCAGGCTGACCTTGAACTCACAGAGATCTGCCTTCCTCTGTCTCCCAAATGCTGGAATTAAATGTGAGGGCCACCACCACCTGGCAAGAATTCTTATCATAAGAGTGAGACAGGAACTCACATATTCTAACCTCGATTCAGACTTGGATTCCGGGTCATCCCGCCACCTCTCCCCGGTGCTGAGATGACATGCGTATACTGCTGTAAGTGGTTATACGCAGCGCTGGGCTCAAACTCAGGCATGTTAGACAAGCACTCTATCTGTTGAATTTCATCCTCAGCCCTCTAGTCAGTCTTTGATAGGATTCGGAGTGGGTTTGCTTGCAGGACCGTGCAAGGAAAGACATGGTTCTGAGAAGACTCGAAATTCAGTTCTGAGAGTATCCCGTCATTATGCATGGTGACAATGGCCATGTATTTGACCGTTGCTACAACTCTGGCAGACTAAGGGCGATATGTCGGTTCATGAGATACAAGAAAAAAATACTAAACATGGTGGTACACACCTATAAACCGAGCACTTAGGAGGCTGAAGAAGGTAGATGGTGAGTTCAAAGTCAGCCTGAATTCCACAGTGACTTCCAGGACAGCCTGGGCTACATAGAGAAGTCCTGTTCCCACCCCCAACCCATCCTTAAAAAAAAAAAAAAAAAGAAAAAAGAAATCTACAAGTGAACTTTTGTAATACAGCTGTGTTTAAAGTGGGCATGCTCTGTGTTCTCAAGCCGGCCAAACAGGGAAGGTTAACAGAGCAAGAAAAAGCATTATTTAGGAAAAAGCCTCTCTCTCTTTTTTTTTTTTTTTTTTTTTTTTTGTGGTTTGTACACTTTGTTTTTTTTTTTCTCATCTGACACTGTCCTGAGACACAGTCCGCAGCTGAGAGATCTGGTTTGGGCTGGCTGTGATTGAAATCTGCCTCCACTCAGGCCCCCCCAAGGCTGAACCAGGTGTCACTCAGCCCCAGACGTTCTGCTCCCCGACAGGGAGTTCCAGTGTGACAGCTTGACATCAAAGTCTGTTCACAGGCTCCGGCAGACAGATGATTAGGTTCATGTCTTCACTAGAAAAGTTCTGGTTCAAATAAGGAAAACGTTCATGGCTGGGCGCGGGGGGGGGGGGGGGGGGGGGGGCAGGCATGGGGTGGGGGGTGAAAACACTTTCTCCCTGTGTAGAAGTTTACCTTTTCCAACTCAAGTCCCAGCAAATAATCCTATGACTCTAATAACTGTGAGTGACTCTGGCCTTTCTGTGGGTGGATCCTTTCATGCCTGTTGAACGATTCTACACCTGCCCTATGTCAACAACAACAACAAAAACAACACGTAGCAATACCTTTCAGGCACGCCAGACCAAGCATCGGCACAAACAGTGATAACACCTGACAAGTAAGGACAGGCTCTTTACTAAAAGCTGTGCTTGCTCACGCACTTTAGCGTAACTATTCAAATACCTGGAGATGCTAGTAGTTTTCCACAACCCACAGTCAGGATGGACACAAATACGCTACAGAAAGGGTTGCTTGCTAAGGGTATTTTTTTTTTCCTGCTGTCTCCTTCTAATGCAGGAGGAAACGTCTCAATAAAGAGGAACATCTAAATGTGTGGACGGCACTCGAGAGCTCTGCCTAGCCTGGGTTATGTGGAGACACAGCACACACGTCTATGCTTTGTGAAACTCTGGCAATCTCACCGTCTACGGGAGACACCGAGTCACCGGCTACAGCGACACAGTTTGACATTTTAGCCTTCAAATCCTGACAAAACAAACGTCTCAGATAAAAAGATGGCGGGATAAGTGATTTGAGGTTTTGCTTTGTTTTTACATGCTCAAGATAGACACTTTGATGTTTTAAACAGCAGAACTGCCTTTAATTCCCCAGACGGTCTGAGATCTCTCTTGCCTTTTGGCTTCTGTGTACGCAGGCCTCTCCACCTGGGTGTTCTTCCTGCTTACAGTAAATGCTCTTCTCATCTCTCCTAGTTAACATCTATTTACACATCCACAAGATAGCAGCTTCTTTCCAGAAGTCTCCCTTGACCTCGGTGACCTGGAGTGGTTGTTTGGGCTTTGGTGGGTTCGTTCTTCAAAAAACGCCTTCAATTTTGTTTTTTAGCAAGAAATGTGTATTACCAGCTGACAGTTTGAGGCATATGATGTAATGAGTGTCTGCTCTGAACTCTAACTTTCCAGTTCAGTGTGTGTGTGTGTGTGTCTATATAGGGGTGCCCATGGTCGTGTGTACATATGGAGGCCAGAGACTGACATTGGCCATCTTCTTCCATTTCTGCTCTGCCTTATAGAGGCAGAATCTCTTACTGGGCCCATGCTGGCCACCAGCAAACCCCACGGTTCCACGATAGCTGGGATTGCAGGTGTACATTGTTGAGCTCATCTTCTTTAAGTAGGTGTTAGGGATCAAACTCAGGTCCTTATGTGTATGTGGCAAGTACTTTACCGGCTGAACTATCTCTCCCGTCCCCCATCCACCACCCCGCCCCCTGTTCATTCTTAAATTTGATTTTGTTTAGAATGATATGAGTATGCAAAAAGATATCACTTAAGTCAGAGTTGGTCAAAAGCTTTCTGAACAATGTTAAGTAATGACAAAGGAGACGAAGACGTTACTGAGGTATGGCGGAGAAGGAGTCATTCATTCAGTATCAAAGAATGACCCTGGGAATCACTATTCTAGTTCTGAGGATGTGGCAGATTATGAAAGAAGTAAGAAAACAAGGGTGGATAAAAGGTGCTCGCCCTTGAGTTCACCCCCAGAGTTCCATCCTTGGACCCACAAGGTGCAAAGGAATAGATCCCCAAATAAATAAATATAATATAATAAAAAATATAAGAAATGAGTAAACAAATAAAATGAATATATTCACATCTCACATTTCGTGGGGCTTTACAAAGTTTCTGATCCTCACTCAAGGCAGGAATCAGATGGGCATAGGTGACGGACCGAGTCGCAGGGATGCTTGCAGAAGTGAGACAATGAATCACACTTTACGATCTTCAGTCATCAAGGCCACGGGAAAGGAAGTCCTTCTAATCCAACCACAGAGCCTTTCAAAGCCACTGCCAGTGCCCTGTGCCACGAGGAGGAGCTCTTAACACCTCCTTTGCATAGCTAAGATTTACTAACTAAGCTGAATATGATGCAAGAAGGTACAAATTAACTTACCTCAACATACGAAATTGGAAATATTCCTATTTTATCTGCCAGCATTCCCTCAGCCCAGTTTTCGTCCACTCGGCGGATCACAGTCAGTACGTCATCCTGAAGAAACAACAGATCCTGAGTCTCTCGGTCACGTTAAATTTATCGCCTAGTTAGCATCCTCAATAAAGGGACCGAAGTTTTAATAGGAGATGAATACAAATTCTGTAACACAGCTTTAGTACACAAAATATAATAATGTTTTCCTAAACTAAACAGGACTGCCAGTCCACCTGATGTCTTTCAAATTGCGTTATTTCACTCACTGTAGTGGCGGTGGGGGACAAGCCACAGTGTGCACGTGGGCGTCAGAGGTGGCCTTTTCCTACCACGTGAGTCCTGGTGAGCAAACCCAGGTCACTTTATCGGCGAGTGCCTTCACCAGCTGAGACATCTCACCGAACCCTCACGTCCTCTTAGCCATCTGTGAAACTACAACCCTTCTACCAAGAGGCTAGCGGCTTGTTTTTAGAGCAGTGAGTGGCAACCCCAAGGCCATGCCCCTAGCATCTTGGACGTCTGTTTAAATTGTTATCAGATAGTTCTCTCTGTCTTTGATAACACAGCAAATGCCCACCGGAATACACCTTCTGCGGCTTCGCGTCACAGAAACGCCGTTTGCCGCTTAAAATTCCAAACCGTCTTATCAATTCAGTAAACAGATTCCTGTGTGCTTTTAGGCCCAGAAACTTACATGGAAAGTAAGAAGCAATGATGTTTGATTTGGTCTTTGGAATTGGACTTCAGCGTCCCTGGATCGCACACGCCTCCCCGCTTCAAAGTGGTTCAGAAATAAACCCACTCTAAACAGGAAAATGATCGTCAGCCCAAATGGCCCGTCATAGAAGTCTACGAGACACACAGTTACTTTCCTAGTGGCCCGAGGACGACTTCCTGGTATCTTTAGAAGCTCACCGACAGAGGGCACACAAACTATTTCCCCCTTTTGCAGGGTGAAATAGCAGCCATGTTCCAGGTGTGCAGGAGTGAGGAGGCAAGCCGAACGCAAGCTCGCTCGTGGGCGCCTTACCTTTGCGAAGGGGAGGCAGTCCTTGTCAGCTTCCTTGTCTTTCACTTCGAAGTCATAAAGTGCTTTGCACTGGGGCGGGGGCTGAGGTAAAGGTTTGAGGATCTGCACAAAGTTGGTGGGGAAAAAGCCGTGGACCCCGTTGACCTCCCCGTGGTACCAGTTTTCGTCCACTTGTCTGCGCAAAATGATGATGTCGCCTTTGCTGAACTTCAGGTCTCCAGGCTCTTTTCCTTCGTAGTTATATAATGCTTTGGCACATGGTAACTGAGGTATACCCTGAAAGAAGGGGGGGGGGGAGATTTCAATGAAAGAGCAGTCAGATAGTGTCTCTGAAAATATGATTTCGTTGTTGTTGTCTTTAAGTCAAGGTCAAATCCACCAACTTGGCCCTTATAAGAAAATCCTCCATAAAAACCTAATTACACTGACTTTAATACAGATACAAAGAGCATGGTATCTCTGTATTATCCACCGTACAGCCTCTAGGTAATAGAGTGAAGCTTTGGTTTTGTTTGCCTGGGATTATTGCCTAAGTCTGTTTCCTGGAATGAAATTCAAAAATTCATAAAAACCAAACAGTTTTTATATGAATGATTTATTCATCAAGATAGGTGATAAGGCTGGAGAAGAAAAATTTAAACCAAAGCCTAATTTATCAACTTCCTAACTTCTCTTAAGCAGATTAGATTTGGGGCAAACATTTTCCTGATGTGGCTTTTAAATGTGAGCACCAGGACTTAATCTTTTATAAACTCAGTATGCATTTATTAAGACTTTCTATGCTCAAGTATGGAATACAGCAGTTAATACCCCAGAGCCTGAGCATACTAGTCAGGACTACTTGGTACAGCCAAAAATCACCTGAAAAAGTCTCCGTTGAGCACTTATGAGGTTGGTCTGTGGGTGTCTTTGGTGACTGTCTTGACTGCTAAAGGTTCGTCTGTGAGGGATTGTCTTGATTGTTAAGGGTTGGGCTGTGTGGGGCTGTCTTGATTGTTAAGGGTTGATCTGTGTGGGGCTGTTTTGATTGCTAAAGGTTGGTTTGTGTGTGGCTGATGTGATTGTTAAGGGTTGCTCTGTGTGGGGCTGTCCTGATTGTGATTGTTAAGGGTTGGTCTGTGTGGGATTCTTCTTGATTGCTAATTAATACAAGAGGGTCCAGCCCACTTCAGGCAGCACCATTTCATGAACATGTCGTCCTGAGCTGTATAAGAAAGCTGGCTAGAGGATCCTGTGAGGAAGTCAGCCTTCAATTTTCCTCCATGGTTTCTCTTTCAAATTCTCTTTGACTATTACCCAGGGAGTAGGCCAAATAAATGCGTTACTTGTTGCTTTTGGCCAAAATGTTTGTCACAGCAACAGAAAGGAATCCAAAGCACTGCCCTCTCAGGCTTTATAATCCACACATTTTTTTCAGACATGCTCTTTTACAGTTTAAGATATTCAGCATGCTCTTCCTGGCTAAATAGCACCGTGAGGCCGAGAAGCAAAGAGACGAGATTCTAAACATTGCAGACTGGTTTTAAAAGGCAAGTTAAAAAAATGTGTGCAATTCCAAGACAACTTAATCATCCAATGAATTCAGTATGACACTTCCCAATGGCTCTTGGTACCCATTCATGAACATTAGTCAGCACTTTAAGATTTCTGACCTCCCCGGAGCACTGCTTCCGATCACTGATACAGAGGATAAACGTCTTGAGTCAAATATATCTCTAATAATTCACAGAATTGGATTACAGCCTTCTGCTCCTCATATCTTCATCTACGTATCTATCCATGCAAAACACACTCATCAAGCTTCTACTTTTTTTTTTTTTTAACCAGGCAATATGCAGTGCTAAAGACTTTAAAAGGAATAATGCATAGTTCTCCCTTGAGGGACAAGGCAGGTGAAGTAATGATAATCCAATGGTGTAAAGTCAATGATGGAAATGTCCACTACTAATGGGAAGAGAGAATTCTTAGCAGATGGAAAGAAATGAAATATTTCCCTAAGTCTTTGTGGAAACCTAAGGGGTTGGCTAAGCAAAGTTGGGGTAGTGGGGGTAAAGAGGAAAATGGGAAGCATTCTACCCAGAGGGAATGGTACTATGAAGGAACACCAGCAGAGACACAGGCCTAGGGAGAGCATTAGCAACAGAAGGTTCAAGAGAGGCCAGTAGTGTCAAGTTTACAGTGGGTCTTGAACAACACTGTTAACAGTCTTGACTCAATGGCTCCCTTCGAGCAATAGTCAAAGGTGTGAAGCACAGGGGGTCCTGTGGTCCAGGCAGACGAGGCTAGCAGTAAAATAGAAAATGGGGCGGAAGGTAGACAGACAGCTACATGCAAAACAGCCGTACAATGGCTGATCTTCTTTTTTAAGTCTCATTTTTCCGAGAAAGTAAAGCGGCACACGTGCTCATGTTCGCCACACTCCCCTCACATACACAAAGAAGATCAACTTTTAATACTCTTGACGGGAACGAAACTTTATAATAGTTTCCAACAATTAGCTTGTTTTCTCATCAGTCTAGCCAAACCTCTTTGCTAAATACTCCTGCTTGAATGAAGGCAAGCAGTAATTCTTTCTCTTAAATGCCAGTCGGCAGTCATCTTGTCTTGGCTTGGTCCATATGATGCTAAGTAAAATGGCGCTGAGTGTCAGCATCCCTGGAAGACATGAGTTGAGCCTTCCAGAAATAGTGATGCCTTTATGTGTCTTTTTGAATCCTGCCTTAAGACCTAGCTTTAATGGCACATCTCTTGTTACTTGACCTTGATAGGATGACCTTGTAAAAGACATCTGCTGCTTTGCCCTCTGGCTCCTCCCACATGTTCTTTGGGGACTCTGGCTCTTCACAATGTTATGACCTCCGACTGTCATCTATTTAACGCCCAATTTTGTGGAAGGTAGAATTCAAATCTTTGCCGGTCCTCACTCCACTCTTTGCTATATTACGTACTTCCAAAGTCTGGTTATCATAGCTTAGCCAAATTTCCTGAAGCCAAGTTTGAGGAAATAAATGTAGAACTGCGCAGCAGCAAGTGTTGCTGGGAAGCGGGATAGAAAGGGCGTGGCAAGGGACTGAGCAAACTCTTGCCTCTGATGAGACTGTGAAAGGCCATGGGGGATGGGAACAGACTCCATCAGGTCAGCTGCTTATTGGCCGTGTGACCTTGGGCGGGTCAGCTTTCCCGTTCCCTGACCTGGTCATCTGAAACTGTGGGAAGGATTTGGTGAGTTTATGCATTTTAATTCCATAAAAGAGCCTAGAAGGAACTAAATGCTACATCTGTGACTCATCATCATCATCATCATCATCATCATCATCATTGATCAGTGTGAAAAGCCTGGTCACCAGTGAAATGGGGCACTTGACAATGCATTTGTTTTCATGCAGCTGAACTGAACCCTTTTCCTTTTGGATGGATTCACACAGCAATTACATATATATATATATATATAATATATATATATATATATATATATATATATTTCCCACTGTACAATGATGCAAAGAATGTTCCTCCCAGGAAGTGCTCAAGAATTTTGAAATGTGCACTTCTGAAGCCCACATTTGTTTTCTGAGACGAATCCATTCATCTTCTGGTTACACAGAAGCAATCACAAATTCGCTGACATGCACCGTTTAATAGGGGATGGCATTTTAGATGTGGCTGTAGTTCATCTTGACAGGGCTAATGCAAGGCACTGGAAGCCTGCGTGAATTAATTGGAAATCCTATTACAAACAGTGACAAATAACTCTATTCACCATTATGGCCCGTGCTCTCAATTTCCACCGCACACACCTCAATTAGCTCTGTTTGGCCGGCTCTACCCCAGATCCATGCCAGACAAATCCACACACCAAGATTCAGATGTGGTGTGCTCTTAGAGACCATTTTCAATGGCTCCTGGAAGAGATCTGTAAAGCTTTTGTGATATGCTGATGTGGAAATGGAGGGAATTTATTTCTTTACAGATCATTTCCACACCCCAGTGGCCTAATGGACTTATTAACTTTTCCACAAAGAGAATCTATTAAGTGCTCCTAAAATCATCAAGCATCCTTAATAGAACAAGTAGCGACGGGAAAACCTATTACGATGATGGCGCTATGCATTATGGCTAGCCTGGGGTTACTGGGCCCCATGCAACCAAAACTTCATTAATTCACACTGACTTGCTAAAGGTTGACTGCCACGGTTATTTCGGTGATCAATAACCACAGAGAAAGAGTCATAAAGCTTATGGCGACTGAACCCACGAGCAGACATTTGTGCATCTGGCAATGTTTTTCTATGGTGTTCTTTTTTCAATTAAATTCCAAGACACTAAAAAGCCAGTTTGTGTCAAGTTTCTCAAAGGAAGGTTTCCCACATTAAATAAAATGAATTCTCTCCTGATTTCAAACCGAGCAAAGTTCAGTGATCTTTAGAAAACTTATTCCCACACAGACTGCAGATGATTAAGGATAAATGGGGTAACGACTTGGAAGAGCAATAAAAGAACACATTTTCCTGCAACATCTGAGGGAAAAAGGCAAAACAATTGGTTTGAAAAACCCTAGGACTCGTCTTGTGGGTAAAAGACATCCCGAGCCCGGGGAGGCGAGGCCTTCCCATTCATCTCCTCCGAAAGGTCTGAGAGTCATGTCATCACCCCGGCCTCTGCCCTCTGCGTCTTCAGCTGCTTGTCTTCTGGATCCCCACATCAGGCCAAGGCCCCCGAGGAACCGCGGGGCTTAGATTTCACTTGGAGACTTTCACTTGGCTACACATGAAAGGGAGGCTTAAAAGGAGAGAAAGCCAGAGAGAAACCGCACTGCAGTCTAACCTGGGGTGTGTGGCTGTCACTCACGCTGCCAGCTTTATCAAAAAGCTTGGCAGCAGAGACGGGCGAAGTATTAGAACCATTCTTTATCAGCAGCAATTTCAGCAAACACTGAATTATTTTGCTCGTGAAAAAAGAGCAGGACAGTGGACCCACTTTACTTTGCAATTAATGTTTGCTTCTGAATTACACATTCGAGTCGCTACGGATGACATTAAAACCCTCACACGATCCGCACACAAATATTTGTGATTAAGTGCTTTCCACCGCCATTTCTGCACCATCGCGCGCATTCCAATATATCTGGGGAAACGCTACTTGATGAGCCGGCTGAGAGTCCACCAGGTAAATAAAACACTCACTACCAATTTATTTCATGGACTCAAAATGCCAATGCCCAGATATACAGGCAAGGCAGCCTCTCTAAACTCAGATGCCTTCATGCATTTCTTACTGCTTCATAAATTAAAACAGATTCAACGACCTCCTGAGAAGGAAGTCTAAAAGACACTCTGACAGTGGGGACAGCTATAAAGTGGAATTCAGTTACATCCAAATTGGCACTTGACTCTGCCTGACTCTAGCTCAACTCCCAAAAACTTTTCAGAAAGAACAAAGAAACAAGAGCCGGCACTACACACAGAGAAGCAGGCATCACAGCAGATTAAAAAGAAATAATCGTTTAAAATGATGCCATTTATTTGGGTATGTGTGCACCAGCGCACCATGGGCGAGTATGGGTGGACACATGTACCACGACAAGCGTGTGGCAGTCAGGGGATAATTTTGTGGAGTTGGTTCTCACCTTTCATCACGTGGGTCCTGGGCACTGAACCCAGGTCCCCAGCCTTGCACAGCAAGCTCCTTTACCCACTGAGCCATTTCGCCGACCCAATATAATATATTTAATGGTTATTAAGTATAAAGCTTTGTCCTCAGGGTGCCTAGGTCAAATCACTACTCATATACGACCGGATTCTGACTCGAAATATTTCAGTTTCAAAACAGTGCCCCAATGATTACTACGAGCTATGTTTCTAAAGTAGTGTGGGGAAAGTATGGGGAATCTCAAATCTCCTCTAAGTCGATGTGTTATTGGTTGTCCACTTTAACTTTTGCTTGTAGAGCGCATTGCGCTACAGGACTTTTCCTATTTCCTACGGCCTCTGCAAGCTCACTCACCCCAAATTTGTCAATAAAAACTTCTGTGTAAGCACTATGCAGTGATGGATCGCACCTCTAAAGCTCTAAACACACTAATCGTAACTTAAAACCTACCACTGCTTTGTAAATAATCAGCACCTAAGGCGGAAAAAAAATTTCCCCCACTTACATTTATTTTTTTTTATTTTTATTTTAGGGTGCCCAGGAAACAAGACAGGGCCTGGTCCGTGCGAGGTATGCCCTCTACCACTGAGTCACACCCCAACCCTACACACACCCATTCTGTCCGTTCTATTACCCTCGCTTCCCCTTCCCTAACACGGCTGTTTTCTTCAGCTTTCTCCGAAGCAAGCCTTTTTATCTAGCCAGCCTTTCTCCCCTGCTCCAGATCTGGTTCCAATGTGACTCCAACTCAAGAATGTAGGCTGACTGACCCAGGCCAGCCTAAGGGGGCACTGAGGCACCCAGTCTGAAAGCAGTGCTGTGGAGGGATGAGGCGGATAACAGAACACTTTGGCAAAAACTTATATTTAAAAAAAAAAAAAAAGCATGGGGGAGGGGGTGACTAAAATGGAGAGGTAGGAAAAAAAAACCAGCAAAATGAAACCACGGTAGCAAGAATAATTCCTGAAACATGGTCTTCTCGACATCAACAGTGTCTTTACAATCTAGAGATGGTTCCCCCAGTGACCTCTTAAATCAAATGAATGTTCTAAATCATCGGTTTTACGGCCCCCAGTTTGGGTTGACCGTTCCACCTCGTATTTCCTACCCTCAGCAAGCAGAGTCCTGGCTGTCATCACCTCCAGGCTCCGGGCTCACAGATGCCATGCCTGCACCAGCAGAAGTTACTGTTGAGCAGCAGCCCACGTGGGCTGCCCCCAGCCCCGGGGTTCAGCCAGCCAGGTTTGTTTCACTGTCTTGCAGCTGTGGAACAATCTCTGTACACTGTAAATATGTATGTCTCTCATTGGTTAATAAAGAGCCGCCTGGTCTATAGTGGGGCAGGAGAGATTGGACAGGGAAAGCCAGATTACGAGGATGTTGAGAAGAAGAAGGGCAGAGTCTCATGAGCCACCAGCCAGACGCAGGGGAAGCAGGAGATGTACATGCCGTACTGAGATAAGGAGCCGAGCCACGTGGTAAAACACAGATTAAAAATACGGGTTAAGTTGTAAGAGCTAGCTAGTAACAAGCCTAAGCTATTGTCTGAGCATTTATAATTAATATTAAGTCTCCGTGTGGTTATTTGTGAGCTGGCTGGCAGGATAGAGCTGACCAGAGGTCCCAACAAAAAAACTCCCCTACAACCTGCAGTTGATAATTCCACATCTCTTTTGCTGGCATTTTTGTCTATCTAAGATGGTTGCATCTGTTGCTTGCAACGTTATAAATGAGGCCACGTTCAGAGGTCCAGTTCTGACGTGGGTCAACAGGTGGTCCAGGCTCTGTCTCCCCATCTGACAGAGGTGCTGTTCTTACCGGTACCCAGATTGCCCTACTCATAACTGTCACAGTATTTACCTCCTTCAGTGTAGGAACCCCACCACCACCACTACAGCATCCTGTACTGTGAGACTACGTGTTATCCATCTTGGTACCCTGAGTACCTACCTCAGTGTCTGTGAATAAATTCTTGCTGGAAAAATTAATGAAAAAAAAAATGTTGTTGTCCCTAGTGGGCTGAGTGCTAACATGTGGATGGACAAGTGGAAGAAAATTATTTTCAAGCAAAGACAACTAAAAAGACAGTTGTGTAGGTAGGTTTGCTGGCTTGGGATATACTGTGCAGTACACCCAGTCATATATTTATGAGTCTCCAGGGCTGACTGCTACATTGTCCTTTTGAAGTTATCTTCAGTGCATCCTCTGTGCATGCTACATGCTAGGCATGGGATTCTGAAATGTGAGGGACATAGGAATACCAAAGGAGGGGACATTCCACTCCTGGGGTTCTGGGAAGCCTGAGGCCCTCAGGAGTGTTCCCGAGAGACCCAGGGAAACGTGAACAAGTCCTGCTAATCGGCAGCCACGTCCACGAACAGACAGCGTTCTTTCTGGACAGGAACAGTTGAATGCTTTCTGTGAAGCAAATGGCTGGCATTTGAAAAATGTAAAACAAACTATGTAGCAAACCACAGCAAACAAATATTTTCCTTACAAATTCACTCGGCGGTTATGAGGAAATAGCCCTATAGCTGATTTATAGATTTTTCTTGGATGGCCTTAAAAGGGGAGTGCCCAACTGACAGACAAAACTCTAAAGCAAATCTTATGAATGTCTTTAAGGGAATACGGCAATTGAGAACGTAATTCACTGAAGTAAAATGCAGGAAATCCATGTCACTCACTGTCGCGAATGTTCGTCTGCTATTTCACTACGTGCTTGAGAACTGTGATAGCGTTTTTTGCAGAGAGCACAGAAGTTTCCCAGGAAAATCCCCTGCAGAAGTAACTTGAGTTACTAGCTTGAAGACTCAAGGCATGACGGGAAATGTTTCCTGGTAAAATGTGAAGTGTCTGCCTATTGGAAAGCAGTTTGGTTCCTGGCAAAGCAGCTGCCCCGCCCCTGCCCCTCCCCCATACTAAACATCTCACCTGGCCTGGGGCTGAGGGTTAGGCAGGCAGGAGAGGCCACAGGCCAGGAACTCTGTGCATCCTCACAGAATCCCAGGCAAGGAAGACCAGGGAGATCGCACGAGAGTAGGCTGTGCTATTATAAAGATCTTAGAAGAACCCAAATCAAGCCTGACGATGTGATTTCGCATTTAATGCATGTGTGTCTCCACGTTTTCACTTGAGGGCCCTGGAGAAAGAATGCCCACACAAACAATGAATGGGGAACACAGTTTCACAATGAAAACAACACTGCCCCGGACCCAAGCACATGCGGCCAATAGACAAAAATGCCAAGGCAATTGGACCGTAGAAAAGATAAGCTTTTCAGAAGATGCTAGGACATGAGATGGGACGAGACTCGACCCCTATCTGATACCATATGAAGAAAACTAATTTCAGATGGTTTCCATAATCAAATGTGTACGGAGACACTTTAAAGTTTTCCAGGCTGACAAAACAGAAGACATTTTAGTAATGGACTAGGAGAAAAACAAAATAAAAACTAACCATAAAAGCTCAGAAACCAGACTTCCTTAAAATTGGATAGGTCTGTTCATCCAAAGACACAGTGAAGAAACTAAACATGTAAGTGATAGATTGGGAAAGTATTTCCAGTGTTAAAATCTAACAAAAGGCTCGATTCAGAAACACAAACACTCCTATGAATCAACCAGAAGCAAGCCATTTGCTTTTGAGAAGGGACAGAACAGGGGTTAGAGAGATTCAGTAGTCAGAGGACCAGAGTTCAGGTCCCAGCACCCACTTTAGGCAGCTTACAGCCATTTGTAACTCCAACCCCAAGGGAATCTAATGCCTCTGGTCTTCTTAACTCTATACTCAGGAGCACATACCTACCAGCAGATACACATGTACACATACATAATTAAAAATGATAAAAAAAAGTAATCCTATTTTTTTTTTTTCTAAATTGAAGATCCAAACACAGAAAAGAGAGTTGTGCTATATGGTCATGATAGGACCCAACACCTGGGGTAATGATGGAATCCAAAATACCACTAGAATGAGATATTATTTCATGTTTATTAGACTAATAGAAATGTAAGGATGAGTGGGCTACAGCTCAAGGATAGAGCACTTGCCCAGCATGTGAGGCTCTGGGTTCACTCTCTAAGGCTACAATATTAACAACAATGAAGAGAACAAGGGAATAAATAGTTTAAAGACTGACAGCAGAAAACCAAAAAATAAGAAGGAAGTGAAACTCCTATATACTACAAACAAGAGTCAGAAATTGACATATTCTTATAAAGATACATAGTTTAGTTATGACTTAAGAATTCCATTCTTCTGTCTTAACTAACGAGAAATGGACACATTATGTCCACACAAAGACTCGTGCAAAAATGCTCACTGGGGCACTGTTTATGAAAACCAAACAACAAAAACAGCCCAAATGTCTATCAGGGTGAGAACAGCCCAACTATAACAATGGGGTCTGTGGGTACAACTCAGTGATACCACTGGCTTAGGATGCTGTAGCCCTGGATTCAACCTCAGCACCACCACCAGGGGCATACCAAACACACCACACGTCAGTGAAAATATCCCACCTAAGTATCGTGAGATCATGCTGACACAGCACTCGGGAATAAGCAGAACAAACCAACTGTGACGGAAATCAGAATAAGAGGTACGTGTGAAATGGGAAGTGTGCAGCAAGAGCATGGGAAAGATTTGCAAGACTACATTCTGCATCTTGGCAGGGCCAGGAGGTGCCCAAGGTAAACAGGTATCAAAATGAAACAGATTGCTCACTTGTGAACCATACTTCACAAATGCAAATTTTACCTCAGTTAAAAAAAATTAGAGAAAAACAAACTCAGAAGCAGCACTTAGATACAAAGAAATCAAGAGTGACCTAATGCACCAGGCATGTTACCATGTATCGACACAGAGGGGGAAATGCAAAAATTCAGGTTGAATAAGCTATACTGCCCATCAACAGAACGGCAAAGCTAGGAAAACAAGAAAACTAAAGTATGGGATGGGTGTGACCAACTTTTTGGCATTGCAACATGCACCAAGATCTTGTCCCCTTCACAGTTCATGTTTGAGAACTGCATAATCAAGTTACAGCACACACACACACACACACACACACACACACACACACACACACACACACACAAACGTTCTAAGTAAGTTTAGAATTTTGTGTTGGGCCATTTTCCTGTCTATCCTGGGCTGCATGTGGTATAGGGGCTGCATTTGGACAAATCTGAGAGACAGACACTGTTCCAAAAGGAAAGCTCTCTCGAAGCAGGCAGGGGTATAGACAACGTAGAATGCCTGAGATAATCCGACTCTGCCCTGAGCACCAGGCCTCTCCCCACCCCACGTCCAAGATGCACTCTAAATCTCATGAACAAAGGAAGAGAGAGCTATGACATGCATGGCCATTTGGGACAGAGAAAAGATGATGAAAGAAGGGGAAAATATTATGATGGACAAGCCACAGAACTGAAGTGCATTAATAGGGCAGTGTTGGGAGTTCAGCTTTCAACACTATGCAAAGGTCTCACACAAAGAGAGAAGACCGGTTCATAGTCAATGAAGAAAAAACACAGCTCAGACCGATGCATGCATTATTGAAGATGGATAAAAGACTCTCCTGACAGGGAGAGCTGTTAAATATTGCAATGGATTATGATAGCTCCTCCACTGGAGACTCGTGGAGGAAACAGGACGGTCTCACAGGCTTGGCTCTGCTTATAGGCCAAGGGGCAGATTACAAGTGGTTTCGAGGAATACTATGAGCTCTTTAGCAATCAAACTGTTTGAAAAATAATTCTCGATTTTTGTCCTATTTCTCTTTGAAGGGTGGATTCAAGAATAAGTATTTTGGTTAGGTGTTTGTTTGTTTGACAACTTAACACAACCTAGAGTATCTGGGAAGAGGAATCTCAGTTGAGAAAAATGCCCCCAGCAGAATGGCCTATAAGTCAGCCTGCGAGCATTTTCTTGATTAATGATTGATGTGGGAGGACCCAGCCCACTGGAGACGGTTCCACCCCCGGAACCCCAGGGTAGGAAGGTGGTCCTGGGTTGTATAAATAGGTAATCTGAGCAAGCCAGGAAACAGCGTTCCTCCATGACCTCCTTCAGCTCCTGCCTTGGTTTCCCCTGATGATGGTCTTTTTGGTCATGGTGTTTTCTCACGGCAGCAGAAAGTATCCACAGCAATAAGCACGGAAATAAGGTACAGGAGGTCGGCAAGGGCACACTTAAGAAAGAAAACAGACATGGAACATACAGAAACATGAAATCTCGACAGCCTGGATCCTTCAAACCTATTGTAACTTGCTACAGTGTCATTAGGAAAATCTGGAGATGTCGCCAGCCAGTCAGCCAGTCAGCCATCCTGCCTTTTATCTAGTTATTTAAGCCATGAAACAGTCGCATGGGGCATGCATATATCACCGTTCCTACTCTTCAAAGGGATGTTCTGGCAGTCAATTAAATGTGGAGCCGCAGAGCAAAGACTGAATAATTACTTTAGAATAACAGCCTCTTAGTTTCAAATAAATTCATTACAAGGACAATAAAATCAATCCCATGAAAGCCCCAATATAGAACCAAGGTCTTTAAAATACAATTAAGTCTCTACATGTTTTAAAAAAAAAAAAAAAACTAACTCCCAAATCCTATCCATGTGTAAGTAAGCTTTGCCATTCCGTCTTTTCAAAATGGAGTAACGAAAATGGTAGCCAAGCAACCTTAGCGCCCCTCCCAGCTCAGCGCCTCCTGCAACTGTGGGAAAAGGTGCTTGAAAAAGACTTTGGGAATAATTCTGTGGTAATAAAACTGTGGTGCTATTTTATTTGTGCTGAAATGTGGTGATACTTTATTTGTAGGTTAATAAATAAAGTTTACTTGGAGATCAGAGGACATAGCCAGCCATAAACAAAGGTCAGGCAGTGGTAGTACATGCCCTTAATTCGATCACGTGGCAGGCAGGGTCTCTGTGTGGTCAAGGACACAGCCAAGCGTGGTGACACACGCCTTTAATTCCAGTACCAACCATAGAGACCTGGAGGTCTGTGCAGACAGGCAGTGACGAGGAAGTGAAGTGGCTGGGCTAAGAGCCAATGAGAAGGCAGAACAGCAAGGCAATAAAGGCGCAGGTTAGACAGGAAGAAGTTCTCTCTCTTGGGAAGCTATGGTGAAGTGGTGAGCTATGGCGGCTCTCACTATTGCTCTGATCTCTACAGCTTTCACCCCTGTATTTGGCTCTGTGTTTCTTATTTAATAAGACTGTTTAGAAATCCGTCTACACAAAACACTTGAAGACACTAACTGCCATGCCTCCTCTGGAACGAAAAATCATGAGTCCACTTGCCATGAACAACTTTACCAGCAGGTATATATGCATGTTTCACTGGAGCGTCCCTCCGAACAGAGTATTCCAGCTGAAGAATGACAATCACCTCAAATTAAGAAGAAGGAAACAGAGCAATGTGTGGGGTGGGGGGCGGGGAGGCTTCAGTGACTAAGCCGGTTGTCCGGCTGCCATTGTAGTCTAAATAATTAGACAATGAGATATGAATTAGAGATGTTTCCAAACAAAGTGAACGATTGATATAAACAGTTTCCTTCCTCCCACTCTCTGCTACCCAATCGACCTCTCTTCTCTCCCTCTCCCTCTCCCTTCCTTTCTTCCTCCCTCCCTCCCTCCCTCCCTTCTTTGTACATATTTATGAGGTGCAGAGTAGACAGTTGAGACTTGGAGCGCTTCCTACGACCTTCGTTCTTCCCTTCCCTCTTTCCTTCCCTCCTTCTTTTCTTTCTTTGGTTTTTGAGGCAGTATCTTTCTATGCCGTCCAGGTTATTACGTAGTGCAGGCTGGAGATCCTCCGGCCTCCATCTCCTGAACACTGGGATCACAGGCATGCACAACTGGCCTGGGCTCTTATGTATTTATTTATTTACTTATCTTTTTTATATAGCTAAGCACACAAAACTCACATCTGAGGCTCGTTTTATCAAGTGCTAATATCACCCTCACGTGAGAGTCACGTATCACAGGAGCAGCGGCAATAACTGGTGGTGCAGCCCACTGCCACGGGGAGCACCCAGGCACTGCCATGGGGAGCGCCCGGGCACTGCCACGGGGAGCACCCAGGCACTGCCACGGGGAGCACCCGGGCCATCGTCGTTCTCTAGCTTACTTTTCTGAGGCAAGCTCTCTCTCTGAACCTGGCTCGCTAGACTAGCCGACCAGCAAGGCCCCCGGAGCCCTCCCGCCCCTGCCTCTGGAGGGCCGATATTCCAGCTATATGCGGGCACACTTGGCTTTTGACTTCGCTTCCGAGACTCTGATCCTGGGGCCTCAGATTTGCACAACAGTACTGACTTAAACATCTCCCCAGCACCAGGAATAGATTTTCTGAGGACACAATAATAACAAGTAGAACTGACGGACAGAGAACACGCATACACACTTGCCTCTGGAGGGCAAGGCACGGTGTGAGAGAGAAGAGACATGCACGTGCTATCATAAACAAGTACTGCTTTAAAACTAACCTGCACCAGGAGGAACACAGCGTGTGAAATTCTAATGTCCTGGCTATAAATTTCAATAGATCATTATTTTAAAAATAAATGCATATAAAGACTACCAATAATATAAAGGGTAACCTTTCAACAACCTCACTTGAGAAACAAAACATTTAAAAGCAATCGAAGCTTACAGTGTTTTACTTCACCAATGATACGGTAGGTAAGCTTAAAAGGAATGAGAAACTGCTCTCTGTAAATATCCCCCCCTCAGTCCCCCTCCAAACTGCTCCTAACTAAGCCTGGTTAGCGTATTCAGCTGCACTCAATAGCGGAAGCTTTCATGCAGTATCAATGCCTCAGGTAAACGCCCACTCTCCCGTTACTCTCTATAATAATTACACTTTCAACTTTACTGTGCTAGGTTCCTTTATGGACATGAGGGAAATCAGCAGTAAATAAACACAATAGAACAACAAGAAACTAGGAAGGAAGAAAAGGAACATAGGACACGAGCTGTCTCCATGCTCATGCGCTCTGTTTCTGCAAGCCAGGTGACTCAATTAATTGGTAATATTTCACTTTGAGGGCATATGTCCGCAGTGTGATCCAGCGGCACTGAAGATCTTGGAGCCTGGGGGTTAAGCGTGTTAGCTTTGGGAAAAATAATGAAAGCCTAAATACCTTCCCTCAATTCCAAAGGGGTTAGTTCACTGAACTTGTGAACACATGGAAATCACTTGACATGTCACCTTCAAAAATACCTCCTTCTTAGGCAAGTGTAGAGATCAAAATATGATTCTTTTAAGAAGAGGATACCAAGTCAAATGGCTGGTGTGTGTGTGTGTGTGTGTGTGTGTGTGTGTGTGTGTGTGTGTGTGTGTAAGAGCAGGGAGAGAATGAATGAACTAGATTCATTCCTGAACAGAAGCAGCCCAGCCCTGGAACCTGCTGAATAAGATGCTTGTTAAATGCACAGCATGGGGCGTGTGGCTTCTGCATTTCCAGGAGCTGCCAGTCAAGGGAATGCTGTCCTGAGAATCTCAATTGGAGCAGCAAAGGAACTAAGGGCCAGTCTCCTTCCCAAACTCCTTTGCTGGTTCTTCTTTCTCAGGAGACTCAGGGATCCATCTTTGAGTCCCTTTATTACCTAAACTCACTCCTAAGATGATGATCTCATCTATTTCCTTCTTTAAAAACCAAGTGTACAAGCCTTTCTCAATCATGGCTACATACTAGAATCAACTAGGGAGTTTCGGGGTTCCTCCTCCTCCTTCTCCTTTTAATGTTTTTAAGGCCCCACAGCAATTAAACAGGCATCTCTAGGGTTAGTTAGAAGCCTGAGCATTTTTCAGAGCCCCTGGATGACTCCCCACAGGCACAGCTAACCATGACTGGTTCACCTAACTGCTGGTCCACCTCACGATACCTCCCAGATCTGATCCCAGCCAGCACCTCTTACCTGCTCTCTCTGAGTGTCTTCCTCACACCTCAACTCACCTCAAGCTGGCCTGTCCGAAACAGATTTCTGGATTCCCACCTGCCCCTCTGCCAATTCGCCCCACGGCATCCTCACCCTTCACCTCACTACTCTGGCCAAAAGACTCAGCTTTACTGTGGTGCCTCCATTTCTGTACTTTCTCGGCCCACACTCAATCCTCCAGCAAGCCTATGGTCTCGAACTTCTAAAGAGACGCCGCATCCCTCCGTTTCTTACAACCCCCATGGCGGCCAGCCTAAGCCAGCAATACTGCTTCTACGCGGCTACTCTTGTCCCTGCCACATGGGTCCGTGGCTCTGTCTCTTGTCTGTCAGTCTCACGGTGGCTTTCCACTCACTTAGAACAAAACAAACCTCTTCCCATGGCCTCCTTCCTTCTGTCCTGAGGCCCTCCTTACTACCAGACGCCCGCACCCCGATGCTGGACTTTCAAGCCTCTAGAACTGTGAAAATGTAGAATATCTCAACCTTTACACTATTAATCACACGTTGGCTCCAGAGCTAAAAGAAAAACAACAGAAGGAAGTTATTACACAAGGCCCAAGCTCGTTTTCAATGTCAGAGCTGAGGAATTTCTCTAATCATAAGCTGCCAATCAACATGGACGCGCCAGCTCACCACCCACCAGTGTGCTGCCTGGTGGAACTTTGGGGCCCCCTCCCCCTCCTCCTCCTCCTCCTCCTCTCAGCATTATTTTTTTTAGCAATCCATTTCTCCTTCCTCCCTCAACAACACTTCACACCCAGAGCAACGAATGCTGAATGGTAATTTTTCCGGCTCTTTGAAGGTATGGCGGTTAGTAACATTTGAAAGGATTCTAAGCCAACTTTGAGCACAGCACTTTACACAATTCTGTTATTCTAAAACAAATACGGAGCATTATGCTCTGGATGGCAGCTGCACACACCACTGCCTTGGAGACAGAAACACATTCGTTATTATGGTTTTACTTATCACCGTGTCCTCCGATTTTAAATTCTTTTAGACAACATGCGTCTTTTCCTAACAACACCCTCAGCTTGTACAGTAGAGGATCTTTACAAACACCCACTTGTAACAAAGGAAACATTTTTTATTCCCTGAGATATAAACTACACAAAAGCCAAGACTTGTGGGAACAGAAACAGAGACAGTAGAAAAATCAAGCACTGACGTGTGGGAGCAGATGAAGTCCTGAATGAATATGTATTGTTAACATAAGCTCTGCCATGTCAAGGGTGCCAATGCCTCAGACCCATGGGGGCGGCAAGGCCTTACCCTGGGCTCAACGTGGAAGCTGCCAGTGTTTCCAAAAAGGATCAAGCACAGCTTCCTCCTCTCAGATGACGACAGCCAGAGAGTGCACCCCCACAGACACCCTCTGGATTAGCTAAGCCCACCTCCTTGTTCATTTGTATACCCTAAACCTACCTCCTCGATTCAGATGTACAACATCAACACTCTGAGTCTCCAGCCCGCTGGCACTCCCGGCGAGGGCACACAGCCCTCCCAACCCCAACTTCTCTGAGAGTCAGTGCGTCTCTGCCATTTCCTCATTCCCTCGTGACCTCGGTCAGATCAATCCCTGAAGCTGTGCAGGTTGTAACACCAAAAGACCCCTGCACTGGCTTAAATACACACACTTTGGAGATGCTCCGAAAGCACACTGCATGGGTAGGAAAGAATATTTACATTTTCTGTGTCCCTGTCACTTAAGGGAGTAGGGAATAGAAGTCACTTTCTATGTTAGTGCTGCCACTAGGCATGTTTTAACCATGTTAACTGTCTGGTTCACTCATTTTTAAATAAGCTAAACAGTTACCCAAATGTTTTTATGTCTCTATATTTTTTATCTTATTTACATATATAGAATGTAGGGATTAAAAGCAGAAATATCCTGTACGTAGTCAACAAATATACTTCATTATCTATCCAAGTGACAGTATTATATATTTGTATATATAATGAGAACACACACACACACACACACACACACACACACACACACATGGTTGGAGATAAAGATAAAACTTTGGTTTTCACAGGCAAAGTCTTAAGACTGCTTTTGTTGTGTTTCGTGTTTTTTTTTTTTTTCTCAGAAACTATGTGCTGGGGCTGGGGAGACGGCTTGGTCAGCACAAAGCATCCTGCACAGGCACTGAGGACCTGAGTCTGTGCACACTCAGACACATGCTCACACACATGTGCACACATACACGAAGAGAGTAAGAGAGGGAGGAGAGAGGGAGGGAGGGAGGAGGAGGGAGGATAGATGAACTAAGTCTGGGCCCTTTCTTAAAGCATTTAATCATAGGAATTTAGAGCCGAAAGAGACTTAAAGGATTATTGAGCCCTACTTCCTCACATTAGGAGAAGGAAGCACATTGGTGGCCCACAGTCCAGCACAGATAGCTACCAGTGAAGCTAAGGTGTGGGGGGGGGGACGGGACCTAGGTTAAAAAGGCTCCAGAATACAGGCTGTGTTATTGGTAAGAAGGGCCCCAGAGCCAGTTAGAGAGAGTGTCAGCTGTGTGTGTGTGGTGCTAAAGTTCAAATGCCTCTCCTGAATGTGTGGGGAAATCAGTTGAACCAGACTCAGATTGTATGGGTGTGTGTGTGTGTGTGTGTGTGTGTGTGTGTGTGTGTGTGTACACGCACGCGCGCGTGCTATTACAGAAACATATTTCTTTGCTATTCCCTTATGTCTCAGACTTCCACCACTGCATCCCTCTTCCCTTTAGGCACACAATTAGCACAAAAATCCTTAAAATGTTGGCTGTAGTCTTAAAAAATTATTCTTTTAGCATGGGAGAGTAGTAGCTTAATACTCTTGTTAAACATGGGAAGTTGTTGGAAAACTGTATTCCACCATAGCCCCTACACTTAGGTGATAAGAACAATGGCCACAGATGCACTCACACCCCAGTCCCCAGCACCTGTGAGTCTCTTATCCTACATGCAAAAGGGATTTTATACAAGGAAAGACTGTCCTGGATCATCTGGGTGAACTGAATGAAATCATGCGGGCACTAAAAATCAGAACCTTGTCAGCCTAGTTGAACTGAGGATGTTGTTAAGGAAGCATTATTCAAACACATGCACCTTTGTTGGCTTTGAAGATGAAGAAGAGGGCTGTAAACCAGGTAAGGAAAGCTCTTCTCCCCCACAGTCACCAGAAAGGAATGCAGCCCCGCCTACACCTTGATTCTGGCCCAGGAGGACCCATGTCAGATGTCTGATCTAACTAACTGTAAGTTGATCAATGTGGTTGGAGGCCACTCAGCTCATTGGCATTCATTTCAGAAGCAAGAGGAGACTAATACCCCGCTAGCCAACAGTCATCACGCTCATCTAGCCAGTTTGAGGAACAAGGACATGTGGAAGAAATGCAGCCTTCTAGTTTTGAGGACCTCCTCGCCGCCTTCAGGTTATACGAGGATAACTCCAGCACAGTGCACAGAAAAGGAGGCCCCTGAAAGCCACAAAGACAACAGTGCCCAACTCTGAACAAGTTAAATCTTACTGTTTACTTTAGCATATTCTTTGAACTCCATGTGCTTCCAAGGGAAACAAATTTTACTTTGAATAAATTTTACAGTCTTCTACTTGAAACAGCTGGTTGGAGTTTTCAAAAAGCAGCTTGTCAGAATTATGTATTTTTTTTTCCTAAGACATATTCCACCCACTAAGTCATCCCAGAAGCCTTGGTAAAATCACGGAAGATGGCTTCATGAACAGAAATCCCTTCGCTCTCCATCCTGCAATAAGCTTTTTAGAGGAAAGGACAAAGACATGAAATGCCTTATATGTAATTCTGAAGAAACCTACACAGATCACATCATCTTTATAGCGTGGGAGCGGCAAGCAAGGCTTGTAGTTAGGGATGAACAACAAAAGCCAGGCCATCCCCAAGACGGCAAATTCAGCAAGACGCAACCCAAGCTTTAATAGACTCCTTCCAGTTTCCGGCAGAACGTGTCACAGTCTGGAAAGGGGCTTCTCATGAAGAATAAAGTATGGAAAAGAAAAAGGAAAGGCATGGAGGAAAAAAAAAGTTAAACTGAATACCTACAGAGAAAAAATGTGCCCAAACCAGAGCCTGAGGCTCATGTTCCCAGTCTGGTTTATTTGAACACAGAGCCTCCGCCTCATTCAATTGTTGACATTACGTAATTAGCTGGTTACAATAATAACACTGCAGTGTAGCAGGCTGCCACCACTGGAGGAATTTTAACTACTTTAGTGAACTGCCTGCCCCCAGCTACATCATGCTGGTCTTCAAGGAAAAGAGATGAACGCTTAGTGTGCAGACTACCACAGAGCAAGATAAGAAGTCCGGCCCATCCAGGAAGGGGGGCTGGAGGGTATTTAGTCTGTTCCCGTCTGTTCTTTATTTTTATTTAGTTAGTCCAGACTTTGGTTGTTGCCTTAAGTAAACAAGATTCAGCAAGCGCCTCCCTAGTAAAAAGAAAAGACTGCATCAAGGTTACCGTCTGCCCGAAACTTGGATATTTTATTTTTCAAAGCCATAAACGTTAACATACACAAAAACACTTAAGCCAACAAGCACTTTCAGAGGCTTTTATTCTTCAATTTAAAACGAACAAACAAACTGTAACCTAAATAAATAATAAAATACTTTGTAAACAATTCCTCAGACAGCTTCGGAACCTATTAACAGTCACAGCATTTGCCAAAGAAAGCTTCACCTGCTGGGGACCCTTTCTCTCTTTCCTTATTCACACATCCACTCTAGGGACTGGAGAGTGCTATTTTCTTTTCTTAGTCAAATAAATGACATCTGAAATACAGCCTAACCCAAGCTTTCAGATAAGTCCCAGAACTCTGAATGTTAGACGCACTGAACACAAACGCCCAGAGAGGCATTAGGATGTTAGGTATTTCTTTCCACACATCTAAGAGTACATACAGTCCAAACTACTATTGTCGGAAGGAAACTCAGAAATTACCTATTTCACAAAAGAATCCTCCCCTATTGCAACTACAACACAAAACTTTGTAGTGTAAATATTCTGGGATAGGCTAGTTCCCTGCTTCTCCAGGATAAGGGCAGAAGGCGGCTGCCCTGCTCCTCCAAGGCAGCCACACTTGAGAATAACAGCCACTCTGTGGTACATACATTCTTCCTCTCTCACTGGAGACCTCTAATTTTCCGCATCCTTTCCTTGTTCTGACACCGTAACTCCAAAGTTCCTGAGCAAGTACTGACTTGGAACAAACTTTTAAGTCCTCACTTCCGAAGATTAAGAAATAAAATCTTTCTGATCCCCAAGCAATTAAAGTCATGGCGATGATGTACCAGTGTGTGTAAAGGTCTCCTGACATGGTCCATCTATATTATGCATATAACTCTCTTTGCAGACATGTACATTTAACACTGCTTTCCTGTTCAATCTCTATTAGGTACCATCTTCTCACCCCTTTGAAAGACTTTTGCTACTATCGACCTTTTATTCTAGATGATGGTGCTGGAGAAGAGTGGATGTGTGGTCCAATACGCATGACCTGATATTCATCTGCCCATTGCCAAGCAAATCCCCTTAGCTGTCTTGCTTTTGTATTTCTTTTATGTCTAAGTATCTATAGAAATGCTATTTTGTTATTTTTGTTTTTTTTTTTTTTTGCCTGTCTTTCCTCTTTAACCAGGAAAAGGGGTATATTTGTTTTATTACTGTGTTGTTAGTAACTAGAGCTCTGCCTGGCACATAGCTGGACTCCAAATAATTTTTGTTGAACGAATACAGGGTATTTTTTTTTGTGACTGGTGTGTTGGGGGGTGAAATACAGAAAATTAGGGAGAATCCAAACATGCAATTGCCAAATTTATACTAGTTCTCTTTATTCAATGCAGTCAACTTAATAATTTTGAAGCTATCTGCACCTTACTATCTGAAAAGATGGTACATTATCTCAGTTGATTTGTTAAAAATAACTGATTTTTCTGCTCAAAGCAGGTAAAACGCAACCACAAAAGACAACAAAAATGTATTAAGTAACTACTGTTATATAAGAAAACAATGTTTCTACACAGGGTATAATTAGTTAAGAATACCAAAATAGTCTTTTTTCCACTTTGCTCTTAATTTCCCAGTATCACCAAGGAAACTTGAAACTTCTTATAATATTATGATGGACAATTGGAGGATATAAAACCAGGTTAGCATTAAAGCTGACCTCTAAGGTGAAGGGATCTTACTGGTCTCCATTACAGAGTGATTTCGCAATTTTAGATCGGTCTTACGGGAAATGTTTTTCTTAGACACGAATGGTTGGTTTCACTGTTAATCATTCATTCCCTTCCTCCTTGTCTCTCTTCACAGCAAGCTAAACGGCAGAAAGACATACAAAGCAGAAAGTGCTCAGGTGCAAAGGGTAGGACAATTTCACTGCATCCTTAAAGAGATTATGCTAGAGAGTAGATATGTTCGACAAAGAATTGCTTCTCCCTAACAGAAAAGAGCCAGGTACCTTTTACTAGTTTTTAAAGAAAAAAAAAAAATTTTTTTAAAGAAATATCAACAAGAAACAAGACAGGGTACCACTGTGGCTGGGAATCTCCGTTAGAATAATAGAAATATAGAAAGAGCCTTTTTTCTCCATGTCTATAAAATCAGACTGTTTATGAGACTACAAGGATAAAGCTGCCAGACTGTCTCCATCAGTGTGGCTCCCTGGGAGCGTTGTCTGTTTTTAAAGCAATAAGAGTTGATGTCATCCTTTCTACTTAAATGTGTTACCTGGGCTGTAGCAGGAAGAGGCAGGAGCCGTTAACCAA
This sequence comes from Peromyscus leucopus, assembly GCF_004664715.2. NCBI lineage: Eukaryota > Metazoa > Chordata > Mammalia > Rodentia > Cricetidae > Peromyscus > Peromyscus leucopus. Next base: position 44,260,686 of record NC_051077.1, on the reverse strand, counting down.
CAGTCCTTGGTGGCTAATGAAAATCCACTCACAGGAGTCCTGGGGCGCAAGTGAGGCCCTCGGGTGCATCCACTGCAGGCTAGCTGCACACGGCAGCCACTCAGTACAGCCAGTCCCATGCAGACCATCTGGGTGGCCAGGGCGAACTCTCTGCCACCTGCTTTCCAGCTACATTCTTTGCTCAGTTCTTCTCAGATTTTAAGTCGTTTCTAGCTCCATGGGCAGAACCAGAGAACATGGCACAGGCACTGCACCAAAGACGCTTGCCTGACCTTCTCACGGGAAGGCCCTAGAAAAACCACACCGGCTTGTGAAGCAGGACCTGGGCCAGAATCTGGGTTGCTTCACTTCGTCCCAAGATCCTTCACTTCCCTGAGTCTCCCATGAAGACAGCTACTCAAATTGAACAGAGTAGTAATAATCTGAAGAGAATCTCATGATCTTAAAACCTTGAGTCCATGGCAACCACTAATAAACCATGAGCCAATGGGAAAGGGATCCTGATTCGAAGACAAGGAGGGCCTGCGGCACGGATTCCTAACTCTCTACTTACCCACGATGAGAGGAGTCGTGTTGGTTTTGCACACCGGGTAATGTGGGGAATGCGGAGATCAAGGCTGTGCTAGCCGATGCAATCTAAATTATTCCTTGAATAACAGGACTAATAATAACAGGGAGAAAGGAGACGAAGAGCTCTGGGGACAGCCGTGGGCAAGACCGTACTCGTGGGCGATTATCTGTGAGATAAAGGGTTTTATTTCCTGACTCAAATCCTCGGCGTCTCTTTCAAGTAGTGGTCTTACAGGGCCAGGAGAAAGGTGTCCTTATTCCTGGCATCTTGCAAGTGTGACCGGGACTTTATCTGTTTCTAGGAATGACCCTTCCTCCCAAAGGACAAATGATTGACAAGAATCTCAGACCTGCTCCCTTCTGAGTTACTAAAATCACTATCTAAAAGGGTTGTTCTCTCACTTTTTTTTCCCACTCACCCCACAAATATTTATTAGGGTCCTACCACAGGCCAAAGCGACAGGCTGAAAACGCGAGAATGAAATGATGAACAAGGCAGATGTGGCCTCTGCAGACGGAGCCTACACTTGTAGGCGGGCCAATGGTACGCAGAGAAACGGGGCAGAGGGAATGGGTGCCCTCCAACACAAGCCCTGAAAGTGTGTTTAATCTGGGGACATCTTTACCTGGAACAAGAAACAGTGCTCTTGGTGAGCGTTATCTTTTTTTTTTCCCTAACAAACAAGTATTTTAATTGTCCCAAGGTGACTAACAACTTCTTGTGCCTATCTTCAAAGTTTAGACAGAGGAAGAAAGGAAGAGAGGAACCCGGTCCAGGCCAGAGGCAAAAGACCATTCCCCAGTCACAGCACGCCCCAAGGAGCTTCCTAGAGCCGCAAGAGCTTGAGGGTACAAAAGTCTCCATTTAAAACCATGTCCCAGTTCGGCCTCCTTTGTCCCCAGAGTCCTCGCTGGTGACTGCTGTTAATAGCAGTTTTGAATAAATGCCGCTTTGAGGAATGAGAGTCAGGACGGTTTCCTGCCTTGAGGCAGTGTGGGAAGAGAAGGCAGCAGTCAGAGCTGTGGAGAACCACACAGGCTCAGGTAGGGTTGTGGCATTAGAGACCTGAAACCGGCCCAGCCGAGCTCCCTCACACAGGCCGTCACCCCGACACTGTCCACCGCCCACTCTGCCCTCAGACTCCTCAGAAACCCTCAGGAGGACACTAAACCTCCCGCAGTATGTGGGATGGGGCACTCAGGTCATTCTTATCAGTGAAGAAAAGTGTAACGCTGGCCTGGAGAGATGGCTCAGCCGTTAAGAGCACTCACCGGCTGCTCCTCTAGAGGACGAGGGTTCAATTCCCAGCACCCACAGGGTGGCTCAATTATCAGAAACTCCAGTCTCATGAGATTCAAAGTCTTCTTCTGGCCTCTATGGGCATCTGGCATACCCATGGTGACAGACATACATGCAGGCAAAGCACCCATACCCTTAAAATAATAATAAAATTTAAGAAAAGAAAGCAATGTCAGGAAACCTCACAAGTTAGGCACTGTTTAGTAGAAGAAACGGTAACTCCTCCAGCAGGAGCACGATAGGCCACTTGCTGACCTGAAACTGACCAAGTTTCAAGTGAAGTGGACTTCAAACGCTGGGCTCACAGCTAAGAATTTATGTGGCTTGAGGCTGGCGGTGGTGGTGCACGCCTTTCATCCCAGTACTCGGGAGGCAGGGGCAGGGGGATCTCAGTGAGTTTGAGGCCAGTCTAGTCTACAGAGTGAGTTTCAGAATGGTCAGAGCTACACAGTGAAACCCTGTCTCGAAAAACCAACAACAACAACAAAAATTTATGTGGCTCACTTTATTAAATGATAGTATTTCTCAGAGACTGACTATAAAAACGATTGCTTATATCAAATCCTATTTTCTTTCCGATTCCACTATAAAATTTCTTGTTCCTGCAGGCACACAAAACAGTTAAATAACCAAATTATTATAAAAGGAATTTTGGAGACAGAGACGGCTCAATGGGTAACAACATTTGCTGCCAAGCCTAAAGACCTGAGTTCCATCCCCAAGACCCAGGTAGAGCGGGAAGAAGAGCACGGAGTCCTGCAAGTTGTTCTCTTACCTCCACACATGCACTGTGGCGTGCCCAATCATATCCATCCATCCATCCGTCCGTCATCCATCCGGCCATCTATCCATCAACCCACCCGATCCGTCCATCCATCATCCATCCATCCATCTACCCATCCATCCATCTACCCACCCATCCGTCCATCCATCCACCCATCTATCCATCCATCCACCCACCCATCCATCCACCCACCCATCCGTCCATCCATCTACCCACCCATCCATCTACCCATCCATCCATCAACCCACCCATCCGTCCATCCATCCATCATCCATCCATCCATCTACCCACCCATCCATCTACCCACCCATCCGTCCATCCATCTACCCACCCATTTGTCCATCCATCCACCCATCCATCCAGACATACACATACATATACACACAACAAAAATAATTGAATATAATAAAACATTCTAATAATTTAAAAACAAACACACTTTTGAGCTCGCCTATCCCCAAATGTTTTTTAAGAAAATGCTGATACCAATAGTCCTGTGATGATACAGAAGCCAGGGAATGCTAACCATGGCTGGAGCCAACCAGAAACTAAGAATGGAGAAAGGCTTTTTCCTAAGAGCCTTCATTAAGAGCGTGGCCTGGGCCACACTTAGGTTGCAGACCTCTAGACTCCACAACCCGGAGAGTAAATGTCTGTTTTAAGCTATTCAGTTTGTGATAATTAGTAATGGCAGCCCTAGGGAAAGCACACAGTGTCATTAACGAAACGGTATGGTGAGTGAGAAACAATAGCCCCATGACCCATCCATCCCTAAAGTGAAACACTGGTGTAGCAAAGACCCACGGGCCTGGCACCAATCCCACCGAAGAACACAAGCTTCGTGCTGCCTTCCTCATCTTGTAAACCAGGATGTCCACACAATTCAGGAAGCGGGGTGCCCTAGACCGCTTCAAGGTCAACGCCAAAGCTAACTCCAACAAAGAAAGGCCGTGTGCAGAGACGGACGGCACACCTAATGGCCTGACCAAGAAGAAAGGGCGCCCTGTTCTCTAATCATTTCGGAAAGCCCGCCCCTTGTTGACGGCAGAGGAGCAATGAAAATGTTGTTACAATCATTATAATTCACTGGAAATCTGACAGGGGGGGGGGTGCACAGGGGAGGAAGCAGTCCACATGTAAAAACACCGACAACACTCAGTCTTTTAAGCTTTTCTGGCTTGTTTAACAATTCCAACCTGCCTGCCACAGTTCAATAAATCCTAAATGAAAAGCTTTGTGTAGAAGTGGCCAACACTGGCAAAATAATTTCTTCCATACCCCCTATATCAGTTCTGTGTGTGTGTGCGTCAAGCTTTCGGCAAGGAGTGTTAAACATGTGTTCTTTTCTTCGCCGATATTTAGGCCACACCACAAAGGGAACAGTTGAGCATTGACTATTGACGCCCGCAGTTGACTTTTTCAATGGGCTCAGGCAGGCAATCACCTTGACGTCTTCAGAAAGCTACATATAGCAGAAAGGAGGAAAAAAAATCAACTAAAAACTCCTGGGGATAAAATTCAAGTCTTATTCTAGTGAAGATAAAACAGCTTGACTTAAACAATTCTTCTAAGCAGACACTCACTGGTTCACATGGAATCTTCTGCAAATATCTAAGCTGTGGTTCTCAGGGGTCTCAGGAGTCTAGCCTCCTTGAATAGTGTGGCCCACCAGAAAGCAAATTTATCCCAACACACAAGTGTAATGTCCTCCCCCCCCCAACCATTTAAATCCATTCAGAAAATGGGATCTGTGCCTGTAATTAGTCACCTACGTCATCAAGTGGTGGCATCCGCACCTTGAACCTTGTTCTGACCTTATACTGCTGATTTCAGCTCCGTGAACTCTCTCCTTTAAAGGTGTGGTGACCTAGTCTCAAGAGTGCCTGAGGTCAGCAAGGTGGCAGAAGTCACGTAGGCCAGCGCGGCTTTCTAACCCCTTATCACAGCTCTGGATGGGGAAACGGGCCTAAGATCTGTTAGGGCAGAAAGAAGTGTGTGCAGAAGCCGGTACAGTGGTGGAGAGAGAGAGACAGAGACAGAGACAGAGAGACAGACAGAGAGTGCAGGCCAGATGTCAACATCAGGTGGCGTTCTGGAGGGTGTGTTTGACATTCGGGGTCTCTCACTGGCTACCCAGGCTGACCAGCCAGTGAAACCCCAAGGATCCTCAAGCCTCCATCTCCCCAGTGCTCAGATTGCCAGCACACATCACCATGGCCAGCTTTTTAACCTGACAGGCCCTCTTGTTTACAATGCCAAGGACTTTCACCGAATCAGCGGTCTCAGCTCTGGGCCCTCTATTTTAAACGTTGTATCTTTTTCCTCATATGGCCTTGAAACGGGGACTACCCCCAAACTGTCAGAGAAAGAGGCATGGACAGAGAAACGGCTCAGCTCTGGGGGGATCGGGCCTGGCTCCCACCTGCCCTATCCTTGCTCAGCCTGGGCTCCTTCCGATTCTGCATTCCAAGTGCTCTGGTGCTGACGAATATCAAGTCCCGGGATGCAGCTAACAGTGCCACGGTCTATATTGGATCCTCTATTCTTCTTCCCTTCCTCTAGTCAGACTTAAGTGTTAACCTTGAGCAAAGAAACACTGGAGACACGTCAGCATCCAACACAAGGCACCAGGACTCCACCCCCACAGAGTTATTTGAAGGAGATTTTTTTTTCCCCCCTTTTAAACATAAATAAATGCCTGTAGCTATTTCAGGACTGCTGTGTTCTACTTCAGTATACACAGATATTAAGCCTGCAAGTTAAAACCGTCGTTCCAAAATTGTTCCCTTTGGGACAAATAAATAGATTTTATGCCTTGTTACTAAGGATGCTAAGGCTTATTGTATGGCTGAGCACAGCAATACTGTTCTCTGGGTACTGTCAGAACATACTGCTCCCAGCATAGAATCAGGAGGGCAGAGGCTTGCCACACAGCCCTGCCAGCCACTGTGGTCTGGGGACCGGAGTGTGAGGGCTCTCGTCAGCAGCTGACCCTCAATGGTGGAAACCGTCAGCCTCTGGGAACCTCAGGAATCTGTGAGCTGTGGTTAGGGTCAACATCTGCACTAGACACAATTACAAGTTGATGTCTTGTTTTTGATTTTTTTTAATTGCTATGGTATTTTCTTCCCTGCTTTTTCCTCCCTGGGTATTTGATAATTATCTTTTTTTTTTTTCATCTGCTGTAAAGAAACCTATAGAATGAGAAATTTGCTCATGTTTGAGCTAGACTTGGAAGAGGAGACCAGCCTATCCTGGTAGCCAGCCTGACAACTGTTAGAAAACAGAACCAAGCAAGTCTCCAAAACACTTGTAAGTGAGAAACAAAGAACATTCCCAGGAAGTAGGACATGAAGATGTCTCTCCATCTAAAAAAGTATTCTGTGCAGTAAATTTAATATTAAAATGTATGGCTGAGAATTTTAACCTTTTTTTTTTTTGAACTGTGAAATAAAGCACTCGCAAAACCCAACATACATAGTTCAAAAGTTATTACCAAAGGAAACATGTCCATCACCAGAAGAAATAGCCCTTGCTAGAACCTAGAACCACCCCTCACAATTCTTTTCTTCTCCAAAGGGCAGCCGCCATCCAGAGTGTTACCTAAGTATGCCTCTTTGGACACCATGCTTTTGCTTGGGCTTTTTAAAAATGCCATTTCAATGGTTGGTAGTATCTTATGTGTAGCTCCGTTTTGCGCCGTGTTCTGCTTGTGAATTAGGTGCCTATCTACTATTGCTGTTGATGCATACTATTCCATCAGATGACCATATGACAGGTGAAACATGTCACCCACCTACTGACTGCCGAATCCCTAGGTTTTCATGCTCATGGGTGGTATTACTGTCAAAGTTCTTGACCATGCCTTTTGTTGGAATTTCTTTTAACTGGGTTTGAAAGAGTGAACGTGCTGTACCATGAGAGAGCCCAGGGCAGTTGAAACAACGTATGGGCCTCCCAACTACCTATCAAAACTCCAGGTGCTTCCGATCCTTGTCAAACTAGATGGGCGAAAACAGTTTCTCCCTTCGGTTTTCTCTCATTTCCCTGTGATAAATAACACTGTGCACTTTTTCAAATGCCTTGTGCTTTTAAAAATGCACACTTAAAACTCCACGATGTTTAAGAACTGTTGCTGTTTTATTCAGTCAGTATTGATTTCATGTCTCCCCAGCCAAATCTCATTTCTGAACTTCATCTGAACAGCTTTCCTTCTAAGTAACACCTTCCACCCTGTCTCTGATGACAGTATTTCGATAATAGAATGTTCCAGTTTTGTCTCTGAAGACATCTTTTTCTCACCTGTAGGCTGTGTGGGGTATATATACCTGTTAGACACAGAACTTTTGACTGGCAGTTATTTTAACTCAACACATTAAGGATACCATTATTTCCCTGACTCCTAGAATTATAATTCCTAGGAAAGAAATTTGTATCCCTCCAACCTGGTTGCTTTGGCTTGTTGTACAACTGAGTGCAGTCTCTGGGGACTGTCAGAACGCACTGTTCCCTGTACAGAGTAAGGACCAAAGTCTCACCACAGGGCCCTGCCATCCCCTGTGGCCTCAGAACTGAAACTGCTTCTATCCCTCCGATCTTGTTTTCAATTTTATCATTTCGAAACTAACATGCCTAAGTAAGGATTTCTTTTGACGCATCCTTCATGGAGTTCACAGGACATCTTGAGTTTAGACGTAAAGTTTATACACCAACACTACAAAACCCTCAGACATTACCTGATCCATTTCAGCTCTAACCTCCCAAGATTCCAACTGTATTTTAAAATCTTGCTTCATCCATTGTGTCTCTTAACTTCTGCATTTTCCATCTTCCTCCTCTCTGTTTCTTTTGCATATTTCCTTTCTCCTATTCTTCAGTTTTCGAAGTCTCTCTTTGTTTGTATCTAATCTACTTTTAGACAGCACCCCCTAATCAAACCGTTTATTATGGTGACTATAATTTGCAATTCTAGAATTTTCATTTGGTCCTCTTTTATGCTGTCTTTTATTGTCAATTTGTATCTTTTCTTAAAATAGTAAACTCATTAATTTTAAAATCTGAATCCATAGTGCCAATTTCTGAAGCTCCTAATGCATTTTAAAATTAATTTTACTTACTTATTTTTATGCATGGAGGTATTTTGCCTGCAAGTTTGTCTGTATACCACATGTGTGCCTGGTACCTGCAAAGGCCAGAAGAGAGTACTGGTTCCCCTAAGACTGGAGTCACAGACAGTTGTGAGCTGCCATGTGGGTGCTGGGACTTGAACCCAGGTCCTCTGGAAGAGCAGCCAATGCTCTTCACCACTGAGCCATCTCTCCAGCCTTCTCACCCATTTTCCCCAACTGCTTCCCAACCTTGCTGTTTTCTCTCCACCTTATTGTCTAACAGACATTGTTTTCATAAAAATGCTCGTAGAACAATTTGAGAATTAGGATAACACTATATTCTTCTAGAGATGATTTCATCTTATTCTGCCAAATACCTGTGGGATTGTTCTAACTTCAGGGAACAAGAAGAGAAATTAGGCCCTCACCCCCGCCCCCAACAGTGGCCCCATAAACCTTTATACCCCCAAATACTTTATTATACTTTACCTTGCTCTCTTAGTCATCTTGAGCAGAAAGGATCATCCAAATGGCTGGTCCTCCAATACAAGAATCCAAGTCCTGGCCTTGCACTCCATTATCACCAGCTGTTCTTTCACTGTCTCTCAAACTCTTTCCACATATAATATTTTTAACCTGGTCTTCCATTATATTTAGTTTATCTGATAAGGTATGTTATTCTCTAAGTCCTTAATAAGTTCTGACTATTTTGCATTTAAAAAAAAAAAAAAAAAAAAACTAACATTGGGCTGGAGAGATGGCTCGGCCCTGAAGAGCACTGGCTGCTCTTCCAGAGGACTCAAGTTCAATTCCCAGCACCCAACATGGCCACTCACAACTGTCTGTAACCCCAGTCCTCGGAGACCTGACTCTTCTGGCCTCAGCAGGCACTGCATGCATGTAGTGTACAGACACACACACACACACACACACGACAAAACACTCATGCACATAAAATAAAAATGGAGAAAAAATATTTTTTTTAAAAAAAGAAAAAGAATGACTAAGAAACACTCAAAGAAGTCATCTTTAAGTTTACCGTTTTTTTAACTTTAATCACAGAAAACTCACCCTATAATAACTCCATTAGTTGCCTTTCTTGTTTCTATGACTAAACAGCTAATAAGCAGCTTTGGAGACACTGTTTGTTTGGGTTTATTACTTAACGGTGCAGCCCATCAATGGAGGGAAGGGGAAGGATTGGGAGCATGAGGCGGCCAGTCACTTGTATCTGCAGGAAGGAAGCAGATTGCTCATCCTCAGCCTCCTTTTTCCTTTTGATTCCAAAGCACGATCCCAGACCATAGCACCATGTGACCCATAGTCAGGGCCATCTCTCCTCAGCTAAACCTTTTTGGAAACATCCCCATAGACACACACACCAGGTGTGTTTCCATGGTGATTTTAAACCCTATCCAACTGATAATGAATCCTGCCCATCACAATGGTCAAGCTTCTTGTGTGTTTTATACAACAAAACTGCCTTGGAACAGCACGTCAATCCTGTAACTATAAATAAAAGTATTGACATTTTTATCTTGACATCACAAATTTATGGATCTAGCAATCCTCCAACTAATACAAGGGACATTTCTTTGGCATTTGTTTGTTCAGGATAGTGGGTTGCCGGGCTGGGGAAATGGCTCAGTGGATAAAAGGGCCTAATGTCCAAGCTTGAAGTCCTGAGTTCAGATCCTAGCGACCCACATAAAAACCTGTTGTTGTGCACATGCCCGTAATCCCGGTCGGTGCTGGCGGATAGGGAGATGTGGATGTGGGGGTGGCTGCCAGGGATTGCATCAAGCCAGTCTCACTAGAAGTAGCAAGCTCCTGGCTCAGCGAGACACTCTGAAGGGAACATGGTGCTGGGTGATAGAGGAGGACCTCAGATGTCCTCCAGCCTCTGCACACAAGAACATATGACGCTCCCCTTACATACATACACCACACACACACACACACACACACACACACACACACACACACACAGTGCATGCAGAGGGGGGGATATATCCTAAAAATTGTTAACTGTAGGACACTGACCAAGATAAAATATTCAATGATTTAATTGTTGAGTAAGTTACAGAAGAGTACAAGGTTGATTCTACCTTTCAGACACTTTCCATGATCAGGAATTGTTTTTCAGATTGCTGCAGCTTTTAGCACTGTAAACCCTTATGAAAGACCTAACTGTCGAAGGCTAGTTCAATGCATACCTCTAACAAGCCCGGTTACACTAACAACAGTGTTCTGCTCTAAAATGTACACGTTTGTAAATACCACAAAGTACATATACTTGCTCTATTTTCTTCCTTTTATGCTAAATATAAATAAAAGAGCCAGGTCATGCATTCTGATTTGTGTATTTTAAACAAATTTATGTTTACTAGGAATAATGCATTCTCTATGGAAATCAACCAAGCGATCTTTTTTTGAAGCATCAATTTGTGTAAACTTTTACAAATGTACATTTTAATAGATTTATCAAAATGAATACTAAAGAGGCTATGTAAGAAGAACTCATATTGATATTCATTAGAATGAAACTGCAAAGTACCAAACACAGAAAAGTTCGGGAAGGACTCATAATTTAGCAAAAGAATGGCAAACAGGATGGAATAGACTTTAACAGAAACAATGGAGGCCAAAGGCTTGTGAGAACATCTTTAGAGTGTTAAAAGAGAAGAGGCCAGCCCAGACTTAAGAACAAGATAAAGGTCTGTGTGAAATGATGAAAACAGAGACAGGATTAGCAGCAGCACACCTCCCAATTGTAGTGTCTGAGGGACATGCTTCCAAGAGAGCAAAGGCCCCCGGGAGAGCAGGTCTCGGCCACAACCAGGAAAGGAAACACTTGTCTGTTTGTAAAATGAAGGCAAAGCTAAACACATGTTATTTCACATGTGTGCGTATTATATAATATGTCTGAGGTGCTTTTGTTGGTCTGTTGTGTTTGTAAACAGTCTGTGAGGTGGGTAGGGAGCAACTGGAGCTATATGCTCTATGATCTTCGCACCTCAAGAGAGGAGGAGTCTAGTACTGGGTTTCAATGTAGACTCTAGTGTGCGCGGTGCCACCGGAGAATCAGTGTACAATTTCTCCATCATTTGGGGGAACCAATCACTGAAACAAGCCCCAGGTCTCAGCTGCTTCATGTAGCATTCTCACTCCAGTCAAATGACCAGTTGGCAAGAAGTTTTCTTCTACACAGAGACTGGAGACTCCAGTTCTTAATCTTCTCGTGAGAATCAACCCTTAGCATTTTCCCGTCTTTTGCATCCTGAGACATAAAGTGGAGTGGGGCACAGGATGAGCTTCAAGCACTTCCAAAGAGCCTTGCCAGGAACCAACATGTACCACGGCAGCTCCTGTCTGCCGCCGAGTCACAGTCACATGGGGATGCACTAACAGCATGCACGAGAGTATGTGAAGATAAGACATCTAAGGAAAGTGGTCGGGAACGTCCATCAAGGCTTCCAAATCTACCGACAATAGATAAAGAAAGACAGCATGAGCAAGCCTGATGGACAGAGAAGTGAGATGACTGTGGCGTGGTGGCCCTCAGGAGGCAGAGATCTCTGTGAGTTTGAGGCCAGCCTGGTCTACAGAGTGAGTTCCAATCCAGCAAGAGCTACATAATGAGATCCTGTCTTGATGATGATGATGATGATGATGACAACGACGACGACGACAACGACGACGACAACAACAACAACAACAACGACTACGACGACGACAATGATGGTGGAAATAATAATAGCACAACTGCAAACTAATCTTTAGTTAAACATCAGACTACAATGTATTTTAAAAGCATCACAATAAAAATCCAGCAATATCATATTTGCAAGAAACTCATGTAAAACATAGACATGAAAGACAAAAGCATAGAAAGAACCTAATAAAGTCCAACACTCACATTATTACCACTTTATAAGTAGATCTCCCCCCCCACCGCCAAAAAAAAAAGAAAAAAGATAGAGATCATCTATGTTTAAGATTTTAATGGAAAACTATCATTCCATTATGTATATCCCAATTAGAATAGCTTCAGGAAGTTAGGTGTGGCAGCACACGCCTGTAAGCCCAGCACTTTGGAGCCTGAGGCAGGAGGATCACATATCTAGGCTAGCCTGAACTACATAAAAACCCAAAATCCCAGCTATCTATGTATATAGCAAATTGTGATGAAAATCTGAAGTGAAGAAATTAATCCATTGGCAGTAGGGGGTTCTAAAGCATGCTTGAGTGGAGTATGGAGTGCATCACACGTAGTCTCACTTTTCTCACTTGCTTTCTGTTTTGTTTTTGGAGACAAAAGTTTCACTCACACTGCAGCCTAGGAGGGCCAGGAACCCACTAGATTACTCAGACTAGCCAAGAACTTGGCAGCAACCCTCCTGCCTCAGCCTTCTGAGTTCTAGGATTACAGGCCTGTGCCAAGTCTAACTTTAATATCACTTTAAGTACATATTTTCTCACCATTATATGTGGTAAGCCACAAAAAGTCTCAATGAGTTTCCAAGAAGAGATATTATATAGACCATGTCCCTTAATCACAAAGCAATTAAAAAATCAGTAACATGGAAATGAATTTTAAGTTCCCATATGTTGCTAGAGAATTGTAAATCATTTCCAAACAACCCATGAGTCAGAGTAAAAGTTGGAAAGGAAATGTGCACATCAGTAGGAATGAGCCAAGCTCACTGCAACATGGATAAATTGGAAAGATAACACCGGACTTTGTAAAAGTTGCTCCAGTTAGTGTTACTGTTTTCAAAAACTTCACACTTATACAACGAACCATAAACTCCTGTTACAAGACGAAATGAATGATAAACACAAGATGGTAAAGAATGGGCAGAACGGGACAATGAAATAAGTTATCAGTAATGGTCTGAAATTGAATGGTAGCTTCCCTGCTTTATAGGCAAGTTGCATGCTCCAAATATAACTTACATTATCATCCATACATCTTATTATTACTAACAGAGGATGCACTGTCACCTACACTGTGACCAGTCCAACTACGTATGTATGCTCCTTTACCAATGCATGTCATTGTTTACTTTATTAGCAGTGCTGGGGACTGGATCTATCCCTGAGCTACCCTCCCAGCACCCATTCACCGTTTGAAAATTCCCTGTTAGTGCTAATGTTCTTCCCACTTTCTTCCTGTTCACAGACTGAGAAGACCCGGTAAATCCCAGGACAGCCCAATGAGAAAGGTGGTTCACATACCAAAGCTTCTAGAGCGTTGGTTCTCAACCTCCCTAATGCGTTGATACCGTGCCTCACACATGGTGACTCCCCAACCATCAAATCATTTTGTCACTACTTCATAAATGTAATTTTGCTACTGTTATGAATCATAATGGAAACACCTGACATGCAGGGTATCTGGTATGGGACCCCTATGATGGGGCTCAGACCCACAAGGTTGAGAAACTGTTCTAGAGCGTAGTAGACCAGAACAACTAACTATAAAGTGCCTGTGCAGAACACTGGGCCTTTTCAAAATGCCACCAGCGAGAGAACAGCTCTCTTCGGTGTGTGCAAGACCCAGTAAGACAAATAAATAAAAACACCACACTTCGGAACATAAAGAAAATGGCAGACGCTAATGAGGGATGTTGCCACTTCTTCGTGGCTGGCAACCGGAAACATCTTTCCTATGGTAAGTTTTAGAATATGATCAACATTTCCTAAACACACGTCTTTGGAAAGCATCCTATTTCACGAAGAGCAACATGGATAATGACATTGGGAATTGAAGTTCTTATTAGAAAAATTATATTTGGGGTTTTATTTATATGCCCTTCCAGTCCAGTTGCTACAGTTGGCCTTAGCAATTAACTAACACCAGCCCTAAGTTCTTCTGCAGTGGGTCTGTTGATGAAAAAGCCAGGAAACAGTTTACCTCCACTGGGAATATTTCGAAGAAGGGATTTGACAGGGGCTGAGGCAAGAAGGGTCTTATAAAACAATATTTGCTAAACTAAAAACACATCGGCTCACATGGGAGTTGTTTTACTTTCAACAAGTTCTGAGAGTAGGAACAAAATCGTGGAGAGTTAAAAGAATAATTTAACACTGATGTTTTGGGAATGTTGAAAGAGACCAGGCATTCAGAACTCATGCTGCTAAATTTGTTCATCTAAAACCTAAAAGGCATTTTCATGACAACGACGTTGCTGTTCCTCGGTGTTCTGCCTCCTCAGGCAGCTTATTTCCTGCTCAAAGTTATAATTTTGTATTCATAATACCATAATCATTTCCATGGCAACTTCCTGTGATGTCAGAGAGAAAACACCGCTTACTTCTCACACAGCTCCCATCTCCCGGCTGAGCCACTATGTTGATTTTATTCTTTCCAAAGTGCACCAAAGATTTACTATTCTTAGCGCTGAGGATGAGGTCTCAAGCGAAACGCTCTCCATCCATCACTACAAGCAAGCAGGGAAAAACCAAGAAGCCAGGCTCCTGCTATGGACAATCAACTTGGGTTCATGCCCAGGCTCCACTAGCTGTGAGATACACGATATCTAATGTTCTCGAGGTCTGGTTTGCCCATCTCAAAGACGCCAAGGCATCTCATAAGGTCACCGTGGGAATTAAATGACAGGACGTGTATCAGATGCGTAGTCCAGCACTGGACCAACATAAGCTCAAAAGCAAACACCGTGAGGGTCCACCAGAACTTAGTCATCTCCAAGCCTGCAACGGCGAGTTGGAATGGATGGGATCTTTGTCTTCATTCTGCAAAGGCCGAGGGGCCTGCTTTGGGCAACACAGTGTCCTTCGTGCTGCAAGGACAGCGTGCGTGCCGGGGCTCTAACAACGACTGCTTCTTTTGCCCCATGCTCCAGCTCAGTGCTTACTAACCTCAGCAGAGGTCTTGTTCCTGGCACAAGATCAACCTCGATGCTTGCCCTCTCTATTTCTCTTGTGCCCACACACCCAGGCAAATAGAGTACACATTTAGCAGCCTTAAACAGTGGGTCTCTGTGTGCATGAGAACTCAGGCTCGGGCCGGGCAGCACGATTTCAGTGCACCATCTCATCTGTAGCCCCGACTACAGAATAAATTAAAATGAATAAAAGTCTTCAGTTTCCAGCCTGTTTATAATTATTATTTGGGTTTAAAGCATAGTCACAATTGTCTGAGCCTCTAAAACGTACAATGGAAGAAAATATCTACCTTCAGAAACCAAAGTATCAGTTAATTCCATGCCTGGATAAGTGCCTGTTTCTACAAAAGCAAGCACAATAATAATTTCATCTACCGACATCATGAAGCACTTTCCAGCCAAAGGAAGCCTACCCCTTTCGGAATTGCATGGCTATGTTGTTGCCATTGGATACTTCAACTTTGCGCCTAACGTAGAGCTCAGTGAATTGACCGTTAGAAATGCTGGTGTAGTCCTCACTAAAAGGAACCCGAAATACTGACAACTGCGCACTTTCTGAGCAAGAAGACAATAAAATAAAGGAAAATGGAGCGTTCCGTATTTGGATAGTAATGCATCTCCTCTTGAACTCTTTGGGGAGCTGGCTCTCGGGAGGAAAGGCACAAAATGTTTGCTGTATGAATGACTGGTCTCCCTCCCTCCCTCGTCCCTTCCTTCCTTGAAACGGGTCGCACAGCATCCGAGCTAGCCTCAAGCCGAGGATGCAGCCCAGGGTAGTCTGGAACGTCTGATCCACCTGCCTCCGTCTCTCAATAGCTGGGATGACAAGTCTGTGCTGCCATTTCCCATTTGTGCTGGACAAACACTCTACCTACGGCACCAGCTCTCCAGCGTTTCCTTTGCTTTTGTGAAGAGACACTCTCCTAACGGGCTCTTCTCCACTTCCAAGTGACAGCAGAAGCACGTGGCTCCATGAAGTCACACATTAAGGAACACCCTATGAAAGACAGGACACAGACCTTGGTGCTGAACAGTTAGGGCTGAGAGTCTGATGGCACTGACGAGGTGTGTGACCTTGAATGGTGGCTTTTTTGCCAAGTAGGAATTAATACTTTTTAGCCCACAGCTCTGTGGTGAAGAGAGTGCCCAACATACTCTTGGCACACAAAAAGCATTCAGAAAACGCCTTTCACGCTCCTCGCTCTAACTTACTTCACCCTGACAGGCTCTGAGGAAGAGGGGACTTCACCGTGGATGGTCACATGAGATGAGGAAACCAAAACAAGCAAACCCCACACAGAGAGTGATCTTCAGGAAAGAATTAGCTTCTCCAAATGTAACACTATATCCCCTAACGTTTCCCCTGGGTTCCCTTAACGCAGGCTCAAAGGTCTTAAGTACTGCAGGGTTCTTTCTTTAATTACTATTTTGTTTAAGTTTTGAGGTGCACATCTTCTTTTCATCACACTAAGTCAACAAAACTTCCAACGTGTGTTTCATTAAATTACATTTTCTGCCAAGGTTTTATCAACTCCCCCCTCCCAATCAAAACAGCATACTTTTATGACCAAACAGCACAATACGTCTTTCCTCCAGCAACCCCTAAACCTCCCCCGAGTAGGCCAAGATTCATGTTTCAATCACTCAGAGCAGAGGACGAAGTCAAGTGTTTAACCTTGATAATGAACATTAGACACTTCCGCCTCATCAAAGGCATCAGCTTCCTGACAGCGCATGGTAGGGATCGTGCAAGGATGGCCCCACATTTACTTTGCTTCTGTCATTTGAACCGATTTTTTGAAATTAAGAAGTTGACTGACTGACTGGGAGAAAAAAAAAATTACAACAGAGTGAAATGTCTTCTTCCATGTCACTCACCTCACAGAGAACGAAGGCAAAGGAGAGATCCTACACTAACATGGGACATTACCAACAAAGGAGTTACCTGATGTGGCAGGATCAGGAGGAAGCCCGGGGGGAACAGCTTCATTAAATGAACTATTTACGTTCCTCTAAGTCCAATGTTTTAAATTTTTGACATTTGTTTTGAAACCAGAGTCAGATCTAGTACACAGTATTCCTTTGGCAAGAGCAATAAAAACGATAATGCCAGTAAGTCTAGCTTTCTTATGGATACTTTCTGTGTCGGGGTATCAGAGGACCTATGAATCAGGTCAAAATTAACACCACATGTACGTCTTCGGAGAAACAGAAATGGCTGGTGAGATTTCTATCAAGGAAACCAATTTATAGTTTTGTAATCCCATTGAGAAGACAGTAATCAGCCTGGGAAATGCTCCCAAGCCACTATCTCTTCTCTGTTAATAATTGAGTTAGGGAAAATAAGATCAAATCACTGAAAAATGCAGGCAAATTTCCAGGCATGTCAAACAAACAGCCCGAGGCAGGACAGCAGAGCGCTGCCCACAGAGTGTCTGGCTTTCTTGGCTTATTTTTAAGGCATTTGCTCTCCTCAAAGCACTGACAGACACTCACCTGGTAGGGAAAATCCTCCACCTGTTTTTTCACTCAGGAAGTCTGAGAGAGACCACTACATTAATTGGACTATTCGTTTCTGTCTTTCCCTTTCTCAGAATTCACCAACACACCCCACCAGTGCCGAACGAAAATGTTGTCTGAGAGAGACCACTGCATTAGCTGGACTAATTCATTTCTGTCTTTCCCTTTCTCAGAATTCACCAACACCACCAGATCAGGGCCGAATGAAAATGTTTCTGACTGAAGGAAAGAAGGCAATCCTAAGAATATTTAAACGATTGCTTAACCAAGTCCACCATGGTGACACATGCCTTTAACCCCATCACTCAAGAGGCAGAAGCAGGAAGATTGCTACCAGTTCCAGGCCAGTCTGATCTACACAGTGAATTCCCGGCCAGTCAAGGCTGTATGGTAAGTCCCTGTCTCAAAACAACAACAACAAAGCATTTCCTAACAAGAACAGACACACACACAACACACAGCCTGCCAAGAAAGCGGAGCTAACCCCACTAAATGACATCTGACATTGCCTTGGCAGCGTGATCTCTGAAAAAAGAAGCCGCAATCTCTCAGGGACATTCATGTTTCAGTCACACCTAGAATTTGGGGGCTTTTACAATTTGTTCTTTCCTTTCCTGCCAACACGATAAGCATAACGTTTCTTTTTGTCCGTTTTGTTGAGACAGTCCTGCTGTGCATCTCCGAGTGGCCGAACTCAGGACCTTCTGGCTTCAGCACTCCAGCTAGCAGAGATTACAAGCATTTGCCCCCAGGTGGATGCGGAAGCCAGAGGCCAGCCTCAGGGATCGTGTCTCAGGAGACATCCACCTTGTTCTTTTGAGACTACTGCGTCTCTCACTGGGACTTTAGGAGAGGCTGGCTGACCAGGGAGCCCCAGAGATCTGCCTGGCTCCACCTCCCCAAGCACACACCATGCCAGGCTGTTCTCATGGGTTCTTGGGTCAAACTCAAGTCTTCAAGCATACATGGCAAGTGCCATCTCCCCAGCTCCAGTTCATATTTTTGAATGGATAAACAGTGAAAAGCTGGGAAACTCAGCAAGTGCTCTAACATTTATGATACCGGCTAAAGAAAAGCCTCCCCCAAACTGAAAGCTTTGAGGACCTTGCTAAACAGCAGCCCTGGAATATCAACCTTCACCAAAGGACATCAGGAAGGAGCATGGAGGGGATACACCAAAACCCAGAGAATCTTTACTGCTATAAATGGCAGAATGTCCAATGTGGGCCACCATAGAAACTCCATCTAGGATGGGTCAGTGAAGGGCCATTGTCTTCAAGTGCATTACAATAGCTCAGTGACCCGCCTCAGCCAGGGGTCTGATGACCATACCCTCGAAAGACTCACTTTATAGTAGGGACATTAGAAAACGTCCCAGGAAAGCTATGTGCAGTATTATTCACAGAGGACCTTGGAAGCCTCAATGGTCCAATCCTTTCAGAATACACAGTAGAAGACACTCCAGCCATGAGAGGCACAAGATCACATTTGTACTGCTTTGATTTACCCGTGGGCATCCTAATAACAAAGTGAGTAGATCAGAAGTCTGAGAAGAAACGGATCTGCTAACTTCTACACAGTATGCCATCCAAGAAACTGAATTCCCTACATTTTTCAAACAAGTCTCAACAACGGCACTAAGAGCCTTTAGGATTGGAAGACAGCCTCAGAGTCAACAATAGCCTGAAGAGATTCCAGGAGCTTGCGGCTCTGTCTGTCATATGTGGTCAGCTCCACAGCAGCGGTCCTCTACATTCGCAAGGTGCAGCCCTCTGGGCTCTGGCTGCTGCCGGTCTTGCTGTGAAGATAAACCCAAGGGTGGCGGAATGTGATGCCTGGGCCAGTTATAGCAGTGGCTGTGCAGTGTGTAGCTAAGGGAAGACACCTAGCCAAAAGCTCCCTTTCTTCTTAACTCCCAGTCTCCTAGGGCAGAAACAGCTAAGCCTCGGCAGAGGACAAGAGACTGAGCTGTTTATACAGGTGCCGGCTTTCCAGAGGCCCCAACAGGAGCAAGCCCCGCCCTCCCGCAGAGCTGGCTTCAGATCAGAGGGCTGGTGACTCCATAGGGGAGCTCTGATGGGGTGGCTGGATCCTGCCCCAAAGATGGGCACCAGGCCTGGGGAAAGCGAATAAAACTCGGAGACTTCTCTTGGAATCTGCCAGGCTTTCCTATCTGTAGGTGAGACCCTAAGCAGGAGGCAGAATGAAGCTGGAAATTGAGAGAGAGAGAGAGAGAGAGAGAGAGAGAGAGAGAGAGAGAGAGAGAGAGAGAGAGAGAAGAAGGAAGGAAGAAGGAAAGAAAGAAAAAAAAAAAAAAAAAAAAAAAAAAAAAAAAAAAAAAAAAAAAAGAAAGAAAGAAAGAAAAAAGAAAGAAAGAAAGAAAGAAAGAAAGAAGGAAGGAAAGAAAGAAAGAGAGAAAGAAAGAAGAAAGAAGAAAGAAAGAAAGAAGAAAGAGAGAGAGAGAGAGAGAGAGAGAGAGAGAGAGAGAGAGAGAGAAACATTCAGAAGTCTAAAGACCCAGCCCAGAGTTGCTTATTTAAGGCTTCAAATTTTGGGTTTTTGTTCCCATTAAGAAGAAACCACATTCCTTTGCTAACAGCCTCCCTCCCTCCCCCGAACTGGCTGACCCCAAGTAACAGCAGTTTCTGTCCAGAGTTTAAATGACCTCTGGCCTTCCACCCACTTTATCTTCTACAGGAATTTCATTCATCCTTTTGTTACCCACCAAACCCCCACGGTGCCCTTGGTTTCCCTCACTTTCACTCATAGGCCTGAAAGAAATTCCGCATCAGCAAAGGAAACTGTGTGTGTGTGTGGGGGGGGGGAGTAAGCTCAATACCATAATTCTACTTTCTTGTAGGTGAAACAGGAAAGTTCATTTCTTGGACACAGAGGGCATGGGTGCGGGGACAGGAGGACACATACGTCTGTCCTAACGGTTTAGTATGGAATTATCTTCATTCCTACTTGTGAAGAACAACATATAACCGACAGGACCAGCAATTACAGCCGGCCATGTTAATTATACTCACTCTACCCTGGCACCCAAAAAGCAAGAGATGGCACCAGACATGTACCCTAAAACCCCCTTGGGACTTCTCTTCTCTCACCTTCCCCCTCTGTCTTTCATTGAGGTCCGGCTCAGAGAAACCTACACACTTATCAATGCAAGTCCTTTGTAATTTAAGGAGAAATGGCCAGAACGCATTCATAACCATTCAGAAGCCATTGAGCATTAGTAAAAATTCCCCACTCCCTCCTCCTCTGTCTCTATCTATCTGTCCATCCCTCCATCCATCCCTCCATCCATCCATCCATCCATCCATCATTTATCTGTCCACTCATCTCTCTGTGTGTGCTTGTGTCAATGTTTGTGGGCATATGAAGGGCAGAGGACAAGCTCGGGTGACCTTCCTCAGTGTCCCTCACATTTTCTTTTCCCTCTCGTTAGTTTGGGATTTGCCAAGTAAACTAAGCAGGCTGGAGAGGCCCAAGGATCTGCCAGTTAGATCTGCAAACTTCTATTAAGACGTCACTGTGGCAGAAAAATAAGGGACTTGAAAATTAAACAACATGCAAAGTAAGGCTGTGTGTTGTAAGGAAAGGGTGTGGTCTTTGTCTTGGTCAACTCTGGAACAAGGACCTTCATTCAGCAGGCTTCCAATTTCCGCTGAGGGCTTGTCAACAGCTCCACTTCTCAGACCCCCAGTCTGCAGCAGGGATAACCCAGCCAGTTACTTATCCACCTTTCCCACCGCGATACACGGCAGGAGGTGGGAACGGTGTCTAGATTGTATGATAGCATCCATCGTCAGGGTGGAGCTTAGTCCGTGGTGAGTCACCAGATACCAACCTAAAATGATCAGTTCAAAACCTAGTTCCTCTGTAATGTGAAGATACACCAGCTCTCTTGCCCTTGAAAGAAGACGATAAGAACCGTAATACCACGTGCTAGAGCTAGCGCAAATCCCGGTACACAGTGAACACGCACAGCTTTCCTGTCTTCCGCTATCGCTCCATTATGATAGGTCCTATCTAGCCTTCCGCCCTCACCGGCGCCTCCCTGTGCCTCCTCACCTCCTCCTCTCAATTCTCTGTCCCTCCTACTCACCTTTGTTTCCTTTATTTCATTTTCTTACCACAAAGGAGCATTTACAATTGAAACAAAACCTTACATCCTGATTCACAGCAAGACAAAGCAGTTTATACAATTGCTGTAGATTTTTTTTTTTAAGCCCATAACTATGTCTAAAAGGATGCAGCACTTGGAATCAACCCAATTGTCCAAATTACAGTGAAACATCAAGAAGACTGTTATTTACCAGAGAGGTGAAGTCTCTTTTAAAACTAAAAGAATTCCGAAGTAGAAAGACTCTGACTTCATATGAAACATTTTCTTTCCAAAATAAAATCCGTAATTTTACGTGATTGTTTTCTGTGTGTGTGATGCATCCATGTTATCAAAAACCGCTTCCTCAAGACAAGAATTACTTAAGCTGGGCATGGTGAGTTAATTGTCACCGTGACAGAGTCTACAGTCACAGGCATGCCTGTGACAGACCATCTTGTTTAGATTCATGGATAGGGAAAGACCCATCTTTACTGGGGGGGAGACCCTTCCCAGGACAGGGGTTCCTGGACCCTGTAAAGTGGGGGAAGCAGACCAAACACTAGTAGTTTGCATCCAGCTCTCTGCTTCCTAAGAGTGGATACAAGGTGGGCAGCCACGTCCAAGTTCCTGCAGCCTTGACCTCCTCCTCACAATGGACAGTATCTTGAAATGGGCTTTTGTCAGGCTAGTTTATCACAGAACGAGGAAGAAAACTATGGCCAGGGGTGGGTGCCTGCCAGCCTGCACTAAATGAACGGATCCAAAAAGAACAAGTTGGGTTGGAAAGAGAATGCAAAAAAAGAAAAATAAAATAATAAAATAAAATAGACCACATACTATGTTGGTTAGTTTTATGTCAACTTGCCACAAGCTAGAGTCATCTGAAAGGAGGGGACCGAAATTGAGAAAATAGTTCTATAAAATCCACCTGTGGGGTGTTTTCTTAGTGATTGATGGGGGAGAGTCCAACCCATTGTGGGTGGGGCCATCCTTGGGCTGGTGGTTGTATAAGAGAGCAGGGTGAGCATGCCATGATGAGCAAGCCAGTAAGCAGCACCCCTCCATGGCCTCTGCATCAGCTTCTGTCTCCAGGCTCCTGCCCTGTTTGAGTTCCCGTCCTCAGTTTGATGATGAACAGTGATGTGGATGTGTAAGCCAAATCAACCCTTTCCTCCCCAGGCTGCTTTGATCACGGTGTTTCATCACAGCCATAGAAACCCTAAGACACATATCCTTGAACCTAAGACCCCAAGAAAAGTCTCTACTGTCCCTGGATTTGAAGGACTCAGGTTTTTCAATCCATTCTCTAAAAGAACTAAACCAAAATAGCACCAGGCTGCCTTCTCAACGGAGACTTTAGATGAAGGTCTGTCACATCAGCACAATGATGTGACAGTCTGAGAAGAAGAAAACTCATACAATTCAAGTCAACGTCTATATCTGGAGATGGTTTTCAAAATTAAAGGTCAAGATAGAAATCACGCATGATGTACTCATGTGGTTTCTAAGTATTCTAAAATTCTATTTCACCTCAGGGCACCAGAGAAATTTGCCAGAGGCCAGCCAAACGGAATCTCACTAGCCTCATCCAAAGTCCCCATCTCGATGGATGCTGTTCCTGACTCTGTCACACAGAGGGGCCTTTCCAGTGTGATATTACGACATGTTCTATGCCATCCTAACCAGAATATAAGAAAAGCTGGTAATTGACGTTCATGTTTAACACCGTAAGATCGTAAAGTTAAAGGCCACTTAGTACTTTGTTCTGCAGACTCCCTGTGGTCCTTAATAAAAGAAACTAGTTTAGAATTTAAAATCTGCTTGATACTTCCGACTGATGGCAGGCAAGCCTGGACATGGGCAGGCGGGACAGGGCTAGCCCCAGACCTGACCCGGAGTAAACACAAAGGGAGGAAGAACATGCTGGTCTTGGAAGCAAACTGGAAGCCAGAGGCTCAGCAATAGAGAACTGGTCCAGTCAAACTCACTGCCAAGGATATCTGGTTTTGGAGCTGGGCATGGTGGTGCACCTCTGTGATGCCAGGACTCAGATTCCAGGATCAGATGTTCAAGGCCAGCCCGGGCTTTGAGAAAAGGCAAGAAAAAAAAGGAAGGGTGTGGAGAGGACTGGTTTTTATTTTATATTTGTTCCTTTTTTTTCTCCTTCCCACATGTGAGAGCAAGCCATACTTTCTGGGTCTGGTTTGTTTATTATGGCCTCCTCCAGTTCCATCTGTTTCCCTGCCAGGATTCTACTTTTCTTTATGACCAGAGAGCATGTCCGGGATTTCCCATGAGTCTGCTCCCGTGATTAAGAAGTTCGCAGTGTTTTGACACACTTTGCAAAATGCGAGCTAACATTTTCCCATGTAATTGAAATCAAAACACTCCAAAACAGAAGACTTCCTTAGGACAGACGTGGCATTACCCAGTCGCGAGGAATGTATCTTGTCTCCTCAAATGTGCAAGCTTGCAAAGCAGCAGCTCGGCTGTTTTGTTTGCAGGCTGGCTTCATTCCTCCCAGGCCTGGCCAATTCTGCCCCTAGTTAAATAAAGCACGAAGCGAGGCTAGATTGGGAGGAAACAGCATTGGGAGCCCTTCAGCTTGGAAATAAAGTTTTAAAGGGAGGGGGCATTAGTCCCCAGGCCTAAGGAACATATAATAAGGGCAAGGTAACAGCAGACAAAATTAAGGAAAGTCAATAGCAAAAGGCCTAAGACACTGGCCTGCAATTCAAGGGTAATTAAGAGGAGAACAGGGGGCAGACAGTTTGAAGGGTGGGGGAAAAGGATGCAGCCGGGGCTCTGGAAGCGTTAGGAACTGTCTAAAACAGGAATGCGTAATTCGGAAAGAAGCCCGGCGTGGAGGCACATGCCTTTAATAATCCCAGCACTCTAAAAACAAAGGCAGGAGGATCTCTGTGAGTTTTAGGTTAGCTTGGTCTACAGAGTGAGTTCTGGGCCAGTCATAGTTACATGGTGAGATCCCGTCTCCAAAAAAAAAAGGAGTTTGGGGTTTGTTTGTTTGTTTTTGCAAAAAAGAAAAATGTTTTCTACAATTACCGATCAAAGTCACTGGGTCTCTTCAATATCCCTGAACCTTCCAAACCATTGCCACACAACAAATTCTCCTCCACACGGGCAAAAAAAAAAAACCTCAATGTGATGGCTACTGTCCCTGGAGAACAAGTATCGGGCAGAGTCTAGGTCAGAACCAAGTTCCACAGCCTCATAAATGTGTATGTGGGTGTGAGATTTACATATACACATATACGTATGTATAGCATCTGCCTCCAGAGAGAAACCAAGCGCACACCCCGACATAAACCTACTTTTCCCTGGATAGGGAGAAACGTGAGATTGGATTCAGCCACTCCCGCCACCCCAGGCAAGTGTGCAGAACATGCACCTGAAGGAATCTGCACCACCCACGATCCCAGTCGGCATTATTTAACCACGAGAAAAGCCCTGTGTGCAGGGCTTGCTAGCCCAGTTTGGGCCATGACAAGAGCATTAGCTGTTTACGAGCTGGTTAAAACACTGAGCTGCACTCGTAGGCAAAGGCAGTAGTGCTGGGTTCCCTAAATATAAAGATTAGTTCACTGGGGGCTGGAGAGATGGCCGAGAGGTTAAGAGCACTGGCGGTCCTTCTGGAGGACCCAGGTTCAAGTCCCAGCACCCACACGGCAGTTCACGGGTGTCTGTAACTCCAGTTCCAGAGGACCCTCATGGAGCAAAACACCAATGCATATAAATTTTTTTAATTTTTTTTAAAAAAAGCAAAAAAAAAAAAAAAAAAAAGAAGAAATTAGTTCATTAATTAATGAGAAGGGGCACTGAAAGAAAAAACTGTTAAGTAAAATTAATCTGGAAGTAAAACTTCCCTTTAGGTAACTAGGTCTTAACTATCCTCTCAAGGTACCACTCCAGTATTGAGAAGTCACACTTCTTGACAGACCCAACTGCCTAAAACAGCGGCTCTCGACCTTCCCAATGCTGCGACCCTTCGGTACAGTTCCTCATGTTGTGGTGACCCCCCCCAACCATAAAGGTATTTCCGTTGCTACTTCATAACTGTAATTTCGCTACTGTTGTGAATCATCATATAAATATCTGATAAGCAGGGTCCCTGGTGTGTGACCCCTGTGAAAGGGTCGTTGGACGCCGCCCCCCCAAGGGGTCACGACCCACAAGTTGAGAACCACTGCTCTAAAACAGCTCTAAGAAAAGCAGCATGGTCCCTCCAGTCCAGTTACCTCCACATCCTCCCAAGAAGCCTCCATGTGGCGACTCCTTCATAACCCTTCCTAGCCTGGCAAGGAATTCACCTCGGTGAGCTTAGTTACCCCATTTTTCAACTAGTCAAACGTAGGAGTCACTGATGTAAGCCAGACAGTAGTAGAAGAGGCGCACTGACAATCCGACCTTGGGAAAGGTCAAGGGAAGAAAAAGACTCTGGTCCTGCCTGCCACACTGCAGTACCGAACCTACAGAATGTCAACCACAACTCCTCAGGACAGGGTTGGCTTAAGTCCGTTCGGTGCAGAAAATTACAGATCTGTTTCAGGAAAATATTCAAAAAAGATGATCAAGGAATCATTAATTAGTTAATTAGTTTGTTTGGTTTGGTTTTTCGAGACAGCGTTTCTCTGTGTAGCTTTTGGTGCCTGTCCTGGAACTCACTTGGTAGCCCAGGCTGGCCTCGAACTCACAGAGATGCACCTGCCTCTGCCTCCCAAGTGCGGGGATTAAAGGCGTGCGCCACCACCACCGCCGCCGCCGCCGCCGCCGCCGCCACCACCCGGCCATTAATTTATTTTTAAGTTTTGCCTACAAAAACAAACTATTTCAAAGGACCCAAAATGATCTGCTAAGAAAACTCATACCCTCCCTCCGAAATCTCTAACCAAATATTTGAGGGGCGGTGCAGAAGGGTGTTTGTTCTTTTCTCTGGAGTTTTCCATTTCCTTCGGGCCTGTTTGTAGGCTGAGGGCCAGCAGACGGCATTCTGATAACTCCGTGTGTTCCTGCTGCTAACGCCAGCGCTGTGTGTTCCGGAGGAGGGAACCCTCTCTCACTGAGCCGGCATCAGAACCAAAGATTTATTTGTTGCTCCATACAAAATAATCATCTTCACACTCCCGTGTCACACTTTTTACACCAGGTTCTCACTTTACAACGACTCTCGGATAGAAAGGTCCTTATTGACAACCACATTCCAGGCAATTAATTCAAATTAGCACGTGGTCATCTCAATTAGGAGAAAGACAGACAGGGAGGGAAAAAGAAAAGAGGAAAAAAAAAAACAAGAACTTTGTGTTTCTGCCTCAGTGAAATTACTTCAAATCAAAGTGACTGTCTATCTGGAACTGAGAAACAACTAACTAAGGCAGGAAATGGTTTTGTTATCTGCTGCAAGTGATTTTGACTATTATAGTAACAAAACGGAAATTGATACGTTTTTCCCCTTCATTACTACGAACTTCATGTAGCTGGAAGAAAAACATCAGGTTGCCCAGAGATAGCTGACTCTTCGCACCAACACTGATGAACTATGAATTCCATTTTAAATGCATGTCATTTCACACGCTCTATGATTAAATATTTACATTAGCTTTCCTCAGTCAAAAGTGAATGAGCCAAATGAACTTCGTGTGATCCTCTCTGCGCAGAATGAAATTTCATTTTTCTAATATTTCTGGAGCGTGTGTTTTGGCAAGGGTGGGGAGTGGAGCAGGTACAAGCCTCGGGAAGACAGGCTTTGTTCCAAGAGTGCAGATACTGTCTGCTTTTTAGATACTAGAGCAATTCCCAGTACTGGAAGTCTCCCAGCAGTCTGGGTACCTGGCCAGGCCTGGGGGTCCAATCAGACAGGCTTTCAGTTTCTCAGCATCTCCCATCAAACAGCTGACCCCCAATCTCTCCAGTTCACCTTGGTGCGACACCAAGTGGGAACATAAAACCTGTTAGTATTTATTGGTGTGCAAAGTGAACAGGAATTTGAAACTATGGTGATATTTTATTTGTGCTGAAATGTGATTTTATTTGTATGTTAATAAATAAAGTTGCCTGGGGGTCAGAGCTAATAACAAGCCATAGCAGAAGTCTGGCAGTGGTAGCACACGCCCTTAATCTGATCACATGATGGGCAGATCTCTGTGTGCTCAAGGACACCACCAGCATGAAGATATAAGCCTTTAATCTCAATACCAACCATAGAAGACCTGGAGGTCTATATAGACAGGCAGTGACGATGAGGTCATGTGGTTGGGTTTACAACCAATGAGAAGGCAGAACAGAAAGTCAATACAAAGAGAGACACACAGGAAGTAGGTCTTTTTCTCAGGGGAAGGTCGGCAGCGGCAGCGGGTGGTAAGAAGGCGGTTTTAGTCTCAGCTTTTAGCTACTGCTCTGACCTCTTGGGCTTTTAACTCTGCATTTGGCTCTGTGTTTCTTATTTAATCAGACCGTTACATCTACATGAAACTGCATTTAGAATCTTCAAGAACAAAGTCACGGGCCGGGGCGATGCCTCAGGTGGTGAAGCCCTGTGTATAAGGGCAAGGACCTGAGCGTGATCTCCAGAAACCACATTTCAAAACACCAGGCGAGTGCTCCCAACCGTGGCACCCAGGAAGTGGAGATAAACAGATTCCTGGGCTCATGGCCAGCCCACCTAGCTTCAGGCAAAAGGGACATACCCTGGTTCCAAATACTAGGTGGGGGGCTTCTGAGGATTGACAGCCAAGGCATGTCTCGGACACACACACACACACACACACACACACACACACACACACACACACACAGGACTCCCAAACACACATGCATGTACTCCCAAACACACACATGCACCCACACACAAAAGCACAGAGTCTTTGAAAAAGTATGATTATCGTTAAAATTAATGAGACTGGAGGTCAGGCATAGGGTAAACTAGCCTTCAAGGCAAGTTTGGCAGAAAACCAGTTCTGGTTCAGTTGAAGTTGTTCGGTCTTTGCACACACTGTGTTGAAGCAGTTGAATCACAAATTAACTTTAACGGGGAAATGTCTGAAGCAGTTAATCAGAAACGAGGCTGCTTTGGGGGCTGATGCAGCATTCCAAGCTCTCCAGTCAGCAAGGGTAATCCTCACAGCACCAAGAGGGGCCAAGCATGAAACTGGGGGCCAGGCCACCGTGATTTTATTCTCTTTGTCACTTTCCTTTCAAGTGGAAGATTCCTCCCACTCTCGGCCCCTGACAACATCGATAAACAGAACTCTGAGAGTCATTTGAACATACCAAAAAAAAAAAAATGCATGTTTCCAACCAACTGTGATAGACAATCAGCCAGCTGAGTCCTCGTCCTGCTGACATGGATTTGGAAAGCATTAAGATGTAATTTCCACAAAAATAAAGCTTGAAATTGTCCAACTTGCTGGGTTTGATCCTCATCAAAGAAAAACAACATATAATTTCATATACAACAGCATAATCTGTCACGCTGACAACAGTTTTGAGAAACATTAGAAAATATTAACACGAGCTAGGGAGGTCCAGTCAAAGGCATGTTTTAGGCGAGAAGGCTTTTCATGAGAGCATTTCACTGTAGCATGTATGTACCACACTCCTTGCGACACACCTTATAATCTACAACTAAAGGGAACATCTTCTGTGCCTTATACTACAGGAATGCATCCGCGCAACCCAAAACGACATAACTATTCACCTTGTAGCCCCTAAAATGTGCCAAGGATTTTAAGATTCATCCTTCATAAAATATCTGAATTCTACCATTCTAAAAGCCTGTTGTTACAGGGGCCCAAAGTCACTACATCAGACACATAATGAACTGCTAAGCTAAACTACAACCCTTCCTGAAGAAGGGAGTAAACAGACTGTACTCAACCCATAAAACACCCCCTCCGAGAAGTAAGCCTTCTCCACTCAGTCATCAGAAAAAAAGGAAAAAACTCACAACAGTTTTCTTTTCCATTGTAACATTATCAAGCATGGATATTTGCTATGCGATCACAATACATATTCAACTCAACGGTCTGGTTATTGTAAGGCTGGCCTGGTGCCAAGCCCAAGGCAAAAGTCCTCTGCGATAGAGCACCCTTGGTGGGGAGGTTCTTATGTCCTGAAAGGATATATCAACAGTTATTCCGTGTGCTTTGACAATGTCCTAACAGAAACTTGAGATAACCGAATTTAACTCCAAATTAGCAGTACTGTTAGGTAAATACCATAAAATAATAACAAAGTCTGCTCCCATAGAAGCGGAGTGGTAAGCTGAGGACAAATTTCAGCCCGTTTACTGCTTTCCTCGTTAATCTTTCACCTTCTAAAATGCACTTGGCAGTTAAAAGTGAGAAAAAAATAAACCCTGCATTAACGACTCCCTATCTTGTGACCCTTTAACTTGCACGGAGCATGGTTAGTCCTTCCTGCTCCGAGGCACCCTCCTAATACTTGAGTTCAGCTGAGAACACAGTCCAGAAACGGGGAATTATCCACTGTCTGACTAGGAAGCCAATAAACGCCAGCACGGACAACCTCGCTGTCCTCGGGCGAATCTGCAGGAGGTACACTGTGGCAGCCCGTATGGCTCTGTCAATTCGAGAGCCTTGCAAAATTCAAATGCCCCCCATTTTACCTCCAACTTCTCAAGGGAATCACTCTTTCTTTAAGGCGATGTTCCTGGGTCTCCTGGCATGAATGCCTTCCAGGGGGCATTTCTTCGAGGACACCAGTTTGACTGACAGGTGATGCAAGTCCGTGGTGTGCCTGGTTCTGTCCTCTCCACACAGAACTGCCAGGATGGGGGTGGCCACTGAGCCTGACCAGAGAGGGAAGACAGAAACACAAGCAGGGAGCCACATTCCCCAATCCGAGAGGTACGGAGAGTGTCCCAGGAAGTTCTGAGGAGCTGACAAGATGAGAGAAAGCAGCTTGAGGACACATCGGGGCTGGGGCTGGATGGGGTGGGGTGGGGGGTGGATGTTAAAGCACAGAAAGGACACTCTGAATCAGTGGCAAAACCACCAGAGCACACAGCAGGAGAGGGCCAGACACATGGCCACCCTCTTAGTCCACCAACGTCCACGGGGCGCTCCAGATTCTACACACACAATTCCTGGAATAGGCCTGGGGGGACACTCCTCTCGTGGAACTCCTTTCTGGCAGTGTAAAGAAAAAACAACACCAGACGAAACAGATCAACGTAGAAAGAGAGACGTTAACATCCGATGGCGACAAGTACTAAGAACATAAATGCAGCACTGGAGGACCCGATGAGTGGAGAGAGAATTCTCTAAGAGTGATCAATAGGAAGACAATGGGGGGGGGGGGCAAAGATTTCAGCCAAAAGGGGGGAATGATCCAAAGAAAGAGAAAGGGGCCGATGCAAAGGCCCTGAGGCTGAATGGTTTGCTCTGCTCTGAGAACAGCCAGAAGGCCAGAAGTGTATTTTCAATCAAGGGCACCATTAGCACTTGATGCACGATGATAGTGCTTTTTTTTGAAAGGGTCTTACCAGGCTGGCCTCAAATGCAGGATGCTCCCGACCTCCTAAGTGAGGGATCACATGTGTGCACCTCGACTCCTGGCCCAATGGTATGACCCAGTTCCCTTTTAGCATCAATCACATCCAATAACATCACCTTGAAACAATCAAAGAAGCCACCACTCATTTCTAAGCCTTCCTTGCGGATGTCAGGAAGGAAGGAATGCCCCCACTGAGAAAGATCCAGTATGGACTCGCCATAAATAATTGATAGAGTTTTGTTTTGAGTGTTAGACAGAAGCCACTGGAGGGCTGTAAACAGAGAGAATGGT
Organism: Peromyscus leucopus; assembly: GCF_004664715.2. NCBI lineage: Eukaryota > Metazoa > Chordata > Mammalia > Rodentia > Cricetidae > Peromyscus > Peromyscus leucopus. The sequence goes on along the minus strand of NC_051077.1, from coordinate 44,229,560 downwards.
GTATATTCCATGTCTATAGAACTCTGAGCCAAGTTTTACCCTTCAAGGCTCCATCTGGTACAGAGCCACATGCTGTAAGCCCAGCTATTCTGAAGGCTGAGGGAGGAGGGCTGCAATTTTATAGTTATCCGAGGCAATTTAGTAAGACTCCATTAAAGAAGAGGGGAGGAGAAGGGAGAGAAGAGGACGGGGGGGGGGGGGGGGGGGGGGAGGAAGTAAGGGGAATCCCATGTACTACGTGGAAGACTGACTACAAGAGGCATAAGCATCGACAGGCCAGCCAGAGAGAGGGCTGCTGCGGGAGTCCAGGAAATCCTGACGGCTTGGAGTGCTGGGATGGTATTGAAGTGCTAAGCAGAGAGACTGGGGATCCTCTGAAGAGTGTGCCATTGCGATTTTTCCTAAAGTGACTTCACTGGCTGGAGCAGAGTTTTTGAAAATCAAAGAGGAGACAGAAATGGAAAATGGTAACCAGATTCCCGAGGGCCTAGGGAGCCCTCCCACAGGTAGTCTTAGGCTCCAGAGAACACAGTGCCAGAGAAGGGCTTCATGCTTTATGCAGAATGACCCAAAAGCCCTGGAAGGGGCGGGGGATTGGCTGAAAGATGAGACCAGCCACCGCATTCCTGTGGGTAAAGAGAGCAAGGCTCTGCAATGGTAACGTCCAACAGCATCGCAAACACAAGGGTGCTGGCTGGGTGTGGTGGGTGCTGGCTGGGTGTGGTGGGTGCTGGCTGGGTGTGGTGGCGCACGCCTTCAATCCCAACACTTAGGAGACAGAGGCAAGTGGATATCTGAGTTCGAGACCAGCCTGGTCTACAGAGTGAGTTCTAGGGCAGACTGGGCTACACAGAGAAATCGTCTCAGAAAAAAGAAAAAAAAGGAGGGGTGGGGTGCTGTAGCTAATGGCTGGGTGACACTATAGAACTCTAAGCCAAGTTTTACCCTTAAAGGCTCCATCTGGTACAGATGTAAACCCAGCTATTCTGAAGGCTGAGGCAGGAGGAGATTCGGAGCAACAGAAGGAGGACAAGACCAGAAGCAAAAGGAGATGTCACAGGAAGGGGAGGATCGGAGGACAAGGGCAGTGTGACCAGCTGGGTGTGAGCGCTGGCCAACCTTCCAGGTAGGAAAGACAGCCTGGCTGAATGAAACCGGAGATGATGCCTAAGTCAGGACCGCAGGGGAGTGTCTGCAAGGCACTGGCCAGGAAGAGGAGCCACTAAAGTCACGAGATTCAAACAGGACCCAGCCAGAAACAAGAACGGACAGGGAGAGCTTTAGGGAATAAGGCTGGGGACAGGAGGAAGGAACAAGGCAGTGTCAAGAACGGCACGGCGTGCAGGCTGAGATGAGAGGGCAGGTTTCGTGACCAGGAGCACGTGAAGACGGAAGGTCGACTGCAAAGCATTGCCGGAAGTGAGTCAGTGGGAGGAAACGCAGGTGAGGGCACAGGGTTGCCAGGGCTTGCTCCGGAGGAGGGCGAGGTGCGCAGCTTGTGGGGGCAGCACAGCAGATTTTTGAGATGTTGGGAGAGGGGCATCCACGGCAGAGGGAGAGACCGAAATCACAGGCTGACACAGGCTACCAAGTCAGGAGAAAAGGCGGCAGAGGCTTCCAGAAGCAGGGCCTCGTCTTCCTCCGGCAGACAAGCGGGACAGAGGCCCGCGACCCTCGGCAGCTGCCACGCGGCTCAGAGCCCTCTCTGAACGCAGCAGCAGCAGCAGCAGCAGCAGCAGCAGCAGCAGCAGCAGCTGAGCTATATAAAGCAGCACGCTTGCAAAGTCACTCGGGGAAGAAACAATGTTCTGACTAACGCCATTCTTCTAGCTGGTGTCGTGACACTCGAGGGCTGCTTGACTGTTGACTCAGAGTCTTGTCTCTTTTGTTTAGTGTTCTCTGCATGAATGGAGGCCGTGGGTGAGTGAGCCACGCCGGTACGTGAATGAAGAAGAGCCTTCCAGACAACACAAATCATACCTTACGTAAAAGAGGATATTTTGCTTCTGAAATTAAGTTCACCTCCCTACTGGGTTTGTCTCCTGTAATCACTTGACATTTACAGTTCGGGATTCAACTTCATAAGCCAAAATGATTCTTTCTGCTCTTCGTGGTAACTACCTACATACCGGGTGCTTTTCCTGACCACCGTAACAAAAATCACCCCACAGTAGTGAAAAACAAAATATGTAAAATGCAATAAATCTGATGCAGCTTGATTTTGCCTTTTTTTTTTTTTTTTCAGGAGAGACTAGAATACACCAGCTTGGTAATGAACGAGATAACTAACCATAGCCCACGTAACCACACCCTTATCCCCCAAGGAAAGACCACACTAAGAAAGCAAACAACAGCAGTACATGTCACTAGGTCTGTGGCTTTGAAAATAATTCTCCACGATGATCCATCAATTTCCTAAGTGACTGCTGTAGATAATGAAAACCTGTCTCTATAAATCTATTTAATACAGTATGCCAAAACCGCCTATGAGGTTGCTCTTTCAACCATGATGAGGTGATGGGCTAAATAAGCTATACTGTCATTAGTCACCCCCTAATTCTAAATCTACATTGTACCCTTTCGGTGTCCTAAATGCTCTTAAAAACACATTTTAGGGGTGGGGGGTGGGGGGTGGGAATCACAGTTCAATTAACATTGGTGCGGTGGCACACCTCTACAACACCAGCACTCAGGAACATGAAGCAGGGGGATGAAGGATTTGAGACCAGCCTTGGCTATGTAATAAGTTCAAGGCTAGCCTGATGTAGATAAGACAGTGACTAATATGTGTGTGTGTGTGTGTGTGTGTGTGTGTATTTTACAGTATGTTATATTTCTAATATATATTAGAAATACATATTATTTCTAACTAGAAAATGATAATGGGGGACTGAGGATATGGCCCTATGGTCAAGCACTTGCCTAGTGTGTAAAACACTCCGGCTTCCAAACATGCACTGCAGAAGAGCAAGAAAAAGAAAGAAAAAAACCGAGATGGTGGGAAATACTACAAATCATCAAACTCCACCATTAATCAATAACCTCTTTCCGAAAACCTCAATTTCTAGGTACTAAAAAACACCGAGACGCCAAATGAAAAACAAAAGACCATTCCCCATCTCATGTTGAAAAATGTTCCCCGTGAACAAACTGTATCTGTCATCAAATATTTCATCTTCTCCTGGTAGGTGTATGGAAAAATGATTCACGGAGACCATCCATAGACTACAGAAATATGCGGCTGGGGCATCCTAACAGGTGTCAGGTGCTGAGCAGAATTTATGCCTGTAACTTGTAACTGAGCCACAGCAACATGTTCCTTTTAAAACCTGAATTAGCGTTTTATATTCTGAAACATTCGGCCAGAGTGGCTGGGCTCCCTGGGCGTTCTGTAACATCCATGCATTATTTATTTTACTACACTGCCACATAGGGCTGAGATCACTCTCTGTGCGCCTGGCTCCACCCGTGGGCTGGAAACAACGTTGCCAGCAGAGTCTGGATATCTCCAATGACAGCATGCCCACACAGGCAAACCTAGTACATTTCACAGGGTTGCGAAAGGCCAGGGCAAGGCCACAGGAGCATTGCAAAGAAGAACACACACCATCCTGGGATATCCTGAGCAGAATGTATTGCATTCCCAAAGAGCTTCAATTCAGCAAAGTTAAAAAGTAGATAAATCATGAGTAGATAAAAAGGACCCGCCCAGTCGTGGAGTCGGCATCCCAAAAGCTTGAGCTGAATTTTTATTCAGGTTTTTAATCTCCTTTAAAAGTTACATAATACTGGCCAGAGAGGTTGCTCGGCAGGTAAAGGCACTTGCTGCCACATGTGCTGACCTGAGTTGCCACGTAGTAGGAGAACACTGAACTTCGGCGGTTTTCCTCTGATCTGCGCATCTGCACCAAGCCACGCACCCATGTGCGCTCGCATGCAGGAATGCATGCGCGCGTGCATAAATAATAAATAAATGTAGTAAGTCTTTTTAATATTACACATGTACCTCAGCTAGTGTCTTCCTTCAGAACTTATTCCACTCTTCTACATTTTAAGTTGTAATTAGATCGACACTGAATATATAGTCTTAATGGATTCTTCCATAAGGGTTAAAAATCTGTACTAGGCTAGGGATGCCCGTTCCATCTCTGGCACTGGGGGCAGAGGCAGGGGGATCTCTGTGAGTCAAGGCCAGCCTGGTCTACAGAGACAGTTCCGGGACAGCCAGGGCTACACAGAGAAACCCTGTCTCAAATAAACAAAACAAAACAAAAAAAACTGCACTAAAAAATACTTGCGCAAAGAGATTCTCCTCCAACGTAGATGGTCCACACGCACATCTGTCAAGTGTGAGCACACACACTCATTTCCTGTGACAGCTACCACAAACTGCGTGTCTTTGCACAGCACAAATCAGAGTGTTGGAGGTCAAACGTCTGAAAGGGTCCTTCTGAACTAAACCCACGATACTGACAGGGGGTGCATTCCTGTCTGGAAGCTCTAGAGGAGAATTAATTTTCTCGACTCTTCCAGAGCCCAGAGGCTGCACTGCTCTGTAGAGTGTCTGCTTCCTCTCTCTCCCACAGCAGGCTCATCACCCTAACCTGGTCTTCTGCCTCCATCCACTTCGAGGAAAACTCCTGTGATTACCCGGGACCCCTAAGCAATCCTGGCTCCTCATGTCAAGGTCAGCCGACTGGCCCCCTTAATTCCACGTTACCACAGAACCAGCCACACATCCACAGGTTCTTCATGCTCACACACGAGTTATTTAGATGTCCCTGTCTAGTTCAGGAATTCTAATTCTGATGAATTCTTCTACAGATGCCTTTGGCCCTGTAGTGCTGTTTTTTTTTTTAAATGCATCCTTTGAAAAAAAAAAAATTCTAGATGTTTCCAAGGGTGCAAACCAGAAATAGCTCAACCTAAGTTTTAAGAACCATCATGGCCCCATTCGCGATCGCACTGGAATGTCTGGTCTCTAAAGGTCCTGAGGCATCTGTCCACGGTTATAATCTACACAGCTATGAGCCGGCTGACACACGGCTACATTTTTGTTTTTAGTCTCAAATGATAGAGTTTTGGGTTTCCCTCCCAGAATTTCTTAAGGTCTCCATTTGGTTAAACAAAGATATCTGAACTCTGTCACTGTTTTCCAATAAAAATAAAATATTATAATTTTCATCCCAACCTCATGTTCAGGGAAACAAGCTCATATTTGCAAATTTTCTTCATTTCTATTTAGAGAAGAGACTTACATAGGATGATTGTATTAATAATCAATAAGTAAGTTATTAGGAGCTGGGGGGGGGATGGCTCAGCAGTGAACAGTACGGTCTACTCTGGCAGCGGACCTAGATTCAGGTCCCAGCACCCACACGGCGGCTCACAGTCATCTGTAACTCCTATTCCAAGGGACACAATGCCCTTTTCAGTGGGCACCAGGAATGCATGTGGTATATACACATAAAGTAAAATAAATATTTTTAAAAATAAATTATTGTCGGACACAACCCAATTCTCTAATACTTTTCTGGCCACTAAATGCCAACAGGGACGACTCTCTGAACCCTCGAAACAGCACCTGAGGGGCCAAAGAGATGGCTCAGCAGGCCAAGGTGTTTGTTGCCAGGCTCGATGACCTGAGTTCGATCCACAAGGTGGTCCTCTGACCTCCGCGTATACCATGCATGTGTGCAACCACCAACACACCCACACACCCACAAGTCATAATAAACAAATCAATCAATGAAGTGTAAATCACTATTGAGATTGCTCAGTGGGCGAAGGGACCTGCTACCAAGCTTCACAACTTAAGTTCAGTCCCCAGTGGTCGAAGGAAGGAACCAACTCCCCCACTCTACACACACACACACACACACACACTATGGTATGCATGTGCACACACACACATACATACACACCATAAAAGTAACTTTAAAATTCTAATAATGCTAATTTAATAATAATTAATTCTAGAATACATGACTTGCTTTTTTCAAAGTGTGTTCTTTAAAACACCTGTAAATGTGGATTGTTGTACGTGCATTAAAAACAAAGAGCTATTCTGCAGTCATGATGAGGCGTGTCCACCACACTACCCTGTTAGAGGGCCATGATGCACACTGTCAGAAGTCCCAAAGCAGCGAAGCCTCTAAGTTTAACACGGGCGTCTTCAGAAAGTTTGCCTGCCCCCTTTTCCCGCTATGCCAATGAGAAGAAAAATAAATGACCAGTGAATCCCCACCGAGGATTTCTCATTTAGGAAGCACTCACAACTTACTCATCCCAGCTGGGAACACAGCCAAACTCAGCTTAGCCTCTAAGTGTACAGGGGATAAATAAACAGAAAAGCATTTGCAAATATCACATGCAGGATCAAAGCCAAACTGCAACTATGATTAAAATTTACTCCAGACAACACAAATATGAAGAAGGTTCTGTTGCCTATCATTTAAAAACAAACGCAGACTTCAATAGGACTTTCAACGGGGCAAGTCTCTCATATAAACTTGACTATGTTTATAACTAACGCAAATGCAGCTTGGTCCCAGATAAAGCCATGGAAGGTCCCCCCCCTCCCATTCGCTATATCTGAGCAACAGACTTTTGTTTAAAATGTTTTCTCGATGTGTATGAGTGTTTGTCCGTATGTACGCACATCACCCGTATGCCTGGTGACAAGGATAGAAAGGGGTGTCAGATCCCCTGGAACTGGAATCGCAGTTACTTGTGAGCTGCCCTTTGGTGCTGCAAGGACAGCAAATGCCCTTAACCTCTGAGGCGTCTCTCCAGCCATCAGGCTTTTTAAAAAGCCCTTCAAAGTCTCCTTCACGTGCTAAGCAAGCAATAACATTCAACTAAAAGAAATTCAAGTGCATTTTGAAGCTTTAGGAAATCTTTTAATTGACTTTTATTCTGGGTTTTTTTTTTTCCACAAAATTCTACAAATATGTCAACCCAAGTTTTAAAATGTTTTCTTTAACCAAAAAATATGAACTATTCAAATATTGCCCCAGTTGGTGTCTTTGTGTGTATGTGCGTGCGTGCGTGCGTGTGTGTGTGTGTGTGTGTGTGTGTGTGTGTGTGTGTTGGGGGAGGTCTGTTATGGTCTCATGTATTCCAGGCTGGCCTCAAACTATATAACTGAGAGATGGCTTGAGTTTCCTTAGAGCAGTGGTTCTCAACCTCCCTAATGCTGTGACCCTTTAATACAGTTCCTTACGCTGTGGTGACCCCCAACCATGAAATCATTTCATTGCTACTACATAACTCTCATTTTACTACGGTTATGAGTTGTAATGTAAACGTCTGACCTGCAGGATATCTGATCTGTAACCCCCAAAGGGGTTGCAGGCCACGGGTTGAGAGCCGATCGATGTCTTAGAGGCCTGTGATACGACATTCGTTTACGTGGTGCTGGGCAAACTGCTTCACGCACGCCAGGCAAGCACGCTGAGGTACCAACGGGGGTACTTCACCAGCCCAAGCGATGACTTTAAAGACTTCCGTTCATAAAGAGAAAAGGGCTGGAGAAATGGCTCAGCCGTTAGGAGTCCTGGCGCTCTTGCAGAGACCCCAAGTTCAGTGGCCAGCACCCTAACTGGCTGGCTCACAACGACATATGACATCAGCTCCCAGAGACCTGATGCCCACATTCATACACATGCTCACACACAAACAGATACGTATAAAAAAAATTTTTTTTAAAGCCCCAAATAAAATTGTAAAAAAGGAAAAGGAGAAAGATTCAACGGTTGTTTAGAACTTTAGAGTTGTATCTTGGATAAAACACCACAGCTGGGCAAGGCCAGGACCCTGGCCAAACAGACAGGCACAGCAGGTTAGGAGGACAGCGCACACCAAGGCGGGACAGAGGACCCGGCTCAGAGGGCTCCATGACCTAGACAACCAAGAAGGGCCTGGGAAGTACCTGCAAGGCCAGGGAGGATGTCAGCTCACGGGGCTGCTGTAGAACATGCTGAAAGTTTCTGGACTTTGTTCTAGGTACGAAGGTAGACTTTAAAGGAGTTTTTAGAAGAGTTAAATGTTCAGCTCCACATCGGAGAAGGACCCTGGAACAATGTGGAGAATGAAATGGAGGAAGGAGAAGCCACAGAGAGGTGGACCGAGCAAGGACCCTCGTGGCTCCACAGTGCCTTCAAAACCCTTCCGTGGTTCACCCACTGTTGGATGGGGACGGGATCCGAAGTGACAGATTCGGAAACAGTATCTCTACTAGATTAAGACTTCCCCCGGGTCACATATTAATGGATAAAAGGCTGAAATGAACCCTAAAACTACTGTATTTTCATTTTCCTGGCCCTGACTTTCCAATCCTTTGAGGTTAAATGACATGTCCTATTTAGGTCATATCATTTTCCTGGATAATGACTGGGACAAAGAAACTGAAGATGATTAGATAACTCTCTGATTTACACACACACACACACACACACACACACCGATTTACTTGGAGGAGCCATAATTTAATTCTGAAAATTAGCAGCTACCGGGTCTGTTCACCACCCTTTGCCATTCATGTATCTCAAAGCCCCAACTAAGGGGCTGGAGAGATGCTCCTGTGGTTAAGAGCACTTGGCTGCTCTTCCAGAGGACCTGGGTTCAAGTCCCAGCACCCACACGGCAGCTCACAACTGCCTGTAACTTCAGTCTCAGGTGATGCAGTGCCCTCCACTGGCCTCCACAGGCACCGGGCACACGTGGTCTGCATGCAGGCAAAACATCTACATACATAAAATCAAATAAAAATTAAAGTCCCAAATAAGGTTGACACCCATCAATCAAGTGAGCAGGACTTCAGTCCCTAAACTCTGAATATGTAATCTACTAACCGGCCAATCCATAGCCTGAACAGTCTGGTTGTAAATACTAAGCCTTCACGTGCAGCAAATTACTTCCATTAAAACTATGGAGTAGACAAGGACAGTGGAGCTTGCCTCTAAGGCAGGAAAAGGAGGGTAGTTCAAGGCTAGCCTGGGCAAAATAACAAGACCCTGTTTTACACACACACACACACACACACACACACACACACACACACTCACACACTCTAAAAATTCCAGCTTTGACTTGAAAGAGCTGGCAAGTGGGATGCTCTCGTTAATTTAATAATGTATTTATCTGGCAGGTAGCATATAACATATATACACATACATAATGGAATTATCGATTTTCAGAGAATTGTAATAAAAGAATCTAAGGCTAAAAACATACTGAATATGCTCATCCAAGGTCTTCACTGTAATATACAATGATAACTAACATTTAGTGAAGCCTTACCACAGGCAGGCACTTCTCTCCATGTTTTATGCCTATTAACTCATTGCATTACTGTTTACTTCATTTAGCTCGGTGATAAACAAGAGCTCTTGTAAGTCATTAAAAACAAATCTAGTTATTTGAGATTGCCCTGGTTGCCGGGCAGCTGTAAAAATGAAAGTTATATTTCACCACAATAACTCATTGACTGATTTTCTCCGTGGCCTGCAGATAATGAGCGGCTTAATCAGCAATGGCCCTCCCTCCATCCCATCATCCCACAGAACCATTCTTCATTCATATTGTCAGCTCTGCCCTTACAAGCTGACATTTCATTAGGAGAAATAATTGAAAATCTAGCTTTCAGGTACATCTGAGGCTCTGCCCTCCCCCAGAGCTCCACCACTTCCCCGTCCCCCAGGGCAGTTAGAGAACACTTTCTATCCTGTTAGGTCAGTCCGCTTGAACATCCTACATTCTGAGACCCCTCCACCCGCCGTCCTAATGCTCCACACTCCCTAACACAAACGCCTCGGGCAAAGCGCCCTGCTTGCCTGTTCCCCTTCTTGGCCACACTCTGCTAATTCGTCTTCTCTCCACTTGGTGCACACACCCACCTGGAGTCAGCAGCACCCTCTTCTAAATAATTACCAGACGGGATTTCCAGTGAAATTTTTCCCTCACTCTTACTCCCAGAACATCTGCCCACCGCAAATTTTGATTGCCTCAACTATGATTTTAATCAAGGGATTAAAAAAGAAAGCGCCACTGGCATGTAGTAGGTGGAGTCCAGGGATGCCACACGAAGCATCCCGCAATGTACAGAAGAGACACTTTCTCCTCCTATTAAAAAACCACATTATGTAATATGTACAGTGTGTGTACACACACACACACACACACACATACACACACACACACACACACACACACACACACACACACACACACACATATTGAGTCCACACAAGGTTGAGAAACCAAAGCTGACAACATGATCCTAAGCCATAGACCACATCTTCCAGTTATCACTGGAAGTGATAATTCAAACAATTAAAAGCCAACCTTCCCTCAGCTACATTGCCACAGCAGCTGAGGAATGTTTTGGTGAAGAACATCACTACATCCAAACAGGGATGCCCTAAGAGCTTCCTAGGTAAGGTTACTAACATGTGTTTGTCTTCTCATAGACCTTACTCTACCCCACAGCATGGCTTCCTCATAAAGAATTCCTTGACAGTGTTAGAAGCAGGCTTACTGCACTGCCCAGTAGGCCACTCCCAGGACATTCACAGCAGAGACACACAAGCACTGTATATGCTAAGGGATCTATGAAAACAATGCCTAGTAAACCGATTTCCGTCTTTAGATGGGTTTGTCAGTGTCCACACAACTGACAGTGGGAGTTAATGGGTTAATGGTTCCTGTGGGAGCGCCGGGCAGGCATCTCTGGCTCTCCCCACCAGAGGTCTGCAGCAACCTCGCCTCCTCATACTATATCCTCTGGGGGGACAAGATTACTCCCATAAGTCACTGAGATCTGCGCATTCAAAGTTTTATTTTAGATTGACATTCATAAAGAGAATTGTAATCTTATCATGGAAAATCACGAACACGGAAATTTTATGTTACTTGTGTCTTTTGGAGACGGGGTCTTGGGTAGAACAGACTGGCCTGGAACTCCTAATCCCTTCCAAGTCCTGGAATTTCAGGCATGGGGCACCAAGCTAGGCTGCAAATACCAAAAATTTAAACAACGCAAAACGGTACTTATACATTATAACCCAGTGATGTGCACAGTAGTATCTTCACAGATCAACTTGAACATCGAACTTCCTTGTTCATAGTTTTTTTTAAAGATGTCACTTCTTCAGTGACGTGACAAAATTCATGGTAAAAGAAAAAGAACCTGACATTTCTTCAATGTGTCCTTTATCCACCATTTCCATAGTATTACACATAAACACAATTTCTAAGATCTATTTTGTTGCTATGCATGAGATAGGTCCCATTTAAATGAGGCATAGAGGAAAATTCCCTGCCCACAGTCACATAGCTAAGTTGTGACTGTCCTGGCATTCGGGCCCAGGCAGACTAATTGAAGAATCCATGTCCGTGGGACTCAGATGCAGCTCAATAGTCGGGCAGTTGTCTAGCACATCTCTGAGTTCAACGCTTGGCATGGGAGAAGAATAAGAGGAGGCGGAAGCGGCCTGGAGGGCCTGGAGGGAGGGACGCAGTGTGTTCTTACCTGTTGTGCTATGTGCCTGCCATACAGTCTCATATAAATAACTGCAACCCCCTAGAATAAGCACATTATAGCGGATATTATTAATTTCCCTCACTGGCATCTCTTCGGCGTCCCAAGTGCCTGCCACAGCTGTCCTGGTTAACACGGGCCTTAGGACACCTGCCATGCATTTTCCCAGCGGAGCCCCTGGCACCACGGCTGCTGCCCAGCTTCCAGCTCTACCACAAACACTGATTCCTCACCGAGTGCCAGGGCTGTGCTTCCCCACCTCCTTGAGGTAGAATTATGGCCGAATGATTTGCTTCAGACGAGAAAATGTGAGAAGTCAAATATAATACTTCCAGGTAGAGGCTAAGCCAGCACTCTGCTGCCAGCTTCCCTCCTCAGAGCCAGTGCCGAGATGAAGTTCTGTCAGCCCGGGTCTGAGTGAGCATGCTGCCCACAGTGAGCAGGGGCTCAGGAGACGTGTATGATGAGTGAGACTCATGTTCTGTTACATTAAACCTTCCAGGCTTCGGGGTTGTCCGGATGATTGGGAGCCATACTTTTACTAGGAGCCATGTATGTAACTTTAAACAAGTTCCTTAACCTTCCCGAGTCTATTTCTGCATCTATAAAAGCAGTGGCTACCTCATACTGCGGCTGTGAAACTTAAGTAAGCCAGTGTGCACTCCGCATCCAGAGCATCGCCTGGCAAACGTAAGCTCGCATGTCGTCATGCAAGCTAACTCCCTGAAGCATCACGACAATTCAAGGAATGGATCTGTAAATACATCAATTCTTCTATCTTGTTTTTATTATTCCAATAACAAAATGATAAATGTTCACTAAATGCTAACGTATCCCAATTAGCACAGCAAACTGAAAAACCAAAGCCGGTTTATCCTCTGCTGCAAAATGACATGAGAGGAAAAGGAAAAAAAAATTTTAATAAAAAACTAAAAGTCTTTTTAAAAGACTTTTGCTTTTGCCTCATCCCCTGCCAAAACTGCACAAGTAAACAATCGCAAACACACAAATATACACACACACTCTCTTGCCTCTCAATGAACAGATTCCCTTGCCAGGCAGCGAGAAAGAGACTCACAGAAGGAGCCAAAGCGTGGTGCCAACTGGCTGTGTGACATGCACAGTAATGTCTACCCAAAAAGCAGCCCCTGGCAGCTAGTCACTGCCAACCAAGGCAATGAGCAGAACAGACGTGATGTGGTGGGGAAAACCAACCTGGGATGATCCTAGACACACAGTGAGGTGGGGGACTGGATTCAGACCATCCTTAGAGCCATGGGACACGTCCAAGGGCATACCCTCCTGCAAGGGTGATTGCAACAGGCATTTTCTTATTTAAGTAGACGAGAATTAAAATAACTGCGAGAGAAGAAATGACTGGGCGTGTCCACAGTGTGGCTGGCCACATGAAGGACCAGAGTGGCCAAGGACAAGTTTTCAAAGTCTTGAGTCTGCATGATTTTACTGGAGCAAACAGAGAGAGACTTCCTAGAAGGTGGTAGAAAGGACTAGACTTACACCTTAAGAATACATCTATCTGTTCACATACTGTGCTTTGGAAGAGCTTTCGATGTAGATTTGAACTATAAGGCCATCAATGTGGCTACTGTAAGAAATGGCATTGTCAGGTGATTCGTGCCAAAAAAGGAACCAGAAGGGACAGCGAGAGGCCACAAGGCAGAAAAGCGGCTATGTGGAATGAGACGGGAAAGGGAGCATCCCTAGGCTGCCTTCTCAAAGTGGAAATAAGAACACACTGGCATCACAGGCCGGGTTTGACAAGGGTCAGTTCAGAGAGGCCCTCCATCCTCGGCACGAAGACTGCCTCAATGGTTTTCGAGACATGGACCCCTTAACCTGCTCCCTGATTACAGATCCCTGATACCTTTGCTACCCGGGGAACTGAGCCTGATCTCTTTTCTATTGCAATATCCTCACACAGAAGTCTTCCCTAAAGTCTTCATTACCGTTTTAGTAAGTGTCAGGATGAATTTTTCCTTTAACGTCTCCAAGCTTAGTCAGCATTAGGTTGGCAGCTCAGCCCTACAGGGAAGGCAGGAAGCCACCAGTGCCATGCACACAGGAAGTGTGTGCAACTCCCACACAGCTCATAAAAAGCAGCCTGGAATCATGTTCAACTGACAGCAAAAAGAATATTGAGATAGGGAGATCCTCTGAGGACCCCCTCATTCACCAGGACCTCTGCTCCGAGGAGGCTCTGGGCTAGCTGCATTCTTATAGGCCAACCTCTCAGAGTCAGGGCTCAAGGTCATCAATGGCCACGGAGCAAGGCGATGTAACTTTCTCAAGATGAGAAAGATAAGACGGTAGTAAGTTCAAGACCTGCCCTGAATGGAGAGTGAGCCTTTGCCTCTTGAATCTGGCACAACTTGGCCAACCATTAGAACCAGGGCTTACGTTCCACACCATCTACCTGCTAAATAAAAATGCCCAGGGGCTTGTCAGCTTCATGAATGTTCATTTCCACCATGTAAACATGTTAGCTGTGCTCATGTACTGCTGAAAAAAAAAAAATTCTCATTACCATCTTCCTGCGATGCTCCTGCCTGTGGCCCCGCCCGCCTTCTATCACGTCAGACATGGCCTCTGCAGCTTCTCTACCCTGTTTTCTTCCTAGCTGATTTTTGAAACTACCTATTTAATGATGTCAGACATAAAAAATTGACATTTAAATAACTTCAAGGCTGATTTTGTTTAGTCCTCTACCCGTGTGCAATCCAGGGTCAGTTCTCCACAAACCCGAGAAAATGAGGATTAATGGTTCAGCACCGCCCTCAGCCAGTTCTTACATCCGGTGGAATGTGCTACATGCCTGTAGCTCATGCACTTAATGCGGCATCCATGTTACCTACCTTCCTCTTCAACGGGGAATTTTTTGCCTTTTCACAACCATATGTGGATGGGTGTTTCTGCCAAGATTGTGCCAACAAGACTGGTCATAAATCCACCCACTTTGTATAAGCGGAATAGCTTTGTTATCATCACATATCTTTATTAAAATATGCTGAAAGCCAAGAACCCAAGCAACACTGGCGGGGGGGGGGGGGCGGCGCTAATAACAAGAGGTTAATGAAGTGAATTCTGAACCACAACTGCTCAGGAATGAAACAGACATCTACGACCAGTCACTGCCACTCACTCTGTATACAGACATACAGACAGGTCATAATTTAAAATAACTTCTCGAAGGGAACTCTCTCTCGTTTTTGGCAGGACTGAGGCTCAAACTCTGGACCTCATATAGGCTAGGCAAGTGTTCAACCACTGACCTATAATCCCCAGCCCCCAAATTAACTTTCTTTCGACCCACGACTTTTCTGGACGAATCAGAAGGCATAGTCTGTGGCCTTAAAACACTGAACCATTTTTTCCCCTACGGCAATGGACCTTTTCAAATATTTCTATATCAAGGCACACAAGTATACTATTTTAAAGACTAGAGTAACTGCAAAGTAGAACCTAAGACGTAGTCATAAGAAAGTTTCCCTTGAAAGAAGCTAACATGTATGAGAAGTCCAAAGCACCGAGCATCACCACAGACCCTGGAACACCTCTGCTCGTCCTGGCCAGTTGACTTTTTCAGCATTAATTAAAAACTCTCAACGGGCGATGGTGGCACACGCCTTTAATCCCAGCACTCGGGAGGCAGAGGCAGGTGGATCTCTGTGAGTTCGAGGCCAGCCTGGGCTACCAAGTGAGTTCCAGTACAGGCTTCAAAAGCTACACAGAGAAACCCTGTCTCAAAAAAACAAACAAAAAACTCTCAAAATAATAAACTCAGATACAACTTAAAGGAAGTTTGAGAAATTGTGTTCACAGATACTACTGTGCTTGTGTGGGTGGATGTTTTTGGTTTTGTACCCAACAAAGGAGAAGTTGTTGTAGTGTATAGCATAATGTCTTAACACATGACCATCTCGACTTAACTGATATCTCCATCACCTCACACAGCCATGTGTCACGCAACGGTATTTCCATCAATGACAAACCACGTATAAAATAGTGGTCCCTTAACTTGTCACCTAGTGACGTTGTGTTCATCTGGGTGTGTGTGAGTATACTTTTCGACATCCGCATGACCAAACCACAAAAAGGCACACCTATATCATCTCGATTTCCCTCTAATGAGGGGATCCCAGGACTCTACTTTTTTGTGATGATCACATTTCCATTCTGCTTGCAGGAATTCCCAATGTTAGCCGTGCATAATTGTCAACTAGTCACGTCACTGTGCGGCCCTAACCTACTTTACTATTTACCCTCACTTACTCTGTGTGTACACAAGCCCATGTCAGTGCGGTGATCCACTACCAGGTTGAAATGACCATCACCCAGGCCTCCTTCTCACTGCTGGGAAGCCTCTGGGAAAGAAGTAAAGCCTTGCTTTTAAAGTCATCGATTTGGAGCTGGGCAGGACAGGCTCCAAAGCTACACAGAGAAACTCCGTCTCGGGAAAAAAAAAAAAAAAACAAAGTCATCTATTTGGAACTAAGAAAATTTAAGCCTCCGCTATTATTATTGTTCTACTCCATGCGAAATGGACCCACATTTAAATATTCAAATTAATGTAGGCATACATTTCCTGTATTAAAGGGGACTTAAAGCTGGGATGTGGTGACTCACACGTGTTATCTCAGCATTCAGGAGGCTGAGGCAGGAGGAGATAAAGTTTGAGGCCAGCCTTGGCTTCATGGTGAGACCCTATCCTAGAAAACAAAAAGCCGGGGGAGAGGGTAAAAAATTAAAATGGATACAATAGATTTTCTTCAACAAAATCATCCTCTGGAAGGAAGGCAGCAAATGTTATCCCCAGGGCTGTTTCATCTGATTTGGAGGAGGAGGGAGGCTTCTGTTTGTATCTTAAATTATCACAGGCTGGATTGGAGGGCCCGAGGGATGGAGAAGGGTTAGAAGCATCTGAACAAACAGGATGTGCTCTGGCACAGGCCCACAGCCAACATCTGCACTCCTGAACTCCACCCAAGGAGGCAGTAAAGAAAGCCAGTTCGTCCAACTAGAGGGCCCAGGCTCAAACTATAAAGCGAAAGAAACACATCTATATAAAAGGGAGAATGCAGCTATTGCTAAAAAACAAAAATTAAAAAAAAAAAAAAACATCAAAAGCAGAAGCTGGAGTCTTGAAAGGACCCCACACGGACAGCTGACCGTACAGCTCAACCACTGAGATACACTGCACTTCCTGGGTAGTGGGAGCTGGTTTCCTCCTAGGAAGTCTTAGAATGCTTGGAAAACTCAGCCTTGGATTTCCCACTCCTTCAGCTCTTCTGGTTTAAATAAAACCTGATAATTATATCTACATATATGAGCAGTTATTATATATCATAGAGGATTAGACATCAAAGAGATACTTTGGTGGGACTGGGAGAATTTATAGACTCTTAACCCTTTTTGTAACGTTTTTACAGGAACCAAAACTATAATGCTAAATGACTGTCTCTCATTCTTCCATCAAAGGGGAGTTCTCTCTCGATAAACCCACTGTTAGCATCCAGGCATTTACACCAGCCTGCTCTCCTGACCTAGCAGGACATGTCATCAGCAGCAGCCGAGATGTGACACAGTGACCACTGCGGCCAATGAGTAGCACACTCTCCCTATGCACGTGAGCTACACCCCCTTATAAAAAGCAAGCCCCCCACAATAGACTGCTGGCAATGGTCAAGAGACAGCGAGGACTGACCTACTCTGGTGATGGGATGGCCAAACACCTAATAGTCGTGCCAGAAACCCCATCCAAGGACTGAGGAATCTGGATGCAGAGATCCACGGCTAGGCCCTGGGTGGAACACCAGGAGTCTAATTAGCGAAAAAGAGGAGGGTTTATATGAGCGAGAATTGTTGAAACCAAGGTTGGATAAAGCACAGGGACAAATAGCCAAATGAATGGAAACACATGAACTATGAACCAATGGCTGAGGGGCCCCCAACTGGATCAGGCCCTCTGAATAGGTGAGACAGTTGATTGGCTTGATCTGTTTGGGAGGCACCTAGGCAGTGGTACCGGTACCGAGTCCTGGGCTCATTGCATGAGTTGGCTGTTTGAAACCTAGGGCTTATGCAGGGATGCTTGACTCAGCCTGGGAGGAGGGGACTGGACCTGCCTGGACTGAGTCTACCAGGTTGATCTCAGTCCTTGGGGGAGGTTTTGCCCCTGGAGGAGGTGGGAATAGGGGGTGTGCTGGGGGGAAGGGGAGGGGGTGGGAGGGGGGAGAACAGGGGAACCCGTGGCTGATATGTAGAACTGAATGGTATTGTAAAAT
Source organism: Peromyscus leucopus (assembly GCF_004664715.2). Taxonomy (NCBI): domain Eukaryota; kingdom Metazoa; phylum Chordata; class Mammalia; order Rodentia; family Cricetidae; genus Peromyscus; species Peromyscus leucopus. The sequence continues at coordinate 44,211,716 of NC_051077.1, read as the reverse complement.
AAAATAAAAGGAAAAAAAAAAGCAAGCCCTCCTCACGCCACTTTCTCTTCCTTCTGTTCTTTGGAGGCTGCCTCTGCATCATCCCCCACCCCTAAACTTCCCATGTGAGCTCTGTTGCATGCATGGTGTGACTGTGGTGCCCCTTGGCTCCAGCCCATCAAGGTTACCATCCACCATTAAACTATTATTACACCCACTCCCAAGATTAATCTGAGTGTAATTCAAACAGAACTATGAAAATCCCCATTACCACCACCACCCCCAAAACCTTGCTTGGGCAATGACTCCTGTTCCAGCATCTTTGCAGCTCTTCCTGTCAAGCAATACTTTTAAGATAAAATATTCCCAATATTATCACCAGAGGGAGAAGACTTGCAACCTTAAACCCCCAAGTCCGAACAACCATGGTACAAACATCGTGGAAATTCCACACCTTCCACACTAGCCAGTGAAAGAATCCCCTGCAGAATTTGCAAACCAAGGATGCCTAGGTCTCAGTCAGCCTCAGGAAATCAGATCCAGCAGGTTGGGGTGGAGACAGGTGAACCTCAGACCAGCCCTGGGGGAAATTACACTCAATGGAAATCATTTCTGAGCTGGTTTGTCAGGTCTTCAAGCCTCTCTCCCACTCTAGGCTTTGTTCGTTTGATTTCACAGTTTTCAAATGATTAGATTATTGTGGTTCAAAAATGATTTCCGCATCATTATTCCCAGGACAACCACAGAATAATAACCCTACCACCAGGCAAGGTGCACTAGACTAACAGAAAGGTGGACAGCTGCAGGGTTCCGGGGATCGTTTAAAATTAGAACTGCCTGAGATCTTCATCATTCTAGGCTAATTCTCTCATTACCACCTTTAAATAATATTTAAATACTCCCCTGACTATTAATTTTGTTATCTACATTCTCCAGTGACCTCATTTATGCTGAGAACAGAAGAGGCCTGAAATCTAGCCTGGTCCTCCACGGCCTCTTGCCCCAGACTGTAACAAGCCTTGCTTTCAGTATTCATTTGAACTTTTGCAGAATGTGAATAATTTTTATCAATTTATCTCATTCTTTTCCAAAAGGTGATGTAAAAACCTGGAGATAATCACCCTACCAGAATGGTGATTTGTTGCAGAGACTACAGTGAACTTCCACTTTGAGTCATAGATTCTTCCATCACTGCAGACATGGCAGGCTACCCTGGGGTTGCCAAAGTCAATACGTTAAGTCTGTCTCTAGGGCAACAGACTGAAAGAGTAGAAGATGAAGTTTGGAACTGCATTCCTGCTCCTCTCGGATTGAGCAACAGGCTTCTACATGCCCTCATCATCGTGGGGCCATCCCTTTGTCTGATCTCAAAACTATGTAGAACGATTCCGGGGGTGGGGTGGGGGGGGGGGTCTGCTGGCTTTTTAAAGACCCTCCATCTCAATTTCCCGTGCTCTTCTCGCACCTATTGATTCTAACTTTCACTGTCAGGTCTTCGTATCTGCCTGCCCTACACAGACAGACAGATGTCCACGCGCCCCCACTGCCCGCACACACCATTTCAATTTTTTTTCCATGTGAATAGCGGACTGTAAGCATTCAGCAGCTTAATTGAAAATCTGCAAACCCCTGCGCACAATGGACCAGCACTGCTTCAGTGAGCACTTCCTGCTGTTTTTCTAAAGCTCTTCCTGGGTTTTTTTTTTTGTTTTTCCTTTCTTAAGCCATGATGCAGACAATACATCTTTTTTTGTGGACTCAAGAACACATTATTGCCCAATGTCGGAATGCCAATCAGTCTCCTACATGTAAGTTAACAATGTAAATTCATCTAAGTAAACTAGCATTTATCTGAAGTGGAAAAATACTCAAAATCCAGTGTCCTGACCAACTGAAAATGAATATGGGAATATGTAAGATAAACTGGTATGGGAAGGGAGGAGTATAATAAAACAACACATAAAATGGCATGTTTGTGTGTGGGTGGACAGGGGGTGGGTATGAGTGTGTATGTGGGGGGGTATGATGTGTGTGTGAGTTGGGGGGGTGAATGTGGCAGTGGGTAGGTATGAGTGTGAGTGTGAGTGTGAGTGTGAATGTGGGGGTTGGGTAAGAGTGTGAGTGTGGGGTATGAGTGTGTATGGGATGGACATGAGTGTGTGAGTGGGGGTATGAGTGTGTATAAGCTGGACATGAGTGTATGTACGTGTGTGTGAGTGGGGAGATGAGTGTGGCAGTGGGTGGGTATGAGTGTGAGTGTGTTCCAGTGTGAATGTGGGGGTTGGGTAAGAGTGTGAGTGTGTATGTGTACGAGTGTGGGGTATGAGTGTGTATGGGATGGACATGAGTGTGTGTATGTGGGTGGGGGTGATTGTGGCAGTGGGGGGAGATGAATGTGAGTGTGTTCCAGTGTGAATGTGGGAGGTGGGTAAGAGTGTGAGTGTGTATGTGTATGAGTGTGGGGTATGAGTGTGTATGGGACGGACATGAGTGTGTGTATGTGGGGGGGTGAGTGTGAGTGTATTCCAGTGTGAATGTGGGGAGTGGGTAAGAGTGTTGGGTGTATGTGTGAGGATGTGTATGGGGTAGGTATGAGTGTGTGTGGGTCATGAAGTACAATACGGTACCTACAGTGCTGAATATTTCTAAACTTCATCAGTGATATTTAGTTGTTTTGTGACTTGAACCTTCCATAAATACCTATAAATTGTACTATCACTTAGCATTTTACCAATGGGAAACAAATGGGTTCTGTGTGAAGATGTAAAATAATAACCTGAAATGGAAGACATCTACTTCTTAGGAAAACATTTGTGAAGAGTTTCAGGGGCTGGAGAGATGGCTCAGTGGTTAAGGGCATTTGCTGTTATTGCAGAGGACCCAGGGTCAATCCCCAGGACCACACAGCTGCTCATAACGGTGTGTAACTCCAGTCCCAGAGGATCTGTTGCTGCTTCTAACCTCCATGGGCTCCTGAACAAACACGGTTCGAGTACACCCAGGCACATACATATATACATACAATAATATATATATATAAGTTGGCTGGGCAGTGGTGGCACACACCTTTAATCCCAGCACTCAGGAGGCAGAGGTAGGCATATCTCTGAGTTTGAAGCTAGCCTGGTCTACAGAGTGAGTTCCAGGATAGCCAGGGCTACACAGAGAAACCCTGTCTCAAAACACCAAAAAAAAAAAAAAAAAAAAAGCAAAGAAGAAAAAAAATAGTTGGCTATGTATTTTACAGAAGTATACCAAGATGAGCACATTGAACAGCATGTCACTTTACAAACTCAAATCTTAAGCTAGCTCAAACTCACAAGAACTGTCCTAGGTCTAATGTTATAAAAAGAGCAGCTGAGAAGAATCTACCTTTTAAACACAGCATTACCAACTCTGACGGTGATGCCTCTGAGAAGAAAGCCAACTCGAACTGTCTCCTTTGAACAAACCCCAGAGGCATGAAGCCTATCTGTGGATGAAGTGTGAACTGAAGGCTCTTGTTGTTAGGGGTTTTTACCCTTTTGGGGGGCCCGCCACCCAGCTCCCAAGTAAACACACACAGAGGCTTATTCTCAATTATGAATACCCAGTCTTAGCTTGGCTTATTTCTTGCCAGCTTTCCTTAGCTTAACTTATCCTGTCTACCTTTTGCCTCTGGGCTTTTCCCATTCTCTCACTTCTGTAAATCTTACTCTTACTCTGTGCCTTGCTGTGTAGCTGGGTGGCTGGCTGGCTGGCTGGGCGGCTGGCCCCTGATGTCCTCCTCCTTCTCTGGATACTTCCCCTTCCCTCCTCCATCTCTTTTCTTCTCCCTCCTCCCAGATTTCCCCTCTGTATATTCTCTCTGCCTGCCAGCCCTGCCTATCCTTTCTCCTGCCTTGCTATTGGCCATTCAGCTCTTTATTAGACCATCAGGTGTTTTATACAGGCACAGTAACACAGCTTCACAGAGTTAAACAAATGAACATAAGCAAACATAACACACTTTAAAATAATATTCCACTTTAAAAATAATATTCTACAAGGGGCTCTAACAACTGTGCACACTGGAGTCATTCCATAAGCCGAACTGACCAATCACCTATGTTCTCAGATGTCCATGTCAGGTTCTAGTTAAATGTATCCATAGTCCTTTTTTTTTTTTTTTTCATCCATACATCCATTATATTTTGACAGCACACAGAGCATTGTCCTAGTAGGTTTCTAGTAGGTTTCTGGAATAAACACCAGGACCAAAGGCAAGCTGGGGAAGAAAGGATTTATATTTCAGCTTACAGTTTGTTATTCCTTACGAAGAGAAATCAGGGCAGCAGTTTAAGACAGGAACCTGAAGGCAGGAACTGAAGCAGAGACCGCAGGGGAATGCTGCTTACTGGCTTGCTTCCTATGACTTGTCCAGCCTGGTTTTTTAGATAACCTAGGACTGCCCGTTCAAGGGTAGCACAGCCCATAGTTGGCTGGGCCTTTCCACATCAATCAGTCATCAAAAACAAAAAACAAAACAAAAATCCTACACAGTTGCCCAAATGCCCATCTGATGAAGGCATTTTCTCAACTGAGGTTTCCTCTTCCCAGATAACTGGAGTCTGTGTCACATTGACAAAAACTAACCAGCCCAAGGATGCAAACTTTTATTCATTCAGGGCTGTCTCAATCTCTCTAGCAATGTATTCGCAAGATCTCATGCTTGACTACTGGGCAAATCACATCACACTGATAAAGCAGTAAGAGTAAATCTCTGCTCCTGCTAAAACGTGGCCAGAGATACCGGCTATAAAGAGCAAACTCTCTGTGGGCGGTCAGTAATGAACACTGGAGTCTTGGAACTGCAGGATAGCCTATAAAATCAAAGTATAATTTGTAAATCATTTTTAATGCTGCAGGAAACCAAAGGAGGACCCATGGGGGAGCGTCTGCATGAGACCACCTTCAGCAGATCCTGCGGGTAAAGCCCAAGCCACTAAAAAGAGGGCACACTAGTTCCTAAGGAGAGCTAGGCAAAATAATCATAAACACTCACAAATAGCCATTTTCCCAAATACCAACTGCTTAAGTCTAAAGGAAAAACTGTCTGTCACGTCCATTATAAAGCTGTAGCAGCTGAAGTCTTGGCAGGTCAAAACACCTACAGAAGCCCAGAGGATAATTTACCTGGCCCTCCTGAGCTGAATGGGCTTGCCGTGAGACAGGGATATGACTAGACAAGGCGTCACTAAAGTGTCTCTCTGAGATTCAAATGATCTCACAGCACTCATATAATATACAGTCTAACACAGTGTGCTGGACAGCTTACTGCAAATAGGAGCACCAGGCAGATACTTCAAACAGAGCTCAGATTACCCAAAATAAGAAAATATAAAATAGAAGTTAGTTAGAGGGTACAAAATTTCCCCAGCATATATTAAAGTTTTCGTCTAGCACCTTCTACAGATAGCCACTAGAGTATCAAGCTTCACTGGGAGTCTCTGCGACCCGGCCATCTGCATTCTGTCACTTTGTTCTGCTCCACAGACGCTGAAGAGGTCATGCCTAATGGCCAAAAAATTTACTACATGCCTAAAGGAGGAAGCAGAAAAAGATAGGCAGGCCTGCGGGTGTGATTATCTATTTAAGCGTGCAACTGTACTTTAAACATAATTAGACTAATTGCCTCCCAATCTGAGCCGACGCATCTGCACACGCAATTAAGGAGAACTGATTTTTTTAAAACCCGGGTTGGAACCCTTTGTTCCTCCACTTCCTACAAATTAAATTACCGAGCAACAAATCTAATTTTTCAACTTTTATTTTAAGAGAGACACAAACTTACATTCACTGGGTCGGATCCTCTGCTGCAAGTCAGTTAACCAGCAATTATTCTATTCTGAAGCTAAAAGCTCATATTTAAATTATGTCATCTATAAAATAATCCCTCGGTAAATATGGCCGTCTTATAAAACTGCTGAAAAACAAAAAAATAAAAATAAAAAAAACCAAAAACCCATAGTTCTCTGTCTAAAAAGAGTGGGAAGTCAGTCCCCAGAGTGCGGGAGAATCAGAGATGTGTGCTATGAAAAGCGATTTCTCAGTGTGTGCCTTACGCATGGGCTCTTCTACCACGAATTAGAAATAATTAAGGAACTGTGACAAAGAGCTTCTGGTTGCCATTCACCAAAGTAAAAAGATGGGCTGACTGGAAAAAGTTTACATAGTAAAACTGGAGAAGGGAAGGAAGGGACAGGTTAAAAGTAAGAAAAGAGGTTGGAAATGGGGGGGGGCGCTAATAAATCGGGTGGCGGTGGTGGCTCACGCCTTTAATCCCAGCACTTGGGAGGCAGAGGCAGGCGGATCTCTGTGAGTTCAAGGCCAGCCTGGGCTACAGAGTGAGTTCCAGGAAAGGCACAAAGCTACACAGAGAAACCCTGTCTCGAAAAACCAAAAAAAAAAAGGGCGCTAATAGAATTAGATGAGTGCAGAGGGTAACAATAACTGAGGCAGCATCTTTCCAATTAATGTCCGCGGGACTGAAGCGTGGAACTCTGCAGTTCACCGCAACATAGGTGGTGCCTGGTCCAGAGGAGAGGATTTATTTAGCCAGTGCCAAATGAGGGAGGGCCCGGCGTTCAGACAGGCCTGGATCGGAGGCAAGTCTGAAGGTTGGGACTTCACAGACCGAGCCTGGAGAAGGTAAGACAGGCCACCACAGGCTGTGCCCCAGCCAGGAGGAAGGCTGGATTCTGAGGGTTCCCACCACAGAGCTTGCGGTCCTTACCTGGTAGATGTCTGTGACCACCCCACACAGAGGCAAGAGCTCCTCCCACCTGAACAGTGACGTCACTTTTGGTAACCTCCCAAAATGAATCCACATTATTTTGATTGATTCTCCACACTATGGTTTAAATGGGTCTCTTTGGAAATTCCTGTGTTCTCAATGGGATGATGGTATTAAGAGTTGGGGGGCCTTCAAGAAGTAATTGGATCATGAGCAGGTCTCCCATGTGAATGGGGTTAGAGAAGACTGTGGTAAGAGCTTGCCTTCTGCGATCTAAGAAAGACCTTTTCCTCCTCGAGGAGCTCGCTTGGAAACAGAGAGAACTGCTCACCCGGTAACTAAAGCTACTGGTGCCTGGACCCTGGACTTCATAGGCTGTAAACTGCGGGCAGTAAATGTCTGGTCTGTACTAGTGACCTCAGACATCCTAACAGCAGAAACGGAGGAGGGTGCCCTAAGAGACCACCTTCTAATTCTATGTGAGAAGAAGCACACAATTATCTGTTGATGGAAAAATACACGCACCCATTCCTCTTCTCAGCACAGAAGAGGCAATAATGGAAAGGGTAAGTTTTCAACAAAATGTGACTCCCTGGGTAAGAAAACTGAAGGCCGCATGCGCAGGTGTAAGTAGGGGAAATGGTGAAACTCATGACGGTGGCCAAGTCTAACAAATGCCTCCAGGGGGAAATTAGACAAACTTACATAGGATATATATGTATAGGAAGGATCACATCAGAAGAGAGAAATTCATTCTGACTGTCGCCGGGATCCTGACGCTCAGAAAGAATCCACCCCCGATGTGGTTGTATTATTTTACAAAGGGGGAAGAAAAGGATGTCTGAAAGCTAATGTGAATCTACACTACACCGTACGTAGAAACACGCACAAGTCACGACACAGCCCAGATTAGTAGGTATTTCCACCCACTCCTTAAACAGTTTTAGGTACAGAAAACAGTGTCACTTCTCAAGGATATGGTAAGCATAGAACTTTGCAGAAATGCATGAAAAGTGTTCCCATCCATGCCCTCATTATCGAGTGCTCTGGGTAGCTGAAACACACCAATACTACTAGTAATAAAGGATCTGCGTTCATCTCTAGGAGCTAAAACCAGATGCTGTCATAGTTTGACTCTGCAATGATGTTGGGTTTAAAAAAAAAAAAAAAAGACAGCTCATGGCAACATCATTTATGACCTTCATAAAGCAATACATAGTGATGTACCAAATAAACATACACATATTAGTTCACCCATCAACAAAAACGCATGGTCCAGTCGAAACGGAAGGCTAACAGTTATTTTCCTACTTGCCACATTTTAACAAGCCCTTCAGAATAATTAACACCAACACACATCGAGTCAGGTTTACTCGCTGGCTTGTTCATTGGATGAATTCTTAAAAAGAGCAAACTACATATGGGCAACTGAGGTTTAAATGAACAATGCCCGCTCATAGATTCATGTGTGGGAGCATTTGGTCCTGAGCTGGTACCCGAGCTCTGGAGAGTTGTGGAACCTCTTCAGGAGTGGCCCTGGATCACTAGCGGCAGGCCTTGAAGATTTAAAACAGGCCCTTCTTCCTGTCTACTGCCTATTTCCTGTCCTCCCCCCTCCCAAGATATGAGGACAAGTGAAGAGCCACAGCTGTACACTTCTCTCCCCTTCAAGTGGCCCATGGTCATGCCTTCCCCTCCATGGCAGACTGGGTCTCTTCTAACTGAAAGACAAGGCAAGCGCTTCCTCCCTTAAGACACTTTCTGGTGGGTATTTATGGTCACGATAAGACGATAAATTCCTTATCTGGCGTGTTCCAGTTGGGGAGATACAGACAGGAAGAAGCAAACCTGTTCGCAGTCCTGGCTCGCACAAGAGGGCCACGGTGTGTTACCGTAAGTGCCACAGAGAAAGTTAGAAACAGTAAGTCTAGAAGGTTGACAGAAACCTGAGGGCTGGTTTTTTTTTTTTTTTTTTTTTTTGGAAACAGGGGTCTGAGATGACCTTTTTGTTCATCGACATTTGAGAAGAGATCAGACAGATATAAGAAAGCCACGAGAGCTGGGAAAAGGTGGCTTATCCGACCAGCAGAGCAAGGCACAGGGGCCAAGGCCTGAGGCCCTCAGAGCTTCATGAACAGCCTGTATGGCTTAAAGACACCACGGAAACTGAAGAGATAAGGGGGACAGAAAGGCAAGGCTTGGCCATTTTGGCTCAAGTCTGGCAGGCCACTGTATCTCAGGTAGCTTTGTGTTCAAAGAGTGACGTGTCGCACTAACAGAAGCGGACGGGAGCTTCTAGAAGACGAAAGAGTCGGCACACGCCTCTGGTTGCAGGACTCAGGAGGCTGAGACAAGGAAAACCAGTTGAGGCCAGGAATTCAAGACCAACTTAGGCAACCCAGCAAGATCCTGTCTCAAAAAAAATAAAAATAAAAAAGACACGGTGGAACAAGACCGGTGAGGAGACTGTTTCCACACAGACAGCCTCAAGCTGGTACTCACCAAACCTTTCCGCTCTGTGGGTTTTACAAGGGACGGGGAAAACCACTTTTTAGTTTTCACTGAGAAACAGAAGTGGCTATATGTATACAGGCCCTAACACAATTCCTCTCCATGACTTCATTAAATCAGAATAACTGAAATAACTATTGTTTCGAGCGATCTCAGTCAAGCGGCCTTGAAACTCAGGCGCGTGACAAGATGACCGTCTGCCTCCTTCTCATATAACTGCATGGAAGTCAGGTCAAAGTGAAGAGTTCTTTCGTTCCTAACGAGGCTATCTGGAAAACAGAGCACACTGTCTTTTATTGTGGGTTCATGGTTCGCAAAGCCTCGGAGGTTGCTTTTGTCCTGCACAAGCTTTTAATGGACAGGTACATTGAAGCCTCGTTTTAGGGACTGTGAGAAACGGAACGCACTGGGATCCTCAGCAGCCCCTCTTTAGGAGACGGACTTATCAGCAGCGTGGTGTGACCTCACCTATAAGAAATGCCCTGGTGACTGGGAACAAAGGTGGCTTCCTTCCTCAGGAAACTCAGTCTGTCTCAGAGAGCAGCTTCATTACTTGTGAATGACTTAAGGGCTGGAGAGTCATCCCAAACAGGCCCGTCCTTTACCCTCTGTTTATTTATTAATGAAACTGTCTGTGGCTCAAACATTAAAAAAGCCTTGCGTAATCATTAACCAAAGCTATGCATTGTTCTGATCACCTTGGATCACAGCTGTCTGTGCCGAGTAGGTGCATACTTAGTGCCTAGAGCCTGCCAGTGGTGGCCTGTAGGCCTACCAGAGTGAGGGCTCTGAGGTACTGTTCAGACACCAGAGAATCATGAGATGTGGCGGGCAGAGCAATTAGATTCCTGTTACAAGCCACGCTGAAGGGGGAATGCATGCACACATTTCAGAGACTGTTGGGACACCAGCTTATGAAATTTTCAACGCTTCTTTCGTCAAGCCATACAAAACAAGTGCTTGAGAAGCATGCATTCATTCACGACAAACCCAGGTACAACTCACAGACACGGCATGGCTAAAGCATACTTCTGCCTCCTTTAACACAGAAAAACATTCTGTGACATAATCCCCCCAAGGTAATATGTTGAGAATTTAGTTTCTAGAATCAGACACGCAATATTCCACAGCACTAGCTCTTAAAAATATTCTCATGATCTTACCTATCAAACTTCACAATTGCTGTTTTCATTCTGAAACTATCAATAAACGGTTGCTACCTGCTTTTTAAATCTTTTATTTATTATGAGGAGTGTGTGTGAGTAGAGCGTGGCACGTGGGGAAATCAGAGGACAACTTTCAGGAGTTGGTTCTCCCTTCTACCATGAAAGTCCCATCACCCACTAAGTCATCTTGCTGGTCCAGTTGCTATCTACTCTACGTGGGCAGAAACCAAAAAGTTGTCGGATAACATTTAATTGACTTAACAATCGATTTAGCCATCAAATTATAAATCAATGTTTGCCTCAATTTATCTCTGACCCACCTAGTCTATTCTTTGTCTTTTGGTCCCAGTATGTACCAAGAAATTCTGGCTTTTCTACCCAGGTGCATAATGTATTTTGGTGCGCTGTCATACTCATAACCAAAACACAATTTTTCATACATTCTAAAGTTCAATCCATATCACTGGATAGAAGGCATGCTAAATAAGTCCTAAACTATCAACAGCACAGAGTTAGCAGGCAGGGTGAGTGACCATAACAGGGGACCGTCACAAAAAGACTAGATAGTCATTGTTCATGAGAAGTACCCACTGCCCCAATACTAGCCTGATATTAACTCATTTTCACAAAGAAGAAAGCTGGGTGTGGGAGTCTAGGGACTCTATATTGAAGGTCAACGTGAACAAAAAAAAAAACCTCCTCTCTTAGTCCAGGAATAAAAAGAAAGTGTGGATTACACAAAACAAAACTAAGTTCACATAAACCTAGCAACACATGTGGATTTACATAACAAATAGTCACATAGAATTTCCCACTCCCTGCACACAAAGCTCTTCATTCACAGAATACCAGGAGGACCACAGCCTGAGGAGTCGCTAACGTTACCAGGCCCTGCTAGCATGCTCCTCTGTCAGACCTGCCATTCTCTTTCATCTGTGAGGAAATGTCAGGTAGACCTGGTGTCAATTACTTGTCGGTATCAGATAGCTCACTCTCCCGGGAGAAGGAGTAATAACTCACGGTCTTTCCATGCATACGGCTCAACACCAGGATGCATTAACGATTACAGAGAATCAGCCTGGCAGGTGTCCTCGCTCTAGAGCCTCTGGGCCCTTGTCATGTTTCACATCGTAGCTGGCTGGCTTCTGATGTGGGAATTGGAAAGGGTCCCTGGAGACTGATTTATACCCATAACTACCCCCTCTCTCTTCATTCTCGAGAATTTTGATTTAATTTTGAATGTACATGTTGCCCCTCGTGGGATTTAAAATGAGGAGGCGCTACCGCTAACCACATCATTACCTGCATTTCCAACCATCCAAAGGATCTACTCACCCCAGGAATTACTTAGAATATAGGCAGCCTGCCTTGAAACAGAGGCATTTGCTCACTGGGACCTTCTCATCCCAAAGCAGATGTGCAAGCAAAGTAACCATAAGGTCTTTGGTAAGAGACCAAGATGCCTGATGGGTATTTAGGTCTACTTCACGCTCCTCTAGGTGAGAACAGTTTGTCTGGGGAACACAAGAGAAACACGTATTTCACCTTTCAGTTCAACTCAGAACTCTTTTTTTTTTTTTTTTTTTTTTTTGTAATAAACTAGGAAAACATGATTTCTAGACCACCACGGTGGGCGCCACACAAATGTTTCAAGGGCCATCCTCAAGAGAACCGTAACTCAGGTTCAATTACAGCCGGGTTTCACGACGGCTTATGCAGCCACTGGGTAATGCCTTCACAGCTGACTGAAATAATGGAAAAGTGAGTGTGATTGAGCTCACGAAAAATCCATGCGTGCTGGGGTTCTCTGCACTTACAAAGACACGAACTCCACCAAACACATCTTGGGACTCTACTAATCCCATCAAGCAGCAGTTATTGAACTGAATACCTGAGACTTTTTATACAAAGACAAGGATGGGCTGGGGCTATCCAGTGGAGGACACGCTTAGCAAGTGCAAAACCAATCAACCCCAGTCCCCTCTCCCCACATTAAACAACAGATAAAAGCAGTATAAACACACACACACACACACACACACACACACAAACCATCACTTCTCTAGAGTTCCTTACAACCGGGTACAGGAGACAAAACTGAAACATAATTCATTAGAGAACAATTTGATATCATCTAATGCTGACAGAGGACACGCAACAAGTACATTAAGTGTTACATATGCATTTAAAACTAAGCGTCAAGAAACGGCATGGGATGGACATTTTTCTTTTAATCTCTATTTTTTTTTTAAATTTATTTATTTATTATGTATACAGCATGTATGACTGCAGGCCAGAAGAGGGCACCAGATCTCGTTACAGATGGTTGTGAGCCACCATGTGGTTGCTGGGAATTGAACTCAGGACCTCTGGAAGAGCAGTCAGTGCTCTTAACCTCTGAGCCATCTCTCCAGCCCAGCATATATTATGCGCACCACGTGTAGGCAGTGTCTGTACCGGCCAGAAGAAGGCACTGAATCCTCCTGGGGCCGGAGTTACAGCCGGTAATGAGCAGCCCCGTGGGTGCTGGGGGTTGAACCCAGGTCCTCCAGAAGAGGAACGGGGACTCTTCACCACTGAGCCACCTCTCCAGCCCAGACTGACTTTTTTTTTTTTTTTCAATGCCTGCTAAACAGCTGCAAATTGCTGGTGCTACCATAAAGATCACAGAAACAGCGGGGGACGGTTTAATTGAAAAGATGGGGGGAAATAAAACTCATTTAAGTGATGATTGTAAAGTAAGAATCAGCAACTCCATGCCGCCTTCTTAAAGGCACGCAAAAAACAGGCAGCAGCTCAGGGGTGCCACAAGATAACCCCAAGCTCTTCTCAGAACTCTCTTACCATGCTAAGAGCACTTGGGGACTTGAATCCCCCCCCCAAAAAAAAAAAAAAAAAAAAAAAAAAAAAAAAAAGATGAGCAGGAGCTGGAGAACAGCCAACGTTGAGTGACTGAAATGACAAAAATGGTCAGATATACGAGTCCTGAGGGGACGCGTAAAGGAAACAGTTACTCAGCGGAGATAAAGGAGGCTACTGGGAGCTAGGGCTGGAGAATGGCCTGCAAGGTCAAGATCGGACAAGAAACAAGGGAGAGCTTCCTTTCCATTCAAATGGGACAGTGAGGAGATTAGAGGACAAGGCCCAAGGCCGGGGGTTTAAACTGGACACAAAAAGAACTTCCCAGGCTAGGCTGACGGATGGACGGCCAGGCTCTGAGATAAACTACCAACACACTCCTGAGACGTCCCGGATTTAAAAGTTGTAGGAATACAGTGATGACTACTGTCATACTGGGTTCACCCCGGGTCCTTTCGTAGCCTACAGAATCAGTACGGGACCGTAATGCTATCGGAAGCTGCAGCACGGGCTCTCCACTGGAGAGCCGGGTCTCCAAAACTGATCAGAAAGCAATCAGTTACGTAAACGCACTGGCTTCTTGGTGAGTAAGACCAGGAAAGCACCAGTCACATAACAAAGAAGAAAACATGCAGTTCGCTGTAGATGAGAGATGCAAAAGCCATCAAAACATGAGTAAATAAAGAGCCCTGACCCAGAAAGGCTCGGTTCCCCTATCCCCACCCCTTCCCCCACCGCCCTTTTTTCCCCATCTCTTTCGAATGTTAGACAGAACCAGTGTATGCTTTCCTGATACCTCGGGCTTCCTTATTCCTTCTCAGAAGCCCCGCTCCCCAACATGGGGCTGCCTAGCGCCATGGGGCAGCCCTTGAAGATGACAAGCCAAACAGCATGGCTCTTGTCCTTCTCTCTTCCTTCTCCTCCTCTGGGCAGCTGCTGAGACTTAAGGCTTGCCTGCCCTGTGGTTGTTTTTCTTTTAAAACTCTAATAAAATCGTCCTTGGTCTTCAAAAAAAAAAAAACTAAATAGGAGAAAATCGGAATGGCATTACAATGCGCCCTTAGCTCCCCTTAAAGAAAGATCCGGAGACTGCCGGAAAGGGGGTCCGGACTCGCTCCCAAAGGCTCCGGGGTAAAGGCTTGTCTTCCGGCCTGGGAAGCTCCTCGGGGGTGTAGAACTGTTTAGAAGGTGGGCCCTGGAGAAAAGCAGGTCATTGGCAGCATGCTCCTGAAGAGGTGTGAGGGGCCTAGAGACCCTGAGGTGAGGGAACCGAAGTTCCCATGCCCTCCTTCCTGGGTGTACTGTACCACTGTAAGCCCTGAGCCACAGGCCCAGAAACCCCCACAACCGTCAGCAAAAAGAGACCTTTTTTCTTTAGGCTGATTTTCTCAGCATGTTGTCATAGTAAAGAGTTGCTGACTAACAGGCATGGACCTAAGTCTTTTTAATTAAACTAATATCTAAAGAATTATGTAATACGTATAACTCTTTGAGTTATTTCTATTTTTTCACCTACATCACCGGGAGTGAGGAAGGGAAGGAGCGAGGAAGAGAGGGATGGGAGGATGGTAATAGTCAGAAACAGTGTAACAGAGGGTGAATTCCGCTGGATAGACCTCACCGGACAGGGGAAAGGTAGAGGTCCCGGGCAACGCTGCTCATCATCCTCTCCTTCTGCACACCAGACCCCCAGAAGCTGACTCAACCAGTGCCGTTCTACCACCCAGAACAGAACCACAGCTAAACAGCCTACTTAGTATATTCACTTGGAGTCAGGAACTTATCAACTGCTTGAGGACCTAGAGTTTCAGCTGGCTCTTTAAAACAGTCCAAAGGGTCTTAGCACATTCACATCGCAAATGTTCGCCAATTAAACCACTAGGACCCCACCCACACTCAAGTGAAGCTTATCATATAGTGCGATGCCCTAAGGAACTAAAAGTTCTCATTTCTAGAAAGGTAAAACGAAAAGGCTCTGGTTACTGGGCAAGTGCTAGGTCCTAAGGGCCCAAGGTTCTTTACAATTCTTCAGTCAAATGAAAGCACACACAGAAATAAGTTGCCCAAGAGCAACACAGATAACAAGGTTTAGAAGTTCTACGTGATGCTGACTAAATCCCCTGGTTCCCTGATTTACATTTTCTGCCCAGCAAGACTCTGAGTTCATAAAAAAAGGAAGCAGAGGAAGAAATCAATTCCTCAGCATCCCCCCCCAAATATGTTCTTAAAGATTCTGTGCCCTTAGGCACCCCCCTTCATTTGACGAAGCTTCCCTCTGTCTCCTGGGCTTGTATACCCTCACCTCAGTGTGGGTGAACATATGACCCTCTTTGACCCACACTGACCCGGCTTCCCCTTTCTGATTCTGCAAAATTATCAACAGCATCCCTCTATGCTCTCACAAGTGTCCCACTGTAGATGACAAAGTCAATAATCAATATCACGTATCCCCCACACACATACACTGTCCCTCCAAAATGACCTCCACTCAGCAAGCGGATGCTATCTGAATGTATCCCTGGAGTTCCCATGTCACAAACTTAATCCCAGTGGCAACAGCCACTTTCAATGGGACCTAACTGCTGGGGACTTCAGTGTGACGATTTTACGTAAGGAGAACATTTAGGCAGAACAGAGGTCAGTCACCGCAGGCAGATGAGACCTATGTGCCAAACTAGGCCTGCATGGAGCTTGAGCCTAAGTCAGGCTCCTAACTGTATCTCTCTCTCTTTTTCTCTCTCACTTCTAAATATACAGATAGACAATCAAAAGCTCATCTACTGTGGGATGTCATTCTCCATGCTGTGAATGTGTGTTGCTCTGACTGGTTGATAAACAAAAAGTTGAGTGGCCAGTAGCCAGGCAGGAAGTATAGGCAGGGTAAGCAGACAAGGAGAATTCTGGGAAGAGGAAGGGGTGAGTCAGGAGTCGGCAGCCAGACACAGAGGAAGCAAGATGACAAGGCAGGACTGAGAAAAGGTACCAAGGCACGTGGCTAAACATAGATAAGAATTATGGGTTAATTTAAGGGTAAGAGCTAGTCAGTAATAAGCCTGAGCTAACAGCCAAGCAGTTATAATTAACATAAGCTTCTGAATGATTATTTTATAATAAGCTGCGGGACTGTGGGTGAGAGATTTGTCCCGACCCTGGCCCAGGCGGGACACAGGAAATCTTCCAACTACACTCATTGGAATGTTCCTGTGGCAGACACCTTGTGGGGTTCTAAGGGGAATGCAGAGGCTAAATACTGCTGTCCATAAGAGTGACCATCAGAGACCATGTTTTCTAGGATGATGCTGAGATACCAATCAGTTTGTTCTAAATGCCCATACACAAGCACACACACCACACACCACACACACACACACACACACACACACACACACACACACACACGATGTAGAAGTTGAAGGGGGACTGTTTATGAAGAGGACAGGAACCAGCATGATGGGGGGAACAAGAGAAGGTGGAATAAAGTACATGCATGAAGACATCGTAATGGAGCCTGTTTGTGTGCTGGTTAGTTGTGTGTGTGTCTGTCAACTTGGCACAAGCTAGCATCACCTGGGAAGAAGGACCCCAATGAGAAGATGCCTCCCTTAGGCTGGCGTATAGGCATGCCTGTGGGACATTTTCTTGATTAATGATTGACGTGGGAAGGCTCCGCCCACGGTGGGTGGTGTCACCTCCGGGCAAGTGGTCTTGGGTTATATGAGAAACAACTGGGCAAGCCAGGATGAGCAAACCAGTGAACAGTGCCCCTCCATGGCTTCTGCTTCAGTTTCTGCCTCCCGGTTCCTGCCTTGAGTTCCCTCAGTGACGGAATGTAAACTGTCAGCTGAAATAAACTCTTCCAAGCTGGTTTTGGTCGGTGTTTTATCACAGCAATAAAAAGCAAACCAGGACAGTTTGTATGCTAATTTTAAAAAAAAAATTAAAAAAAAAAAAAACAAAAAAAAATCCAATTTCAAAGCCAGCTTTCCCCGAAGGCTTATGTTTAAAAACTTAGGGCTTCAAAGGACTATCTCTGGTAAAGCCTTCTTTAATGAAAAGAAAGCATGGCCTACAGAAGTAAAAACACTGGCCTAAAAATCACAAAGCCAGGAGGTAGAGCCTCAACTCGTTACATTTTCATGCCTTGGTTAGTTACCATTGACTATGAACTGGACTGCATTGGAGAGCTCTTAGGCACACCTCAAACTGTGTCTCCAGTCACCAGCGACCAAGGAGGAGACCTGTCCTGAATATGGGCAGCTCTATTCCACAGGCTAAGAACTGACACGGAGTGAAAGAAAGACAGAGAACACGTGCAGTGGAGGCGTCCTCTCTCCCTGCTTCCTGGCTGCGAGGATGGGAGCTGTTCGGCCCAATCACATCCTCTCACGTGACAGACTGAAATCACGAGCCAGAACCAATCCTTCCTCACAGTGCTTAGATCTGGTGTTTTGTCCCATTGACGAACAGTCTCAACACGGGCCCCAAACACAGCGAATCAATGGTTCTGATGCCATGTACGCGTGTGTGTGTGTGTGTGTGTGTGTGTGTGTGTGTGTGTGTTTGGTTTGGTTTTTGTAGAGGTTTTGTGTGTGTGTTGTTTTAGTTTTATCGGGGTGTGTGTGTGTGTGTGTGTGTGTGTGTGTGTAAAACGGGAGATGTTCCTATCCAGGAGTGCAGGCACACACACAAGCCACAGCACACAAGTGTAAGTCAGAGAACATCAGCTTTCTTGAAACAGCTGGCACAATAATGCCCACAGAGCAACTTCCATTCTGGCAACATCAGTCCGCACAGTATTGACACCTTGTGTATCTTCCAATATCCTGGATGGGTTTTATAAAAATAGGGTAACAAAGAGAGTGTTGATACTAGCCAAATAAAAGTAATTAGGCCTGCCAAAAATATTTCGCCTCATAGACTCGGGCTCCCCTCCTGTGGGTCACTGCGGGGGGAAGGTACAAACACACGACACGCTGGCACTGAGTCATCACAGGCTGTGCTTCAAACTCAAGCTTCGTGAAAAGGGATGCACAGCTTACTAAATGGACTGACCGAAGAAGTGAAAATGTAAAGTTTGAAATGCAACTTGATCATATATATTAATGTTCAAACGATGTGCTTACTGTTTAAAAACAAAACCGGAGCCAGCCCTCAAGCTTGATGGCACATGCCTATCGTCCCACCTGGGATTACAAACGGAAGCAGGAGGAGGGAGTTCAAGACTGACTGTGGAGTCTGGGGCCAACCCAAGCCACCTAAAGGAACAAGGAAACGTGGAAAATACACAAGACTGTTTTTAGTGCTATATGAATGAAATGTGCTTCTAAGACACCTAATGTTCAACGCCCAATGATCAGTGCTCAGACACATTTGCAGGAAACTTGCACAAATACCAGCTTGCACAAATACCTCACATGTTTTCTTACTCTAATGCTTATCTATGGGCCTGGGGCACATGGCCTGTGATGGTCAACACTGTGTCAACTTGACAGAATCCAGAATCACTAGACGAAGAGTCTCTGGGCAGCTCGCCTGTAAGAAGTTAGGGAGGTTAGCGTAGCCTCCAGGCTTGCCTTTATAGATTATCTAGATGAGGGTAAACGAGGTGAGAAGACCCACCCTGCAGCAGGTGGTATCGTTCCAAGGGCTGGGTCCCAGACTGTCTCAGACGGACGGCCTCGCTGAACACGAGCATCCTTCCTGTTTCTACGCTGTCCCAGCCATTATGGGCTGTACCCTTACACTGGGAGCCAACATCAACTTTCTTGTTGTGTTGTGTAGTACGATCAATCCACGTGAGTCTATTAAATGGGTAACAGAATTTATTAGGATATAAATTGAGGAAATACACTCACAAACACAGAACGGAGTGGACAGCAGAAGTCGTCCTCCAGGCAGGAGCAGGGAGAAGGGGCATGTGACCCTTCTCCAACTCCTTATAAGGGGTCACCTACAATGGCAGGAAGCACCGTCTCCTTTGGGCCATATAACCTAAGGTCATGGGTGAAGCAAATCCACTACAGTTGTGGTTTTTTGTTGTTGTTGCTGTTGTTTTTAAGACAGAGTTTCTTTGTATAGCCCTAGCTGTCCTTAGAACTCGCTCTGTAGACCAGGCTGGCCTTGAACTCAGAACTCAAAGATCCGCCGGCCTCTGCCTCCCGAATGCTGGGATTAAAGGCATGCACGGCTGCCTTCACTACCACGCCACCAACACCACCACTGCCACCACTGCCACCACCGGTAAGCCTTTCCTTTCTTAAAGTGCCTTCGTCAGATATTTCATCACAACAATAAGCCAACTGACTAATCCATCACCCAAATTAACCTAGACATGGAGCTGAGCGTGGTGGCTCACTCTGGCAATCCTAGCACTCAGGAGCCTGAGGAAAGAGAGCTGTTGTAAGTTCAAGGCCAGTCCGGGGTATATAGCAGACCTTCTCTCGAAACTGGGGGTGGGAGTGGGGGGGGGCAGATATGAAATACTCCACAGCAAACACCTTTCTGCACCCTCACTGGTTAGGGACCACATGCTACATTGAATATAATGAGACCGTTTCTGTCGCTCCGTTTCTGAGTGATAAGTTATGAATGATGAAAATGCAATCATTCAAAAAGTTTTCTTATTGAAAAAAAACACAAAAAACCTTGAGGGGTCGGAAAGATGTTTCAGCAGTTAGGAGATAGGGGACCCAAGTTCAATTCCTAGCACCCAGTCAGACGGCTCACAACTGCCTGTGTGTGACTCCAGCTCCAGAAGACCCAACGCCTTCTTCTGGCCTCTGAGGGCACTCGTATCCATGTGGCAGACACACACACACAGAGACGCATAAGTAAAAATTTAAAAATGCATAAATCTTTTTTTTAAACCATAAGAATTTATTTCCTTAGGCTAACAGGGACATACTCAAACTCAGCAGCCCTTGCTTTTCTGCACCACATTGGATGTGACTTAGAAACTCATTTGCACCTACTCCTATTGCTCATTTTTTTCCATGCTTCCACAATGCAAATAATCTACTTAACCGCTCCTGTCAAACATCTGAGATGGCGCCTCCACTCCCTTCCCAGATACCCCTCAGAGCCCACTCACACGTCTATCTTTAAAATGGCTGTGTTTACAGCCACCCATATGTCATCGTTCACGAAGCAACTGTTACCACCCTCTTGACTAGGCATTGGCAGGCACACATCCTGGGAAGGACTGGGGGCCCCACAAAGAAGGATGCCTCGGGTACCGGGGGAGTCTTGCTGACGTAGCCGCTACCCCGCTTATTATACCCACTGTACTATGCTGTTTTCTGAGTGAGGTGCCAGCTGAGAGCCTCCGTCTCTTAAAAGCTATTGTCCTGTTTCTCTAGGAAGGCTCCTCCCTCCCTCTGTCCTGAGGCTTGCCTGCTGCCTGAGCGCCTCCCTCTACCCTGGGCTGCGTGTGCTGTCTTCTCTTAAGCGGGTCTCACAGTGTAACGTGCACTGGGTGGCTTTACAGTTATGGATCCTTATCAGGAGTCCTGCTACAGAGTGAACGACAATGTGCTCTGCCCTTTGACCTCAAATAAAAAGTTTTTCCATATACTCTTACGGGTTTGCTTAAACCATATTAAGTAACTAGAGAGACGATGAAGGACTAAATGGAATATTCCACTATCCTGGGGGAAATCAGTTCTTCCTGGAAGAGGAGAGAGTTACAGAAAGGAAGCTTGAGATGAGGAGCAAGGGACTCTGGGAAGGCCAAGGAAGAAACCATGGGGGGCGGATAGAGGCAAGGATGGATAGATTGCCCCTCCTGTGCCTTATTTGACTCTCCTTCTTGGACCATTAACCAATTATGGGCCAAAGAAAGCAAGAGCTCTCACCCTTCCCTTCCCCTTCAGTTTCCCACTAGCTCCCCTATTGCCTTACCCCCACCCCACCATCCACCCCCCACCCTCCCAAGCACTTGCACAGAGCACACCATAGTTGCGGGACAGGGCAGCGCAGGATGATGGGAGACAACAGTAAACAAGGTATGGCATTTCCACTCCTGGGGAGGGGGAAGCCGAGAGTGGGGGCTGGAGCCGATGCTTGGACAGAGGCGGGACATTCCCAAGAACAGTGAGGACCTCTGGCCAGAGCCTGTGCTAGACAGAGTCCCTTCCTTCCGTCTCCCTACTCTTCCCCGTCAATCTTTGCTCTCCTTCCCTCCTTCAGTCACCCAAAGGAGCCGGGGGCTACAGTGATAGATAGTCGATGCATATTCAATGGTGGTCCCAGAGGATTATAATGGAGCTGACATTTTTTTCCTCCTGTCTAATAACAATGAAGCTGTCATAATACCCTCTCGCCCACATTACTCATGAAGCGAGCGTAAAGAGAGCTGTGTATGACACTGCCAGTCCTATTTTTAAGAATACTCTTCCGTATAGCATGTAATACGTGATAATGATAACAAACGACTTCCTGGTTTACATATTCAGTTTGCTTTTTATCCATATGTAGGGTGTTCTCTGCTTAGAGAAAGTTTTACTATAAAACATTTACTATAAACCAGGGCTGGGGCAATTGCTTCTAAGTAAAATGCGCGCCTTGCAAGCATAAGGACCTGACTTCAACCTCCAGAACCTAAGTTTAAAAAGCTAAGCATGATGTGGGTAACAGTTGTGTAGCTTGGTCTGTTTGTGGGGCCCCTAGCAGTGGGACCAGGATCTGTCCCTGGTGCATGAACTGGCTTTTTGGAATCTACTCGCTCCCTATGGTGAGATGCCTCGATCAGCCTTGATGCACCGCTTGATGCACCGGGGAGGAGCCTGGTCCTGTCTCAACTTGGTATGCCATGCTTTGTTGACTTCCATGGGAGGCCTTACCCTTTCTGAGGAGTGGATGGGGTGGGGGCAGTAAGGAGGAGGGAGGAAACAGGAGGAGAGGAGGAAGGGGAAACTGTGGTTGGTATGTAAAATAAATTTTGAAACATTTAATAATTTAAAAAAGAAAATACTACAAACTCAGGGTGGGGAGAGAAGAGAAGGGGTAAGAATGGCCCAGGTGTGGTGATGGCACACGCCTTTAATTCACAAGGCAGAGGCAGGTGGATCTTTGTGAGTTCAAGGCCAGCCTGGTCTACACAGTGAGTTCCAGGACAGCAGGGCTACTCAGAGAAACCCTGTCTCAAGAAACCAAAAGATAAGCCCGGCGGAGGTGGCGCATGCCTTTAATCCAGCACTCGGGAGGCAGAGCCAGGTGGATCTCTGTGAGTTCGAGGCCAGCCTGGGCTACCAAGTGAGTTCCAGGAAAGGCGCAAAGCTACACAGAGAAACCCTGTCTCGAAAAACCAAAAAAAAAAAAAAAAAGAATGGACTTCTCATCATGACTATAAACAGGGGAAATAAAGAAATAAAGAAAACCCAGAGGCTGGCAGAGAATGGACATCCCTCAGGCTGTTTCCCATATGTGTGACAGCAGACACCTGACTCATATCCCCACTGGAGGAGGTCTGCATCCAAACACTACCTGCACCCCTTTATGATGATTCCTTTTTTTTTTTTTTTTTGATTACTCAGATTCTCATCACCCCAAATAGAAAAACCAATACTTAATTATATAACAATACATACATCACATAGACTTTATGATCTTTAAAACTCTTGTGCCTCATTCTTGCGCTTATCCACAAAACAACCCGGCAACAGGATGAGCAAGTATCATCCTTAATTTACACATTGTGGGGAAATGACATCGAAAACAACTGGTATGCACACATACACTGTTGACTGTTCACCGAGGCTGCCTAGAGAGTGGCTGGTACTCACGCCCCACCCTGGATTCTTCCTCACACACATACTATCAAGCCCCTTTTGAGTGTATCATTATGTGTCAGGCTAGAAAGGATTCTGAAACTCAAAGATGACCCTCTCCTGGTGGGTTCTGGGGGAGACATGGTCACTGCTTTTCACTTGTGTGCCCACAGGTGAGCCCACCAGAGAGTTCCTAATGGAGAGTCCCGGATAAATGCAGTAGTCACCAAGAAAAACAAAAAGACCTGGATGGGCAATAGGGGCTTTGTGCAGTTGGGTTGATAAAGACGGGGGAAAAAAAATAACCCGGAGAGGGAGAGGGTGAGAGAGTAATCAGCATGTACTGTATACACGTACAAAAATGTCAAAGAAGAAAATTAAAGTATTATTATTTTTTTTTAATGAGCTTAACTCAGCTCAACTCACGGTGTGCCCTCACGGCCACATCCTCCCCTACCCCACCTGGAGCAGGTCTCAAAGTCCGTACAGTTGTACCTGCATGCCCAACACTCCCCCTCCCCCCAACACACCACACACACACACACACACACACACACACACACACACACACACACTTGTTCCCCACACTCAAACACTCACAGGTAGCGCGGACGCTGGGAAGAGAACCTGCCACTAGCTATGGCTAGGGAAAGCTTTGCCCAGGGAAAACAAGAAGCCCCCAGGAGAATGTGTCCCGCCCACACGGTATGTCTGCAGAGGAAGCGTCTGGGGCTTACACCATCCAAGGTGGAATCCCAGCTCCGCCACTGACCAGCTCGCAGAATTCAGACCCGTTATCAGACGCACGCCAGCCATTCTCCCTACAGCTATGTGTGAGAGCACTGATAGAAAATGCCTTCCTTCCTACAGGTGCCTGCGAGAAGGCAGAGAAAGCTTGCCAAGTACTAGCCTTCAACAGACGACCTCAACCTGCAGAGTAACCCGTGGGAAACGCTTCCACTGCTATGCATTTCTTACTCTGGGAGATGTGGGGTGGAGTCCACGAACCTCTTTACAGCTCTCAGCCCTTGGATGAGGAATACAAAGACTGGAAGCTTCGATTATCCTCTACACACACGGTTTCCTGCCACCGAAGGCCTTACCGTGAGCCCATGGCACTTTCAATTTGGAAAACAGAGAGGAAACTCCTCTCATCATTTGAAGAAGAATGGAACGCTGGTGACTCACGAGTGGCACACTTAGGTGATGTGCACGTCTCTGCGTGTCTATTATATACAAACCACTTAATGAAGTTGATCTGTGCTCCAACATGAAAGGATTCCACAGACAGAGTAAATCAGCCAGCAACTCAGCAAGTATTTATGTAAAAAGCCCAAACTCGTAAGTATATACACACAAAGGCCTACAAGATGGTCTAGAATAGTGTGTGTGTGTGTGTGTGTGTGTGTGTGTGTGTGTGTATACACAGACACACATACACACACTTAGTAGCATATACTCTTCTAATAGAATTTTTAAACAAAATTGTTTTTAAATTCTTATTTTGAAATTTACGGTTTCATTTCTCAGGTAACACACTCTGCCCCCAGAGAGATGTCGTTAACTGCAAGATGAGTGCGACTTAAAAAGCATTTCACTTTTGAAATTATCAATAGGTGAGCAGCAAAGACCCCCTCCCTCCTCCTGCCTTCTGCCACACTGAAGACCCCAGAGCCCGGGGCTCTCTGGGTGAGGAACAGCTCAGGGGTAGGGCACTGACTCAGCAGGTGTGAGGCCCTGGGTTCAACGGACATCATCAAGAAGAGGGAAGCGCACATCCCAGGTCCTCACCACTGAGTTCTAGGATGAAACCTACAGGGAGCCACAGAGTTGGTATCCAGGGTAGATAAAAGACAAAGTCAGTATCTGTAACAAATGTTCATCGGGGGAGAAAAAAGATCTTACTTTTTCTCTTTCAGTTGGGCAGTTCTGAAACATCCTCACTCAAATAACTCCATTCAACATTGTTCTTAGATCAATTAAGAGTTATTACAGATTCTTGCTCCCACCCATTGAGAGACCTCAGTTCCTGGGACAGTATTTGTCCTGAACCTTCCACACAGGGGAGTTGCGTGTCTAGACCACCCTTGGTCCACTAGGTGTATTTAGTCAGTGACCACCAGACACAGACCTTAGACACTGACACTATCCATCTTATTCCACAGCTTGGTGCTTCCGAATTTGGGGGGGCTCACTGGCTGCTTCCGGTGAACTTTACCGTTCCCACCGCCGCCCCGTGGAAATGTTTTCAACAAGTCCGTGCATGGATGTCGCACAGTAGAGATCACAGCACAGGACTGAATTGGAAAGCTCTCCACAGACACCTGCCGGCTCCAACCTCAACACCTCCCACCTCTACCTAGAGCTTTCACTCCCAGACCCTTCCTTCAGCTCCCTTCCTGCTGGCTGTGTTACAGAACTCCATAGACAACAGGAACTCCATAGACAACAACAGTAACTCCATAGACAACAGGAACTCCATAGACAACAGGAACTCCATAGACAACAGGAACTCCACAGACAACAGGAACTCCACAGACAACAGGAACTCCATAGACAACAGGAACTCCATAGACAACAGGAACTCCATAGACAACAACAGTAACTCCATAGACAACAGGAACTCCATAGACAACAGGAACTCCATAGACAACAGGAACTCCACAGACAACAGGAACTCCACAGACAACAGGAATAGACAACAGAACTCCATAGACAACAGGAACTCCATAGACAACAACAGTAACTCCATAGACAACAGGAACTCCATAGACAACAGGAACTCCATAGACAACAGGAACTCCACAGACAACAGGAACTCCATAGACAACAGGAACTCCACAGACAACAGGAACTCCACAGACAACAGTAACTCCATAGACAACAGTAACTCCATAGACAAGAGTGCATCCAACCAGCCTCCCCAGAGTCAGAGGAGGGCAGAGTACTGGAGATGGAAAGAGAGTCCCTCTCTCTCCTTCCTTCGACAGAGCTTTCTATTCGGTACATTGTTACATTCTTATGACATTCCCGGCCTAGCTTATGAAATCATACCAGGCAATGTGGCCAGCTAGAGGGCCTGAATAATGCTGCATGGGTTCCGTGGCAGAGACAAAGGCATACATGGGCTGGACCATGGCAAGTCTCGGTGGGCAACCAGGACTGACTGGACTGGCGGTAGAGGACAACAGCAGCCACTCAGGGGCTGACTGCAGAAGTGGGTACTTGGCTGCTGCCATGAACCACCACCCCGGGCAGCTTCACCAGAACAAGGCTAAGGTTGGGGAAGACAGTTTCTCCTCATGCTCCTCCACTTAGCGCGTGGTCAGCCCACCTTCTCCATGTGTCTTCACAAGGTCCTTCCTCTGTCTCTATGATCTCTTCCGTCACACTAGATTACGGCCACACGTATGGCCTCATGTTACCCACCTTCACCACCCCTTTAAGGGCCCTATCCCCACAGAGAGCCACATTCTGAGGTACTTGAAGTTAGTACTTCCCCACAGAGAGCCACATTCTGAGGTACTTGAAGTTAGTACTTCCCCACAGAGAGAGCCACATTCTGAGGTACTTGAAGTTAGTACTTCCCCACAGAGAGAGCCACATTCTGAGGTACTTAGAGCCAGTACCTCTCCTACACAGAGCCACATTCTGAGGTACCTGACGTTAGCACTTCCACAGGAGGAACTCTGAGTGGCACAGCCCCCAGTCTGCACAGACAACAGGAACATACCACTGCTGCTGCTGCCGGGAAGGAGTGAAAGCGTACCTGGCACTTTCAGCGGGAAGGAAGCGTGACCTGTGCCCCCAGATCTAGATTTCCCTCTTTTTCACACTGTCTCACCTCTGGATGTCAACCTCGAATCCTCTGCCTGTTCTGAAGCCTTACTGATCACTGCTACTCACGTGACTCATCTTTTCAGTCCCAAATTCAGGGCACTTCTACTGGGACCATCTGACTGGATCCATCTGTGGCCCTCATACGCGCTCAGGTTTGAAGCCTAGTCTTGGCTGTCCCCATGGCTTGCTTAGGTCACACTCACTTTCTATCAGTTCACCTGGGAGACAAGCCCCCTCTTGCTCTAAGCCAATGTTTTTGGAATATCCCTCCCTTCTGCCCCTCCCCCCCTGCCCAGCCCCCATCCACACTGTGATCACTGCATGTTAAGATCTCAGGTCAAACACCTCTTCCTTGAAGAAGCTTTTGAGGACCTCGCATACAGCATATTTCCTTTCACGCTGAGTTCAAGGCCCTTCTCCTATCCCCTCTGGAGAGCTCTCCGGCATAGACCTTACCGCGTTTATTATACACCTCTTCACTACTGTAATGCTGTTAATCTCTCCCTTGAGACTGACCACACACACCCTGAAGTTCATGAGCAGAATCCGCATCTGGCTTCCCCATCACCATCTACCCAGCACTCAGAAAGCTGGGGCTCAAGTTCATGGCTAGCCTGAGCTACATAGCAAGACCATCTTTAAGAAAGTAAATAAATAACCACAACAATAAACAAACCCAAATGAATTACAGAAAGCAGAAGTTTACCCTAGTAGGTTACAATACTATAGAAATGACTAAAACATATTTTATTTTCTGCATCATCCCTACGTGTGTGTGTATATATATGTATATGTATATACGTGTGTGTGTGTGTGTGTGTGTGTGTGTACACGATTAAACAGCTATAATTGCCCATAGTTGGTGAAACAACCTTTCACCCACTGAAACAGTATCTAATCGTCTCCCTGTGGTTCATCCTCCTGCTTGACTGTAGCCAAAACCCACCAGGAATTCTTTGCTTGAACTAAAAATCCTGGAATGTCTTATGGTAACTCTGATCCAACAGGGGCTCCACCTCTCTTCATAGTAAGCAGGAAACACTAAAATTCTGGGAAGAAGATGTGTGTCACACATTGGAAATATTTGAGTCTGCTGATAACATTGACTCTACCTCAGCTAGAAACAGGAGGAAGCCACATGGTCACAAGCTCACCAGGAACCCCACTAGCAAACCAAAGCAGCATTCCACATGTTCTCACTTTCAGCTTTCCACATCAACATGTGGAAACAGGCTCAGCGCGCCGCTTGGCTGTGTCAGGACATCTAAGCGAAGAGGAGGAACGTTTGGGTTTTCTTACAGTCGCTCACCTTGGGGAAGTACCCAAAAGAGCACATTAGGATCTCCATGTGGTGAAACTCCTAATTCTAATGTTGCAAAGTAGTGTGTTCTGGGGATGTATTTACCTTTCGGGTGCTTACTCTATACATGTGAGGCCTCAGCTGCCTTGAATACTTAAAAGCAAAGAGCACTGGTAAATGCTCAAGTAACCCGGAAAAATTTATTTTTAACAATGATGACATCATTCACTTTAACTCAGGCTGAATACTTTCACTTGTCAGTTTTTCCCCACCCCCAATCTCTGCAAAGTCCTCCAGTATTTTATTCAAACTCACAGGACTCAATTTCAACTGCTTTTCTTTGCAAAGCATTCGTCATACGTCAAAGAAAAACAGGAAGCAAACCAGGAATCATATAAACCAGAAAAATAATCATCAGCACGATCAAAACCTCCCAATATCCAAGAAAAAGTGAAAGTCGGTTTTGGAAGCACAGCCAGTCAGACCCAGGAGCCTCCACTCACAGCATTTCCTAGTCATGTATACATTAGAGAGGACATTTAAAAGCAATGGGCTTCAGCCTCTCCTTAAGTTCCTCTTTATCAGCAATCAGACATTCACTGCATTCCTCCCAACAGGTAAGGCAACAACAACTGGGACAACTCCTATTCATAGCCAGAAGCCACTGTCTCCAGGTCTAATTAACAGGAAACAAAACCCCTCCAAAGATGCAAATCTACCCCTTCCTTATGGTAAGCAGACCTGGCCCCATGTCTCAGAGATGATCAACCTGATCATTGGTTATAGGATTAAAATATTCATGAGTTCACATGTACTGACCCAAGTGCCAGGAAACTTTGTACCATACAAGAAATCTAATAGTTTCATACACAGGTACTCCAAATAAGGAAGCCTTCCCAGAGGCAGGGTAACTCGTGCCTGTAATCCCATACTGGGTAGGCTGAGGCAGGAGCATGAGTCTGAGGCCACCCTAGGATATATAGTGAGTTGCAAGCTAGCCTAGGCTACAGAAAGAAGAGGAATAGAAGGAAGACAGACATCCTAGGCAGATTTTAATATACATATTAATCACATATCATAAATATGACTCAAACGAAACCCGGGAGCCTAATGATAAAACTGTTTTCTAGCAATACGAAGAGTTCCAGTGATTAAGACACCCGCTCTATTTTTTTTATCTAGTGATGGAAATACTTTTCACCATTTATATCATTTGCAAAGATGAGCTGTCTGATACCCACGTGTGTGAGTTCACACTATGCAATGCCATCCCAGTGCGGAGTTCTTTATTAAACAAAAGTCATCAGTTTTAGGTGATGATGATATCCTATAAATATTTAGGGGGAAAAGAAATCTCAGCCAGCTTAACTGTTCCTTAAAAAGACTTGGGGCTGAAGAGATGGCTCAGTGGTTAAGAGCACTGGCTGCTCTTGCAGAGGACCAGGGTTCAATTCCCAGCAGCAACATGGTGGCAGCCCACAACAATTCCTAACTCCAGTCCCGGGGCATCTGATGCCCTCTTCTGACCTCTACAGGCATCAGGCACACATGGTGCTGTATATGCACATATGTGCAGGCAAAACACTCAGACAAATGACAATTTTTGAAATCTAAAACATTTTTAATAGACTATAAAATCTATTCAACTGACAAAAATATGGCCAATTATCAAAATTGTGACTTCCAACAAAAATGGAGCGACTCTCATTAGCTGATGTCAAAGACTCTGCCTCCTTTTTCATGAAAATTAACAAAAGCCCATCTTATCAGGAACCATTAAGTGCAACATAATTCCTATTCATTTAAAATTTTCATTTACAAAATGGAGTTGCAGTAAAGGTATAAATATTTAACTTCACTTAAAATTACCTCTGCCCAAAACCAAAAAAATAAAAAAATAAATAAAAAAAATCATTTTGCCGGAAGTATTTCATTTCACTCTCTACAAAGCCCAACATACAGCTAGATGTAATAGTGTGGTCCTATGTGACATTCTGTTGCCACAGCAACGAGGCTGCTACCTGTGGCCATGATTTGTTAAAAATTCCTCCAACCAGTATATTCTGTGCTGTGCATTCATAAAACCGACAGAATGGCTCTAAGCAGCATTAAGAAAATGAAGGCTTGCTTTCCTACCTATGGTTTACTCACAGGCATATTTTCTGTATATACATACATATGTATACACACCACACACACACACATACACACACACACACACAGAGGATTCTCCCAATGCCATCAAAAGGGTGAGACCATACCAAATTTTCCTTTTAAGACAGGCAAAATTAAAAGAGCTGCTGTTCGAACTGCATTTGGTACCTGCTTCCTAGAAACATAGCCTACCCAGACAATAGAGACTATCAGAGAAGATTTTAAAAACAAGATTTATTATGCCATATCCAGTCTCATTTCAGGAGAAAATGAGATCCTGAGGTTTAATCTTCTATCTGCCCAGGTAGGTGTGGCCTCTTGAGCAGTGAGCCGATTCGGAAAATAAGCTAAGGATAAAGAAGAGCTGTCTGTGGTCATCGCCACCTGTATTCACTCAAGTGCCTCTACAAGCTACTCACCCTCACTGGGGGGCTCCAGGCTTGCACACGAGGCTGCTGTCCACACTGGGAGCTCTGCAGATCTTTTGTGCCACAAGTAGCCACCGTGCTGCCCTGAGCTCTTAATGCATTTGTGCAGTTGGTCACACTACCCCCACCAGGGCCAGGTTTCCAAGGCCTCTGCTTGATGCCATCCAGAAGTCTGACCAGTAAGATGTTACTGGGAAGCTCGTCCACACCAGAGCCCACAAGAGTCCTGCACTCGGGACATCTGAGTTCATTCCGGGAACCCACAATCCCCAGCAAACATCGTTTGCAAAACGTGTGCTGGCAAGGTAAGACCTTGGCCGAGGCATCCAGGCGTTCGAGACACACCGGGCACTCCAAAAGGTCCAACAAGGCGGACTCATCCATCGTGATCTACTTTACTGAGAAAAAGGCTCCAAAACGATCCTAGTCGTGCGCGCGGCCCTTGAAGTGATTCATGTAACATCCATTTCAGACTTTGCTCTGGAGTTATGGGAGAGAGAGGGAGGAAAAAAGAAAAATGAGGGCTGTTATCTGGGGGAAAAGTTCACAGTGGAGCCAAGAACCAAAAAGTACACAAAAGTGCTTCCTCTGCATGGTGTAGCTTGGCTTTGGAATGTGGTTTCTGAACTCCAAAGTCAACAATTAAAAACAAAACAGGCTTCTTAAACGATTCTGAATTAATCCCTGAAGATATCTAGAACCTCACCGGGCAGAAATAACTAGCAAGCAACAAGCAGGACTCACGAGAAAGCAATAAGGGTCTGGTGTTAGCTGCCTAGTGAAGTCCTCAACTCATTGGAGAAGCTAGGCAAAATCGACTGAAAGTTTCCCCTGTCTAAAATAATACTTTTAAAACCAATGACGTTTCCCAATTTTTAAGCCACGTTATCGTTTAAGAAGCCATGCCTTGGGTGATCCTTGCGGAAAAATGACCCCAATATTAAAGACATATGTTTCTTTCCTGTCTGAGAAACAGAACATCTTAATCTGATCCAACACCGACCACCCCCTCAAAAAAAAAAAAAAAAAAAAAAAAAAAGCGGATGGTCGTCAATTCTAAAAGATATAACCAAGGATTGCTTGAAAATAGCTAAAAACATATCCACCCTTCCCGGCAGGGCTGACAAACTCGGAAACAGATTTCTGAACGGCTTGTCCTAATCCCATTCAGAAAATCTTGCAAAACGATCACCAAGAATTCGACGGTGGAATGCCGGGCTGGAAACTCCGGGTAGAATCTGAAAAAAACGGACTGTTCAAGAGGAGGGAGGAAGAGTATTTGGAGCCAGTGAGTGCGTCGCTGTCCGCACAACCACCACCTCAATCAATGTTTAAATGTGGAAGCCTAGAGGAGGTGGAGAGGATTTGGAGGCTGCATTAACAGCTGTTCCCGGCTCCTCAGTTCTGGGGAGAGCCAGGATGCGCCCCTCTTCCCGCGGTAGGGCACAGGTAGTCCCCGACCCCGCAGCGTGGCGCTCGCCGCAGACACACCCCGGAGCCAGGTGTCCACAGCCGGGCACAGAGAGGACGGTCCTGGGCTGGAGCTGAGGCTGCGGCCGGGTCGCTCCAGGAATAGGGGATCTCACCCAACTGCCTCCTCCAAGCCTCCCTTTAGGTCAAATCCGGGACAAAAATTGCCCAACGCCGATCGTTGGAAGTTTCCAAGGACTTAAAAGAAAAATAAAGATGCAGCCTTAAGTTGGCGAAAGTCAGCGCCACGGAGTGCGGCGGGAAGCCGACCAGTGGCCCCGCGGGGATGAGCTCAGCGACAGTCCCCGGAGACTGCCATCCCGGGGGCAGGAGGCACAAGGGCTGCGTCCGGGGAGGGGAGAGCGCGGCCCCGAGGCCGGGGCAGCCTTCGGAGGAGGCGAAGTGAGGCCGCGGGGCTCGTTCCTGGCAGGTCCTGGAGACCCAGGGGGGGGAAGCGCGGGGACCGGCCCGCGCGCAGGACCGGGATGCGCGCGGCGACCACCGGCGGCCGCCACCACCCCGCGCCCGGCGTCCCCCGGCTCGCCGCGCGCCCCTACCTCGCGCCTCCGCGGCTGGTCTTTGTTCGCGGCCCCGCAGCGCCGGCAGAGGCGGCCCCGGCGCGCTCGCCTGCCCGCCCGTGTGGCTCGGGCCGCCGCGGTGGCACCGGGAGCCTCCTCGCTGCCGCCCCCCTCGCGCGCGCTCGCACAGCACGCCACCGCCGCCGCGCCGCCGCCGCCTCCCACCCGCCCAGCGACGAGGGCGGGGGAACACGACGCGGCCAAGGAGGCGGAGGCCAAGCGCAGCGGGCGCCCGGGGCTGGAGGACCGCACCACAGCGCCGCCCGCCGCTCGGGGACCCGCCGTGGGACCCCCCTGCAGCGGGCGGCGACCTCGGGGACGCAGCCACGGGATGGGGCGCGGAGGGGGTGGTGGCTCGGGGGAACCGCGCCTTCACCCCGAGGACGCGCGCCGGGAGCGAATGGAGCTCCCCGGGAGGAGGGCGGTGGGAGTGGCGCCGAGGGGACCAGGAAGAGGCTGGGACAAGGGCGCCCTGCCGGCCTCGGGGCTCCGCCTGGCCTGTCCGGTGCCTGGAGAAGGACTCTTCCCGACCGCCGGGGCCCCAGGGTGGGAGCGGCCGTGGCGGGAACGCTTTGCTGCTCAGCGTGCACACTCCCTGTGGAGATGCAGAGAGAGAGAGAGAAGTGGGATCCTTTAGTTCTGGGGTCCCGGCTGCTGCTAACCACCCTACGGATCCCCGGGGCCAACCCCTCCACTTGGCATTGCGCCCCACATCTGCAGCAGGCCGGGACAGAAATCCAAGCAAGTTTGGAGAATCGCTGATCCCAAAATTCCAAACGAGAAGGGGGCGGAGGGTGGGGTGGGGGATGCCTGGGAAAACTGATGTGCTATTAAAGTCCGGCTTGGGTAGGCTCTTCCTACCTGCCTAAAATGCGGTGAATTCAAAGTCTGATCCAGGTGGCCCGGTGCCTTGAAGCTGGCTGGGAGGCACCTCTTTCATCTGCGCCTTGGAGGCAGCCATCATCATCATCATCACTGTAATCTGTTTTTTGTTGCCCCAAGCGCACACCTGTATGCTCTGAAGTGTGGGCTTGAAAAAACGTGGTGTCCAAGGGTGTGTGTGTGTGTGTGTGTGTGTGTGTGTGTGTGTGTGTGTGTGTAGGCCTGTTTGTCAAACTTATTTCAGAGACAAGTTAAAAGGTTGTCAGAGTGTGCGTGGTTTCATTTATACTTACTGTCAGTTTACGAAAAGTTCCTTCAAATAGCTTTCCTCCAAAGTGTGCAGAAACGAGAGAGAGAGAGAGAGAGAGAGAGAGAGAGAGAGAGAGAGAGAGAGAGAGAGAATGCAAGAAATTCCTGCCAGGCCACCAACCAAGCTGACGATTTGAAGAGGTAGGTATCTCAGGCTATCAGTTTAGTCTCCAACTAGAGCCACAGCTAAACCGTTTGAGATAAATGAGGATCATTTAAGTTAAGAAGAAAATTATAACAAGGAACAATTATCACTCACTTTAAGCCAGGCACTGTGCTAAACACTTACACATATTAATTCAATTCTCGCAGCGGCCCTGTATGTCATCCTTCCCCAGCTTCGTTCTAAAGAGATTAATATGCCGAGAATTATACTGTAGGAATGCCAAAAATAATTGCCCACTTCCTTTTCTGTTAGAAGGGAAGAAGTATGTGTGCCGACTGAGCTGGAAAAAGACAAGGAGAAGCATGGATGAATAGAACAAGAGGAAATAATCGTCTACAAACACAGCACTCTGAAAGTGACCGGCCCAGTTAGCACCGCGTTTGAAACTAGGAAGATGAAGGAAGGTCAAGCTGACTGGAAAATCTTAGTCAGAAAACACCATTTTGTGGTTATTAGAACTGAAGATCAAGTTGAGTAACTTCCCTGCATCACACAGTTAAGACTCAGCTCCAGCTCTGCTGATTCCGAGACCCGTTTCTTTCCACCGCTCCGGGGCTCTCTCTTTTGTCCTAGCCATCCCATCACCCACCACAGGCAAACTAGAGGCCAAGTCTGTGTTTCTTCCAAAAGAAAAGGGAAAGCTTAACCACATGATTAATCTGTCGTGTTACTTACTTCGGCATAGCAGCGACCAAATTCCAGACAGAAACCATTTAAACGGAGGGGAGCTATTTCAGCTCTGAGTTTCAGAGGGTTCCGCCCATGATCACTTGGCGCCGCCCACTGGCACAAGACGTCACTGTGGAAAAGGAGCTGTTCACCTTATAACAGGCAGGAAGCTGAGAGATAACCCAAGGGGCCAGACCAAGACACAGCCCTCCCCCGCCCAAACAAACTCCCAGTGGCTTCTTGACCCCACTTCCTTCTTGGCACCTCCTCCCAATAAGGAATCCATGAAGGGATTCATACATCGATTAGATCAAAACCCCTGAGAACCCGTAACCTTCCCAAAGTGCATGAGCTAACACCGAGACCTCAACATGTAAGCCCATGGAGACATCTTATGTTCAAGCCATAATGTCTCAAAATCTAAAGAAAGTTTATTTCTTATTTCTACCTGCTTGGGGTGTTTTGTTTTGTTTGTTATTGTGTATACAAAGTCTCACTATGTAGACCTGGCTGGCCTGGAACTCATAAATACTCACCTGTTGGCCAGGTATGGTGGGTAGTGCATGAATATCTTTAGTCCCAGCACTTGGGAGGCAGAGACTGGTGGATCTCTAGGAGTTTGAGGCCAGCCGGGTTTACATAGTGAGTTCCAAGACAACCAAGACTACGTGGAGAAACCCTGTCTCAAAAAAAGGAGGAGAAGGAAGAAGAGGAGGAGCAGGAGGAGGAGGGGGAGGAGGAAAGAAAGAAACAAAGAAAAATATTCATCTGTCTCTGCCTCCTGTGTGCTGGCTTCAAGGAGGGTACCATTAGTTCCCGGCACTACCTTGTGTTTGTCTGCAGAGAGAGAGCAACACTAAGAGCCGTAAGTAGGATAGCACAGCTCTTGAAGGCTCATTTGCAAAGAACTAAAGACTGTTTAGTTCCCCAAAACTGCCATATCAAAGAAAGAAGCACATACCTTCCATGAATATTATCTGAGATGTAGCTGGGTTCCTTGAACGCTCTGGTGGATTTTTAACTACGACTTTTGGAGCAGAACTCTGCTAATGTTGCTCTAACTGTCAAGGGAAGTCTTGGACAAGTGGCTTTAATTTCTTGGGCTATTTTCTGTCAAATAGAAAAAAAAATGTGTTAGAAGAGGTGTAAGTTCTTTGTCATCTGTACAGAGGTATCATTATCACCAACAGCTAACACTACAGTTGGGCTCGTGACCCTTTCTTCCCACATTTTAAAATGTTAGTGCCCCAAAAGTCCTATGGAAGGACTTCAGAGCAGAAGGGACAGCGAGGCAAGAGAGGCATGCTCATCTTGTTTCTAGGAAGGGCGCATGAAGGAAAAGAATGTCTGTTACGCTTACGACCCGTGAGGCTTCGAGCAGATGCGTGAAAACTATAAGCACACTCTGTGACATAATAATGACAGCTTCTTAGCCTCCAAAGACTTCAAAGTCTTTTCATGTGTATTATCTCATTTATCTTCTCAGCAGCCCTCCAAAGCAGCAAGACATATAATTATCCCCGAGTTTCAGATGGGAAAGGGGAAGGGGGAGGATTAGAGAATCTGTTGCCTTTAGTGCTAACTCAAACCAGACTTGTAAATTCCCACTCACAAGCACTCCGATAAACCCTAGTGCAGTGTTTACATCTTTTTTTACATGCACATACATGTGTCTAGCCATTTTTCTTCAAGATGTGTTCTTCCTCTCGTTGTCGTGGTACTTGCAGAGGACAGCAATGTTTACCCAGTTGTTCAGCTAGAAACTTAGAGGCCATCCTTGATTTCCCCGCCCCCCTTTTTTTTTCTGTCTACCTCTTTCCTTAAACATCATCTGCCCAAATGTATTTCAGTGTCTACCTATAGCCTTTGCCTTCTGCTGGGGCTTGGATGTGGTTTGTTCTCTCCAAACCTCATGAGGTTTGGTCCTCGGTATAACAGCACTCAAGCACCTTGAAGAAACGTTTGGGTCATGACTGAACTAATGGCACTCTAATGGGATGGAGACAACCCCTGAAGTAATGAGTGGACTTCTCACTCCTGCAGGGTTAGTAACCCTATGAGAGTGGATGCTACAAGTCAACCATGCCTAGTGCCTTGTCCCTTTGTGTCCCGTGTTCAGATGCAGCACGAGCCTTACCAGAAGCCATAAAGACGTCAGGTCTCTGCCCCCTTACTTCTAACCTCCAGAAACATGCACCCAAATAAACCCCTCCTTTATAAATCATCCAGGGGCTAGAGAGAGTTCAGTCAGTAAAGCACTCGCTGTAAGCCTGGAGACTTGGGTTCAACTCCCAGGACCCATGATTAAAAATAAATAAACAAATAAAAGCTATGCAGAATGGTGCATGCTACTAACCCCAGCACTGAGCAGGAGGAGGAGATAGGTAGATTCCTGGAGCTCCGTGGTCAGCCGACCTCCTTGGTGAGTTAGAGGCCAGTAAAGAGACTCCGTCTCAAAAGAAGTGGACAGTGCTTGAAGAACAACACTGGAGGTTGTTCTCTGGCTTGCACACACATACACCTGTGCACATGTACCCACACACTCACACGTGAACCCATGCGTGTGCTAGTAAACAGAAATCAACCAGTCTCCACAGTTGGGTTAGAGCGACCGAACACAGACCAGGTCTCCATCACACCATCGTTTAAGCCACAGTCACCTCTTATCTCTGGCCCTTCTAACCAGCCTCTCTCATTCCATGTCTGTTGTCATGACTTGCCCTGAGTGCAGTGACATCTCAGAGCAAGCTACAAAAGATGGATGGCGTGACGTCACTCCCCTGCTCAGACTCCTTTATTTCTTCCCATCATAAGTAGAGTGAACACTGGACATCTCCCCTGCTCTCAGACCTTACGCCACCATATTCCATCACAGCACGCCATTTCTCTTTTTAATGGGACTTTCTGCTCATCTTCCTGTTCCCTGTTTATCGTCTGCCTTTGTCTGAACAGGAAAGCTTCCCCGGTGCAGGGACTGGGTCTGTCTCCACGACTGCTATACCTCTGACAGCCAACACATCACGGCGATCAGTGATTCTCATCTGAGGAGTTAATCCAGTAGGGTTGTATTTATTGCTATCCTGAGGCTATATATGCATATGTATGTGTGAATACATATGTATGTATGAATATATGTGTAGTTTTTCACTGCCCTATAGACAGGAAGCCAGACAGGCAATACCCCCAGTTTCATTAAGCATCTTTGTTATAATCTTTCCATCAATAAACACATGATTCTTCCTCTTATATTTCATAGTGAGACTGAAGGAACGGCTAAATGAATACCAGTTCTTTAATACAGACTGTAAATTTAATGTCGGTTTATCTTCATTTTACATCTTAGCAGGGCAGTCATCTTAGAATCTCAGTTCCTCAAACAAGCAAGAGAAGGATACTATCTCAATTTGTCAATTTCTCCGATCCCTGTCATCCAGAGAGACGATGCTTAGATTGTTAGGGGTGCTTCGAGGAAAAAAAGAAAAAGAAAAAAAAACCTTTATCGATTCTTTGGGGATTGTACATCATGCATTCCGATTCCACTCATCTTCCTGTTCGCTCCCTAACCATATCTGCCCCCTGCCCTTGCCACCTTCCCCCGCAAAAAAAAAAAAAAAAAAAAAAAACCATAATTTAAAAGAAAAACCAAAAACCAAACCAAACAAAAAGCAAGAAAAAAAGGAGAAGAATCTCATGGCGGGAGTTATAGTGTGGCCCAGTGAATCACACAGTCACCTTTCTGTCCATTCATCTTCGGTTGCGAGTGTTCACGGCCATGAGTCATTGGTCTGGTTCAAGGCCTCTGGCCTCTGCTACATCATCAATAAAGGGCTCTCCCTGGGGCTCCTCTTGGATATCCTGTCGCCCTGTGTCATGGAGATCCTGCTGTTTTGGATCTGCAGGTCTGGCCCCTTCACCTGCTCCAAGAGTTCACAGACAAGGTGGATGTTGGGGTGGGCCGACTCATAGCCCTGGTTCTGAGCCTGGACGGTAAATGGGTTGGTCAGCCCACCAGCTTTCCCTCAGGGTTGCTCCTTAACTTCACCAACCTCCCAATCCTTTTTCCTGTCCTGCTCATTTGCCTAAATAATAACTACTTGCCCAACCCTATCTCTTCAAGGTACTTGATTCCTTAAAAGAAAACGTATTTCTTTTCATTTCATGTATGCAAGTGTTTGCCTGCATGTACGTATGCACATCATGCTGTGTGTCGTGCTCATAGAAGCCAGAAGAGGTCATCAGATCCCGAGAACTAGAGCTACACATTGTTTTCAGCCACCACATGGGCACTGGGAAAGAAAACCTAGGTCTTCTGCAAGAGCAGCAGGTGCTCTTCACTGCTGAACCAGCTCCCAGAGTATTTGTTTCATAGAAGCTAAATCTAGTAGCGTCCACTAACGAGATGACCTTGTTTCTAAGTCTTCTGTGCCTAAATTTCCTCTATGAAATGGGCATGAGACCACCTCAAGGGGTTGTGGCAACTGTACATAAATTTTTTAGTGTTCAAAATGATGTCAAACATAAGCGTGAATAAGTGGGGTAGTTTTAATAAGAATGCCCCCATAGATTTGAATGCTTGATCACCAGGGAGTGGCACTATTAGGAGGTGAAGCCTTATTGGAGTAGGTGTGGCCTGTTGGAGGAAGTGTGTCACTAGGGTGGGCTTTGAGGTTTCAAACACTCAAGCCAAGCCCAGTGTCTCTCTATTCCTGCTGCCTGTGGATCCAGACTATTTCCCAGCACCATGTCTGCTTGTACGCTGCCATGCTTTCCACCAAGACAGTAATGGACTAAACCTCTGAAACTGTAAGCAAGCCCCAGTTAAATGCTCTCTTTTCTAAGAGTTGCCTTGGTCATAGTGTCTCCTCACAGCAAAAAAGCACTAAGACAATGAGTAATAGGGTGAAGAGATTATTTTCCTTTTCTTTGTTCTGTGTTTTTGAGAAGAGACCTTGTTATGTAGCTAGCCTTGAACTCGGGATCCTCTTGACTCAGTCTCCCAAGTGCTAGAATTAGAGTTGTGCAGAATACCTACCAATAGCATTAATTTTTATTGAAACCTAGATGCAACCATAAGTCCAATCTCTGTTGGCCAAATGACTTTGCAGATAGATGTTCTGAGTTTAAACTCCCTTATTTATCCAAATGGATATAAGATCTACTGTGAAACCTTGTTGGAAACTCAGCACAGCATCTTTCTGGCACATAGTAGGGGCTCCATAAAATGTTTGCCTCTGCCCTTTTCTGTGTCCCTGACACCTGCTTATGTAAAGTAGACGTCTATCAGATGATAGATAAACGTTCTTTCCAGCATTAAGAGTTTATTTCCGGGCTAGAGAGATGGCTCAGCGCTCAAGAGCACTGGCTGCTCTTTCAGAGGTCTTGAGTTCAATTCCCAGCAACCTCATGGTGGCTTGAAACCACCTACAACTGTAGTATAGGATCAGATGACCTCTTCTGATGGACAGATAGATGTAGATGCAGACAAAACATCCATACACATAAAGTAAATAAATCTTTGGGAAAATAAAAGAGATTTTTCCATCCTAATTGCTGCAGGGGCAAGGGAGCCCCTCTGTGGGAAGCCGAGTGGCCATGAGGTGCTGTGATTGTCAGGAAACAGGGCTCTTAAGAGTTAGACAAGCCCAGAAAGGCTATTTTGGTCTGCAGAAGTGGGAAGATGGCGTCGACTTCACTGTCTGGCGAAAAATCTGAGCAGATGGAGTATTTATAAGCACCACTTCCCAAGGATTTTGGTTCAGTCAGAAAGGAAGCTGGGAGGTGGGGGGTGGGGGGTGGGGTGCTAGGAGAAAGTCAGATGAATAAGTAGGAGGCAGCCGAACCGCTTCTCCTGCCAGCCAGCCTTTCTGAAACAGGTCTGAACATTTGGGGAGCTGTGTTTGACAGCAGAATACCTGGGGAGAGTTGGAGTTCTCTAAACTGACTAATTCTAACCCAGCCAGCCTTCGGGGAGTGTTCCTGGGGTTCAGCCCAATCAGAATCACTTGTGGAGCTCGTTAAATGTTCACATGCTCGGCTTCATCGCTGGAGTAGGTCCAGCCTGGATTCAAGAGTCAGGTGATTTTAACATAGGTGATTCTGGGAGGGCAAGTTGAGAAACGCGAACCCACAGTTCCCCGGAGCATCCACAGAGAAGTAACTCAAGTGCTGGCCGAGGGAGCGAGACCAGAAGGGACCATACAGCGCCCCAGGCTCTGTTGAGAAGGGGGTGGAGCCTTGGAGCCAGGGCTTTGCCAAGGAAAATAAGAGTAATTGAGTGTTATGACCTCCTTTGCTTCCAGGCTGCAGCTGTGCCCTGCCCATCCTCCAGCCGACGGTATCTTGTCTTAGTAAGTAAATGTTGAACACATGTTTGAAGGAATCTTTTCAAGGGAAGCTAGAATATTAGCCTACCCAGAGAAACACACATTGCTGGACACAAACTCACACCAGGACCCTAAGGGTGGGTAGGAGTCACACACATCAAGCCTCAGATAATAATTTTGCCTAGTACTATTAAATGACAAAGAAAAACAAAGAAGTATATTATTTCCAGTCCCAAGTTCACTCAGAAATAAAATTAACCTATGTGAGAGAAAAAAATAATAGGATTTCTTCATTTCTATTAGAAGTACTTTATCTTGTCAAATCCCATTATCATTTGAAAAGTTAAAGTTTTGAAGGAGACTTTTTGCTTCCAAGAAAATGTCACCTAATCCGAGCTATGAGAGAGAAAGTCGATAAATACCCATCATTTTATCATCTTTGGGAAATGAAATTTCATAATCTTCCCTGGTAAACTATCTTTTTATATTAAAAAGTATTTATCAGCCTTCTTCCTTTCTGATAAAATTTAAAGATAAATATAGACCTTTCTAAAGCCAGTAGGTAGGTAGCTTAAAAATGCACACACAGAGAAAGTGGAGGAATGCACTAGAGATCAACAGTTATGAAACAGGGTTTCTTTCTTTTGAAATGTATTTTTGTTTGTTGTTTGTTTAAATTGGGCAGGGGAGCGTGTGTGCATGTGGGGGCAGGTGCCCACCGTGGTATCGGATCCCCTGGAGCTGGAACTGCTGTTAC
The DNA here is from genome assembly GCF_004664715.2 of Peromyscus leucopus. NCBI lineage: Eukaryota > Metazoa > Chordata > Mammalia > Rodentia > Cricetidae > Peromyscus > Peromyscus leucopus. The sequence goes on along the minus strand of NC_051077.1, from coordinate 44,169,804 downwards.
AGGTAGCTGGAAACCATCTGACATGGGTGTGAGACCAAATTTAGGTCTCCTGCAAGAGCAGTTCATTCTTTTAACCACTAAAAAAAAAAAAAAGATACAGGGTCTCGGGTCTCACTGTGTAGTCCTGGCTGGCCTGAACACAACATGTACGTTCTACTTGCCTGGAACACTTGGAAATACCCCTGCCTCTGCCTTCCAAGTACTAAGATTAACGGTGAGCACCACCACGCCACCCCTTCCGACTTTTGCCTGCCTGCCTTTGTGGTGATATTGTGCTCCCCAAAATATTGTGCACCCTAAAAAACTTATCTGGGGTCAGAGAACAGAACAGCCACTAGATATAGAGTCCAGAATATGGTGGCACACACGTCTTTAATCCTATCACTTGGGAGGCAGAGATCCATCTGGATCTCTGTGAGTTTAAAGCCACACTGGAAACAGCCAGACATGGTGACTCATGCCTTTAATACCAGGAAGTGAGCCTTTAATCCCAGAAAGTGATAGCAGAAAGGTATATAAGGCGTGAGGACCAGGAACTAGAGCTGGTTAAGGTTTTAGGCTTTTAGCAGCAGTTCAGCTGAGATCCATTTGGATGAGGACTCAGAGACTTCCAGTCTGAGGAAACAGGATCAGCTGAGGAATTGGCGAGGTGAGGAAGCTGTGGCTTGTTCTGTCTCTCTGATCTTCCAGCATTCACCCTCCAATACCTTGCTCCAGGTTTATTTTCATTGATAAGACCTTTTAAGATTCATGCTACATGCCTTTCTTCCTTTCTTCCTTCCTTTCCTTTTTAAAGATGTTATTAGGGGAAAGTTGTGTACATTATCGGTTTCCCCATCCTAACTTTTTGGTAAAATATAACAGAAACCTATATTCTGCGGCACCCAGAGTAGAAATGGTCTCACTGGAACGTTTTGTTTCCTTATAACTAATTCTTCACCTCATCTTTTTCTTGATCCTAAATAAGGCACGTAGTTATTCACACCCATAAAAGCACAGTAGTTAGCACCTTTCACACTACACTTAAGCCACATTTTTCTGAAAACTAGCCTGAGATCATCGTTATTTTTCTTCGCTCATTGAAATAAATTTCCTTATTGTTTTTTCTGTTCCTTGTCCCTCTCAAACAAACTATATTACAAAAAGTGTACCCCCAGCATTTACCTTATTCTTCAGAATTTCTGGTCTTCTTAGCAGTGGTTCTCAACCCTTGCAACCTCTTGGGATTGAATGATCCTTTCATAGGGGGACGGGGTTGCCTAAGACCATCGGAAAACACACTTATTTACATTATGATTCATAACAGTAGCAAAATTACAGTTACGAAGTAGCAATGAAAATAATTTTATGGTTGGGGGTCACCACAACATAAGGAACCATATTAAAGGGTTGTAGCATTAGGAAGGTTGAAAACCACTGTTATAAGTATACATGATTTCTTTTTACATTTCCTAAAACTTCATGTAATATATGAATTAGGCAAGCATATGAAGTTTAAGAGGGCAATTTGAAAATCATTTCTTAAAGCAATCAGTATAATAAAGTTTTCATCATGTTTTAATGGCACATAAATTAATTTAATGGACTATCTGATAAGTTTATTATAAAGCATTCCCTATGTGTATTATATATAATAAAAATACTGAATACCTCATCAAAGAATGAAGTAATGGTTATGGTACTGAATGAAACTTAAATAGTGCAATATAGAAAATAATGTTTTAGGATTTCACTCAAAATAATGTCTTTTCCTTGTGATTCAAATGAGCGGCTACAGAATTTTGTTTTGTTTCCTTAAATTGGAATTCAGTATGGTATCAGTCCAGTTGACAGTCTTTGACAAGAGTGTGGAAGACTAAAGACCAAGATAATTTCCTTGTTTTCCATGATGCTTTTGTGCAAAAATGATGATTTGCATAATTTCTTTTCAGTCTCAATAGAATTTCTGAAGCTATTTTTCAAGCAAACTTTCACACGTCTCCAGTGTACACCATCTGTCTCGTTTCTCTTTCTCTTTTTTTTATTTTTTTTTTTAATATTACAATTATCTTATAACAGGGGCTGTCAAATCTTGACCCCCGCAACCAAAGATTCTTTCTTTTGATAAATGAAAAGGAACTGTGCATATTGTTATGTGCATATTGTTATGTGTAGTTGTGTGGGTATGGTGCAGGGTTAGGGAAAGGTTAGATGTTCAAAGCAATTATGGCTAAGTTGACATATTGGAGGAAATGTGATCAGGGAAGAGTTTTAGAACTATATTCTTGACTCTGGGAAAATGGAGGAATGTGAAGTCAAACCATTGGGAGAAGGGAGGTCTTTATGACAAATAGCTTCTGGGACCCATAAATATCAGGGGGTGGGGGCAGGGTCCAGAGAGGGCCTTATTTAGACTGCACGTATCTGTAAAGCCCACTGCCACTTACAAGCAGTTGTTGTTCTTTCTAGGGGAGTCAAATTTTATGTTGACTTAGTAAGTGTATACTCAGGAGGAGCCTCTAAGAAATCGTACAGATTGCCAAGGAAAAGTCCACGGTGAAATAATATGTAGAAAAAAAACCTACACTAAAGATGTGTGTTGTTAAATTGAGATTTTTTTAAAGAAATGCAATATATTTAATTTATGTGGCACTCAGAATTTACAACCAATACATTTTATAGCAATTCATAAAAAGTTTACTTGAAATTTAATTAATTTTGTAGAGCTCCAATTACTGAAATCTAATAAGAAATTATAAAACACAGTTAAAGCTTCATCTATCCAGAATCTTCAAATAATGGGTTGCTCTGGAAAACTGGTTTCTGTTTGGAGAAAACAAAACAAGGGTAGCATGTGTCCCTCAGCTCTGAGACAGAAGACACTGGAAACAAAATAGTGTTTTCAGATTACTTCGGGCCATGATCACAAATGTCCGCTATTGTATAAACAGAGTAGTGAAGACTATGGACGCATGGCTTAAGTCTTGGGTGAGAATTTTTACTGCTGTAACTTTGAGAAAATTATTTTAACCTCTGCAACATCCAGGTCCATTGCATAGAAAGTGTAGATAATGGTTTCCACCACAGGTTGTAGGGGCACTTAAAGGAAATAATACATTGAAGTCTTCAGTGCATTATTAACATGGCCATGTTAGAACTCAGTAAAGCGTAATTAATCTTAGTGTTAGTGCTGATATGATTATGTTTTCATGGAAATATTTTTCTCTTACTAACACCATATTTTTTATTGTTGTTTGTTTTGTTTTTATTTTTTAAGTCAAGATCTCACTGTGTAGCCCTGGAAGACTTGGAACTCTCTTTATAAACTAAGCTAGCTGACGTCACACAGACCTGCCTGCCTCTGCCTTCCAAGTGCTTGGATTAAATGTATGCATCATCACACCTGGCACCAGAATTCTATGTTTTTTTTAAATATTTTTACTTATCATCTTTTTTTCCTCCTCTTCTTCTTTTTGTGCCCTTTGCACAGAGACCAGAAGCTTCTAGCTGTGTGAATTTACAAGTGTTATCTAGAAGGAGGCCATAAGGGTCCCATCCCAGGAATGTATATGCCATACTATCCATATTCTCTACTATAACTGTCCCAACACCACACACCCATCTCCCATGTGTCCAACTTACTGCACGGGGTGAGAGGATGAGAGAAACCAGGAGGCAGGGAATAAGGGTTAACCAAAAACAAGAGTACATGGGGAAAAAAAAAGGAAACCTACCATTTTGCAAACCAATTAAAAATATAAATATTTTAAAAGGGGAGTGGAGTGGGGCTGGTGGGGTGACTCAAAGGGCAAAGGCACTTGTAAGCCCAGTGACCCAAGTTAATCCCTGGGGCACACATGGTAAAAACAGAACTGACTCCCACAAAAGTTGTTCTCTGACCTGTATGTTTGAGCACATGACCTATAGTGTGAGCACATGACCTGTATGTGTGAGCACATGCACACAAACACATGCACACAAAATAAATAAATTCAGTAATTTAAAAAAAAAGACCTAGAAGAGAGATATCCTGCATTGCTAAGTAACACTGATCCTAAAAGCCATTGAACAAAAATCCCAGTGTCAAGCATGCGACAGCTCCTTATGTACTGTTGGTCTGGGATGCACTAGAAGCCCACAAAAACAGTGCAGACTCTTGCCAGTTCTCTTGGTTCCCCATCAAATTAGGTAATAAGACCCTATTACTGGGGCTGGAGAGAGGGCTCAGAGGTTAAAAGCATTAACTGCTTTTCAAGAGGTCCTGAGTTCAATTCCCAGCAACCACATGGTGGCTTACAACCATCTATAATGAGATCTGGTGCCCTCCTCTGGTGTGCAGACAAACATGAAGGCAGAACACTATATACATAATAAATAAAATAAATCTTTTTTTTAATAAAAAAAAAAAGACCCTATTACCAAAGAGATCATACACTTCAGTTGCAAGATATTGAGAAATCAATCTATTTCTGAGTTAGAAGCTTCCTGCCTATTGGCTGGCTTTCACAGTGCCTGGAGGTGCTATGCGGGTTGCTGGGGGAGGAGTGGGGGGCGGGGACAACTCAACAGTCTCATGTAACTGTGAACTCTATGAACTACAATGCCAGTCTGCCAGGGAAGATGGACCCACTGGTACAACAGTGGTACAGCCATGATAGGGGCCACCAATCATTCTCTGATGAGATTTGAGGTCCACAGACCCTAGGAGAGGATGTACTACTGTTGTTTAGCTAAATGACACAGACTAAGCAGCTTTCCAAATATCTATGTTTAAACACAGAGAAAAATGCTACCCATCGTCAATCAAGGGAACTTCTCTTGGCAACCAACAGTGGTAAATGCAGACTCGGCGGCTGTGTACGGTACTGAGAATACATGAAGGATGAGTGTTCTCAATCACCCCACTACGGCTCAGGGAACATTGTGGAAGGAGGAGCTGAAAGAAAGTAAGAGCTGAAAGACAGGGAGGAGCGCTGTGAAATGCTGTCTTTGGGGCATGATACAACCATGGCAAACACGATCTCTTAGGAGCTGCAGGTGTCTGCACGGAGCCCACACAAGATTGAGTTTGTTAAGATTCAATCACGGATCAAGGATTTCTTGGGGCCCTACCTCGTCCCTGCTGAACTACTGGCTAATGAAGGGTTTTGAGGGAAGTGAAGTCATTACCTTCAATTTTATATCCACTGCAGAGCCCACCAGACTCCAATGAATAGTTCCAAAGCCATGGTCACACAGGCAGCCCTGGTTAAAACCAGTGAGTCACAAAACAAAGCAAATAAGAATATGGGAAAGATATTTGTAGGGAGGCAGGATGGGATAGATAGAGGTTAGAGGAAGAAAAGAGAAGGTAGAGATTGAGAGTTATCAATTTGCCAGGGGATTGCCAAATGGTGAATTTAATACACTAGTAACAATAAAATGTTAACAAACTAGAAAAGTAAGTAAATAGAACAACCAACTCCTGAGCTAGACACATACTTTGTAATTCTACCACTCAGGAAGCTGAGGCAGGAGGATCACAATTTCAAGGCTCCTCCAGAATATATGATAAACTTCAAACCAATCTGGATTACAGTAGCAGGACCTTGACTTGTACACAATAAGCAAGCCCTGCTCTAGGTCTTTCTCCATTCTTAGCCAGTGTGGTGGTTTGAAAGAAAATGGCCCCAAAGGGAGTGGCACTATTAGGAGGTATGGTTTTGTTGGAGCAGGTGTGGCCTTCTTAGAGGAAATGTGTCAGTGTAGGGGTGGGCTTTGAGGTCTCCTTTGATCAAGCTTCACTCAGTGTGACACTCAGACCATGTCCTTTTGCCTGCTGGTCAAGAGGTAAGAACTCTCAGCTCCTTCTCCAGCACCATGTCTGCCTGCACACAGCCAGATGATAATGGACGGAACCTCTGAAAATGTAAGCCACCCACTAAAATGTTTTGCTCTGTAAGAGTTGCTGTGGTCATGTGTCTCTTCACAGCAGTAGAAACCCTAACTAAGACAGCCGGCAATACCCTCTATTGCTTAGCTCTTGTGTTAGCAATCTTCCTTTCCTATATGCTATCTCTCTTGATTTTGGCATACACGACTTCACCCATGCATTTGATCTCCATTCCCACATATTTTTCTCTGAGCTTGCTAGTTGCTTGTCTGGCTTCCAACTGCTGGTTTTCTCAGATTTCATCTTCTCAGTTGGAGCTTGGCAGTAGATTTATAGACAATACTTCCCACTGTTTTCACAGCAGTCTTCTTCCTTAATTAGTTTATCCAAATGGGTAGAATCTCGAGGATCAGCTACAAGTTATGTACAGAGTGATAGAAATTAGTCAAAGTGGTGAAATACCACCAAAATGCTTTGTCTTCTTTTCTGTCTCTGTACAAACTCTTCCATCCTAATGGATGTAATAGCCAATGGAGATTCCTTTTAAATTTTTCTATGCATTTATGTAAATATATGTACATATATACTGTTTATAAGCAAAAGGATTCTATTGTATCTATTTCTCTGCATATTTTTCTTTCCCTTTGGAGAAAAACCTATGCACAAACCTTTACATATAGACTCACATATATATATATATATATACACATATATATATATGGAATTCTTTTTGGTTAGCTGGTATAGACTTACAATAATGTTTACATAGTTATCTATGGAATAGTTAGATTTCATCCATTATCCTAATAGTTAGTTGTCATTCTAAATTTTGGTTTTTTGCTACTAAAAACATAGATGGAATAAATATTCTTGTTTCTATTTCCTTATTTAATAAATAGCTCCTTCAGTGTAGAATTTCTGGGTCAAGATGAATGATTATTCTTGATGGATGGTGCCAAATTCATACCACAAAAATCAAAGAGCTTAGCCATATATCATCAAAATGTAAGAACACTCACTCAATATCTGCAAATCACCTTTGCTGGCTTTGAAATGTTTATAATTTTGGTAGGTACGATATGACATTTGATTAATACTTTACATTGAATTATCTTGACTACTATTAAAGTACCTTTTTTTGGTCTATTTGTCATTGCAGTTTTCTATTAGAACTTGTTAGCTTTTTATCTTTAGTTTAACAAAATACTCTATGCATTAAAATATTAGCTACTCATCTGATACTAGCATTGCTAAAGTTTTTCCTAATCAGTAAGTAGTCTTTTCACTTTCTCTATAATTTCCTAATTAAAAAATTTTGAAATTGTCAAACTTACAGAAAAGTTGAAGTTACAATATAGAGATTTTTGATTTTCTAAACCAATTGAAAGTAATTTGCTAACATGATGACCTATCAGCTCACAGACATTCATTTACATAGCCCATAGAACTGCCATCAAAATTGGGATTTGAGGGATGGACATATGGTTCAGTGGTTAAGAGACTTTACTGCTACCACAGAGAAACTGGGTTTGGCTACCAGCACCCACATGTCACACACAGCCACCAGTAAGTCCAGTTCTGGGGGATCCTATGCTCTGTTCTGACCTCCAATAACACCTAAACACATGTAGTACACTTAAAATCATACAGGAACAGAGCAATGCGGATATTATTATTATATTAATATTGAGATATTATTGTCATATATTAACATAAATAAATTTTGCTAATAACAGTACCCATCTGTGGCTTTTTTTTAAGCTTTTTTTTGTTTGGTTGGTTTTATTTATTTACTTTTTTACTCTGCTCTTTGGGGACCTGCCACCCAGCTCCCAAATAAATACACGGAGGCTTATTCTTTCTTATGTCTGGCCTTAGCTTGGCTTATTTCTAGTCAGCTTTACTTAACTTCGATTATCTCATCTACCTCTTGCCTCTGGGTGTTTATCTTTCTCTATTCTATATACCTTCCTTTACTTCTTACTCCATGGCTTGCTGTGTAGTTGGGTGGCTGGCCCCTGGTGTCCTCTTTCCTTCTTTTCTCATTTCTTGATCTTCTCCTCCCAGATTTCTCCTCCTGTTTATTCTCTCTGCCTGCTAGCCCTAGTCCTTTCTCCTGCTTAGCTATTGGCTGTTCAGTTCTTTATTAGACCAATCACGTGTTTTAGACAAGCAAAGTAGCACAGCTTCACAGAGTTAAACAAATGCAACATGAAAGAATGCAACACATCTTTGCATCATTAAACAAATATTCCACAGCATAAGTAAATGTAACACATCTTCAACAAATAATCCACAACACCCATTAATATACTTCAGAGCAAAATCCCAGCCCATGAGGTGTAGTCAGAAGGTTACTCTGGTCCCACTAGGCCTCTGCAGTCCCATGTCTTGTGGCCTGCTTATAAAATAATCACTCAGAAGCTTATATTAATTATAACTGCTCGACCATTAGCTCAGGCTTATTACTGACCAGCTCTTACACTTAAATCAACCCATAATTCTTATTTATGTTTAGCCATGTTGCTTGGTACCTTTTCTCAGATCGGCCTTGTCATCTTGCTTCCTCTGTGTCTGGCTAGTGACTCCTGATTCTGCTCTTCCTTTTCCTGTCTTCCTCCTGGATTTCCTGCCTGGCCATAACCTGACTCGCCATAGGCCAGAGCAGTTTCTTTATTAACCAATCATAGCAACACATACTCAGAGCATACAGAAAGACCATCCCACAGCAGTGAGTCGTCATGAATTGCCTTCCGATAGCACATGCCTTCATCCTGGAAATCAGGTCTCATTCTTGAATTTTTTTGTAAGTGTCCAGACCAAGTATTTTATATAATCTGTGTTTGAAAATACTCTACAATATTTCTGCATTTTTTAAACAAAGAGCCACAGCAGAGATGCAGTGATGGTGGCATGGCTGCCTGTCCCAGTAACACATGCCTGGATTTGGTGCCAGTGACTTTGATGGCAATCTTTCAATATTCTCATAGTGAGGTGGTTTTCTCCCTGTGGTTTATTTGTTTATTTTTTTGAGGGGGGAGGGAGGGGAGAGGCACTTTGAGACTAAGTAAATATCCCTTATCAAACTTTACCTTTCTACACATGTCCGTGTGTACTCATGGTTCTTCATTGCATTTTTATCTTAGTGTTTCTTTTCCCTTCTATTTGACAAAGAAGAACTAAGGAACAGGCCCACAGATGAGAAGAACACAAAATCTGAGCTGGCCAGGCTTAGTGGGGCACAGGCAGAATAAAAATGTGTTCCCCATTCCTGCCACTGTTCTTTACTGTCAGAAACAACGACTTGCCCTTAGTGACTTCTGGTAGACCTCATGACTTTTTTTTTAGCCACTTTCAAGTCCAAGGACTGCCCAGTTTTAGAGGCTATGTTGTTCGTCCAGTGTGAGGCAAACCCTCAGTACATAACCCGGTCCCAGGCTTGCCCTCTCTCCCCAGCC